>NC_089266.1:26947476-27554187 GCF_963930625.1 Muntiacus reevesi | reverse complement strand
AACTCTTTTCGATCCCATGACTGCAGCACACCAGACTTCCTTGTCCTTCACCATCTCCCAGAGTTTGCTCAATTCATGTCCATTGAATTGGTGATGTCATCCAGCCATCTCGTCCCCTGCTGCCCTGTTCTCCATTTCCCTTCAGTCTTTCCCAGCATCAGGATCTTCGGGCTTTGCTGCTATTAGAACATCTATTTTTCCTTTCTTCCTTCCTTCTTCCCCCTTCTCTCCCTCCCTCCCTTCCTTCCTTCTCTTTTAAAAGATGGTTTTATTTATTTATTTAATTTTGGCTGCACTGGGTCTTCATTGAGGCATGCGGGCTTCTCTAGCTGTGGTGTGTGGGCATCTCTCATTGCAGAGCCTGGGCTCTGTAGAGTGCACAGGCTCAGTAGGTGCAGTGCTTGGGCTTAGTTGCCCTGTGGCATGTGGGATCTTCATTCCCCGACCAGGGATCGAACCCATTTCTCTGTGCTGGAAGGTGGACTCTTAACTACTGGACCACCAGGGAGTCCTTCTTTCTTTCTTCCTCCTTCCCTCTCTCCCTTCTTTCTTTCTGGTAATAAAAAACTATTACAAAAGCAGTCCTCGAACCCTTTTTTGTCTAGTTTACATAAAAGCTATTCCACCCCCCAGGCCCTGGCCCCCTTGCACCCCTGCTCCATGTCTGGGCTCCGTCTCCCCTCCCCACCCCACTGCACGGTGTGGACAATCACAGTGTCAGGGCTGTGAGAACTGAGACTGAGATGAGCTCCCCCCCACACCCTGGCACGTCCCCGGGTGTGTGTGTGGTGGGCTCGGCTCTGGCATTAGAGGTAATGACGGTCATCTGGGCAAGTTGCCCCAAGCTCCCCCGACCCACCCCTACTCACCCGCCTCGTCCAGGTGGTCGTGAAATCCTGTCAGTTCCACCCACTGCTCACCCCGGGCTCACAGCCTCTGTAACTTGTGTCCTGTTTCAACACCCCATCCACCCTCCTTGCAGTGGCCCTTTTCCTTCCGCTGTGTCCGTCCCTGGCTTGCAAGGCCCCCCACACCCCAGGGCTGACCTGTTCACATCCTTCCCTGCTCATCCCTCCTGGCTGCCTTACAGGTCCCTCCATGGCCTCGTCTCCCTATTTTCCGAGTGTCCCCCCTGCTGTTACCTCTGCCAGATATGCCCTTCCCTCTTTGTCCTGTCTGGCTGCTCCCTCCACACCCTTCCAGGCTCAGATCAAGAGTGGGCTCCTCCAGGAAGCCCTCCCAGACGCCCGCCAGCCGCCTCAGTTGTCCTGTGACCTTCCGGGTGATCACTACCCTTTGCGAGTCTCTCTGGCTCTGGGTGGTGAGTTACTTGAGGGCAGGACTGCTGTCCTCCTCAGGGTTGGGCAGGCCATTTTTTGCACAATCCTTTTTAAAACAATACTTCTTGCTTGTTTAAGCTCTTTGCACCTACCAGCTCATGTAAGCTTCCCAGGAGCGCAGGGAGGGTGGAGGAGTGTGTCGGTTCACGCAAATGCAGGGGCAGCGGGTGATTGTGTGCCTCTCCCGTGGCTGGCGTGACCCATGGCCACTGACCTGCCACCCTAGGACTGCGTACATTGACTCCCACAGTCCTGGAGTTCAGCGGTCCAGCTCAGCACCGCCGGGCAGACGTCAGGGTGCCAGCTTCCGCAGCTCCAGGGGACAGCCGTGTCTCCCATCAGGTTCTGGGACTGCCTGCCTCCCTCGGCCCATGCCCCCACCCCCACCTCCCTACCTCCGTCATTGTCCCTCCTCCTGCCTGTGTTGGTTCTCCCCAGTTTCTTTCTGAAAAGACACTTGTGATGACATTCAAGGCACACCCAGCTAAGGCAGGACCCTCCCGCATCTGAGGACCTTCCCTTGGTCACACGTGCAGGGTCCCTTCTGCCCTCTGCCGTCACACGCCCAGGTTCGGGGCTGGAGTGTGGGTATCTTTGGGGCCATTATCCAGCAGCCACAGGACCGCCCCTGGGCAGCGGGGCTGAGTTACCCCCCATCTCCGGTCTGGCTCCAGTCTCTGGTCTGTATGTATCACCTCCTGTCCTGAAGGTTTGGGGCATGGCTGACCGCACGGGGCTGGGCAGTCCAGGAGGAAGCAGGGAGTAAGCCCCCAGCCTGCAGGTAGGAAGAAAACCTACGCGGCCCTGTGGGTGGAAGGAGGGCACCAGTTACATGGACCCGGTGGGGCATCACTCCAGCACAGGCCACAAGGAGGCGGCGACCCGGGAGCCTTCGCGGAGGGCAGGGCACATCTGTTCCTCCCACCTCCTCCCGCCCCACACCTGGTGGTCAGCAGGGCCTGGACGATGGTCCTTCCAGAGGATGCACTGTTTAGAACATGTTGGGCAGAGGGCCGGACGGTTTCCCCCATCTCCCACTTAGACCTCACAACTATATGATCTCTCATGTACCCGTTCTATGGGTGTGCAGATTGAGGCCTGTCTGCCATGGTTGGTGTTTCTTGACCACTCCTGTGCTCCCTGCTTTACAGGTCCAGACTCTGGGGTGCCCACAGTACCCTGTAGGGACATACTGTCCCCCATCTGATCATTCAGAGGGAAAACTAAGCTTAGTGATCAGAGAAGTGTCACAGACACGGAGGCCAGTGCCTGGCAGAGGGATGGGGCCAAGCTGGCTTCAAGAGCTGCACTTTGGCATGGAAGCAGAGGGCCCCAAGGTCAGGGGTGGCTGGACCCGAGGGCCCTCAGGCCATCCCTCTCAGGCCCACCGAATGGCAATTCTGCAGCCACCAGGCTGTGTGCAGCCCCCAGGCAGCAGGGCCAGCTCTGTGGGAAGGGGGCAGGAGACTGGGGGCACCAGCGGGGGAAGTGGAAGAGGGGGCGGGGAGGGGAGAAGGGAGTGGGAAGTGAGGGAGGGGGCCAGGAGCGTCGCCATAGTAACGGGAGCCGGCTCTGCTCTCAGGCCGGCCTGCCCCTGGGGAAGGAGATAAAACGTTTTCTATCGATTTCTGTCTGGAAAGTCATCGGTGATAAGCTCTTCCGGTGGAGACTGGAGGCCCGGCTGCTGGGAGCGTGCAGGGCGGAGGCACAGCCTGGACGCTTGGGTGGGGAGGTGACCAAGCCAGCAGGGCGGGCTGGGCGGGGAGCCACCTGCTGGGACCCAGTCTCCCCTCCCTCCTGATGGAGCCCCCACACCTGGGTGGCCTGCCTCCCTTCTCCGGCTGAGGTGGGAGGGGAGGGGCCAGGGTCTCGTCGTGTGATGGACCATGGAGCTGTCCACCTGTGCCGTCTCCGGGACTGTCCGCCTGTGTCTGCGGCTTCTTGTGCTCCACTGAGGTCATCCTGGAGGAGGCAGCTGACTGGGGGCTCTGGGGGAGGGGGAAGCCCCCGGTGCAGGGCCGAGTCCATCCATGTGTGTGCGTGTGTGTGCACATGCTGGGGTGTGAGGCACAGGTGTGTAGGGCAGGTATGTGCATCTGGTACAAACCTTGAGGGAAACCCAGGTGTGCCAGAAACGGCCTGCTTCCTTCCTGTCCTTAAACCGACTTCAGTCTTGTGCTGAGCCCGCCTCCAGCTGCCTGGCAGGAAACTGGATCTCAGCAGGTGTCCCCTCCAGGGAGGAGGTGTCCAGGCCACTCTGAGTGCGGCCACCTTGCCTGGCGGGGCTGCGGGCCAGCACTGGTGACCACCTCTTCCTGGCTGGCAGAGACACCAGCAAAACTGCCTGGGAAAGGAAATGCCCAGCGGCCTGCCTGGGGGGTGGGGGAGGGGTGGATAAAGTGCAGACAGAACTAGGAGGAGAACCTGAGTCTGACGTCTGGAGCCCTGGAAGCTGCTGCTGAGAGCGGTGTCAGCAGCCACTAATTAAAGGAGATAAAAAATGTTTTCTGTGATTCCCAGTCACAACAGCTACAGCTCAGGTTTACGCTACTGCTGTCCAGCACAACACAAGAGCCACATTCATGAATGGAGTGACCTACCCATTCTACAGATGGGAAAATTGAGACCAGACACAGCTCCCAGCCACTGGGACCTTCAGCTCCTCAAGGCTCCATCCGAAGCATCCCCAGGGTGGCCTGGCAGAGTGGCCCTGGGCACCCCTGGAGGGATGTGGGCTTTGGGACTGTTATCCTGCCCCTGTGGGAGGTGGACACCCGACTCTGGCTGGCTGAGTGGCCCTGAGGCTCCAGCCTTGCCTCAAGCTCGGCACCTCACTTATCGTTGGCTCAGATTCCCTTCCAGGTGATGGAGACTGTGACAGCCTTCCAAGGCTGCTGTGAGATTTCCATAGGTTTATATGTGTGAAGTGCTCGGGACAGAGCCTAGGGCACAGTCAACACCAGTCCACCACCTGACATTTCAGAGTCACTGTCCTTCCCACACAGAGAAACAGGCCTTGTGCTGTGTCCAAGTGGACACGGGTGCCTGGGCTTCTCTCCCAGAAGCCGGGCTGGGATTCTCTGGGACTCAAGCCCCTACCCTGTCCGTGCTTTAGCATTCACTTGACAAATGTTTACTGAGTTTGCTCTTGGGACTGCTAAGTTTCTATGATGTAAATCTGGAGCTCTAAGGACCACCCAGACCAGGGAAAGCTGGTCTGAGAATAAAGTAAACAGCAGAGAGGGAAACCCAGAAGTTGGGTTTGAAGTTGGAGAGCTGGATTCAGCTATTCCTGAAGCTGGTTTCTTTCCAGTTATGCTCACCAAATAACTTGTCATGTCGCAACTCAAAGACTAATGAGAGGCCCTTGCCCCCAGTGCCTAATCCTTTTCCCTAGCAGCTCTCTGACAACTTCTGTTTGAACACCACTCATAATGGGGGTCTCACTACCTTGCAGAGGGTGGCCAGCTGCTCACTACTGGAGAATCCGTGCTGGCTGAGATGGAGCCCAGGGCAGTGGTCCAGCTTTCAGCTCTGCTGGCTAGCTGCTGTGTGGCCCTGAGCAAGAGACTTTCCCTCTCTGAGCCTCAGCTCATCACCTGCGGCATGGGCTCCCTGGCAGTGCTCATCTGGAGGACGGTGAGGAGTCAGGGAGAGCACACGTGTGAAGTGCTGGGTCCACGCTGCACCTGGCACAGACCCTGGGGGGTGGGCGTCTTGCCCCGGAAGTAGATGAACAAGTGCAGTTTCCACACGTCTGAGACGCCACCTTGTCCCCAGGAAGGGCTGGCACCAGGGGTCTGTGGGGAGCCTGGGACCATTGCCACAGCCCTGACATGCACTGCTCAAGTCCTTCCTGGCTGCTGTTCACACCCAAGCTGGCGCTGTCCGTTGTCATGGTGACGGAAGCCCGTGAAGTCCTGGACTGTCAGTCACCCGGGCCTGTGCTTGGGAGGCAGGCATGCGTGGTTTGTGTGCCCATGTGTATGGGTGGGTGAACCGAACGTTTGCGTGAGGCTGTGAGTGTGTACCCTTTGTGACATGTGGGCAGCAGGTGTGCATCATGTGTCTCTGGGTCCCTGATCAGAGGCGGTGTGGACAGGCAGCCGCCCAGGTGTCTGACTGCGGCCGTCGTGGTCACCCCTCCCCTTCTGAACCACAGTTTCCTCTGTGGACATAGCACATTGTGAAAGGCAATCTCACCCACTATTTCACATATTCATTCAGCATGTGTGTATTGACGGCTGACTCTGCGTCAGGCCCTGGGGACTCAGCGATCCCAGGTTCTCTCCTGGGCATCTTCAGTCCAATGAGAGGCGAACAGACCAAGTCAACTGATGAGGGCCCAGCATGATGGGGGTGATGGGGGCAGGGCTGCCAGCAGTGGCCTGAGGAAGGAGGGACAGGCAAGCAGAGGGAATAGCAAGTGCAAAGGCCCTGCGGCAGGGCTGCTGTGCTGGAGCATCATGGGCTCCAGCCTGAGGAGCTATCAGGTCACAGGTGGTGATGGGAGTGGGGAGAGCGACCAGGGCTGTCCCCAGGACTGGGCAGGCCGGGACTTGGATGCTGGGCCAAGAGAAGGGGTTTAGCCAAGGCTAAAGAAGCCTGGACAGCTCTTCACGTTAGAAAGGCCCAGTGAACCTGGGGACTGGTATGAAAGATGAATGGCAAGGGGGGGTGGGTAAGAGGTGAGTGACAAAAGGTGTTGGTGGCAGACAGCTCTCCTCCCCTCCTGCCCAGAGTGACCCTGCTCTGACCCCTCTGCACGCCCTGCTCTCCTAGACAAAGTCAGAACCCTCCCAACTCGGTGAGAAGACAAATAACCCAGCCGAGACGAGCAAAGGTCCGAGTAGATGGCTTCCCAAAGAAGAGGTTCAGTGGGAACCATGCCTACCACAGTTTCCAACACGGCCACGAGGGAAAACGGGTAACACCAAGTTCCGGTGAGGATCCAGGGCTTGGATGGCGGGGGCGCTCGCACGTGGCTGCGGGAACGTGAAATGTGCAGTCACTCTTGAGAACAGTCTGGCAGCTCCTTATACAGTTAAATATATACTCCCCATACGATCCAGCCTTTCCACTCCTAGGTGTTTACCCAAGAGAAATGAAAACATATGTCCGCACATATGCTCGTGGCAGTTTTATTCATAATTGCCCCAAACTGAAAACAACCCAAATGTTCGTCAACTGGTGAATGGATATGCCAAACGTGACACATCCATACAATGAAATATTATTCAGCAATAAAAAGGAATGAACTGCAGTGCAGACAGAGCTGTCCATGAGCCTGGAATGCACTATGCCGGGTGGAAGGAGCCAGATCTCCAGGCTGGAGACTGTGTGATTCTATTACATGATGTTCTGAGAGCATGGAGATGGCAGGGACAGAGAACGAGACAGGGCCTGGGCATGGGGGAAGGCCAATCTGTAATGCAGGAGACCCAGGTTTGATCCCTGGGTTGGGAAGATCCCCCAGAGGAGGGCATGGCAACCCACTACACTATTCTTGGTTGGAGAATCCCCATGGTCAGAGGAGCCTGGTAGGCTACAGTCCATGGGGTTGCAGAGTCAGACACAACTGAGCAACTGAACACAGCACACAAGATAGATGCATACACTAAAAACCGGTGAATTTAACTGTACGTCACTACACTGCAGATCTGGTCACAAAGACTGATGCTGACCACTTCCTAGCATTTGCTAGAGCCAGGAAAGGGTCCAGAGACACAAGCTTGGCCGTCGGGGCCTCAATCTGGCTCTGCAAGCAGAGCCATTTCTCAGTAAATGTTTGATCAACTGCTTAGGAAATGATTCCCTCCTCAAACTGAGGATACTTTCTCGGAACACCTGAGGATCAGCTGATCAACCGATCAAACGAGTTGGGTGTGCCGAGGAGTTGTGTGTGTGTTGTCTGTGTGTGTGTGAGTGCACGAGTGTGCATGAGGCAGTGTTCCATGTGAACTTGCAGACTGTGGTGTGTGGCCATCACAGGGGCTCCGGCTTACTCTCAGCACCAGGCGAGATGGCATGGACGCCCCACTTTCTTTGATGTCAGGGTGGCAGGAGACTGGTTCTGGTCAATGAAACATGAACAGAAGTGAGGACACCACCTTCAGGAAGCAGCTTCAAGAACAGGATTGCAGTTCCCTTCTCCCTCTGCCCAGAGCTGCCCACCATCACCAGGACAGAGCATCAGCCTGGGCCCCGAGGTGACTCTGATGAGTGGTGTCTCCCAGCCCCTCGGGTCAGACGTGAAGCCTGAGTGAGAAGTCACTTTCTGCCTGTCTCATCCTCTTGACAGTGCCTTTGACAGAGCAGAGGTTTTAAATTCCAGTGAGGCCCAACTCATCAATTCTTTCTCTGATTGACCATGACTTGGTGATGTATTTAAAAAGTCATTGCTCAGAACTTCCCAGCAGTCCAGTGGTAAAGATTCCATGCTTTCATTGCAAGAGGTGAGGGTTCGATCCCTGGTCGGGAAACGAAGAAGGGAAACAAAGATCCTACATGCCTCACAGTGCAGCAAAAAAAAAAAAAAAAAAAAAAAAAAAGTCATGCTCAACCTTTATTCTTTCTTTATTTATTTATTTTTCCATTTATTTTTATTAGTTGGAGGCTAATTACTTTACAATATTGTAGTGGTTTTTACCATACATTGACATGAATCAGCCATGGATTTACATGTGTTCCCCATCCCGATTCCCCTCCCGCCTCCCTTTCCTTCCCATCCCTCTGGGTCTTCCCAGTGCACCAGCCCTGAGCACTTGTCTCATGCATCCAACCTGGGCTGGTGATCTGTTTCACCCTTGATAGTGTACTTGTTTCAATGCTGTTCTCTCTGAACATCCCACCCTCGCCTTCTCCCACAGAGTCTAAAAGTCTGTTCTGTACATCTGTGTCTCTTTTTCTATTTTGCATATAGGGTTATCATTACCATCTTTTAAAATTCCATATATATGCATTAGTATACTGTATTGGTCTTTATCTTTCTGGCTTACTTCACTCTGTATAATGGGCTCCAGTTTCATCCATCTCATTAGAACTGATTCAAATGAATTCTTTTTAATGGCTGAGTAATATTCCACAGTGTATATGTACCACAGCTTCTTTATCCATTCGTCTGCTGATGGGCATCTAGGTTGCTTCCATGTCCTGGCCATTATAAACAGTGCTGCGATGAACACTGGGGTACATGGGTCTCTTTCAGATCTGGTTTCCTCGGTGTGTATGCCCAGAAGTGGGATTGCTGGGTCATATGACAGTTCTATTTCCAGTTTTTTAAGGAATATCCACACTGTTCTCCATAGTGGCTGTACTAGTTTGCATTCCCACCAACAGTGTAAGAGGGTTCCCTTTTCTCCACACCCTCTCCAGCATTTACTGCTTGTAGACT
The DNA here is from genome assembly GCF_963930625.1 of Muntiacus reevesi. Taxonomy (NCBI): domain Eukaryota; kingdom Metazoa; phylum Chordata; class Mammalia; order Artiodactyla; family Cervidae; genus Muntiacus; species Muntiacus reevesi. The sequence continues at coordinate 27,545,454 of NC_089266.1, read as the reverse complement.
TTTGGATAGCAGCCATCCTGACTGGTGTGTAGTGGTACCTCATTGAGGTTTTGATTTGCATTTCTCTGATAATGAGTGATATTGAGTATCTTTTCATGTGTTTGTTAGCCATCTGTATGTCTTCTTTGGAGAAATGTCTGTTTAGATCTTTGGCCCATTTTTTGATTGGGTCCTTTATTTTTCTGGAATTGAGCTGCAGGAGTTGCTTGCATATTTTTGAGATTAATCCTTAGTCTGTTTCTTCATTTGCTATTATTTTCTCCTATTCTGAAGGCTGTCTTTTCACCTTGCTTATAGCAAAAGCTTTTAAGTTTCATTAGGTCCCATTTGTTTATTTTTGCTTTTATTTCCAATATTCTGGGAGGTGGGTCATAGAGGATCTTGCTGTGATTTATGTCGGAGAGTGTTTTGCCTATGTTCTCCCCTAGGAGTGTTATAGTTTCTGGTCTTACAACAATCTTCATTCTTTTAAGGCTTAAAAGTCACTGAGATCTCAGGGCTACCTGCTATCACAGCACAGCCTCACCTGTCCTAACTAACACAGCAATTAGAACTGAATTGTCAAATTGTCACCTGGCTTACAGAGTCAGACTCCAGAATGAACTGTCCATCTCTGCTATGACCCAGACTGTGGGAAACCAGGAACCCTCTTGCCACTACAGCAGCCCCCCGACACTCACAAGCCTGAACCCTGGAGACTGGGCAGAAGCAGCAGCAGCAGCAAATACCCCCACCCTAAGGCAGGAAGGATCCCCTTCCTTGCTATCCTTCCTGGTCTCGGGGGTCAGCGCATTGTACGGTCGGGGCAGTTTCTAATCTGGAACCTAGCTGCACGGGATCAGGAGCAGGGTCTCAGCTTCCTGTCTCTGTCCAGGGAGGCAGCGGAGGCGGGAACGGTGCTGAGGGCCCCTAGACTCTGGTCCACTGTGGGGGTGGGGAGGAGGGTACCGCTGCCAACAGAAGAGGCAGAGAATAAGGCTGGGGGTGACTGGCAGGAGGGAAGAAAAGCCTGAGTGGTCAGGGGGCAAAAGTAAGAGGGAGCCAAGAAGAAGGGCAGGCTAAGGGTTGGCTCTGGAGAGGGAGGGAAACTGGGAAGAGGTGGGGGGTTGGGAGATGATCCTGGCTGTGGAGGTTGAGCAGCGTCCACTCCCCCAAATTCACATTCCCCTGGTCCCCCAGATGTGACCTCCTGTGGAAACAGGGTCTTTGCAGCTGTAATTAGGTAAGGATCTCAAGGTGAAATCACCGTGGATTTAGGCATGAATCCAATGACTGGGGTCCTCAGCAGGGGAAGAGGGGACACAGAGATGCTTGGAAGGCCATGGTCACCATCATTTCCGGTCATAGTCAGTCAGCGACCCCAGGGAATAGGGGCCACCTGCCTGAATGACAGGACAGAGGATACTGAAGGCTTCTTCCAGCACCCTGGCTTCCCGGGCCTGGGGATTCCTGAAAGGGAACAGAACCAAGTCCAGATTGAGGGTTAAGGACTACGACACGAGCCCAGCAGTCCCAGAGATGCTGTATCCACTTGCTGGCTATTTACAGGTTTGCTGACCTGCCTGTGACTGATTCTCCATACCGGGCCACCGGGAGTGAAAGCGGGCAGGACCCCGGGCATCGCTGGGCTGGCGAGGGAAAGAAGGCACGAGGCTGCCTCCGTATCCGTCAGTGACACGCCTGCTGGTCGTCAGCACTGAGCTGGGGAGAGGGCTGCCTGCGGCCCACTGGTCAGAGGCACCCGGAACCTGAAGGGCCTACCCAGACTGGGACCTTGGGTGGTGCCTGCGACAGGCGGAACCCCAGGAAGCCTCGTCAGGAAGAAGGTAAAGAGGAACCAACCAGACAGTGTTGGTGACCAGGGCGAGGCGAGGATTCTGGGGGCCGTCCCCCGACCCGCCACCACCAACCGGCGGCCAGTGCCGGTCATTCTTCAGCTGTCCACCAGGTGGCGCTGCTCCCCTGGCGATGACTCCCTCCCTCACTTTGCAAAGCCCTGTTGACGCCCGGGTTCCACCTGCAGCCCTCACGTCTGCTCTCTCAGGCCGAGCTCACCTTTTAGCGGAGGAGGCTCGGCAACCAGCCCAGGGTGAGCCTCCAGAAGGCTGCAGAGTCGGGAACTCGGCCCACCGCCCGCCTGGACGGTGAGCTTTGGCGCCGCTTGGGGCTCAGGCTCCGATGCTGAGCGCCTGGTCAGCATACCCGCCCGCCTCAGCTTGCTCCCCGTGCTTCTGGGGGCGGGGGTCACCTCCCACAGAAGTCACTGCTCTGGAGCCCTCACCTTGGAATCTGCTTCCAAGGAGACCCACCCTGAGCCCCATGTGGACCAGGGCAATTGCAACGTGGCCCGGTGGGGAGTAGGGAATGGGGGGGGGGCGGGCTGCAGCAGATGCAGGACAAGCAGCTGGTGTTGATCTGGGGACAGAGGTGGACACTGCCCGAGGGCTCAGCTGCACCTCATGGCATTGCCCAGCTCTTCTGCCTGTGAGATAACCAGGGCTGCCCCTCTGCCTCCTGCAAACCTGCCCCCCAGATCCTCACCTGGACCACCCCCAGGTTTGAGTGAGCAGATATGCTTACCTTCTAGTCAATACACATCCCACAGAAAGGACCTGGAAGTGGACGGCCCACCTCCTGGTGAGCACTGTGCATGGCCTCCTCCTCCCAGCCGTAGAGGTGTGTTTAAACACTTCTTTTGTTTCTGTGAAGTCAGCCCAGAGCTGGAGCTTATCATCAGGGTGGTTTGGAGGGGTCAGCTGTGGAGTGGGTGATAACAGCACAGCGATGGGTGGGAAGGAGCTGGTAAGGCTCATAAACCAGCCACTGAGTGTTGTGCTTACATGTCACCTGGACCACTATCTCAACAATCACACGAGGAGGGAAATCCTATCACCATTGAATCGATACGGAAACCGAGGCTTGGGGGATTTGCTCCGGTCACACAGCTCAAAGGCACACTTCCTGCCAGCCCTGTTCTGAGCATTTTACCTGTGTTGATATGAATACGTAGTTTTCCCAGTGAGCCCAGGAGGTAGGTAGTGCTATCATCCCATTTTATAGATGAGGATACTGAGGCACAGGGCTCACGTACAGCCAGGGAACGACAAGCTGGGGGACCACAGAGCTCACATCTTCTCCCCGACAGCCCTGGTGTCCTGTCTGTGGATCAGGGAGATGACAAAGCTTCCCAAGCTGGCTGGAGGACCCAGTGAGGCCCTGGTGCCTGAATGAGCCTCGGTCAGCACCTGGCACACAGTAGGTGCCCTGCCCCTGGCCGCTGTCATTACCCTGGCCTTGTCCCCAACCCTTCTCTCTGCTTCCCATATTTGTCTAAATGTTGTCTGCCTGGGAGCATGTCCTCCTGCCTCTGGTTATTTTTAGGTCCGTTTCTTTAGAATTCTGGATTCTACATGTAAGCCCCGCAGTTATTTGTGGGGAGATGTGACAGCTGCTCAGATGGAGTAACTGGGAATGCTGTGTTTATTCTTCAGAATCCACTGACCCAGCCTTTGCTGAGCAGTGACTCATGGACCATCCTTCCTTGTCCTGGGGACACAGTGCAGCTTCGCCGAGTGACTGGATGATCTCTGCTGGGAGAGGCCTCCTGGACAGGTGTCGAGAATACACTGAAGGCTTCCTGGGAAGATGCACAGGATGGAGCTGCAGGCAGATGGGGGAGGGTAGGCAAAGGAGCCATGATTTACCCACACAGAGCCTCAGGCCTGGGAGAACCAAGCGTGAGGGAAAAGCGGACTTTTTAGTAGCAACCTCAACTATAGGACTGGAAATTGAGGCAGACACCATTGGTCTCATTCCTAACACCTATTCCTTTTGTGCTCACAAAACCTTGATTAGTTTTTGATACAATGCTCTAAGCCAGTCATGATCATTTTGCCATCAAATTTCCCAGTTTTTCATGCTGGTCGTGTGACCCGGTTCTGGCCCATCAGTCCTAAAGTGAGAGTATGCTGGAGACATTTCTGGGAAAGCATTTGCTTACCTGATGAAAAGAGGTGCAGCTACTGCAGCCCTTGACCTTTCCTTTACCTTTGGCTTGCCTGGAACCCAAGTGTGATGACTAGAGTTATGGCAGCCATCTTGTGACTGTGAGGTCAAAGCATAATGCTGAGAGGTCAATTGTATTAGGGATGGTGAAGTCAAGATTCCTATGCTAGCAACTGCCTGTTTCTAGTTGTGTTATGGGGATAAAAGAACTTCCCATCCACTTGTTTGTCTCTGTTGGTTGTAATTTGGTGTTTTGCAGTTAAATGTGTTCCTCCTAAGTGATACAGACATGAAGGCCAGGTGGGCAGCTGTGAGGCCCATCCGTGCTCAGAGGTCCACAAACAGCTCCTGGGATGGCCCTGTGCTAAGGCCTCTGCTGGACTTTGCTGAGGTGGGGTGATTCAGACCCACACAGACTCACCCCTCAGGTGTCTGGGCCACTAAAAAAGACAACAAGTTGTGTAACTAATCTGAACTGTTCCCAGCTCTCAGGGGGCAGGGAATCCCTTTTCTTTTGTAAATCAGATTTAACTGTACCTTCGTGCTCACGTGCCAGGGTTGGAAGACCTGCACAAGAGTGTGATGGGGGGCGGGTTCTCAGGGTCAAAGCGGGGCCCTAAAGCTTCAGCTGAAAAAGCCCAGGGGCCTGGCCCTGCACACGTGAGGCCTGTGCAGATTTAGAGAACGTGTGGGTCCGGGTCGGGGCCTGGTTTACACCAGCATCTCAGGGGCTTCCTGTGTGGACGGGAGCGGAGGGCAGGAAGCCACACAGGGTTGCCCTGGGTGGGCCTGCCTGGGCCAGACAGAAGGCAAGTGGGGTACCACCTCCTCTTGCTCCTCTGCTGGGATGCGATCACGTGCCCCCGCCCTGTGCCTTGGATGCACCTGCGTCTCCCAGTGAGCACCCACAGGACCCAGGACTACACTCACCCTACCCACACCTGGACAGACATCTGCCCACGTTGGAAACTTCATCAACCCCCTGGCTCTAGGCCCGGACCCCACGTTGTAAGAGGCTGAGCAGCGTCCCAGCCTCACCGGTGTCCATGGCACCTCCCAGCTGTGGCAACCACGGATGTCTCCAGACGGTGCCCAGTGTCCCCTGACTGAGAAGCCTGGACTTGCAGAGGGTGGAACTCTGGAGAGAGAAGGCAGCGGCCTCCTCCTCCCTGGTGGGGGTGTGAGGCGGGGGAGGGGGGGTGGGTCAGGGCTGGGGTACTCCCCCTGCGCCTACAGCAGAAGAAGGAACCCCAGGATGGCAGTTCATTTCCCAGAAAGTCATAGGGAACACAGTAACTGGATGAGATCAGCATTGTGATGGGGGTCTCCAAAGGGCCGGAGGTGTCTCAAAGGCAGGGCCAAGGGCTCAGCTCCCGGGGACTTCAGTTAGGTCTGAAGGCTGGGGAGTCTGGCGGGGAGGGGGGACTTCCGTGGGTTTGCAGGGACAGCAGGTGCATTCTTGGAGCTGGAGGTGATTTGCTGTGGGTGGAGTACTTGGGGGTGCCACCCCTCCAGGAAGCCACCTGCTCCCTGGGTCTGGTCTCCTCTTCTCTGTCCCCACTGTCTCCCCCAGGTCCACCCTGTGAAGCCCACTGACCCTCAAAGCCTGGCCTTTTGTCCATTGTGTCCCAGGCCCTCGCATACTGTAGGTGCTCAGAAAACTGAATGAATGAGTGAATTAACCAGTGAATGAAGGAGGCCACTCATGGTGGGTCTCCTGTGCCGCCCTGTGAGGACTGGGTTTCTGTCTGAGCAGTCAGGAGCCACTGCAGGGCTCTGAACAAGGGCCACCTGCTGTTGGTGGAGGATGCTTTGGAAATGGGGGAGGGAGGCTGGGAGGCCAGCCGCCTCCATTGTGCAGGTGGGAGGTGATGAGACCTGAACCCCAGAGGAACAGTTACAGGAGGTGAAGACTGATTCCTTGTGGTGGTGGTGGAGGGGACGGAGGAGCAGGGATTGCTGGGTGGGGGACCAGGGAGTAGAGAGGGCTGGGGGCGAGGTGCTGGAAGATACCGCTCTACCCCAGGTGAGGAGTTCGGCGAGTGGAAGGAGTCTGGAAGAGAAATCTAATGAGAAATGGGAAATCAGGAGTCATGTGTAGTGACGGGCAGAAAAAAGTATGTATGTAATTCTATTTTAAGAAGACACTGTAGCTATTTCTGTGTTCAGAGGAAGCGGCAGCGGCACTGATGCTTAGAGGAAGGGCAGATCTTGGCTGGGAAACACTTTCAAGAACCCCGAATTAGGTGGAAGACCTTGGGTTTTCCTGGAAGCATCCTCCCAGGGGAAGAACTGATGTTGGAGCTGAAACTCCAATACTTTGGCCACCTGATGCGAAGAACTGACTCACTGGAAAAGACTCTGATGCTGGGAAAGTTTGCAGGCAGGAGGAGAAGGGGATGAGGATGAGATGGTTGGATAACATCACCGACTCAATGGACATGAGTTTGAGCAAGCTCCAAGAGTTGGTGATGGACAGGAAAGCCTGTGTGCCGCAGTCCATGGGGTCGCAAAGAGTTGGACACAACTGAGCAACTGAACTGAACTGAACTGAACCTCCCAGGGGAAGCTGCGCTCTGTACTCCCTGGATATGGGGGAGAGGGGCAGCCTGCACACAGCAGGGACTCGTGTCTGGCAATGGAAGCTGAGATGTCCCGCCTTCCGTTTTAAAGACTCCGATGTGTGATTACCCCTTACTTTGGAACTCAATAATAGGAAGGCAAATAACTCAGTTGAAAATGGGCAAAGGAGCTGAACAGACGTGTCTGCAGAGGAGATGTACAGACGGTCAGTAGGGCAGGAAGAGATGCTCAGAGCTTTAGACATCAGGGAAACGCAAGCCAAAACCAAACTGAAGCACTGCCTCACCCCTGTGAGAATGGCAGTCATCACAAAGCCAGGGAGTCGGCATGGAAGATGTGGAGAAACTGGAACCCTTGAGTGCTGCGGCTGGGAATGTGAAGTGGTTCAGCTGCTGCAGATAATGATCCGGACGTCCCTCAAAGAGCTAAATACAGAGTTGTCACGTGACTCAGCAATTTCCTTGCTGGAGCACATCCAGGAGAAATAAAAAGTGTCCGTTAGAAAATACCTGTGCATGAATGTCCACGGCAGCCCTGCTCACAGCCCCCAGAAGGGAGACGCAGCCCTGGCGTCCATCAGCAGGTGATCAGAAATGTGTGTCCAGCCGCACAGTGGGATGTCTGTCATTCAGCTGTGAAAAGGACTAAAGTACAGACACCTTCCACCATGTGTGTGAACCTCACAAACGTTGCACTCGGTGGAAGAAGCCAGACATAAAAGGTCACCTGTCGCCTGGTGCTGTTTGTATGAAACGTCCAGGACAGGCAAATCCCTGGAGACAGAGTATAGATCAGAGGTTGCAGGGGTGGAAGCAGGACAGGGAGTAACTGCCAATGGCTTCTGGCTTCCACGAAGATGCCAGGGATGTTCTGGAAAGAGAGGTGATGATGGTCACACGGCACCATGAAGGTGTTAGAGTCACCTAACTGTACACTTTGGTTTTTTTATATATACATTTCTATTCCATTATGGTTTGTCACAGGATAACAAATACAGTTCCTATGCTATATAGTAGGGCCTTGTTGTTTATCCATCCTATACACATACTGTTAATAGTTTGCACCTGGAAGTAGTGTTATTTTATTTTACTCATTTTTTAAAGTTTTTGGCCATGCCACCTGGCTTGTGGGATCCTATTTCCCGACTAGGGGTCAAAAAAAGCACGTTTGGAAGTTCAGAGTTGCATGCACACTTTAACATGGCTGAAATGATTGCTTTTATATCAGTACAAAACCATTTTTTAAGTATATGGGAACTGTCTGTACCTTCTGCTCAAATATTCTCCAAACCTAAAAGGACTCTGAAAAATAAAGTCTGTTTAAAAAAGCAGAACGGAACATGAAGTGGCCATAAGCAGGGTGCACTCCTGTGGCTCTGTGCCCCACGGTGCCACCTGCAGGCCTCTGGGTGCCGGGACTCTGCCCGTCAACTGAGGGTCATCAAGGCTGGAGGCACCTCCCCAGTGCCGCAGCTCACCCTGTCTTCTTCCCGAGCTCCCCACAGTCAGCAGAAGTCATCTGCCTGGAACCAGATAAAGGGCTCCTGCCTTTGACCTTCATGACAAGCTCATGAGGACCTGGGGGCCTGAGGAGGCCAGGGCACCCTCCTGGATGAGTCAGCAGTGAGTGCAGAGCCAGGAGGAACCCCTCGTGTGCCTGGTCCCCGCGGGGCAGGAGGGTGCTGCTATCGGGTCAGTTCCCGGCCTCTGGACAGCAGTGCTCTGAACCCTCGCATCTTTGTGGAGGAGAGGCCTGTGCCCAGAGGTCAAGCCTGAGCAACAGGCAAGGCAGCTGGACGCAGGCTCGGAGAATGCAGCACTGAGAAGGCACTCTGGCCCCGAAACCACCAGACAAAACCCACTCGAGGGCTGGTCTACACAGGGTGGGATGCTGACAGGGCTTCAGTGTTAGCCGCGCTCTGGATCAACCATAAACCTCCTGATTCTGACATCACAGTATCGAGGTTTCCTAGCAGAATGTCTTTGTTCTTAGGAGAAATTTAGGGAAGGGTTTAGGGGTGAAGAGTCTGCTGCTACTGCTAAGTCACTTCAGTCGTGTCTGACTCTGTGCGACCCCATAGACGGCAGCCCATCAGGCTCCCCCGTCCCTGGGATTCTCCAGGCAAGAACACTGGAGTGGGTTGCCATTTCCTTCTCCAATGCGTGAAAGTGAAAAGTGAAAGTGAAGTTGCTCAGTCATGTCCGACTACATACGCTCAAATAGTTCATATAAAAATAACTTTATGAAGGGACCTCCCTGGTGGTCCAGAGGTTAAGATGCCATGCTTCCACTGAACGGGGCACAGGTGTGATCCCTGGTCAAGAATCACACGCCGAGCAGCATGGCCAAAAAAAAAAAGAAATTCTGGGGAATGATAAGGGGTCAAGCCAGGTGAAGGATATGGAGGTGTTTATTTCATAATTTTTGCAAATTTTTTGTGGGTTGAAAAATTTACAAGGTAAAAACAAACTTCAATCACTTAAAATTACAAAGGCCCAATTCATTTAATTAAAAAAGTTCAAGTATTTGCTGACATTGAAGCTCATGGGTCTTTTGGAAAGAAGACCCAGGAGATGTGCTGGTAAATACTGCAAATTAAACACTATTCTTGATCAAAAAGAAAACCCCATGGGAAAGTGGCCAGCATCACAAATAATAGGGGGAAAAAGTTAAATAAGATATAATTATTCAGCTATTAAATTAACGTAAGTGTGTCTGGAATACTAAGAGTCCATGCTGACGAGCGAGCCAAGCACAGGCCTGTGGACGCAGCTGGACTGACTGCGTCCTCTTAGCTCCTGGGGTCCCTTGCTAAGGAAACGGCCCTAAGTCAGATCCCACACCTGGAGCCAACCCTGCGCACAGGCCCTGCCGAGCCTTGGCTCTGACCAGGGGCTTCAAGCCCCTGCTCTGCCTCCTTTCTGTTCATGTGCCCTCGGGGTGAGCCTCAGGGTCTTCCGTCTGAAGACCTGCTGCTGTGCCAGTCGTCCGGAGCTCTGGGCCAGGACTGTGGGTTCCCGCACCTGATCAGTCCCTTCCTCGCTCCTGGAACCTGGAGTTAAACAGGAAAAGCCGCTTTTCCTAGAGTCTCCTTGCTGCCCCCTCCCCCACCCGAATCACTCCAGGTAAAGTTCTTGTTGGTCCCTGGACACCTGGCTCAGGTAGAAGCAACTGGAACTCATTACTGGGGTTTAAGTAAAATGTTTTGGTTAGTTTCCAAATGCTGGGATGTGAAAGTCACTGAGTTGTGTCCAACTCTTTGCCACCCCGTGGACTGTATATGTATACTCCATGGAATTCTCCAGGCCAGAACACTGGAGTGGGCAGCTGTTCCATTCTCCAGGGGATCTTCCCAAACCAGGGATCAAACCCAGGTCTCCATCACTGCAGGTGGATTCTCTACCCACTGAGCTATCAGGGAAGCTGATAGTTGTCTTCCTATTTTCTGACTTAATCCCACTGTTTGGGAGAATAAACCATGTGATCACAGTCCTTCCAATTCTGCTAAGATTTGCTTTATGTTCCAGTGCTTGGTCAATTTGGGGAAATGCTCTGAGTGACCTTGATAAGATCGCATGTTCTGCTGATGGGAGGAAGCTCTGTGGGGACCAAACCCTATGGGGCTTTCCCTGATCTTTATGCTCAGTTACCAAGATAAATATTTTAACCCCCACAAGATATTATTGTTACAAACATCTGACATCAGATTTACTTTCTTGTGTTCTTCACTCCTTCCTGCATTCCCCAGGCTCCCAGCTGGGATCCTGTTCCTTCTTTTGTCTGAAAACGCCTTTTCTTTGCCTCCGTTTTTGAGGGGTAACTTCCCTGGACTGAAATGCAGCTCTGACAGTCGTCATTCACATGTGTCTTTGACGGGAGCTGACTGGTCCTGAGTGTGTGCAGGTGCAGGACATGCCTTTCCTCTCCAAGAAGAGGGGGACGCGTGTGCATGGAGCACAGGGAACAGGAAGGGCTGCAGAATGGCTGTGCCCGAGCCATACGGACCTCGGAGCGAGGATCACGCTCTGCCCTCATTCTTACAGGAGCAGTGAGGCTTCTCAGAGAAGCCACAGCTTTAACTGGCCCATGATGGGGGCAACGTTCATGTGTGAAAAGGAACCAAGAAGAAGGCAGAAACAAGATGGGTTTGAGCACTGAGTATCCGAACCAGTGCTGGCTCCAGCACAGGGTCCCAGACTGGGCTTCCTGTGTCACCTGCTCTAGGCCAGCAGGTTCCAAGCCCGCCATTCACTCAGCTGTGTAATCATGGCACTTCCCACGTGAGTCCACTTCCCCTCCCTCTCTCTTCCCCTCCCTCCTATTCTGCAGCTCAGAGAAAATGGCACTGGGCTCTGGGCCTGCAGCTTTGCAAGAGCTCAGACTTCTTAGCTCTGGTCTTTACAGTTAGATTTCCTCTTCTTCTGAGAGTCAGAGAAGGTTGATTAGTCACTTGCCGGAGGCCACACAGACAGGATCCTTCACCCTCCCCATTCCACAGATGGGGTCTGAGAGGCCCAGGGAGATTGTTTCCAAGGACGCTCCAGACTTGGGAGTGGCTGAATGATTCATTCACTGATTGTTTACTGAGTGCCTGCTTCATGCGTGGAACTAGGAAGGAGCCAGGTGCCAGGGAGAGTTGTGTAGAAACAGACAAAACCCTGCCTCCGGAAGCTCATCTTCTCCTGGGGGGGAGGGGCACTAACACTACACAGAACAAATAAGTAAACCAAGTAAATAAGTAAACTAAGTCCAACTCTTTGCGACCCCATGGACTGCAGTGCACCAGGCTTCCCTGTCCTCCAATCTCTCTTGGAGTTTGCTCAAACTAATGTCCACTGGCTTCCCTGGTGGCTCAGACAGTAAAGAACCCACGTGCAATCCGGGAGAACTGAGTTCGATCCCTGGGTTGGGAAGATTCCCTGGAGGAGGACATGGCAACCCACTCCAGTATTCTTGCCTAGAGAATCCCCATGGACAGAGGAGTCTGGTGGGCTGCAGTCCATGGGATCACAAAGAGACGAACACGACTGAGTGGTTAAGCACAACATCCATTAAGTTGGTGATGCCATTCAACCATCTCATCCTCTGTCATCCCTTTTTCCTCTTGTTCTCAATCAGACTGATTCCATGAACAGAAAGGAGACTCAAGAGTAGGGAACGGTTTAGGCTTTACCCAAGGCCACCCGTTAAGCAAATGTTAGCTTTAGTAATAAAAGGAGCCAGGTGCTCAGATGCAGGGCCGCTGGGGGAGGGGAGAGTTGGAAGAAATGGCCATTAGCTTTGATCCTCTCCCAGCAAAGGTCAAACTCCTGGCCAGAGAGGTCATCTGGAGACGTTTGCCCTGGAGCCTGTGACGGTAGCTGCTCAAGATAAACAGCTCCGGATATGTGGAGAGCTATCTAGGGGTAAAGAGAGATAACCCTGGGATGGGCGGAGCGGTGCGGTTGGGGGGGGAGAAAGGAAGCTATGTGTTAAAGCTCCAGAAACAGGGACTTTGGGACAGAATCTGGAACAAACATTTTGTCCAACAGAGAAGCATACTGCCTCAGAAGTGACTTCTCTGTTTGCCAGGGATGCGGGAGGAGGCATAGCCCCTGAGACAAGTCAGCCCGGGTGGCTTCCCTGCAAGCTCAGACCGGGGCATTTCAAAGGGCCAGGTTGGACTTCTGACCCCAGATACCTTCAGCAGCAGGTTCTTGACCTGAACAGTTCCAATCTATCGACCACTCTGGAAGCTGAGTCGGATTTCTGAGTCTTGGTGTGCTCCTTTCTAGGAGGGAAAGTGGTGGGGTTGGGTTGGGGTGAAGAGTGGATTCCGCTAGTTGCATCAGCTGTGGTGTGACCTCTGACATTTTCTTTGTTCCCACATAGACCAAGCACACAAAAACTAATTTTTCCGGCTTAATAAAAGAACGAGTTGGAAGTGGGGAGGGTGGAGGATTGGCCAGGTGGGGAGAAAACTGGGGCTCGGGTGAAATGGACTGTGGTGGGTAGGGAGCGCTCCTGGGGGCCCTCCCCCTTGGTGAGCTCCCCAGAATCAGCTCTGGTTCCAGCAGGCCCTGCCTGGACACCCTGCACGAGGTGGTCAGTGGGTAAACCAGCCCTTCAGCACCTGCTGTGCACCCAGCCCAGTGGTGGCCAGTGGTTCTCAAGCACTTTCCAGGAGTCAGGTCCTGTGCTGTGGGTTTTACCAACAGGTACCTCACTTGTGCTTCTGAGGAACTGACAGCTGCCCACAACCACGGAGCTGGTGTGTGCATCAATGCCAGTGTCCTTTCTGTATCATGGTGGGCCTGCCTCTGCCCCATCCCAGGGGTGTTGTGGAGGTTGCACATGATTGGGCACATGGTGCCAGCTCACAAATGCCCTGGGCTGTCAGGTGTGGGGTGGAGGGGAAGCAAGGGAGAGAGGCGTGGGCTGGAATCAGATGGCTTGCCAGGTTCCCAGGTATGTAGCAACTAGCTACAAAGAGGGCTCTCTTGGGACCCAACCAGCCAGGAACCCACCTACTTTCCAAAGCCTGTTCCCTCCCACTGTCCCCCCCCACCACTACTCCAGCCTCTCCGGGATTTCTGAAGGACCCCTCCTGTCGCCTAGCACCTGCACAGGTGAGCCCCTTCCTGCCCCCGAAATCTGCATGTCTGGCACCTTCTCCAGCGCTCAGGCCTCCCTCGGGTCCTTCCCTGAGCATTCCAGGGCAGTGTCCCCTCACCTCCCCGTTTTGCCATCCCGGCTTGCAACCATTTATTGCTGCTCGGCTCTCATACCCCAGGGGACAGTGAGGGCAGCCCCGGTGAGTGCTCGAGGGCCAGTGGAGGAGGGTCGCCGACTTTTGAGGGGCGTTCCCACCCTCAACACTCCCCCTCCGCGCCACAGTCGGCCCCCAGGAGGGACTAGGGGCTGAGTCGGCCAAAGTCCAGGTCCTCAGGGGCTAGGCAGCACGCTACTTAAACCTACGACCCGCCGCTGGCGGCCTCCAGCCAGACGACGGCCGAGAACAGGAACAGGTCTGTTGGCTGGCTGAGTGGGTAGCCGGGGGCTGGGGGCCGGGGGCCCACAAGCAAGGGCCCCGCGGCCGCGTGGCGGCCTAGGGACCGGCCAGCGCTGCCGCGCACGGCGCTGGGACTTGTAGTTCTCGGCTCCGCGAGAGGCTAGCGCGAACCCGGGAGCTCGGCGCTGCGCGGGGACGGGGACTACATTTCCCAGAAGGCCGGGGAAGCAGGGTCACGGCGAAAGGACCCCGGCCGGCGGCGCTTCTCGGGCCCGATGGGGCCGGTTCTGGGTGTCGTGGGCTTCCTCGAGGCCCGAGCGCGATCCCTGCAAGGCAGCCCGCGGCCAGCGGGTCCAGGCCGGGCGGCGTCCGTGCGCAGCTCGGTGGCTGCGCCGGACTGCTGTGGAGGCCTCGGCAACCTAGACTTCAGGAAGGTACAGGGCGCGGGGCAGGAGGGATGTCGCGGGCGGGGCCTCTTCTACGCCGGGGGGCGGGACCGCCGTTACCAGGCAACGGGGGCGGGGCGCCGGGGCGGTGTCTAGGGCACCGCGCGTGGGCGCGTACACCTGTGCACCTCGGGGATCTCGAGGCTCCGGGAGGGCGGCACCCTGAGCCGAGGTCGGAGGACTGGCCTCCTCTCTGGTGGATGAGCGGGGAGTTCGCGGCCTGCCGAGCCCCGCGCGGGACAGGCTGGGATGGACCGGGCGGACCCGGTGCTGGAGACCCTCCGGCCGCCGGCCCCCTCCCTCGGAGCCGCCTCTGAGACAAGACATGCACGTTTCCGGAGTCTGCCACTCCTGGTGGAGCCCCAAATAGGTCTCTGCTCGAGGCCACCTTGTGTGGTCCATTCGTTGGTACCTCTGGTCCTGATTGAGAGCAGGTGTCCATCGAAGAAAAACGCACAACCTGAGGGTTGCGAGTTATGTTCTGTTGAGGGTCTTCCTGCGGACTGGAGCGCGGAAAAGAGCCTCTCAGTAGCTCTGAGAGACTGTTCCAGGGAGATTAGGGAGGAACCAGGACATATAGAAGTTTTTGCTGGAAAAACAAAACCCCAAAACATGTCGTGGAACATCAAAAGATTAATCACACACACACACACACACACACACAAGAAACAGACATCTCTTTAATGATTTTAGCGCATTTCTGGATCTGGGAAAATGCAAGAGTCTGGGCTCCTTGAAATTATTCCTTAGATCTCATCCTGTCTGGGGCCAATCTCCTGCTTTTCTCCATCCTAACCCTTCTCAGGGCACACCTGGGTTGGCAGCAGTGGCGAATGGCCTGATGGGGGCAACTTTTGTTGCTTACTGGAATGGCAGGTGACATTCTTTGTTGGTTCTCACTGACTTTTCACTCTAGTGAGCCTGGAAACCTAAAATTCTCTCCCGGAGATAAAAGTGGTCAATGTTTTAGAGACTGATGGGGAGGGGGACTGCAATCCTGAGACAGCTGGTCCCCTACCCGAGGAGGTGACCTCTGCTCTGAGCCCTGAGAGATAAGCCAGGGGGTCAGGTGCTCTGGTGGAGGGCTGGCAGAGCCAAGGCCGTGAGGAGGTGGATTTGTTCCGGAACAAAGAGAAGCCTCACGTCTGTCCCCAGGAAGTGCCAGACAGCCCAAGGGGATGGGAGGAAAGCAGAGGAGGGGAGGAAGACTTATTATTTCAGAGAACTTTCCGTGAAGTGCTGGGTCACTCCACATGACTTGGGCAGTTCAGAGCGAGCTCTCCGGTGTAATGGGCATCCAGATCGAGGTGAATGTCACCAGCTGCCCTGGGAGGACGAATGTATCTGACGGCATCCTTTGAATCCTAGATTGCTGATGGCGTTAGAGGTCTCGAAACCCATGAGGTCCATGGCGTGCCGTGCTTTGTATCCTAGCAGATCTCAGACGAGAAGGGCAGAGATCTTGGAATGCCAGAGGGGACCCTTGGAATTGCCCAGCCTGGGTTGGCTGCTTCACGGATGAGAACTCCGGGTGGAAGGATGGGCACCGTTGACTAGAGGTGGGGAGACCTTCAGGGCTTTGGGCAGTGGAGCCCCTGCAAGGTTAAGGTCTGAGCAAGGCCTGGCAGCGGGGGAGGGGGAGACTTCCTGGGTATGTGCAGGCAGGTCTCTTCTGCTATTTCTCCTTTCCCTCTGGGGTTGTTACAGTGGGACCGACCTGGGAGCTTTCAGGAGATGGGTCAGGGTGACCCTCACTGGCTAACATTCCGTTTTCCACCACTGCCCTTGGTGGTACAGTTAAGCTTCCTGTTGCCAACAACATTCCATGTTGTCTATTTGTGCTGCTTGGCAGCCCTCCTCCCTCCTCTGTCAGAATCTCTGGTTTGGAGAGATATTGTCCCCGGGATGGTTTCTTTGCATCCAACACATCTGAGCTGCAGGCTGACAGCGAGCTGACCCTGCCCTGTCCGATGGCTGGGACAGGGATGGTGGTGGGGGTAACACAGTCATGGTGAAAATCCAAACTCCTCTAGTAGCCACAGTTTAACAACAAAGAAGAAATCGGTGAAGTTACTTTTAATAATATATTCGACCCAATACATAAAAAAATGTCATTCCGTCATGCACCACCGCACGACCCCAGCAGCCACACGCCTGCTGACCTGGGTGCAGCGCCCTTGACCAGTAGCTCCTGGGCCTGCTCAAGTGGGTTTGGATTCAGGGCTTTGTTTTTAGCTTAGAAAGTACACCCGTCCCCCGGGCTGAGGAGTGTCCCTGCTGCAGCCTCATTGAACAAGGCCCTCTCTACCCTGAACTTGGCTTGGCTCCTCCTTGGCTCAGCAGCCGCGTGAAGCTCGCTGGCTGGTGGACGATGGAGCCGGACAGAAGAGCTCTGATGGGGCCTCACGGTGCCAGCTTCTTGGGGAGCCCGGGCTGCCAGGGCACAGTCGGGGACTCCACTCATGCCCATTTCCAGATGGTTCCCCAGCCCTTGTCCCTTGTGAGCGTGGGTGGTGTAGGTAGGTGTCCAAAGGGGCCCTTCAGTTACCTGCTCTGTAAGATGAGAGCTCTGTCAGCTGTGAAGTTTGGGTGACCACACTGAGTGTGGGTGGTCTTCCAAAGGCAAGGTTCAGGCTGCGTCCAGGCCATGTTTGGGGGCCGGGCCCCTTGGACTGCACAGTCCCTGTATGTGACTCCTCTGTGACCATTTGGGAGGCAAATCCCAGGGGGCGCGGGGCATGTCAGAGCTGTCTTCCAGGGTGAGATGTTTGCGTACTACACAAGAGTTGGTTTTCAAACTGTCTTGGCGTTATCATGTTGGTCAGAATAAACATCAGGCCATTTCTTTGGACAACTTATTCTGTGAAGTTCTCAGGGATGTAATTTTTGTCTTCAGTGTTTTGGGGTAAGAGCCCAGACCTTTGGCAAGTCATGTCAATGTACAGAGCATTGGTTTCTCCTGCCTCTGTTGAGATGGCCATATAGCTTTTCCTCCGTCTGTCCATGCAGATGTTGGTTGTCGCACCAGCCCCGCATTCTTGGGGTGACCCCCAACTTGGTCCTGATCTGTTCTCCTTGTATACATTGCTGGCTTTGAGTTTCCATCATTTTGTTCAGGGTTTTGGAGGGCTGTGGTCGTGAGGAGTATGGTTTCTGGTTTCTAGTTTCTTGTAGTGTCTTTGTCTGGTTATAGCATTAAAGGAATGTAGGCCTCTTAGTAGGAGCTGGGAAGTGTTCTGGGAGAGACTGTGCGGAATTGTGGTTCTTTGTTCCTTAAATGTTTGGTAGAATTCTTCACTTTGCCGACAAAGGTCCATCTAGTCAAAGCTATGGTTTTTCCAGTAGTCATGTATAGATGTGAGAGTTGAACCATAAAGAAAGCTGAGTGCTTTTGAACTGTGGTGTTGGAGAAGACTCTTGAGAGTCCCTTGGACTGCAATGAGATCAAACCAGTCAATCGTCAAGGAAATCAGTCCTGGGTGTTCATTCGAAGGACTGATGCTGAAGCTGAAGCTCCAATACTTTGGCCACCTATTGCGAAGAACTGACTCATTAGAAAAGACAGGTTGCACCTGTTTCCCCCGCTTATCCCCGAGGGGAGGCGATCACAGAGGCCCCCTGTGGTCCTTCTGGAGGGTGGGAGGGAGCCCCCAGCCCGGATTGCCTGCTGCCTGGAGACCTTCTGTGCCTGGTGCCCCGATCGAGGTCATGGCTGTCTTAGTACAGAACTTCGTGGCCCTCCTTCGTGTGTCTGTGCTGGTGCGGGGCTCACAGCACTGGTTTCCTGGTAAATGTCTCCTTGGTTGCTGGGAGACCCTGAAATGGTGGGTCCTGCTGGAGGCCGACACACTGCCCCCAGCCTATCCCCCGCCCTCTGTGCTGAGTAGTCCCACCTGCGGTCGATGTGACTTTGACTCCTGGGCCCCTGCTGTTTGTTTGGATGTCACAATGTGACCCAGGTGCTGTTGACTTGCCACATCTGTGTAGCCCTCGCATGGCAAGCGGTATGGTTCAGCCTCTGAGCCCCTCACGGAGTGCTGCCGGGGTGCAGTAGGCAGAGCATTTCTTCTCCGTTCCAGCGCTGGGACCCTGCAGCCTGTGACCTTGGAGCCGCAGGGGCTGCATTGTTAGAGTTACCAAGAGCAGAGGGCCAGGACCTCCGTGGCTTTAATAAGGTGGGGAGACCCTTCCCATGACTGAGGTGGCCCCGGGGTTGGGGTGCAGAGTTCTGGGGGCGGCACTGGGGACCCGCCTGCTCTGCTCCTGTCTGATGGGGTTTTGGAGGGAGGGCCTCCTTGGGTCACAGGGATGACAGCAGCCCAAAAGGGACCTGCCGGCCTCAGAACCTGAAGCCAGGAGGGGCCCCTCTGCTGCCACCTGGCCTGTTCGTCATTCTTCTCTGCTCCGCATGCCCCTCTCTGGGCAACGCAAATCCCCCTTCAAGGTGACCAGCTGCTTCCCGGGTGACGAGGGCCCTGGGACCTGGGTAGGGGCCACGGTCCTAACAGGGTGTTGGGGGGGACCCGGCGGGATGTTGGCTTCCGGTGGCCTCAGCCAGTGTCTTTCTTCTGCTCACTTGTCTGGCCCCCTAGGGAATGTTCAGGACTTATCTTTGCCCCAGTGCCTGAACCTGGAATCTGGAATCTGGAATCTGGAAGGGCTGGTTGACCTGGCCTCTGCGAGCCCCTGGCTTGCTTGTCTCCGAGCAGGCATGACAACAGGGCTGGTGCTGCTGAATGACGGCCTGAGGTGAGGCGTGAGCACTTACGTGTCAGTAGATGCATGTTGGTCCAGCTGCAGGGGCTTAGCTGGCAGAGTCCTGCCAGAGCAGTGCCTCCTGGGGGTGCTCCGTGTCTGCTGAATGTCAATACCTGAAGCCTGGCAGGAGGACCTCATCTCTCCCTGGACCCTTTGGGGAAAGGGAGACAGTTCCCAGTTCCCCTGCTGACTTTCTTTCCTGAGGTGTAATTCATGTAGTGATATCTGCCCAGATGGAGAGTTCTCATGTACCCCAGATTACCCAGGCTCCATCACCCCAAAAGACCCCCCTGCACCCTCCAGGCAGCCACTGGACTGCATGCCGGCTCCCTCCTGCTCACCAGTCAGAGCCTGGGTGACCTCGAGCCCCTGGCCACCATCTGCACCTGCTCCCCACGTGGGCAGGCTTCACGCTTGACCTTTTGCCCTCTCTCCTCAGGCCCTGCCAGCCCAGGGTCACTTGTGGGGCAGGAGGCACAGCCTGAGGACACAGGGCTTCTGTGGGACTGTGGGGTTTCCCATCCTTGTTCAGGTGTCTGCTGGCTGGTAGTGAAAAGTGACAGGGCATGAGGCTGTGTGAGCGGCGGGGCCTGGAGGATCTGACCCGCCGGCAACCTCTGTGCGCTTCTCCATAAAATGTGATGGGTGTCAGGGCGGACACGTTGAGTCCCAGGGTTGCTGGCATGGCTGCAAGGGTTTTTGACGCTCCTCTGCTGAGTGGGAACAGTCCGCTGCCACCTCTGGGCCCTGGCAGTTAGGGGCGTTGGTCTCCCCATGGACACTGTCGCCAAGCTGGAGGCTCTGGTTTCTTCCTGTTCAGAGGAACTCCTTAAAACAGCATCTGCTGACAGTGACACCCTTATCTGCAGAAATGCCACAGAAGCTCCCATGGGAGTTGTCGCTGTCGTAGACATGTTGAGAAGCATGTTTTGTATGCTGGCCCTAAGCTGGACGTGGTGATTCAGAGGACAGGCTGGGGCTGGGGGCCATTAGCGGGAAGTGTGGTTCACGGAGTTGATGAATGTGATCGAGTATGGCACAGGTCAGAGCTCAACTCCCAGCACGTCCCTGGGCTCTTCACTGCACATGGCTGCCCCACCCAGCTCCGCCCCCTGGGGACGGGAGACTGACCCGCCTTGAGTGGGTTCCACCCCTGGGTTTCTAAGGAACTGAGGACTGCACCCGCACCCCCGGTCAAGGCTTGAGAGCCTTGCTTGATTTCTCAGCTTAAGAGTTGCCAGAAAAATATGTACTTAGGAAGCACAGCATCTGGGCAGTTGGTGAATCTCTGGCCTCAGAAGCAGAGGGGTCTGCAGGCTCAGGGTCGCTCCCTGCAGGGCCCACTCACGCTGCCTGGGCTTCTTCCTGTCTCGCTCTGAAGTCAGAGGGAGGGGGTTGAAGTCCCAGGAGCACAGGTGGCCGAGATGTTCCCTAACCACCCTGTGTTTTACTGATGATGAGACAAGGGCCACCATTCACCCAACAAACACTCTGTGCCAGGCAGATGATACAGAGATGGGGAAGAAATGGCCCCTCATCTGGAGGAACCATCACGAAACAGGGACAGATGGCCAAATACTTGTGATGGGGTACATACTGAAGACACAGGCGGGGGCCATGGCGAGGGTACTGGACATGCTCTCACTGGGTCTTGAGGGATGAATAGGAGTTTGAGGGACAGAGGGTATTTCAAAAGGCATTTGAAAAGGTTCAGAATATGCTATTTGTGGGTGGGAGTGGCAGGAAGAATGGCAGGTAAGACCAGTGGAGGGGAATCCATCAGGGATGTTGGGCTGGGTGGGGAGGCATGGGTACTGGTGTGGCAGGAAGTGAGGCTTGGGAGCCAGCCCCTTCCTGGGGGCACTGGGACACTTGGCAGAGTTTTGAGTAGGGGGATGATGGAGGCACCACCAGAGTAGACTTGCTATGAGAGGAGGGACCTGGCAGTGAGGCAGTGAGAGCAGGAGGAGCACTGGGGCCAGTGAGGCCCCCCCAGCTGTGAGGGTCTGCTTTCATGGAGGGGGCTGGTGCCGGACCTCAGCCCACTCCATTGGCAGCTGAGCAGGACCCAAGCAGGACTCTAGTCCATCCTGCCCTCCACCCCACACATACACAGACAGCATTTCAGTGGACAGAGCCTCACAGTCAGATGTGCTTAAGAAACGTCCTCTGGTCCAGCCACTCCTCAAGGCTTTGGGGCTGGTGGGGTCTCTCTCAGGCTGCAGCCTGTCCTTCCTAGGGGCTTCCACACCTTGGCAGGTGCCACCTGGTTGGGGGGAAGCTAGCCAAAAGGGTGGCAGCTTACAGGGTGCCCTGCTGTGGCCCATCCAGTCAGGGTCCTGTGTCCAGCCTTGCTCCCCATGGTTGCTGAGGGGTCTTGGCCATCCTCTGTCTATCCTGCACCTGTGCTTCCGTGGCCCTGGCCTGGGCCAGTGCGCCCAGCATTCCTGTAACCATGAACCTCTGGTTCTTGGCTCAGCCTTTCTCCTATCTTGGGTGGTCAACTGAGTCTGGCTTTTCCCTGGGCCCTGCCAATTGACAGACAGAGGAGACCACATGGGAGGGACATGCCTACATCTGAGCTCCAAGACGTTCCCGAATTTTTCGCAGCCATGCTCAGCAGCATGGGGGGCTGAGCAGTGCTGGGAGTGGTCACCTGTGGAGTGTCTGCAGGGCTGGGTGGCCTGAGACAAACTTTTTCCAAAAGAATGAACTGTGTCTCCGAGAGAAATGAAGTGCAGACACCATTGCAGGTGATATTATGGGAAAGACCAGAACCCCCATGGTCCTGACTTTCTTCCCAGTTTGAGGCTTATTTTTATTGTGAATTGCATGTGAACTAAAGAGCCTCTTGATGAGCGTGAAAGAGGAGAGGGAAAAAGTTGGCTTAAAGCTCAACATTCAAAAAACTAAGATCATGGCATCTGGTCCCATCGCTTCATGGCAAATAGATGGTGAAACAATGGAAACAGTGAGAGACTTTATCTTCTTGGGTTCCAAAATCGCTGCAGGTGGTGACTGCAGCCATGATATTAAAAGACACTTGCTCCCTGGAAGAAAAGCTATGACCAACCTAGACAGCATATTAAAAAGCACAGACATTACTTTGCCAACAAAAGTCCGTCTTGTCAAGGCTGTTGTTTTTCCAGTAGTCATGTACAGGCTGAGAGTTCGACTATAAAGCAAGCTGAGCGCCAAAGAATTGATACTTTTGAACTGTGGTGTTGGAGAAGACTTTTGAGAATCCCTTGGACTGCAAGGAGATCCAACCAGTCCATCCTAAAGGAAATCAGTCCTGAATATTCATTGCAAGGACTGATGCTGAAGCTGAAACTCCAATACTTTGGCCACCTGATGCAAAGAACTGACTCATTGGAAAAGACCCTGATGCTGGGAAAGATTGAAGACGAGAGGAGAAGGGGACAACAGAGGATGAGATATGGCATCACTGACGTGATGGACATGAGTTTGAGTAAGCTCCAGGAGTTGGTGATGGACAGGGAAGCCTGGTGTGCTGCAGTCCATGTGGTCACAAAGAGTCAGACATGACTGAGCAACTGAACTGAACTGAACTGAACTGCATGTGGAGAGGTACCATGGATCTCTAAAAAGAAAAAACAGAGAGTGATGCAGTGACTTAGCACTCAGAATGTCAGTGGTGTCTCATCCTTTTTAAAGAAAGAACTCAGTGCTGGAAGCATCTGGCTGTCTCCTGCTTGTCCCCAGAGGCGGGTGGGGGGGCGGATCTCAGTTCTGTCCCCAGGGATGTCTGGGCCGTGTCTGGAGCCGTTTTTGGTTGTCATAGCTGCGGAGGGCTACCAGCGTGGAGTGGGTGGGGGCCACAAAGAGTGAGTGGCCAGAGGGTGGACAGGGAGAAGGTGGGGGAGACCCGGCCCAGGCACAGGAGGGGTGCTCAGCTGTGTTGTGGTAGTTCCTGAAAATACAGAAGGGCTCTGGGGCGCTGCAGCTTCCTTATCCATTTGACGTGTGTTTGAAAACAAGGCAAGTTGGCACAGACCTGGTCTGTTTAAATTCCCTAGTTGCTTTGGGAATGGTGCATCTGGTTTTCCCAAACTCCTGTGATGCACACATGTTCCATGCGTGCCAATGGGAGCAGCCATGAGCACAAGTGTATGTTCCCGTGCTGGTGCCTGGAGTTGGGGACCCCCCACCAACACTTAGGAGCGCAGCGGGTGGGAAAACCACTGCTGCTCATTTCATCTGGTTCTCAGATGCTGAGCATCCTCACATGGGTGTCGGCCCCTTGGGTTGGCTCTAAACACCCCTGCAGGGTCCTGGTTACCCCAGTGGGGTCGCTGCTCCACCAGGTGCTGGACGCTCACCTTCAGAGTCACTGATTTCCTCCCTGGCTTCCGCTGTGGCCTGACCGCCCTCCAACAGGCACAACACGGCTGACTGGGTTTTGCTTTTTATCTTCAGATTTATGAGATTGCACTGTAGTAACTTTTGCCGGACTTGGACGCACCCGAGCCTGCCGGCCTGTTCCCGGAGGGTAACTTTGTTTCTGAGCTCTGGGCTTGTCTTCTCTCTGGTGTTGGCCAGGCGGGGCCGGGTGGGGCAGGCCCATCTCCCACTGACGCCACTCTGTCCCTTCAGGCAGACCTCTGCATTATGACCCGGCTGCTCGGCTACGTGGACCTCTCGGAACCCCACTTTGTGGCTGCCGTCCTTGCCATTGTCTTCAATCCACTCTTCTGGAATGTGGTAAGTGCACCCAGAGTGGGCTGCATGGACGGACAGGTGGATGGATGGACAGACTGGCGGCTCTTCCCTCCCCGTCTGTCTCTGGTCAGCGTGGGAGCATCCTCCTGTTTCCCTGCCAAGGTCGGCACCCGGGGAGGACGCCACTCCCCTTGGGGTCCTGCCACATTTGGCTTTAGCAGACAGCCCAGGGCAGCCCTGTGTGCCTGGTGGGGCCCCGCTCTTCCGGTGGATGAGTTGGAAGGTCTTGGCTGGGGTTTGCTCCCCTCCTGCTACCTGCACAACAAAGCCATCTTCTTGTTAATCTCCCACCCCAGCATCAAATGTGCTCCATAGCCATGGTCACTTTTCCCAAATGAGGTTTCCCTCAGAGTGGTCTGCAGCCCCTGGGCTGAAGGGTACTGGGGAGCAGGAAGGAACCCACAGCAAGTGAACCTGGTGGCAGACCCGTGCCAGGTCATCTGTGGGTGCGGGGCCTTGCGGGGGCTGGGTGGGAGGTGGACGAAGGGCAGTGGGCTCTGGGCCATCCCTCTGCCAGCCCTTCTGGGAGGCGCCCCTCCCCGGCAGGATGAGGGGAAGCTTTTTGGGACCTCTGGTCTGCTGTCTGCAGCAGCATCTTGGGGGTGGGGGAGAGGCCACCCCCGAGGCACCAGCTGGCAGAGCTGTGGACGCCTTATGCTCACCTCCAGGACGTCGGCACACGCTGTTCCAAGCTTTCTTCATCTCAGGTGGCCGCTCGGTCCCTGGGGCAGAACAGGACATATTTGCATTTGGTTGACGAGTTAGATCTTCTCTTCATCTGGTGGGAGCAGGGTGGGGGCGGGGCTGCTCATCACAAAGAGGCCGCGGTCAATGTGCCGTCCCTCCCGACAGACAGAGTGGTCTCCTTGAGGGGAGGGACACGCCCTGGTCAACATGTCGTCCCTCCCGACAGACACATTGGTCTCCTTGAGGGGAGGGACACGCGCCCTGAGCAACATGCCGTCCCTCCGTCCTGACAGACTGGTCTCCTTGAGGGGAAGGACTTGTGTCCTTTTCCACACGCCCTGCTGGTTCCCGTGACACATGACCACTGGCTGGGTAGTCCAGAACAGCAGGGACACTCTCCCCCAGCTCTAGGGGCCAAAAGCCTGAGACCAGTGAGCAGTTACACAGAAGCTGGCGTCCGGAGTTGTCCCGGAGGCAGGCAGCCAGCAGGGTCGGGGCTCCTTGGCTGGGCTGAGCTTTGGGAAGAGCCAGGTGGGGGTGGGTGGGGAGGTGGACAGGCCGGCAGTCCCGAGGAAGGACCCTTAGTGCTGGCCTGCACCCTAGTTGTGTCTCAGGCAGCGGTGAGATGTGTGTGAGAGGTGCACACGTGACTGTACATGCGTGTGCACATGTGAGCACGGGGAGCTGGGCTGGACGTGGACAGGCTGTCTGACACTCTTGCTCCCGTCTGGCTCAGAGTCTGACTCCGAGGGCACGGCTGTGCACCCACTGGGCTCCACGCCGAGCTGGATTTTTGCAGAGCTGTGGGGTGTCTGGCCTCGGCTCCCAGTGGGGACGGTCAGCCCAGTGTCACCAGGACCCACGCTCGCTCCTCTGGCCTGGATGTGCCATAGCATGTATGTGCATGTGCTTCTTAGGACGTGGACATGTGTGCTCAGATGCAAGCAGCCCTGCCTGCCCCATGGCCCGAGCCCTGAAGGGAGAGCTGTGTGGGGCTGCGGGCAGTGGCCGGGCTAACTTTAGAGTCTAGGGGTCTGAGCAGGGTGGTGATAAAGCATACATGGTGACTGGTACATATGGTACCACTTAGCTTGCCAGGTGCCCAGACCATGTGGTGGGCAAGGGAGCGAGGAGGGAGTCCCAGCGAGACCGCACCTGATTGGGCTGCTTCTCCTCCCGGGTCCTGATACTCCAGGGGTGCAGCCCGAGTTCCTCTCAGTCCTGCTGGGGTGTAGGGGTAGACGAAACCCCTCCCCTGGGGTGCTTCACCACTGGAGGTGGTGGCGGGCAGCGGGCGGCATTTGCATTCGAGCTTGCGTTGATTTGGCAGGACAGGTGTGGGGGGCTGGTGGGTTATCTCTGGGGTCCCTGCTGCATGGAGGGGTGGTTTGCTGACACACACCCCCCGGGTCTCCTCGTGTGGCCCCCACCCCCCCGCCTTTGCAGGGGCTGCTTCCTCTGAGAAGGGCCTACCCTTTCCCACCAGCCCTCCCTGAGCCCTGGCCCCAGCAGACGTCTGTGGGCCCTGATTCTCGTGAGTTTGTTTCACCCCCTCCCTTAGACTGAGGGCTCCTGGGAGCTGAGGGCAGGGCCTGGCCCAGTAAGTTATTGTGGGTGAGCCCTGAGTGGCCTGGAGGCCAGAGGCCAGGCAGTTTCTCCATTGGGGGCAAGTGGTAGGTCCTCCCGCTGACCTACAGTGCCAACCTGGCTGTGTCGTTGGCTTTGTCCCATTCCCTGGTCCTCCTCTGAGGCCATCTGAGATTCAGGAAAAATGTCCAAGGGGTGGAGTTTGTCTCTATTTACTGCCCACTTGCTCTGGCCTGGGCCTCAGCTGTCTCATCTGAGGTCTGGAGGGTGTTGGGGCAAGCGGTGGCCTTTGTCCAGTTTGCTTCTAGGGGTGGCCGCCAGGCGGTGTGGGGAGGGGAATGGGTGTGAAGGGTCTGGAAGCCCAGGCCACACTCGGCCAGGAGGAGCAGCTGTGGGAGCCCGTTCCTGCTGCGTTTCCTCTGATCCTGCCTCCTAGCCCTGCCCTGGTTCCCTGAGCCTCAGGGGGGCTAGGGTGGGAGGCGGTCAAACACCAGCCCGAAGACCCTGGGACTCGATGCCCAGGGCGCCTCAGGGAAGGGTTAGGGTTAGGGTTAGGGAGATGCCTTGGGAGATGATGAGCTGGGGGAGTCACCCTGGGGCTGGGCCTGTCCTCGCTGCCTCTGGGACCTGCCCCACTCGGGGCAGACCCACCCTTGTGCCCGGTGGGGACGGAGGTGAATCTGCCCACCCTCAGCTCTCCCTGCCCTCTCTCAGGGTGTCAGGCACGAGCACTGCTTAGTGTTGGGGAGCGTGGGAGGAAGGGGTGCAGGCAGAGTTCCCCTACCCAGTCCCTCTGCTCTTGGCTCTGTAGAATCCAGCCTTGTCCTGCAGGTCTTGGGCGAGGTGGCGGGTGGGGGTCAGCCAGCTGCTCTCAATGTCTCCACCAGCCTTGGGTGGGGGGCCAGGGGACTGCACTGCAGCGAGGGGGGCAGGACAGAGACTAGGGGCACTGGGGGCTGGTGCACTCACTGATGGCCGTCCTGGGACTAAGCATTGTTGTCACCACCTCCCAAATGGATTTGATGTGCAGACTCCGGGTGGAGGGGGATGGGCAGGTCCACCCAGGTTTTTTCAGAAGTGGCAGCTAAGGACCAGAGAGGTCGCTTGACCTGCCCAGGTCACACAGCTGTGAGAGCAGAGCCGAGCCTGACAGCCGGGGCTCCTGCCCCTGTGCGTTACCCCCTCCTCCCCGGGCCCCCTCCTCCCCGGGCCCCCCTCCTCCCTGGGTCCCCCTCCAGGAGGGCCTGCCCGGTGTAGACACAGCCCTGAGTGGCAGGCTGGCTGGCCCAGCTGGGGCAGGACCAGGGGCCCTGCTGGCAGGAAGGCACTCCTGGTCCCTGTCGGGGGTCCAGCCTTGCAGCCCCACCCCCTGCAGCCTAGGGTGCGCCTGCCGGGCTGGTGTGCACCCCACCCTGACAGTGTGTGGGCTCTCTGTGGGGCGACCTTGAGAGGCAGCCACCTGGGAGGGGTGCCAGGGGGAGGAAGGCTCCGGTGACCTTGGGCCCATCCTTGGCTGCTTGGCCCCAGAAGCCAAGTGCAGCTGTGCCCCTACCCCCTAAGTCCTCCCTGCCTATCTCGCCAGCCCGGGGAGGGGCGTGGGCCTCTGAGCACACTGGCCTGTCCTGCTGCTGAGGCCTCCTGACCTGGACCTGGGTGGGAATTTTGGCTTCTCTGAGCCAGATTTTGGTTTTCTTATCTGTAAAACAGGCACAGTCGTCAGGGTCTCGAGGTTGGACTAGAAGTTCGCTTGCAGCTGGCTGGCAGCTGCCACCCCTCCTCCTGTCCGGCCGCCTGGCCTCTCCTGGTCACTCTTCATGGCCGGGCTGCCCAGGTGATGGTGCCATCCTGCAGTGACAGGGCTCCACTTTTGGCTCAGCTCTCTCCATTGTCAGCCACACCTGGATGCCTCATCAGTGCCTCTGGAGCCCGTAGCAGGAGGCTTGTAGGCAGGGTGGGAAGCGTGAAAAGGTCGGCCCTGACTGTGAGGCTGCTGCCAAGGGAGCGGCCAGGTCTCACAGGTCAGCTGGTGGCGGAGGTGAAGGGTCCTGACTGCCTGAAACTGTCTCCTTGTACTGACAGCCAGACACCTGCACCAGGCGTGGGGAGAGGGGAGGTGTGGTCGAAAGCACCAGGTTGCTCAGCTGGCAGGACCATGACCTCCCTGAGGCGGCCCCATGGATGCAACAGGCAGGGGAAGGGCCTTGCTGGGAGCACCTCGGGGTCCCTCCAAAATGAACCCCGATGGCCGAGGGAGGGCGTTCTAGTGAGGGCTCAGCCCTCCCGCAGCTGAGCCCTGACAGCAGTCTGGTGGCCGGGTTTCGGGCAGAGCGCACTGGCCGGGTCTTCCCATCTGGAGGGAGTTGGAGCTCTGACCCTGGTTTTCTGGCCCAGGTCTGAGCGTGGCTGCAGGGCATCTCAGCACTTGGTTCGAGGACATGGCGGGGACCTCACAGCCTTTTTATCCCCCTTCCTGCCAGGCACCTTCATGTCTGAAATTGTGCAAATGGTGATTGGGGGGCTGGGACCCTGAAGGCTGTGACACACGGGCAAGCAGCCCACCACCCGGCGGGCAGAGCAGCGTGTCCAGAAGACATTGTTCCTGATGCAGATTTGACACCTTCGTGGGTCAGCGCTGACCCCCCCTTCCCCAGGAGCTCGGAAAGTCAGGTGTGAGATCCAATGGCCTAATTTTAGACCTTGGGTGTGCGTGTCAGAACAGCAGGAGAATTAGAGAGGGAACAAGGACAGCCTGGCCTCACCCCCTGTTAGCTGTGAAGCCAGCATGTTCCCTGTGGTGGGGGAGTGGACAGGAGCAGAACTTCTCTCTCGGGGCCCCTCCTGGGCGGAGCGCAATGGAGACACAGGGAGGGACTGGCCAGCGGGTGGGCCATGGCCTCCATTGCTGGAGGGCAAGTTACAGGTGGATGAGGCAGGTTTGGCCAGCACCTTCTGGGAGGACCCTGCTTTGGGCAATACTTGCCCGAACTGGTCAGAGAAGCACTTAGATCGCCCTGGCCCTGCTCTCCTTGGGAGCGCAAGGACTCAAGAGGCTGGGGTGCAGGGGAGTGGGGGGACAGTCTGGGAAGCGGGCCCTGGGCTCATCCAGTAGTTCTGACCCCTCACCTGCTGACATGTCTGCTACCCGCATCTCCCTCCTGGCCTGCCTCTCACCTGCTGTCTGGGGTTCCTTAGAATCGTGTGTGAAGTGCAGCCATGTCCACTGGAAGCAGTAGTCATCGTTCCCTGGGGTGGGGTGGGGGGGTCACCATGGAAAAGCGCATGACCCCCGTCTCCTTGGCCTTGAAGATGTAGGATCTGTCAGCTCCAGCTCCCTGGGGTCCCTGCTATCTGCCCTTCCCCCAGGGAGAGGAGGGTCTCTTTTTTTGGTCTCTCTGAATTTAATATGTTGAAAGTTTAAATGTTGGCCATGCATGTGCATGGCCCACGGCCCATGGTCTGCAGATGGTGGACGGTGAGAATGGCCATCTGTCCCCTGCCCCCAGCCCTGGGCGTGCTCTGCGTCAAAGCTTGGGTGCACTGAGACGCCTCCTGCTCCCGTGGCAGGCCCAGTAGGCCCCTCTTCCTTTCCTTCAGAAAATCGGGGGACGCTGACCTCAGAGCAGTCGTGGGAACTGGCCTGTGTTGGGGTTTCCTAAGTGTTGGGCCCTGCTCCCAATGACCCCTTGGCAGGGACTTTCACCTTCAGAGGCCTCTTTGCTCTCTCAGCCCCTCATGGGGACGTGCTGTCCTCAGCTCACTGGGGTCTACCAGCAGATGAGTGCCTGGTCTCAGACTTGGCCCATAAACAGCCCTAGAGCAAACGTGCTTATCTGCTTATGTCCAGGATCCACTTTGGAACCTGGCAGCTCCAGGTCCTGGGGCGGCGATGGGGGAGATGGCCGGGAGGCCCAGGCCCTGTGTCCCGAGGCTGAGTGGAGGCCGATCGGCCAGGTGGCTCGTGCGTGATCCTTGACCCCCAGGTGCGGCAGGAGTCCCTGAGCCCCTCGGAAGGCCATGCAGGCTCTTCCTGGAGAGAGCGCGCTGCAGGAGGGACCACACTGTTCTGTATTCTGTCTCGTCTGTCCTTGGGACACAGAGCCGTGATCACTGCCCCCTGCCCAGGTCCCAGGCATGTTTCTGCCCTGCTGGAGGGGGAAGATTAGCCCAGAACACGGTATTTTGACCCAGGCTGTACCCAGCGAGGAGAGACTGTCCCCAGTCACAGCTCTGTGAAGGGGATCGGGTTTCCGTCAGGATGAAGCCTCTCTGTGCTTCTCTGCTGGGGGTGGGGTGGGCGGGGGGAGCCGCTGCTGCGTCTCCACAGCCTCTGGGAGGACTCAGGCCCAGGTGGTCCATGGCTGTGACCAGGACGTGCCGTCTCACAGCGCTCAGGCCCAGTGGAAAAACACAGCTTCTGCCCAAGGAAGGGGTGGATTTTCTCAGCTGTGGTTTTAACAAGTGGGCAGGGGGTCAGGGGGCGACAGCCTCGTGGGGAGGGGGACAGTAGCCGGACATGGGGACCCCCCATTCTGTCTCTGCCACTTTAACAGAAACTTACGCAGGTCCAAAGTAAAAGGCCAGGCTGCGGTCCCTGCAGAGCTGGGCCCAGCGCCGGGTCAGGGGTACCTCTGGACACGTCATAGATTGGGCACGTGGGAGGCCAGTGCCACCTCTACATCCACTGCCTGATGGGCCTCCCGCCTGTCTTCGAGGCCTGTGTCCACACCTTTGGCCACTGACCGTGGGGCCTCTGGGCCTCTGTGGACCATGGGCATGATGACTCCTCGTCCTTCTCAATGCCTCTTGAATCTTCCACCATGGGTCCCCCTCCCGCCGAAGCTCCTGGCCTCGTACCTGCTCCCCATTGGACACAGGCAGCTCCCGAGTCTGGTCTGCGGACGGCAGGTCCTGATCCGCTGCGGTCCCTGTGAGGTCGGGTGGTGCTGGTGGGGTGGTGCCGATGAGCCTGGCCATCATGGGTTCCCCAGCTTGGCCCCTATGTTTGCTCTTCTGACCTTCGGGGCCTGGGGTAGGAATTTCCCTCTGTCTCTGGCTCTCTGCTCTGCTCTGTCCTCTGGATGTGTGATGTCCCTTGTTGCTGAGACTGCCTGGCCCTCCTAGGACCTCTGGCTCTTCCTGATAAAGACACCTTACCTGCCAAATACCATGTCCGAGGTGTAGAGCAGAACCCCGGCCCACTCTGTCCACCCTGCACGGAGGCCGGCACATGGCCTGGCCAGCTGGATGGGGCTCGCTGGTCTGGGCAGGACAGCGCCCCAGAGCGTGGCAGGCTACCTGCTCCTGCTGCAGGACCCTTTTCTCTGCACTGTGTGGGCTTCCTTTTCAGCCCTTAGGCCTCCAGTGAGGGTCACCTACCAAGGAGGCCTCCCCTTGCCCTCCAGGCCAAATTATTTTTCCTCCCAGCACCTATTCTCTGGTGATCACATCCTTGGCATGCCTGCCCACACTGGAGGCCCCAAGGGCAGAGACCATGCTGCCCTGGTCTCCTCAGTGCCCAGCAGCTGCTGGGAGCCTGGGCTGCAGTGAGGGGAGCCAGGCCTGACCTGGGCTGCTCTGTAAACACTTGTCTCTGGTGCCCCTGGGTGCTGGATTAACTGTCCTGAGTCTCTGCTCCAAGGAGGTCAGGCCCCGCTATCAGCACCTGCAACAGGAGGGGTGCTCAGCTCCAGCCCTTGAGGAACCACGGGCTCCCCCAGCCTTCAGGGGGTCACCAGGCTCAGCCCTCAAGATCACATAGACTTGTGCGGAGTCCCAGCCCCCAGCCACCTCATTTCTGTCCTTTAAAAGGAGAACACAGTGCCCAGTGGCCAGGGCCGGGCTTAGGCATGCCCCAGGTCAGTGCTGCAGCAGCTGTGAGAGCCCAGGCACGCCTGTAGGTGCAGGAGCCCGGCAGTTTTCAGGAACTCTGGGACTTGGTAGAGGCCCCGGGTCATAAGTCACGGGCTACAGCCCTCCCCTGGGATGGCAGTCCCTCTTTCCCTTTTACCCAGCTGAACCCTAGGGGTGACCACAGTGGCATTGATTCCCACCCCACCCGGGGTGAACAGTGGGGTCCCCCTCCCTGGGCTCACTTGGTTCCCAGCATCTTCGTGCTGGTCCCCGGCCAGAGGCTGGTGGCCATCTCTAGCCTGGCCATGCGCACACAGCCTCACCTGCTTCTCAAAAAGTCCCGCTGCACCTGCCGGGGCCCCAGCTCATTTGAACGAGTGCTCAGTGAATTGGTGGGTTCCAGGCTGCTGGGCGGTACCGGCCCTTGGGCTCCTGCCGTGACCGGACTGAGTGATACACTCTCGCCAACACCGTCACTGCCCTCCGTCCCCCTCGTGGCTCCGACTGGGAACCCGCACATGCAGAGGCTACCAAGGATGTGGGCTCTTAGCAGGTTGGGGATTCAGCCTGTGTCCACACCCAGGATGCCCAGGAGGCTCAGGGAAGCCAAAGTGGCTCCTCGTGGCTCCCAGGCTGCTTGCGGGGGATGGGGGTTGCCTCTGGAAAGACTCCGGGGTTCAGAAGATGCCACGGGGGCGGGCAAGGTACAGAATGTGGGCCCAGGGACAGAGGGGACAGGGCAGAGACGCCTGAGGATGGGAGGCAGAAGGAACATTGCTTTTAATTAGCAAAATTTACATCCTCGGAACAGAGAGCAGCGTGCGTCACCTGGGTCCCAGGACACCTTGCACAGTTGCCGTCCCCACGTCTCCAAAGCTGAGGACGTCTCCTGCCTCAACACAGCCTCATTATTAGGAGAGGGAACATCGTGAGCAAAGTTTGGAAGCAAAAGCAGGGCTTGTTCTGTGTTCTGGAACGAGTAGCTGAGTCACAGCTCACCCCGGAGACGGGGGACGGGAGAGGCCGTCCAGACCCTGCAGTGGGGAGTCTGCACACGGCGAGGCCGGGACCCAGGTCACAGGACGAGGTGGAGAAGCTGCTCAAGAAGAGCCTCTCTTGTGGCTGACAGCATGCAAAGGGTGGGGGCAGCCCCTCCAGGTGGCAGAAATGGGCAGGAAGCCGTGGTGTCTGGGCAGATGGATGTCAGGGACACGGGGATGGCAGCCTCTTGCATGGGCTGAGGTGCCTAGAGTTGACCCACCTGGCTGGGCTCTGTTCTTGGTGGTTCTGGCCGGCCTGCCTGAAGTACCCAGGACCAGTCAGGCTCTGCAGGGTGGGGCTGTTAGGGGGCCCAGCGACCCGCCGCCATCGGGAAGCTGGGATGCCATGGCCCTCATGACTGGGAAATGCCTGTTGGGGCCAAGGCCCTGGGGCCAGGATGGCTCAGGAAGGAGCTCAGGGTTGTCACCTCCACCACCAGTGCGCCTGTCCTCGCTCCCACCAGCATTTCTAGCTCCCATGATGGAAACACTGAAGGCTTCCACGGAGCAGTGGGGTGGTGGGGTACAAAGAGCCTGCGTCCCCACCCCTCCCCCTTCCCTGGATTCACATGGGCAAATTCCTGGTCTGATGGGAGAGGGCTGTTGGGCCCCCAGCCTGCCCCCCAGGAAGTGGGGCTCAGAACCAGCAAATCAGGGGTGGGGGATGCTTGGGGAAGGGATAGCCAGGAGGCCCAGGGGCTTAGTGGTTAGAAACAGGCTCTGGGTTCAAGGGTGGGCTTTCCCACTTCCCAGCTGTGTGGCTTTGGGTGAGTCACTTAACCTCTCTGTGCCTCTGCTCCCTTATGTGTTGACTGAAGCACTTTTCTGGTGGGCGGTGGCAGGGACTGAGATGGTCCCCAGCGGGTGCTGCTCACAGCTGGTGCTGTGTTCTGTGAGAGGTGCTGACTTCTCCCGGGAAGGCATTCCTGGGACCCATCAAAGGGGGAACTCCATCTGCGAGCTTGTTGATACAAGGGCCTGACCGCTACTAGGATCCCCTGGAGACTGCCATGCGTGGTCAAGCTCAGGGGTCCAGGAAAGCAGGAGCTTGGTTTTGCTGTCTGCCTCCAGCCATTCTCTGACCCCGGCCGGCCCCAGGGGTGTGCGATGCCATGACTGCTTCTAGGACAGCAACCTTTAGGGGTCATCCCATGGGTGGAGAGAGCTCACACACCAGCTAGGGCCCGAGGAGTCGAGTGTCAGCAGGGCAGTGAGTGTGCCCCAAGGGGCCCAGAGCTGGCTATCTATGGAGGAGCTGAGTCAGGGGCCAACAATTTCCAGGCCCCCACCTGTCCTGGAACAGCACAACGCTCCTCCACAACCCCAGGCGTCTGGTGGAAGTGCAGACTCTGACTCAGTGGCCACCCTACTATTCTGGGGACTGCGCTGGGTTTGAGGAACCACTTAGAGGCAGTGGGAGGCCAGCCTCAGAGGGGAGGCAGCCAGGAGGAGCAGCACCCTGTCCCCAAGCCTTCCTGGCATCAGGACCCCCAGACGGGGCTGCGTCCCCGACGGACGGCACCACCAGGCCAGCCCGGAGGCCTCGACCTGTGCCCCCGATGACCTCAGGAAAGTGAGGGCTCCAGGCCCAGCTCGTCCTGCTCACACCCGGTGCCAGAGGGGGTGCCATCCTGGTTGGAAGGTTCAGGCCATGCTCCTGTCTGTCTTCCTCGAAAGACAGTCCCACCAAGCGTGAGGCCCTGCCTTGGCCAGCTCACTCGGGGAGGCTGGTGGTGGCCAAGAGACAGGCCCCTCCCAGCCCGATGCCTGGCCAGGTGCATCCTGGAAGTGAGCCGGGATGAGGGCCCTGGCGGGGTGAGTGCCCTGCGTGGCCTGAACTGGCCACCTCTCTCCCAGCCAGGCCTCCTCAGGCTGTGTCACCTCGGTCCATGGAGACCTGCCTCTCTTCTGGATTAACTGTGAGAAACACAATTAGGCAAAGCACTTTGCTCAGTGCAGCTCTCGCCCCGGGGGATAAGAGGATTAGCTGCACCCTCAGGCTCAGCACTGATGTTCTGATATTCCCCGGGGGGCTTCACTGGCCCCACAGCACCTTCTCCTAGGCGGTGCTGGGCCCAGGCCCATCCTCTCTGGGCAGGGGGCTCACAAGCGGGCCTCTCTGTAGCCCTGGGCACAGCCCCGCTCTGTCACTCCTGTCTCTGAACACTGAGGTTTCCCCTGGAACATGGACATGCAGCTGTTGATCTCTGGGGCCTTCTCCCCACTTCCCCTCACCCTCCCCGGAAGCCTCCTGCACCCTGCCTGTGGCCCCACTGGCCACCTCTGCCCTGGACCCCTCACCCTTTTCCTTTCGGTGTCGCTGTCCAGTCTCGGAGGAGATCTCCATGCCCCAGGCCTCGGCTCCTCGCTGTCTGTCGGCAGGAGTCCTGCCCCCACCTGCTCTGAGCCTCGGGCTGTGGACTATGGGAAGCGCCCCCCGAGGGTCTCCTGCCCACCCTCCTGGGGGTCGCCCAGCAAGGGTGGGTGGGCACAGGTGCCCAGGGCACTGAAGACTGGCTTCCCTCCAGCCCCGCAGCCACATGTGCAGGGGTGTGGAGCCAGCTGAGGTCCATCCATGCCCAGCACCCTGGATGGTCTGGTGCCTGAGGGAGGGTGGCTGCAGAAGGCAGGCTTCCATGTGGACAGGCTCTGGAAAGGCTGGACGGGGCAGAAACCAGAGCAGAGGCTGGTGGGCAGGGGAAGGAGGAGGTTGAGGGGAATTTTCCAGGGCAATGGAAGTGTCCTCTGTCTCAGTGAATTTTGCTTTACCTCTAAATCTGCCCTGAAAGAGTCTCTTCTTCTAAAATAAACTACTCTTATCTCAGAAAAAAAAAAAAGAAAGAAGCCTCCTGGCCGTAGGTGCTCATGCTGGGTCATGCTGACAGTGATGTTGGTGTTAGCGATGGTGTCTATGGTGTGTCCCACCCAGCCCGCCGATGCCGAGGGAGGCCCAGCTAGCCGCTTCTCGAACCCACGTACCCACACAGCCACCCAGCTGTTGCCAACACAGCCAAATTTCCTTGCCGGGGCTGAAGTCCATGTAAATATTGATCAGAGAAGGAAACCTGGGTTTTGCTATGTTTGGTTAATAGTTGAGCCACTGGCTCCTTGGCTGTTTTCCCAGTGGCTTCATACCTGTGGGCCTTGTTTCATTTAAAATTTTAAAGAGATCCTACAATGCTGTGTCGTTCAAACACCGTAAGTGCAGGAGGAAAACCTGCACATTTAGGTGAATCCCCAAGGACCTCTGTCAGTAAGAAGTCTCCCTGTCTGTTTAGTGTATTGACTATGTAAAACTTAAAAACGAGCACTTGGGTTGCTTAAGCAAAGACCACGTCGTTGGGATGCCTGGCCTTGCCAGGCCTGGGGCTCTTGGGCCATGCAGCCACCACGTGACCTACTGAGGGTGTGACTAGCTTTCTTGTAGAGGTGCTGGGGGTCTTTCCTGCTGCCTCCAGGTGGGCATGGGTGGGGTGTCTCCAGCACTGGCCCCGTCGTGGGTCCAGGAAGGGTGGGTCAGACAGGGTGGGCTACCGGTGGGGCCTCACAGCCGAGCCATCCTCTGAGAAATTTGCCAGTTGAGAGCCTCCAGACCACCCCACCCCAGACCCTGCAGTAGGAGGTGGAGGGCAGCTCACTGCCCCCTGGGGTGGGGTAGCGTGATGACAGCCC
Source organism: Muntiacus reevesi (assembly GCF_963930625.1). Lineage (NCBI taxonomy): Eukaryota > Metazoa > Chordata > Mammalia > Artiodactyla > Cervidae > Muntiacus > Muntiacus reevesi. Next base: position 27,509,092 of record NC_089266.1, on the reverse strand, counting down.
CAGCCCCTCCCTCCCCAGGTTGGTTCATTAAATCTCCTCCTCTGCAAGTCATGTGTGTCTGAGACATCACTACATAACTCAGGGTCTACGGATTCTCTAGTACGTTTTCCTCTAGAAGTTTTGTAGTTTTGGTTTCATATTCAGACTTTTAAGCTGCTTGTGTTCATTTTTGTATGTGGTCTGAGTTACGGGTTCTGTGTGTGACACCCAGTACCGTTACCCTCTGTCCTCTGAACGAATCGCCCTCTCACTTGGTCACACATCAGTCAACCCAACACATGTGGTCCTCCTTCAGGACTTCCTGTTCTGTTCAGATGGTCCATGTGTCTGCCTTTGCACCAGTACCAGTCCTGATCCCGGTCCCTTTATAACATGCCTCAAAATCTGCCGAGTTGGCCCCCCTCTGTTCTTCTTTTTCATTTGTTTTGGCTATTCTGAGTGCTTTGCATTTCTGTGAGAATTTTAGAACCAGTCTGTCAATTTGCAGCAAAAAGCCTGTTAGGATTTTGATTGGAGTCAAGTTGAATCTATAGACCAATCAAGGAGAATAGACTTCTTAACTAATGTTAAGCTTCCAGACCCACCGACACTCTGTTTATTATTTTTTTAAGATTTTTTTTTTTAATGTGGACCATTTGTAAAGTCTATTGAATTTGTTGCAGTCTTGCTTCTGTTTTATGTTTTAATTTTTTGGTCTCAAGGCTTGTGTGATCTTAGCTCCCTGACTGGGGATCAAACCCACATCCCTTGTGTTGAAAGAAGTCTTAACCGCTGGGCCACCAGGGAAGTCCCTCTCCATTTATTGAGGTCTTTTCTCAAATTCTTAGAGAAGCTTCAGTTTTTGGGGTGCGCATCCTGCACTCTGTCGATTTCATCAGTTTGTGTAGGTGACTGCGTGTCATGCGTGTTTCAGTGGACATGAGGTCTTCTTCCTGGTCTATGGGAGCATCTCGGGTGATGTCAGCAGCAGGGTTTTCACAGGTGCCTTGCTTTAGGACAAGGGTGTTCCCTATTACACCTCCGGCGCTGACTTTCTGTCAGGAAGGCATGTTGGATTTTTGTCAAATGTTCCTTTGTGTCTCTTAAGGCAATCATAGTGTTTTCTTCTTATGTAGTTTGTTTACATGGTGAATTACATTGATTGGTTTTCAAATGTTAAACCAACTTTTCACTCCTGGTATAAACCTCACTAGATTGGCTGATGTATTAATTTTTTAGTATATTGTTGATTCCATTGGCTGATTTGTTAATGTTTTGTCTAGAATGTTTGCATTTTGCTCAGAAAGGGTCTTTTTCTCTAGTTTTCTTGTGATGTTTTGGTATCAGGTAATGCTGGCTTCACGGAGTGAGTTGGGGAGTGTTCCTTCCTTTTCAATTTTTGGGAACAGTTCGTACATAATTGGGATTATTTCTTCCTTAAATGTTTGGTAGGATTCACCAGTGAAGTCCTCTGGACCTGGAACGTTCTTTTGTGAAGATTTTTGACTCTATGTCAAAATATGTGGATGGACGTAGTGTATGCTGGTCGAACCCTCTGCTGCTTTTCCTGCACAAGTTTTGGTCACATTCACTGGTGTAGTTTTTCACGTATCCTTTTTTTGCCCTTTTAATGTCTGTAGACTCTAGTCTTGATGTTGAGAATCTGTGTCTTTTTTTTTTCTTGCTCAGTCTGAGTAGAGGTTTTCGAGAACCACCTCTTGGTTTCATTGATTTTTCTCTAGTGTTTTTCTATTTTCTATCATCGATTTCCACTCCACACTTTCTTCTACTTACATGGGTTTCATTTTCTCTCCTTTCTCTAGTTTCTTGTGGGAGCTGAGACCAGTGAATGAGACCTTCCCTCTCTCTCCTGTGGGTGTTCAGTGCCATAAACCCTCCCAAGCTGCAGCATCCCACAGATGTTGGTATGTTGTGCTTTCATTTTCACTCAATTCAAAATCCTTCTTGTTTCCTTCTCCATTTTTTCTTTCCCCCAGGAGTTGGTTTTTTGGGAAATGTGTTACTTAGTTTCTAGATGTTTGGGGATTGTTTTCAGAGAGCTTTTTCTGTTATTAATTTCCGATTAACTCCACTGTGGTCAGAAAACACACGTTGTATGATGTGTAACTCTTACCGTGACTTGTTTTACTTCCCGGAATGTGGTCTGTCTTGGTAAATGTCCTGTGTGCACTTGAAACTAATTTCTTTCCTGTTGTTGTTGAGTGAGGTCTTTTACAAACATCAGTATACCAAGTTGGTTGATAGTATTCAAATGTTTATCCTTACCTGTTCTAACAGTACTGAGAGAGGAGTATTGAAGTAACTATTTCTGTTTTGCAGATTTATCGGTTTTACTTCATGGACTGTAAGCTCTGGCATCAAGTGCTTGAATGTTTAGGAGGTTATGTCTTCTTGGTTAATTGTGAAACAATCTTCTCTATCTTGGTAACAATGTCTGCTCTGAAATCAACTTTGTCTAAAATTTATAAAACCACTCAGCCTCCTTTCCACCAGTGTTAGTAGAGTGACTGTTGTGCCAGCCTGTTGTGGTTAGCTGGTTTGTATCTTTATAAGTAAAGTGTATTTCGTGTAGCCAGCATGCAAGTGGATCATTTTTTATCCAGTCTGACAGTCTCTGCTTTTTAATTGAGATGTTTGGTCATAAGCATTTAATGTTATTATTGATGGGGTGAGGCTTAAATCAGCATCCTTCACCCTTCATGTCCAGTGTTTGGAAAGCCCTTGCATATTTGTCTGTTTTGTGTGTGTGTGTGTGTGTTTCAGGTGAGTGGGTAAATGCCATCCTTCTTGGCTAGGAGTAGAAAGGACAGCAGTAATAAATGTCATTTAGTACTCAGTCTGTGTTCAGTTCTTCTCGATTGTGTCAAAACTATCTTGTTCCAGTTGGTGTGTATGCATCAGGACCCAAATGAGGTTTGCACATTGCACTCGGTGGGCATTGCACTTGGTAGACGTGACTCCTGAGCCCCTCACTTTCTTCCATGTCATCGACTCTGGGAGGAGAGTGAGTCACTTGTCTACTAGGGTGTCTGGGTTTGGGTGATTACATCTTTGTGATGATGGGCCCCACTCTGTTCAAAAGTCCCATTCAGAGGTGGGGGGGGCAGAGCTCTGAGAAGCAGAGCGAGGAACATGCCTGCTCCACCGCACCTGGTGGTCCCCGAGTGTGGGGGACAAGTGGTGGCCTGGGTCTGTGCTCCTCCCACTGGCCTGCAGGAGGGGTGAGGGCGTGATTCCTTGACTGGTTTTGAAAGCATTACCTCATCAGCAGAGAGGAAAAAAAAATCAGTGGCCTTTAAATCTGCGTCTTGACATCGCATACCAGAAACAAGGCTCTGTGCCAAAGATAGCGTGTTTGAAGAACAGCTGAGCCCTTCAGACAGAAAGGGTGCTAGGCTAGGATAGGAGCTGAGGAGTCACTCAGATTCTCCCCTTATGGCTGGATGGCCCTTCTGGTCACTCCTGAGGAGCCCTGGCTTCCCCACATATAAATGGATCTCACCCCACCCAGCCCAGGCTGGTTTTGAGTGTTAAGTGAGCTCAGGTGGAAACACTTAAAATTGTTAGGTGCTGAGTTGATGTTGGTGTGATTTTTACTGTTGGAATCTTGACATCCCTGGGTTCTTGGGACAGTGTGGACGTCCTATCCATCCTTGTGGCTTGAGCCTGGGTTCCATGTGTGAACACAGGCTGCTTCCTCTGTTCGAGGACACTTTTACCCTACAAGGACCTCTCTTCACCCCTCGGTGGACCCCGCCTTGATCCAGCTACTCTGGAAGGGGATGGTCTCCCAGGCCCCCAGAAGGAACCATGTGCAGGTTCCTGTCCTGAAAACTGACCATCCAGATGCCCTCCCGACTGAGAGTGAGTCGGCCAGCTGGTTTTCATGCCAGAGCAACAGGCAAGGTGATTGGGGATAGCAGAGTCAGAAGGGGCCCTGGGGAGCCCCCTCCCACTTTGCTCCACCATTAGCTGCTGAAGGTTGAGAGTCTGGGCCTGATGAGTTTGGAAAAATAAAAGGTTTCTGTGGCTAAAAAGTGAAAGCTCTGGGCGTGTAGGGCCAAGGGTCTGGGACAGTGGGTGTGTCCAGTGGGAGAGGGTGGCTCTGGGCTCATCCCAGTCTCCCTCCCCTCCATGGTCCTGACCTCACGTCCGTGGAGTGTGTAATTGTGAGTGTGTTCTGGACCCTGGGTGGGGGAGCTGAGCTGCTCAGGACTGAGGGGCTCAGCTGCCCCCTGGTCTCCTGGCCTCCTCCTGCTTCAGTGTTCAGCTGCTTCCAGAAGGACTTTGTGTTCTGTTTGCACAGGTCGTCCCCCACCAAGGAGGTGGGCCGAGACCCCTCCCTGTACCCCTCCCCTGCATGACCCCCCCCCATGTGACCCGTCCCCCACCGGCAAGGGCCCCTTGGGTCTCAGCTGCTCTCTCTGCATGTAGGTCGCAAGATGGGAACACAAGACCCGAAAGCTGAGCAAGGCCTTTGGGTCCCCCCGCCTGGCCTGCTACACCCTGGGTGGGGCCATCCTGCTCCTGAACATCCTGCGCTCCCACTGGTAAGGACCCCTCCCCTCCCCCGCTACCCCCCACCTCACCCCAGGCCTCTGGGGGAGCCCCCTCCTCCACCCCATCCCCACCAGGGAAGAGGTGGGAGGCGCCTGGGGCGAGGGGCGAGAGGCAGGGCGGGGGGGACTAGGCCTGGGCTGCTCTGAGCCTACCTCCCCCACTGGCTCTGTTGGCTCAGAGAAACCCCCACTTGGACTCCACCTGGAGAGGTGGCCCCACACAACGAGCAGTGACCTGAGTCTGGGGGCGGGGAGGGGAGGGCAGCCAGGCCAGCTCGGTGGGACCCCTCCACAATGGGGTTAGTGCTGCACACCCCCTTCCTCCCCGTTACTCTGAAAACTCAGCTTGCGGGTGGGGGGGGGTGTGGCAGGGTGGGGGGGTCGGGTAGACCCAAACAGCCCCACCTGGTGGGCCGCCCAGTGCAGGTGCTACCCTTCCACTCGATTGGCTGCTTTCCTGCATTCTTCCCTAAGGAGCCTTTGCAGGCACTCTGGCCCTTCTGAACGAGTGAGCGAGTGAATGAATGAATGAGTGAGCACAGAGCAACCCCATGGCCCCTTCTCCCTTGATGTCACCGAGGGGGCATTTAAAGTTCCTGAAACGTCAGCGTCTCAGGAGACGGGACATGCTGCCTGTTTCCCTTCAACAACGTGCTGTTTCTAGTTCTTGTGTATTCTTGGCCTCCTGAGTCCACCACGTAGGGAAAAAAAACCCAGGACCCCAGGCCCAGCCCCGCCACTGTTCCGATGGGGTGGAGCCTGCAGGTGGGCTGCACCAAGGTGAGCGGCCAGGTGGATGTGGGGAGAGTGGAGGGGCGGAGGGCAAGATGATGGAGAGCCTGTCTGTCTGGAGGGCTGACGGGGTCCTCCATGTGGCCCCGACTCGAACCCCTGTTGGCCAGCAGAGGCCAGCAGAGGCGGGTCTACAGACAAGCTGCTGTCCCTCCCATCCTACCACAAGGCTGGCGCTGGCAGGACATGTCGCATCCTGGGCCCTTGAGAGGCCTGGCGGGGGAGTGACCCCAGGCCCAGCCCCTCTCCCAGTGTCACCGTCAGCCTAGCCTATGTCTACCTTTTGGCTACGGCTTTCCTCCCGGATGAACTAACCACCCAGGGAGTCTGGGGGCAGAGAAAGGACTCCTCCACCCCACGCAGGCCTGTTTTCCCTTCTCTCCTCTGTGGTCCTCCTCCTGTTTGCCCCCCGCTGACAGGTCTGGGTGGGGTTCAGGGGCAGGGCTTGTGGGAGTCCTGCTCTCCGGCTCCCCAGCACCCTTCACCTGTTGCTTTATGTGGTTCTTGCAGGTGGGTTTTCTGTGCCTTTGTGCGAGTGTGGGTGGTAAAAGACACGTTACTAAAATTGACCATTTCAGCCACCTTGAGGTATAGTTTTGTGACCTTTAGGACCTCTCCCTGGGAGTGATATCTGTCAGTCAGCTCACAAGGCTGTGTCCAGCCCACCTGCTCTATAGACAGGAAAGGTGGAGGGGTGGGAGGGGGCTGGCCCAAGCTGCTAGCTCTCAGAACTGCGGGTTTATCAGAGCCCAGGAAGGGTGCAGGGGTGGGGCATGGGCGCGGCCACCTGACATCGCACGGGGTGTGTGGCTCTGAGCCAATCCCAGCAGCTCAGCCTGGAGCTGCGGGGTGACCCTGAGCCCAGCACCAGGAGAGGCGGGTGGAGAGCAGGGGGCGTGGGCAGTGTGACCGGGGGCCAGGTATGCCTTGACACATGTGCCGCCGTTTGACAGGTCACCGTGCAGGCCTCTGCCCGTGGTGTCCTGTTTGCTGTTCAAACAGATGCTTCTCCCGCCTCCCTGTTCCCCTTCCTTCACTTTGAGGGGAGGGGAAGGGGGCTGCTTTTCCTGGTCGATGAACACAGACTATGACCCCTTCTGCCTGGCGTGGGCAGGTGCTAGGGCTTTAGCTCAACCTAAGGAGAGTTTTACAACATTCAGCTAATGGAGTGGACAAATGGAGATGGAACTTGCTCTGCTAGAAAGAGCCTGGCAGGGTGGTTCAGCGGTTAGGACTCCTGCTTCCACGGCCGAGGGCGCGAGTTCAATCCCTGGTCAGGGAACTAAGATCCCACAAGCTGTGGGGTATGGCCAAAAGAAGGAAAGAGAGGGAGGAAGGGAGGACGGAGGGCGGGTGGGCATCCTCACGACGGAGGGAGAGTTGGGTGGAGGCGTGAGTTCGGAGTCTCCTTCCTTCTGCAGTGCCAGTCACCCTCGGACTGAACACCCTGCTGTCCTGCAGAGTCTAAAATATTGTCATTCATGATCTATTTCTAAAAACCACTATGTGTTACAGACAAGTCAGGATTTCTAGCTTCTCTGGAAGCAGGCACCAGCCCCCCATTCCAGTCACTTCTTCCGTGGCGGCCCCTCAGCAGGCCACTTGACTCATCCTCGGCACCCGCCTAAGACCCCTGGACAGGCTACTCTGGGGGCCTGGGGGCAGGATGGGCGGCCCCTCTGCACGGCGGTGACCTCCCCGCCCTGCCCGCAGCTTCACGCAGGCAATGCTGAGCCAGCCCCGGATGCAGAGCCTGGACAACCCCGCGGCCTACCACGTGGGCCTGGCGCTCCTGGGAGTGGGCGGCGTGTTCGTCTTTTCCAGTTTCCTGGCGCTGGGCTTCACTGGGACCTTCCTAGGTAAGACCCTGAGTGTGGGGGGCCGGGGCCCTGCTCCCCACAACTCCAGGCCTCAGCCTGCCCTGCTCAGCATGGGGGGCCAGGCCCTCAAGCCCCAGCCAGCTGCTTGGCCTCCAGGATGGGCCGAGCTTCTGTTGCTGTGTTCAGGTCCGATTGGGGCTGGTGCAAGTCTGGCGCTGGCGACAGTTGGGGGCACTGACCCCTCTGCTTGCCCGTGGCTCCAGAACTTTGGGGCTGAGAGTCCAGTGCTGGCAGGGCTGGATGTCCTAGACATCCAACTCCCAGTTGGGACTCCGGGGGGTGGGAGCAGGGCAGTTGATGTGCCGGGGGCAGTGGGGCCAGAGCAGAAGGCCAGCCAGGGATCACATCACTCAAGTCCCTGAGGGCCACGCAGGGGACTGGGGCATCCTCCCAGGAGGAGAGTCCCGCAGGGGAGGTCCTCTGGGGGCCAAGGAGGAGCTGGGGATCATGGTGTGGGCCTCATGGGGTGGCGTGAGGGAGGGGAGGGAGGGGTGGTGCTGTCCAGCCAACCTCAGGAGACCAGGGGTGAGCAGCCCCACAGCAGGGGTGGGGTGAGGGACAGCCAGAGTCTGGAGGAGGGAGTGGGAAGGGCCTGGAGCACAAGCCGCCTCGGGGCCCCCAGGAGAAATGGCCTGGCGCCTCAGAGATGTAGGTCAGAGTGGCTGAGTCCCCGTCCCGCCCCACCTGTGAGCCACCCTGAAGCAGACTTCTGTGTCACCGGGAATAAAGGCTCCCCTGCTGCGAGCCCTCTGTCCCCAGACAGCAGTGATGGTGATGCAGCTGCCACTCCTCCAGGCCCACATGTGCTGGAGCGCAAGGGACACTGGGACCAGCGGGCCCTGGTGAGCAGCGCTGCTCCCTGCGGGCCATGCCCAGGCTGGGCCGGGCCGCGCTGGACACCGGGTCTGTGTCCCCTGCCTCTCGGACCGCCACACCCTCCCCTGGGAAAAGCTCTGGGCTGGCTGCGGGGGGGAGAACTGATCTCCAGGCTGGCAGCCCAGGTCGGGATGGCCCAGCCGAGGGATGAGGGGGAGGTGGAGCAGAGATAGTGAGTAGGGGTAGGCCTGCTTTAGACAGTGGGGGGCAGGTGAAGGGAAGGTCCACAGGAAGCGCCATGAGCCGAGGAGATGGCAAAGGAGGAGAGGTGTCCGGAGAGCGGGGAGAGTCCCCAAGCAGAGGGGACAACACATGCAAAGGCACAGAGACAAAAGCAGGTGGGGGTACAGCCCCTGGGGACCCCCCCAGTGGCCTGCACACCTCCCTCTGGACGGGGCAGCCAGGCTGTGACCCTCCTTCCTGCCCGCCCTGTTTGCAGGTGACTACTTCGGGATTCTCAAGGAGGCCAGAGTGACCATGTTCCCATTCAGCGTCCTGGACAACCCCATGTACTGGGGCAGCACAGCCATCTACCTGGGCTGGGCCATCGTGTGAGTCAGCCCTTGTGCCCTATGGAGCCCAGGGCACTGGTCAGGGCTCCTTTCCTGGGGAGCCCCTCACCGGTGGGAGCAGAGAACATCCTAGAACGAGGTTGGCAGACTTCCTCTTAAAAGAGCGGGAGGCTCCTGGGTAGCAGGTGACGGAGTGGCTGTGGTTGCAAAATTTGAATTTCATGTCATTTTCACAAGTCACAAAATATTCTTTTGATTTTCTTAAACAATTACAAATATAAAAGCTGTTATTTGCCTGGGGATCACAGGCTGCCAACCTAGTGCTGGAACTGGGCAGGGAGGCCCCCTGCCCGCAGCCAGCCTGCAGGATCTGCGTTCCACACACTAGGGCCCCTCCGGCCAGCAAGCTGCAGTCCAGGAGCCTGGCACACACACCCCAGGGCAGCTCCCATCTGTCCATTTTCTGGATTAAGACTTCTTCCATAGAAAGGTTTTCTTTGTAGATAGAATTCTGCTTTTACCGAATGCTAGAAAACAACTTGCCAGGAAGATCACAGGTGGTCCCAGAGTCCAGAAGGACGACAGGGCCTAAAGGAACAAACCTCAATGGTGGACCGTCTGGAGCGGACGTTCCCCCACCAGCCCCACCTTCGGGGGGTCGGGTATGTGGGATCCAACTTCTGGGCTTTGAGTGACAAGGAGCTGGAGGGGCACGTGTAGGTCTGCTGGGACCCCCTGCCTGCGCCCCACTTCAGGCAACCCCCCATCCACCTGCCTTCAGCCTGGCCCCTCTCTCCTGGACTGGGGCAGTGGAATCCAGGGAGGCAGGCTCCCCACACAGGCTTAGCCACTCCTCATAATGTCTCCAACCTGAGACTGGCAGGGGGAGCCCCACACAGGTCCTCCTGCAAACATCCCTGCCAGCACACCCACCGTTCCTCTCACTTCCACTCCCAGTCAATCTTTGCAAACCCAACTTGAGGTGTCCCCTCCTCCAGGAAGTCCTCCCTGACCTCCTGCAATACACACACACACACACACAGAGACAGGTTCTTCCTCTGTGCTTAGATGGGGCCTCTCAGGGCAAAATCACAGAGTGGGTCTTCTCTGTCTCCAGGAGTGAGAGGTTGCCCCCTCTACAGGGCTGTTAGGCCAATGTTCTCAAGAACATTGAGGAACCCTAGGGGCCCAGACTCCCACAGACCCCTCAGGAAGGCACCAGCCATGCGGTGATGAGGAGGGGCCTCAGATATGCAGGGGAGGGAGCCCTTCGTCTGAGAGCTCATTAGACATACTCCATTACCTGGGGTTGCCAGACGCTGACCCAGCAGGGCTGCTCCCAGGCCTTCCCAGCCCATCTGTCCCCAGCCTGGGGCCCCACAGACAGGGCTTCCTGTTGGCCCAAGCAACCAAGTGTGTGGGAGCCCCAGAAGGCCCGAGGTGCTGGGATTCCCGGGGCACCAGCCCGTCAGCCTGAGTGAGATGCCCCCTCCCCAAGATGCACAGCTGTGTCCCTGTGAACCCCCCCCCACCCCAGGCTCCGGGCTCTGCCAGGTGGGTCCCTGTGGGCCTCAGTTTCCTCATCTGCAGTGTGGGACGATCACCTGCACACGGTTGTTCGGTGACAGTGCTTTCAAGGTGGGAAAGTTCACTAGAAGAGAGAAGGGCATTTGGCTCCTGTTCAGCGTCTGTGCCCGGCTGACAAGGGGCTGGCTTCCCAGGCTGGGGACTGGCCGCCTTAGGGATACTGTGGCCACGGAGCCCTGGCCCTGAGGTCCCCCAGTGGGTGGGGGTGGGGGCGGGGGGAGGCTCTGCCCACTCCAGGAAACTGCACCAGGACCGTGAGCAGGGCCTCAGGAGGGCAGATCTCGTTTCATCCCCTAAGCATCTGTGCCCTTGGCATGTCCACGTGGCAGTGCTGAGGACCAGGTGGCCCCTCTCACCCTCAAGGTCGATTTGAATGGAGTCCACAGAATGGAAGGTGGGGGTGTCATAGGGGACACTTGGCCTTCACTGTCCCTGAAGCCCCCAGAGAGACAGTGTGAGGTTCTGGGAAGTGGGGGTGGGAAGGCAGAGGGTCCCCAGTGGGGTACCCTTCTGCCTCGAGCCCCCCAGCCTGGGCCTCAGGCTCCCCTCCAGCTCCTGGGCTCCACGAGCCAGCTCCCTTCATCTCCTCCTCAACTGTCTGAATGTGGGGGCCCAGCCCCGGCAGCAGTCACCAGCAGAGAGCCCGTGAAGGGGCTCACTGGACACTCCACCTGGCTTTGGATGCCCTGGCCCAATTTCTAGAAAACAGCCTGAGAACATGGCTTCTGGTGGGCAGAGGCCCCACGACCTCCTGTGCAGAAAAGAACACGCTGACCGCTCGGGTGATTTGGGGAGGCCAGTCGTTTTTTTCTCCCTGCGTCAGCCCGGGCCTGGATGGGCAATGGTGAGGTGGACCCTCGTCCGAGAGAAGGCTGGCCCCGGGCCTGCCCCTGACCCAGCATTTCCCCGCAGGCACGCCAGCCCCACCGGCCTGCTGCTGACCGCGGTGGTGGCACTCATCTACATGGTCGCCATCCTGTATGAGGAGTGAGTAGGCGCTGTCGTGGGCTGGGGACACCGTGTGCCCGTGGGACCCGCACTGGGCCTTCCTCTTCCTCCAGGGCCTCCCTTGACCCTGGCAGCTGGCCTTGGCCAGGTCACTGTCAGAGCCGCAGATGGGCAGCTGAGCGGGTACAGGACAGGCCCGGGAGCCAGGCTGGCAATGCTGGCCCTTTCTGGTCACACTCGGACCCCCCACCCTGTCCACCCTGGGTGGGATGCATGGGTGGCAGTGTCAAGCTCAACACCAGCTGACCAAGCCTCTCTCACCCCTGCAGGCCCTTCACCGCTGAAATCTATCAGCAGAAAGCCTCCCAGGCCTGTAAGAGGAGCTGACGGCTGCGGCCACTCCGTGAGAGTTCCCACCTCAGGCCTGCCCTGAGCACAGGCCCCTTGAGGGGGAGAGCGGTGCTTGGTGAGGACTGTCCAGTGCCTTGAAAACACGGCTTGAGGGCTCTGGACAGGCACCTTGTGGCCCCAGAGCCCCCTGCCCTGCTGCCCACCTTGTTCTGACTAATAAAAGGCGCCTGACCCATCCCCCTTTGGTCTCCATCTGTCCAGGTCAGGGAGGGGCAGGCTGGGGTCTGGGAGAGGGTCCCTGAGCTGGGAGGGGTGCCGTCATCCACGCTGGACAGTGGGGGGACTATCCAGGCCTTTGGGCCTCCTGTGCCCCCCACCTCACCCCACTGCTGCCCATCCGGGGGACAGCCCAGCCTCAGCTTCCTGGGAGGGAAGCACTGAGCCCCTCCCCCGGCATCTCTGGTTACTCTGACATTTCTCTCTTAATGACCCATGGTCCTCACATGGCCACAAGGAGCAGCCATGGGGCCACCGGGCCTGTGGTCAGGCCTGACCGCAGAGCTGTGGGCACAGGGTGGGGCCCTTGTCCAGGCCCAGCCTCACCTGCACAGCCCCTGACCCTCCAAGGGCACAGAACCTACTTTACTCCCTTTGGGATGGGAGACAGGGGGCTCCACCTGTGCACCTGGCCCCCTAGCCTCAGCATCCTCACCTGTGAAGTAGCCCCCATAGCCATGCTCACCCTGGGCCCCTGGGCGCTGTGGGCAGTGCCAGCTGGCCCTGCCTTGGAGCTCCTCAAGGCTGCCCTCTGGTGTCTGGGATTCAGAGGTCTCAGGGTTCGAGGAGCTGAAGGAGGCACGGAGGCAGGTCTTACCAGTGCCTCTGCTTGCATACCTTCAAGGACAGGAAGCTCATCCCCCGTGGGCACCTCTGACATCCTGGCCCCCATGGCCTGAGCTGTCTGTCAGGGCAGGACTGTGTGACTCCTGGGTCATGCAGCTGTGGGAGTCAGGCCTGGGGCAAGGAGGGTCTACTGTGATGGGAACAGCCCACAGCTGAGGAGGAAACTGCTGGACAGCTGTGACCTCGGCTGTGGAGGCAAGGTCAGAGGGGAAAGCAGCTCTGGTTAGCTATGTTCTCTTCATCAGGCCGTGGCTGTGGGCTGGAGTGACACAGGACCCTCTGTGCAAAGAGCTTCTGGGGGTGGTCTTGGGCGGCAGGCCAGCACTCAGCATGCCTCAACACAACTTTCAGGAACCTTCTAAGCCACTCTTTACCAGCAGACCAGGCCATGGTGAACACTTCCTGCCTTGGGGGCCAGCTGTCTGCTTCCAGCCCACCCCCAATATTTTACCAAATGGTTTAAAAGTTTCCCATTCCATTCTGAGCCGGAAATTTGCTGCATTGCAAAGAAATCATACAGGCAGGTGCCCAGACCCAGAAAGCAAGACCATCAGTATCATCATAAACCTGAGCAACCTAGAATTAATGCAATGGCTGGAGGGTGGGGGCACACTCAGGGGAAAGAATGGCAGGTGGGCTCAGGGCCTAATGAAATTAGCTGACTTGAGGGACAAGTCCTAGAACCTGGCATCTGTGGGTGGAGTCATGCCCAGGTGCCAGGAATTGAGGTTGAGAACCCAGGCTGGGCTCAGTACCTGCCACTGTCACCAGCTGGAAGGTGCCAGGGGAATGAGGTTATCCTAGTCCTGACATGTGACCTGGGGTCGGGGGGTGGGGTGGGGGGAGGAAGGCTCTGACTCTGGGTTGGGTCCTGGCCCACTGGCCTCCCTAGGGAGAGCTGGACCCTGCAGCTGTGGGCCCTGGGCAAGTCATTCCTCTGCCTCAGTTTCTCTGTCTGTAAAATGGAGATAGGTAATAGTTTCCACCCCTCAAGGTTGCCACAAAGAAAGAGTTAAGGACTGTGCCTGAAAGTGAAAGTCACTCAGTCCTGTCTTGACTCTTTGCGAACCCATGGACTATACAGTTCATGGAATTCTCTGGAGTGGGTAGCCTAATCCTTCTCTAGTAGATCTTCCCGACCCAGGAATCAAAGTGGGGTCTCCTGCATTGCAGGCGGATTCTTTACCAACTGAGCTATTTAGGGAAGCCCAAAGACTGTGCCTGGGATGGGATAAATGGGAACCAACATTTTCCTGGCTTCCCCTGCAAAGGGCAGGAGATTCTGCTGGAATCCCGGCCACACAGGGCTGCCTGAGAAGCCCATGAGAGTCCAGAGGCCCTGTGCAAACCTGTGTGCAGACTGGTACGCTGGCACTGCCCAGAGCGTGGCCTGTGTGAATGGGTGGGTGGCACCAGGTGATAGCCCTGGCTTTTTCCCAAATCAGAAGCTGAGCACAGTCCAGCCTCGCCTGTCACCATGGGGAGCAATGGCCTTTCCACCAGTTCCAGGCTGGAGCCGGCCAACTCCGGCAGCCTCTTCCTAGGCCTGTCAGCAGCAGCCCACTCCTGGTTACTGATCAACCTGCTGCCCCCTGGTTTGTTCTGCGGCCTCGTGGGTCATTTACTATTGTTGTTATTACCACGGCCCTACACTGTTTGCAAGTTCCCAACCAATCAGAGTCAAAGCTCCATCTTCCAGGAGAGGAATACCAAGTCCAGAGAAGGCCAGCGACTGCTGTGATGCCCACGCAGCATTCAGGCTCATCCTGGCTTCCAGACCATCTCCTCCGACTAGAAAATGGGAATGCTGGCCCATGGGACTCCAAAGGCACAAGATGCTATGGGGGAGGGAGGGAGGGGACGTCGGCCTGACTACCGAAAGGCAAGCCTCTGGTCCTTCCATGCTCCAACAGGAAAACGGCAGGGGCAACCTCTGGCTGAAACTCCTGCCAGGAACCAGCGCCTCTCTGGTTGGGAGAAAGGAGCTGAAGCCTGCGGTGGGGCGCGGGGTCCGGAAGCTCCGGCTTCGCAGATTCCAGCCCCGAGCGCCGAGCTCCGGGATCCCGACTCCGCTGGCGGGGCCTCAGCTGCCCTCTGGCGGCGGGAGCGGGCGGCGCCCACCTCCCACTGACATCGCCGCCCAAGACGCCAGAGGGCTGGACCGGCCCCGTTCTCAGAGGTGGTAAGGTGCGCAAGGACCCGGGCGCAGGGCCTGGCACCTGGCACACACCTGCCGTCATGCTGCCCAGTGTTCTTATTCTCCGAGGAAAGTGCGTTCCAAAGAAAGTGTGCGCGTGTGAGTCCTGCGGTGGGGAAGGGGTGGGGGGAGGGGCGGGGTTCTTGCATGGGGTCCGGCGGCCCAGCCAGAACTGGGTCCCTGACGCCCTTGCAGCCGCTGAAGCAGCGGAGAAGCGCAGGGTCCACGCGCCCGCAAGCCGGAGGCAGACCCTGGGCTGCCCTTCCCAAGTCCCGCCAGCGGGAGAGGGCAGCGGCCAGCGGAGGTGGACGGAGGGCGCAGTGGGGCCCGCGGGCGTGCGCACGGTGACGCGCAAGGCGGGGCGGGGCGGGGCGGCCACGCGGGCTGCATATAAGTGCGGCGCTGGACGCGCAGAGCCAGAGCTTTTGTCCGATATCCAGAGACCCGCTGAGCCCAAGCCTGAGCCGGCCGAGCCGAGCTCTGCCCTGCGCCCCAACCACCGTCTGCTCGTCTCACGGCCCCAAGCCCGGCCCCCTCGGTCTCTCTGCTCAATGAAACTGTCCGCGATGATCAAGAAGATGTGCCCGAGCGACTCGGAGCTGAGGATCCCGGCCAAGAACTGCTACCGCATGGTGGTCCTCGGCTCGTCCAAGGTGGGCAAGACGGCCATCGTGTCGCGCTTCCTGACGGGCCGCTTCGAGGACGCCTACACGCCCACCATCGAGGACTTCCACCGCAAGTTCTACTGCATCCGCGGCGAGATCTACCAGCTGGACATCCTCGACACGTCTGGCAACCACCCGTTCCCCGCCATGCGGCGCCTCTCCATCCTTACCGGTGAGCCGGGGCGGCCAGCAGCGGGCGTGGGGAGGGAGCGCGCCGCCGCGGTGCCCGGGACCTCTCGTCCCGGGGCGCGCGGGCTGGAGGCGCGGTCCGCGCGCCACAATGGGCGCTGGAGAGGTCAGCGTGCCCCTCGCGTTGGCCGGAGTCCCCGAAGTCAGCCCGCTTCAGCTGTTCCCTGGTAGCCGCCCTCACCCTCTCCTCTTCTGCTCTGTCCCCCGCAGGAGACGTGTTCATCCTGGTGTTCAGCCTGGACAACCGCGACTCCTTCGAGGAGGTCCGGAGGCTCAAGCGGCAGATTCTCGACACCAAGTTGTGCCTCAAGAACAAGACCAAGGAGGACGCGGACGTGCCTCTGGTCATCTGTGGCAACAAGGGGGACCGCGACTTCCACCGCCAGGTCGAGCCGCGCGAGATCCATCAGCTGGTGGGCGCCGACCCCCAGCGCTGCGCCTACTTCGAGATCTCGGCCAAGAGGAACAGCAGCCTGGACCAGATGTTCCACGCGCTCTTTGCCATGGCCAACCTGCCACGCGAGATGAGCCCTGACCTGCACCGCCGCGTGTCGGCGCAGCACTGCGAGGCGCT
Source organism: Muntiacus reevesi (assembly GCF_963930625.1). NCBI lineage: Eukaryota > Metazoa > Chordata > Mammalia > Artiodactyla > Cervidae > Muntiacus > Muntiacus reevesi. The sequence continues at coordinate 27,493,059 of NC_089266.1, read as the reverse complement.
GCACCAGAAGGCGCTGCAGGGCAAGAGGCTGCGGCGAGCGGGCGGCAACCGCGACGACGCGTTGGGCATCCTGGCGCCCTGGGCACGCAGGCCGAGCGTGCACAGCGACCTCATGTACATACGCGAGAAGGCCAGCGGCGGCAGCCAGGCCAAGGACAAGGAGCGCTGCGTCATAAGCTAGGAGCCCCCGCCCCACGCGGCCGCAGAGCCTCAGGAGGCCCTGTAGTTCTAGTGTCGGGGCCACGTGCCCCAAACCGCGGGCGTCTTCCTTCCCGGCGCCCAAGCCCGTGCACCGGAGAGACTCAGTGAGCAGAGAAGGGACCGTCATCTGCTCGGGAAGGAACGAGAACTGGCTGAGGCCCGACTCCCCCCACTTCCGACACCCATTGGCGCCCACTACTCCGTTTCTCACAAAGCCCTAAAAATGGGGGCAGGGGTGGAAGTTAAGCTTGTCCTGCCGGCAGGAGGAGCGGGGCATTATCTGTGTGATTGGGGGTTGCCATGACAGCTGGCCCGAAACTGAGGGTGGGGTCAGATCATAAGGAGTGACTTGTTTACATGTGTGTGCAATTGCACAAAGCAAAACATAAAACTTGCACTTTATTATAACAGAGTTCTGGTGTCACCCTGGACATGAACAAGATCTTACCTAGGTGTTTGCACTGCGTGTTGAGTCTTTAAAGTTATTGCTACTGGTTTTTTATTATAAAATAAAATAATTTAAAATGGAAAACCATGCTTCCTCTGGCTTTAGAAATGGGGGAGGAGGGAGGGCAGGTCTCAACTTCTGTGGAACTGGACTTGCTTTTCCCAGAGTTGGAGATTAACCCTGGCCTGAAAACAGCTCCCTGGAGAGAAGGCCCCAGAAAAGCTCCCAACAGCTGGAAGCCCTTCTGTTTGGGAGCCATTCCTGAGAAAGTCAGGACACAAACAAAGGGCTTCAGGGTTCAGCCATGCACTACCTACTTGTCCCCCCCACCCCCAGCCCCACCAAGGGCCTCCGGGACTGACCAGGTCCTATGCTCAGCACAGGCCCAGGGCAACAAAACACCACCAAACCTGGAACCATCAACGGTTTGAGGGGTCACTCAAGTCCTCCCTTGTGCAGGACCCTTGTCCTGAGTTGGCTGCAGGCTCCGCCACTGAGCCACCTGGACCTAGTCACGATTTGTGGCCCTGGCCCCTCCAGCCCCCCCTCCCTCCTCAGGGGGGTCCAGCACCCCCTCTGCAGCTGAGGTCACTGGCTCCCACCTGGGGACCCGGCTCTCTCCGCCACATGAGACTGCAGAAGCCTGAGGCAAGGGAGCCCTGGCAAGCCTGATTTTCCACCTGTGAAACAGAGAGCAGACGCTTCTGCTGCGGGCTGCTCTGAGGGCCACGGGCAATGTCTCTGCATGGCGCCCGCTGCCCAGGAATCCAAGTGAGGAGCCCAGGTGTCCCAGGGGAGGACTGTAACTCTGCTTTGGTGGACTGCTCCCGGCCAGGACCCGACCTACATCCACAAGGAGGGATGACGGCCCAGGAGCTGACCATAGGCAGGACAACCCTCCGGGCCACCTGTACCCTGGTGTCGGATGCCACTCCCAGAAGGGTCACCCCATGCTCATGCTGGTGTAGTTGGTGTGGCAATGTCCTGGGGCTGGGGGCGGGGCACGGAATGGAGAAGCTCCCAGTTGCTCAGTCTCCTCTGCGTAAAGGGAAGACTATCTCTCAGTTATCACGGGGATGTCCTAACGTGAAATGTCTCGGTACAGACCCAAGATGTCCTGACAGCAGAGCACAAGTTCTTTTAATCACACTCCTGAAAAGTGTCACAGGTCACAACACTGGAGCACAAAGGAGACCCACGAGGAGCCCATGTCCACTGCAGTCTCACGGCAAGGCCCAGCCGCCTGGTATTTCTGAGCTTCACATTCCATGGTTATTTGGTTGGAGCCTTAAAATCGGCCCACAGTACTGTACTCTTGAAACTTCAAAAAAATAACTGATTCAGTTTATTACAGCCCCGCAGCAGAGCGGGCCTCAGGTGACACCCACTTAAATTCAGAGCCTGCTCCCCTGGGTGAAGCTGCTGAAACCTCACCCTTCCCCTGGACACCTGACAGGCGGCTGCCAGCAGACTCAGAACCCCTGCTCGGAACACCCTTAGCCTACATTCCTGCCAACTGGTGGGCGCCCGTCAGCCCTGACGCAGCTGGCACAAGGATAAGCCCACTCTAGATCTGAGTGATACTCGCCACTTGTCCTCACGTTTCAGAGGCTTTCACCTCAGGCTGGTCACAGAAACGCAATGTCTGTCTGGAGAAACAAGGGTGTTTATAAACATCTATGAACCAGGCCTGGGCTGCACGATTGCCAGGGCCAGCTTCCCCCACTCCAAGGGGCCATCAGAATCATGGCTCAGAGCTGTTCTTTTCCATGTGATCCCCGAGTGCACGCAGTGAGAAGGCCAGAGGGGAGGTCATCCGTGAATCAGGGACAGGACTTGGGAAAGCTGAAGAGGGCGTCTGTTCATCTCATCAGACCGCGGCTGAGGAGACCACATGGTCTGAGGTGGTCTGGCCGTTCTTGGGCAGTAAATGGCTAAGCTGATGGAAGGTGATGGGGACAGAGGAGCAGGAGCGACAAGTAACAAGGACATGGGCGGCAGAGTACCTGGGCGGGGGCGCCTGGTGGGCTCCTGGTTGATACCTCATGAACAGTAACACCCATGCCTCAAACAGAAAGAAACAACTATTCCAGTGCAAAAGGCCACCCCACAGTCTCTGAAACCATGCATTTCTCTCAAGGCCTTTCTCTATGCGTGTGCAGGCCTAATTGTCCACACACACTGCTGCTCACTGGACACCAGGTTCCTGATACCCGCACCGTCTGCGGTGGGTGGGGAGGGGCAGAGGGAAGCCGCCTCCCTTCCTGCTGTGTCCCTCCCCAGAGGCAAGAGAAGGCCCCACCTCCCAGCCTCAGGAAGACTTCCTCCTTCAGCAGGCAGTTACTGCGCATCTGGACGGGGGCGGGGGAGAGTACACAAGGATGTCCAGGGAACCAGCTCAGGCACTGGCTCTGCAGTCAGGGGTAAAATTCAGCTAAGCAGGCAGTACCAGAGCCATTCCACAGGGCTGGGAGACAGGAAGCCGGGGCCCCAGCACTCCTCCTGGGGTCGGCTCGTCACTCCTTGGGGATCTCAAACATGCACAGGCTCTTGTACTTCTGCAGCAGTTCGTTCTTGGTCCGGACCTGCTCTCGGAGGCGCTGCAGCTGCTGCTGCTGCTGCTCCGGGCTCAGGTGGATGCCAGGCATGGTGTTGACCACCTTGCGCATCTCCTGGAACTTGGTCTTCAGGGTGTTCAGGTCCTGGTGGATGTCGGGACTGTCCTTGTCCATGCTGCAGGAGCAGAGGGCAGGCGTTAGCACCAGTAACCTGAGAGCTCCCTCCTCACTACCCCCAACCCCGCATTAGAATGCCTGTCGCCTGTGTCCCCCGTTGAGCTGTGCACTGGGGGATGGGCAGGCACCCCCGCCCCCCTCCCCGCAGCAGGTGCACACGGGAAGCAGAGCCTTCCTCCAGGGCTGCCTCCTGAGCCCAGCCTGCAGGCACCAAAGTAACATTTGCTGAAAGAGTGAACACAGATAAGTTCCTACCTATCTGCTGAATGAATGAAAAACCATCACCAGCATCAGGCAACAAGTGGCAAGTAAAACCTAATGAAGCACCACATTCCTTCTTACGTGAGACACAGCAGATCATTCAGGAGACAATCAATGAGCAAGAGCTAATTTTAGCTGATGTTCTGATGCCTGAACCTGTTAACACGCAGTCTGATTTCCACAGAGCTATTCATAAATTTTACATTAGTCACAGCTACTGGAAAACTTTCAGCAGGTACTCACTCTCTCCCACATCTCCCAACAACTCAGGTAAACTTGGCCTTCTGGTCCCGCTCACTTTAAAGGTGGGATCATATATTCACTCGTAGCTACTGTCGGCTGCCCAGAGACCCATGTTCCCTGTCACAGCAAAATCAAAAGGAAGCAAGAACAAAACTCTTCACCTGAGAACAAAGAAACAGCCCAGTTGCTCCTGTACATTTTTTAAGTTAGGAAATGAATGGATGAGCCTTTGAAAACAGGCGGTTGAGATTAAAATCTAAAAGCCAATGCAAAGGCTGTTTTAAAAGTCACCCACTGAGGCACAAGAGGGGAAAGCTGTCAAGGATCATTTATTTCTTTCAATAAACGTTCATCCCTATTGGGCAATTTCAACCCAGATGGTGCTAATTCATGTTTATTATTAATCATTTCTCTGCTTACGCAGACAGAATAGCCATCTTTCCTGGTGATCCGCTAGTTAGAGCTCATTCCTGACAGATGAGATGCACTGGGGCCTGCTCACTATTTATCAATAACTCAAACTCGGAAGCAAGATCTGGAGAATCAATAGTTTATTCTGGGAAACGAATAAAGACACTTCCTGTTGTCTTCTGAGGCCCTTGATTCACACACACCAACTCTGGTGCACCTCACCCCAGCTTCAAGAAAGTGTTTTATATTCTGTTTCCTTCATGTCTCAGCTCTGATCTACAACTCTTGACAGACACCATCTGGACTTCTGAAATCATTCCACTTGGATGGCATATGTGCTAACACATTGTTACGAATTTAAGTCCCAAGGCAATTTTGAAATTAAATTATAGTTTTAAGAAAACTGATTCACAACACATACGTCTGAAAGGACAAGGTAAAAACAAACAAAAAAAATAAAAATTTTCTAAACAATAAGGGCTTACCATATAGCACAGAGAACTATACTTAATAGCCTATGAAAAACCATAATGGAAAAGAATATTTTTTAAAAAAAGAGGGTCCATATATGTGTAACTGAATCATTTTTTGTTTTTGTTTTGACAAAAATGTAACCACACTACACACATGGTTCTGATTCTTGCTTTTCTCACCTGAAATGCACCTCGGACGGCTAGATGACCTGACTGTTATGGGTATGTGGATGTTTCTAACTGATCACCTGCAGTCTGAATTGGGATGACCATCCCACACCTGCACCTGTGTGTACTGGGCACCCACCGTCCCCTCAGTCAGGCTGCAGCTCTGCCTGCCACCACCCTCGGTTCATCCCTGCTCCTCCTCCTACTCCCCAGCTCCCTGTGGGCCCCAGTCCTCTCCTCCTCCTAAAGACCTCTGTCCCATCTACCTTCACAAAACCTAAGCACCAGCTCAAAAACTTCAGATGACTCCTCAACTCCCAGGTTCAGTGTCTCTGGGGTCAGACACCCAAGAGAGTCTATTTTCTTTGGCTGCCGGTTGAGAAGTTGGGGACAGGAAAGGGGAGGTATGGGTGAAGGGTGGGGCTGGGTCTCAATGTCCAGTCTGTGGACTTGCTCTCAAGCTCCTATTCTCAGTACGGCTACCCTCCCCCAGCTCCCACAATGTGCCTAGTGTTCCCCAGTCCAGACACTCTGTGGCTGACTCTTTCCTAAAAACAAATCTTGGGAAAGTACAAGCCTTTAAGTTGTCCCACCAAGGTCACTCAGCTGGTACCTTATAGAGCTATCATTTGCGGTTCATTTTTGGATGGCAACACCTATTCAATGGACATGAGATTGAGTAGACTCTGGGAGATAGTGAAGGACGGGGAAGTCTGGTGTGCTGCAGTCCATGGGGTTGCGAAGAGTCAGATACGACTGAGCAACTGAACAACGAACAACAATTATTACTGGTATATTAGAGATAAGACAATCAAGGCCTAGAAAGGCTGCGAACTTAACTAAGATTCCAACACAAGCAAGTATCAACATGCAGATCTGAACTCAAGAAGATCTGACTTCAAAGCCCATGCTCTCTCTCGTGGACGATACAGCTCCATCTTTAAGGCCAGCCCAATCCAACTGCTCTATCAGGGTCAAAAATAGACTCTGAGAATGTGTACACTCTGTGTTTTCATTTTTCTGTATTTTTTCTAAAACCTGAATAAGCATATTTGGATTGATCCTGGATAATGCCTGGGACTCCAGGTCTGCTTCTGTGTTTGTTTGCTTGGTCACTCTGCCTAGAAGTGCTACCTGATTACAGGCTCCTGGGAACAGAACAGTCTGCCTTGCCCGATAAACACTATGTTCACACCAAGTGAAGCCAGATGAAGTCAAGGTCTACTGTGACTACTGTGAGAACAAAGTTTTCACAGTCATCTGAAAAGCAGTGGAAGCGTCAGGTCATCCCAGGGCAAGTGAATCTAATCCGCCTCAACTCTAAACCGGCTGGGCCATCAGCAATACTTTCGTGTTGTGAGTATCAATTCCATTTCAGCAAAACATCCAAGAGCATGTTGATGTTCACTTGAATATTACTGTAAAAGTAACTTTGTTGTAATCCACTTTGCTTTGATTTTTTAATGGCTGAATAAAAAATTCAAGCCCAGGGGTTTAAACTTTGCTATCATGTGGACATAAATAACAGTAAAAAATAATTTGGGCAAATGTGGGGACTGGGGAGATTTTGGCTGTGTGTGTGTGTGTGTGTGTGTGTGTGTGTTTTCCTTCTAGGGATCAGTTTGAAAACTCAGGTGATCTGAAGACTGGCCAAAAGAAGACAATCACCCCTGTGTTGCCATGACAGGGCACCCGAGTGCTCTCTGGAGGTCAGCGCCCTACTCCTGTAAAGTTCCCATCATCACCCCTATAACCTCTTTGCATTATGGGTTATTTCGCTCATGAGTTTCCCCTTCTAACTGGTGAGCAAGGTGGGGATGAAAAGTCGGCTCCTCCACGTGTACACGCCACAGCACTTAGCAGTGTGCCACACATGGAAGATGACACTATCTGTCGGATCTGTGGGAAAACAGGCTCACAAGCTGCACCCGAGTGGTCTGCCCGCAGCGTCCGTGCATTTGCTGTCTACCCTGGCTTCGTTTTAAGAACGCTGCCTGCCAGCACAGGGCCTGGCAACTCCCAGGATCGACTGTTGAACACTGGGGACTGCTCGCGGTGGTCTCGGCGTGGCCGCTCCCCTCCGGGTATGTACCTTGGTACTGCAGGGGGCCCCTGGAGTTCGGACACGTGACGGGCAGCGGGGGGCGTGCGGGCTGATCCCCCCGGGCCCTTACCATTTGATGATGCTGTGAACCAAGGGAAGGAAGGAGCAGTTCTCCTCCGCCTTCACACCTGCAGGGGATGGAGGCTTCGGCGCGGGCTGCGGCTGTTGCCCTGAGACAGACGGCGGCGGCTGCGGCGGCGGCAACGGCTTCATCTCCGGCAGCGGAGGCTCGGCGGGCGGCGGCAGCGTGTCCTCAGCCTGCCGGCCTGCAGCAATACCCACAGAAGCCATGGTGCCCGGGACCCCAGGAGCCGATCAGCGGGGCAGGCGGCTCTGCGCGCCGGAAGTGTTGCGGATTATGATGTCACCACAGTGCGCCGCGGAGGCGGGGCCGGGCCTGGCGGTCGTTACTAGGCAACGGGCGGCTGGTCCTGGGTGGCCTGGATTTGGTGGTACGCAGAGACAGCTAAATTTTTCTATGTCAGAAATAGAAGGTATACTTCAGGAATAACATCTTATTCCTATTCACGTTACAAAGAGAGTCCAAAAGCAACCAATACAGGAAGATAAATGAGGCCTCAGGAAGAGTGGACAGCACCTCCCGCTCCTGCGGGTGTCAGGCCCTGGACCTGCGGACGTGGAGGATCCGAGGGGAAGGACCCACGGCTCCCACCCGCGCATAAGCCTCCAGGGACGAGGCCTTGCGCCTACCCTATGGACCCAGAAATACACCGAACAGTTAATATGCATCTGGGTGACACGCTGTGCTGTGGGGAAAGGGTGGGGAGGCTGTCTCAACTTCCTCCGAGCAGAGATGGCCAAAGGGGATTCAGTTCAGTTCAGTTCAGCCGCTCAGTTGTGTCCGACTCTTTGCGACCCCATGAATTGCAGCACGCCAGGCCTCCCTGTCCATCACTAACTCCCGGAGTTTACTCAAACTCAGGCCCATCGAGTCGGTGATACCATCCAGCCATCTCATCCTTTGTCGTCCCCTTCTCCTCCTGCCCCCAATCCCTCCCAGCATCAGGGTCTTTTCCATGAGTCAACTCTTCGCATGAGGTGGCCAAAGTACAGGAGTTTCAGCTTCAGCATCAGTCCTTCCAATGAACACCCAGGACTGATCTCCTTTAGGATGGACTGGTTGGATCTCCTTGCAGTCCAAGGGACTCTCAAGAGTCTTCTCCAACACCACAGGTCAAAAGCATCAATTTTTTGGTGCTCAGCTTTTTTCACAGTCCAACTCTCACATCCATACATGACCACTGGAAAAACCATAGCCTTGACCAGGTGGACCTTTGTTGGCAAAGTAATGTCTGTTTTTTAATATGCTATCTAGTTTGGTCATAACTTTCCTTCCAAGGAGTAAGCGTCTTTTAATTTCATGGCTGCAGTCACCATCTGCAGTGATTTTGGAGCCCCCCAAAATAAAAGTCTGACACTGTTTCCCCTGTCTCCCCATCTATTCCCCATGAGGTGCTGGGGATCAGTGCCAGGAATAAATACCGTATCCAAGGGAGAAGTCAATGTCAGGTACTCTCCGTACCTGTGGACTAGCTCCTGAAGCCCCTGGTCTCAGTATGCTCACCTCTGAAATCTTTAGTTCAGGGTCATGGTAGAGCCCAAACCACTTTCCAACTTCAGACACATGGCTGACCTTTGAAGGTGCCCTTTGTATGAGCCCTGGGATCTTAGGTCAGAGTAGGGGACTCCTGGTGGGTTTGTGGGTATGTTCCTCAAAACAAGCCCTCTTGAGCCATGATGTGGGGGCTGTGTGATGAGGACTGGCATCCTAGCTTGGCTGGAAATTCCCACCCCCACCCACCCCCATAGGCTTTAGAGAGGTGAGGAGTCCACAGTCAGTGGCAAGATGAGCAGCAACACTGAAGAGCAAGGTGGCCAGTGCCAAGGAAGCATCAGTGCTGGTATTTCAGAGGCATCTTGGAGGAGTCTGTGGAGGCAAGTGTCAGGGGAGAAGACTGTGAAAGGAAGTGGGAAGGGTGGACGGTGTGTCAGAGGGCACTTTGGTAATAGCCTCAGCACAGTTTTCTTATAAAAAACTGCACCCCACAAGTGAGCACGGGGGTGGGGGGGGCTGCTGACTGTGGGTCTCTCCCCCTGGGAGAAAGTTCAGGGTTCTGGTGGAGAAGGAGGAAGAAGGTCCTCCTGGGACAGGACCAGACGGGCTTGAAGAGGCTGTACACCCTTGGAATTTGCCTGGGGACATAAGAGCAGTGTAATAATAATAATAGTAATTACCACAACTACTGTGTATTGAAAGTAGGTACAAGGGACGGAGCACAATCATCTCATGTAATCCACAAAAAACTCTGGAAGGTAGATGTTAGCGTCTGTTTTATAGATGGTGAAGAATCTGACCCAGGTCACACAGCTGTCAGACAGCAAGACTCTGGTCTTAACCAACACAGAGGAGACCTCAGGTCTCTACCAGCCCTGTGACTTTGTGGTTCAAAATGTTAATGTGAGGTTTTTATTCAGAATCAGAAAAGAATCCCATGTTCATCAATAATCTCCCTGTAGAAATCACACATCATCTTTCCCTCCTTGCGTGTTTATAACTTCATTACCAGCCCCAATTTTATCATTGGTAGAATGATGAGGGTATCTCTTTAAAAAGAAAAAAAAAAAAAAAAACACTTCAGGTATAAATAGATATGGGTAAAGAAAATGAATTGAAAATGTAGAAAGCAGGATTGGAGTAGGAGCCTTGACAGTTTGCCCTAAAAATAGTTAATATAATTAGTGACGAAGAGTGGAGCTGACCTCATAACATTTCAGGCAGATGTCAGGGAAACACTGCCTGTGCTGGCTTCATTAAAGCTGAAATTAACACAAGTGTGTGCCTGCTCAGAACTTCTCTGTTGAAAGTGAAAAAAAAAAAAAAGGCAAAAACCCCACAGAAACAACCGTGTGGCATTGATGCCCGGAGCAAAGCTTGCTGAGTCCTTGGGAAGCTCTCCCTGCTTCTCAGGCCCCTGTAGGCTGCTGGTGGCCAGGCCAGGCGCTGCTCAGCCCATCTGAGGCTCATAGCTTCAGACTCTGCATAACCTCCCAGGAAGACTGAACGGGTTATTCCACATACATCACCTAGAAAAGTCCCTGGGAGCAGTAACAATCACTTCTGACTATTCAGACTTTCTCCCAGACTTAGGGCATTTAGGAGGAGTGAGCTGCGTGAGTGCCCTCGACAGAGACAGAAAGCAAGCCACTTGTGTTGTTTTCAGTTTTCTGGTAGCCACACACAAAGAATCAAAAGAAACAGGTAAAATTGATTTTGGTAATGTATTTTACTTAACTCATGTATCCAAAACATTATCATTTCCACATGTGATTAGTACTAAAAATTATCAAAGAGATATTTGAAATCTGGGCTTCCTTGATGGCTCAGCGGGTAAAGAATCCACCTGCCAATGCAGGAGACACAGATTTTATCCCTGGGTTGGAAAGATCCCCTGAAGAAGGAAATAGCAACCCGCTCCAGTATTCTTGCCTGAAAAATCCCATGGACAGAGGAGTCTGGTGGGCTACAGTCCATGGGGTCACAAAGAGTTGGACACCAGAAAGACTAAGCACTCTTTGAAATCTACTCTGTACTTTACGTGCATAGCACATCTCAGCTGGAATAGCCATGTTTCAAATGCCCAGGAGCCAGGTGCAGCCAGTGTCCATGGACATGGGTGACACATATCTATCTGGACAGATCTCAGTCCTAACCGTGAGAGGAAAAAAACTAGCAAGTTATACAAAGCAGATAGAGTATATTGCTACTTATACATACATTTGCAACATGAAAAATAACAATGTGTATGATCCGTAGATACAAAGCATACATGTCAAAATGTTTTTAAAGAACTGAAGGGTGCACCTCATGGTCGCAGGGCAGGTGAAGTTGTATAACAGGCCCTGCACCTTTCTGTGTGGTGTCAAATTTCTTTTATATATTATAAGGAAAACTGTGAACAAGTGCCAAGTGTGGGAGTGGGTACTGAGGAACCCAGGCTCTGCTCTTTCTGGCTGTGTAACCTTGGACAAGCCTTCCTGTGCCTCAGATTCCTCATCTGAAAAATGGAATCATAACAGCTCCTAATGGGAGGTTACCCAGGCAGTTACTCCTGAATGGGTTACAGGAGTTACCCTGTGGAGAGGACCCCTAATGGTCCCTGACAGGTAGGAGCCACCACTGAAGCTTTAGCTACTACTGCTACTGTTCTGATAAATGTCTCAAAAACCCCTCATGATTACTCCTGAAACAAACTGTTACTACAAGAACACACTTGAGAACCAGGCTACATCAAAGCGCTGAGCTCTCCGATTCTCTCAACGGACCTACACCACGAATAGCTGTAAATAGGCTCGTGATATATCTCTGCTACGTCAAGTCCAAAAATAGTAATTCCTCTGTCAGACAAACATCGTGGGGATTGTTAAACTGATCTTGTCATTGAATGATCGGGCTTTGTCTTCAAAGCTCTATCTTACATCTGATTCATCCTTTTCTTTCATTAACTGGAGCCTCAGGCGAGTTGGAAAACTACATTTTACTTTGATTTTTGCAAGTAAAAAAAAAAAGAAAAAAAGCAGTGATCACAGTTCAGGCCAGCACAGTGCTACGGATACCTGGAATCAGCTAATCACAGCCACGACTCACCGCTCAGGCCTTACCTCAACCCACCCTGAGGATGGTCTTTCTCCTCTCCAAATACTATTTCATCTTCTTTTTATTCCTTTCAAGCACTCTCTTCTTATTCTAAGCTCCTCTGTGATGACCAGTTTCTCCACTTACTTATCTTAGTGTTTCATTTCTCAGAAGCCCTCATTTCAGCACACAAATTTGACTAAGTTTCTTTCAGACTCAGAATTTTCTCCATAAAACCTTAAGTCTTTATTCCTTCTTCTTCTTCTTCTTTTTTTTTTTTTTTTTTTTGCCAGACCTCCATCCACTTTGGATGTAATAAAAATGAGAGGCAATCCCTTCCAGGAAGTGGTTTGGTCTAAAATGGTTTGTTACGTCCCAGTGCCTTACACTGGATGACCTCCTCACTCAGTCATTTTCACTCAGAGGATATGTGAGCCAAGCTTTTCTGTCTCAATGGGCTCAGCCTGAGCCAGTCCTATTAACCCTTTTCCTCACTTGAATTCCTCCCTTTTCTGGCAGTTACTTTGTTTTTCTTACCAGATTTACTGTAAGACTTTTGACTTTCGATTACTAACTGCAGTTGCAAAACTACAGTTAAAAATTATTATATAGCCGGCGGTGCTGCTGGAGACCAGGGACGCTGCCTGTGGGCTAGTCCGGTGGCCCTGGTCCCATGGCTGGGTTTCTGACCTCTTGGGATAGGCAGAGGTGCCTGTAATAGCAGACATTTAGAATGTCCTTAGGCTGTAAGGATGACAGGCTCCAAGCTGAACCCTGGAAGTGGCGTCAAGATGGACCAGCAGCCTCTGTCCATCTCTGCTCACCACATCTCTGGAAAGGTGGCCCTGTGAGCGCTGAACATGTCCTGCCAGTCTTTGGCTCAGCCACAAGGTGTGATCTGAAGAGTCATCAGAAGACCCGCCTGCCGGTCCACACACCATGTCCTGGCCCCTGGTCTGTACCAAGACCTGCCGGACAGGGAGGAGGGAGACCCCAGGCCCAGCTGCCGAGAACAGGCCTGCGGGTCCCAGCTTGTCCCCGTGGCACCCTCATCTCATAGACTAGGAGGCAGGGCCCGGGGAGGTGGATGGAGTCACCTGTTGATGGGGGAATTGGGAGAAGCCTGCAACACTGACTCAAGGACAAAATCAAAATTGGGAGTGGATATTCAGGGACGGGCGTTTCTGGTCTACATGTACTTCCTCCACAGCATCTTCCCTCGGTAGAAACCTGCAGGAAGTGCTCATTATTGTTGGAAGAACTCAGGGCTGGTGGTGAGGAGAGTGCTTAGGGTCCCAGAGCAAATGGGGAGTGGGTGTTACACCTCTGGGAGCATCGCTGGCTTTCCTGAGTCGTGATTTTTCCAGTGGCCTCAGTGACAGTTGACCAGAGGGCCGGGTTTTGTCACAGTCTGACCAGTGGCCACTGTGGATGCAAGGAGAGGAGACAGCGTAGAAGACTTTTCCCCTAACTGGGGGTCCCAGGAGCTCCCTGCCAATTTTTGAAAAGTCCTGGGTGGCCAAGTTACAGAAAAACCAGGCTTAGATGGATGGCCCCGGGGGCCAGTGCTGCCCTCCAGGAGGACCCTGGTGGATGCCAGCGAGTTTCCTGGGTGACGGCTGGGTTTTCGTGCAGTGAGAATCAGGGTGGGGGTGGGGGATGAAGGAGCCAAGGTGCAGAGTTAACCTGAAGCAGTGACAGGAGCCCCTCCCCATGTGACCTCAGGCTATAGGGGACAGTGTGCTCTGGGGACAGGCCCAGAGAAAAGGCTCCAACCCCACATGTGCCAGGTACCACCAGCTCTGTGCCCTCAGGCGAGTGATTCTACCACCAGTACACAGGTGTCTCAGGGGTACCCATCCCTGCCCACCCAGGCATGGGGGCGGTGAGAGACCATCCCGTCCAGGGTGAGGCACAGTGCCCGGGGCTCGGGTCCAGGGAACAGGGTTAAAAGACAATTTCCTGTTTGTTCTTTCTGATCTGTGGCTACACATTTGGCTACACATGGTGTCCAATTAGCCAGCGGTGCAAGAAAAGCAAGGCAGACATCAGAGCAAATAGAATCGTCACTGCGTCTTCTTTCCTGCTCTTTCTGCATTTCAGCTCTGGTTTCAGCGTCATGTGCAGACAAGCTCACAATCTCATCATCGTATGATGCGGTGCTGGGGGTGGGAGGTGAGGGGTTAGTCAGCACTGATGGAGCCTGGCCAAGATCGAGGAGGGGAGGCTGAGAGCACTGGGTGTGACTCAGGAAGTGATTTGTCTTGTGTATGGGGGGGTGGGGTGCACAGAGCATGACCCAAGGCACAGGGCCATCTGGCATTGACCCATAATTGAGTTCCCAAGAGGCGATACTTGCTGATCCTCATCCCCACGTACCAGGGGCAGATGCCACTGCGTCTGGTCTGAACAATGTGGGCCCTGCCAGCTCGGGGGGCAGGGAGACAGGAATGACAAGCTCTCTTCAAGTGGCCTTGGTGGGAAGATGGGAGAGGGGTGGCATGGCTGGCTGGCCTTCACACACCCAGCTCCTATGCAGAAACCACCCCCAGAACTTGCCAGGTGTGCTCTGGACGAATGAGATGTGGTCGCGGGGGGGTGCGGGGTGGGGAAAGGGTGAGTAGTTGAGGTCTCTTCTTGGGTCTCTGGTGGCCTCATTTCACAGCAGCACAGGCAAACCTCCAGGCTTATTAGATGGGAAAAAGAGGACTTTTAAGGATTTTTTTTTAATTCTAAAAATACTATTCCCTCTTTTAAAGTCTGGTAACAAAAAATATTCGATAAAAGAATTTTGGGGAAGTGCAAAAAAGCACACAAAAGAAGAAAAATGCTGTCTTTCAACACCTAGATATCCATGCTTAACATTCTGTTGTCTGTCTTCGCCTACATTTTAAATATATACATTTTTTTAAAAGCAAATTTGACATCATGTTGTTTTGTAACCTGTTTTGTCCCTCAACAATTTGCCATGAATGGCTTCCCATAGAAGTTAATATTTACCTACAACTTGGTTTTCAATACAAGGATACATGCAAAAAAAAAAAAGAAAAGAAAAGAAAAAAACAACCCTAAACTAAACCAAGGAGAAAAAAACACAAATTCCTTAAAAGGGGCAATAATTGCCAATATGAGGAACTGGGCTCCCTGAGAAACCTTGCAGAGTTTTGGGGAATCATAATGATGGCAGGGAAGCTCTGGGGACCATTTTTATTGAAATGAAGAAATTTTCACTTCCTCTGAGATTCCTTTTCTTTAAGTTATCTTGGAATCTAATTTCAGTCTCTTAAACATTTTTAAAAGGAAAATTGGTTTTTATCAGTTTCCTGTCATCTCTTCCTGCCAAAAGTCCTAGGCACTGGATCTTAAAAGTGACACGTATCTGTACACTCACCTATGGCTCTCCATCAGAGCCATGCTGCTCACAGCTGGGAGCAGGTGCCCAGCAAGGGTGCTCTGTGCAGGTCTGGCCTGTGACCTCTGCCTGACGATGGCTGTTTCAACTGAGTCCTGAATAGACATGTCCTTGCTTTAATGCTCTTCCCTCCACACATGGTTCATCAAGGTCTCAACAACCAGGAGGCAACACACTGTTGCCTTAAAAAGTCACTGGAGAGGGACACAGGCCCCCCGTCCCCTGCCTGGCTAGAGCTACACCTGCTCTGACTTCACCCCAAAGGGCACCCCTGTGAAGCCCCGGCTTTTAAGCAGCAACATACAGCCTCCCTGCATGGACTCAGTGAGACCTCGAAGGGCTTTGAAGGACATCGTGTCACACTTTCGTTTGTTTTGCAAAACAGAAACGTAACTCAGCTCTACCAGGTGAGTTTATCATCTAAACACACGCCCACATCAGAAAGAAAAGATTAGAAAGTACGCTCAAGGACAGAGTTATTTTGTTTTGTTTTCATTTGGGAATTAGAGAACAGGACGTTGGGATTCCCAAATAGGCCATCGAGAGGTCAGTTACCAGGGTTACCAGATAAAACTAAGTTTTGAAATGTGAGAATGTGGTCCAGCAGGCAGACAGAGTTCATGTGAGCAGTGAGCTGACTTGCACATGGTTCTGTGAAGTGACAAGCTGTTCCCGTGTGTCCAGGTGCTGAGACATAGCAATAAACTCAACAAAAAATAAAATAAAATAACCCGATTTAAAAATAGGTAAAGGGCTTGAATAGACATTTGTATAGCGATGATATACAAATGACCAACAAGTACATGAAAAGATGCTCAACATCAATAATTATTAGAGAAATCAAATCAAAACACCCACTAGGATAGCTACTATTAAAAAAAAACCTAGGGAAAAAAAAAACTAGAAACTCAGCATTTAAAAAACTAAGGTCATGTCATCTGGTCCTATCACATCATGGCAAATAGAAGGAGAAAAAGTGGAAACCATGACAGACTATTTTCTTGGACTCCAAAATCGCTGCAGACGGTGACTGCAGCAGTGAAATTAAGAGAGGCTAGATCCTTGGAAGGAAAGTTATGACAAACCTAGACAGCATATTAAAAAGCTGCTGCTGCTGCTGCTAAGTCATGTCAGTTGTATCCGACTCTTAGCGACCCCATGGACTGCAATCTACCAGGCTCCTCCGTCCTTGGGATTTTCCAGGCAAGAGTACTGGGGTGGGTCGCCAGTGCCTTCTCTGATATTAAAAAGCAGAGACGTTATATTACATTGTATACATTGTATTACATTGTATACATTGCTGTATTAAAAAGCAGTTGAAAAAAAAAAGAAAAAATAAATAAATAAATAAATAAAAAGCAGTTGATATTACTCAGCCAACAAAAGTCTGTATAGTCAAAGCTATGGTTTTTCTAGTAGTCATGTATGGAGAAGGAAATGGCAACCCACTCCAGTATTCATGTCTGGAAAATCCCATGTACTGAGGAGCCTGGTAGGCTACAGTCTATGGGGTCACAAATAGTCAGACACGACTGAGCGACTTCACTTTCACTTTCATGTTTGGATGTGAGAGTTAGACCATAAAGATAGCTGAGCACTGAAGAATTGATGCTTTAAAATTGTGGTGCTGGAGAAGACTCTTGAGAGTCCCTTGGACTGCAAGGATATCAAACCAGTCAATCGTAAAGGAAATCAGTACTAAATATTCATTGAAGGACTGATGCTGAAGCTGAAGCCCCAATAGTTTGGCCACCTGATGTGAGAGCCAACTTATTGGAAAAGACCCTGATGCTGCATTCTCTCCCTACCTGAAGGCCCTGGGGAATCCCGGTCTCGCTACTCCTCCGGCAAGTGGTTCTTATAATGAGTATAAGACACACCTCAGCAATAACCATCAGGGAAATTTGTAAAAACAAGGTTTATTACTAAGAAGTCCTGGAAGGTACATGGCACACCCAGGGCCACCCAGCAAGATAGGAGAGAGAGAGAGAGGCACAGATCTGGGGTTCTACCTTCACTGGGGTCGAGAGTTGGGGTACCTAGAATTTTGTAGGTTTATTCTTCGTTGATGAATTTAGAACATAAGAACAAGAGTTGGTGTGTCAAAAAAAAAAAGAGTTGGTGTGTCAGAAAGGAAAAACGGGGTCCCTCAAACAGGCAGTTATCTGGGTCACCCAGGACTTTCTGACGGGAGAACTTGATGGGTGAGGTGGCCTGGCTCTTCCTCTGCTTGTGTAGCCGGTAACTGTGTCACACAGCTGGCGGTATGTTTATTCGAGATGGATGTCGCTGAATTGGCAATCAAAAACTTATTGTCCAGGCACTCTCTTTACAGCAAGGATGGTGACTGCTATTAACACCTGGGGGCCTATTTCCAATCAGTCTCTAAGGCCTGTTCCTGGGGGTCTTCTGTGAAATCTTTTATTACGCATAGAATCAACCCAGGGTATCAACAGCAGGACCACATGTCAGCAGGGCTCTGGGTTCCCCTCTGCCAGCCCGAGGTTAGCTTTTGTGGCTCACTCAGGCTACACAGTGACAGCCAGACCTGCTTTCTGGGATGGCTTGTGGCCTTGCAGATGTTAAACTTAGCTGCGATGTCCTGGTTGGGCCTGGCCACCTGTACTCTGGGCTACCAACGTACAGAACAGAGACCCACAGGCCCCCGCATCTCTCCGGAGAGCACGCCTTGTTTGTATCTTTGTGGACAAAGCACCAACTCCCCAGACACCTGGTGAACTAGCAGGCTGACTCCCAGAAGGACCCACCCCGTCTGCTTCAGGGCCAAGCACTTCACAGGTTTCCGTCACACGGCAGACCTTCCACACCCTCCCTCCTCACCAGCAAGGTATCTCCTGGAACCTTGGGTGATGGCCCTGGTCTGCTCTCTACCCTTGGTTCTCGCGGGGACTCTGCAAAGCTAGGGTGGTTTTGTTACCTTGGCTGAGGACGGGGCCAAGGGCCAGAGGCCATGGCCACAGCCCCGTGATGGCCCTTACTGCCCCTCAGTCTTCTTTCTCCATTTCCGGCCACGTTGGAATGTACTCTGGCTTCTGACGTCCAGCCTTGCGAGGACACTCATGGGGAGGTTGTTGCTGCTGTCATTTAAAAAGTCCTTTTCTTCTCCATCTGCTCCTCAGGGATCATCCTGATGACGGGGTCAGGCCCAGGGTGTCTCCCTGAGAGAGTGAGTTGATTTCTGCTTTTGTAGAGAGGTTTGTGTGTGTGTGTGTGTGTGTGTGTGTGTGTGTGTGTGTGTGTGTCTTTTTAATAGTTTTAAGCCATTTGCTCATTTTATTAGTTTTATTTATATTTTTGGCCACACCTTATTGTGGAATCTTAGTTCCCTGACCAGGGATGGAACTCACGCTTCCTGTATTGGAAGCACAGAGTCTCACTGGACCACCAGGGATGTCTCTGGAGGGAGTTTTTAAAAGCCCCCCAAAGCATCCCAATTCCTGTTTGAACCCTCCTCAGACCGAGCTGGAGTCTGCCTGCCAGGAATGAGCAGAACATTGTAGACATAATGCAGTTGGCACCCCTCCTGCAAGACATTTTCTTCCTTCTTTAAGTCCAAATATTTGTTTCTAATAAAAGGTTTGGGGGAAAAAAGGTCTCAATGTAAATAGATTTAATAGGCACCTGTTGGCTTCGGCTGGGCAGGTTTTCCCATTTGCTTTTTCAGAGCTTCCTTGAGACAAATACCCAAGGCTTCTTGAGCTAGATGACACCTGGGAGCCAGTTTCATGCGGGGCTGTGATGAGAATTATATTGTTGAGGGTGAGAGAGAGAAAATCTCCGGGAAACTGTCAGGAGTGTTTTAAGGCTCCTGAAATGAAGGCAAAGTCCTGGCAGTCAAGCCACCACCCGAGCTGCACCCAGCAGAGCATGGAGTTGGCCAGGGAGACAGGCCCAGTCCACCCTGAGGCCCAGGCAGAGGCCCTGCTAGGAGAGGGGACCCCACTAAAGGCCCAAGAGTGGACCTGACGGAAGTAGAAAGCTGGGCGGAGCTGTGCCCCCAGGCAGCCCACCTACGCTCACCCCTTGGACCCTCCCCTGTGTTTCTAACACCAGTGACTCCAGCTGGACCCCGCATGTCAGGGCCACTGTCAGGCTGCTGCAAACTGGCCACTGCTCCTGCTGGCCTGCAAGTTTTCCAAGCTATGGCACCTCTTGCTGAAGGTCCCTGACCCTCTAGGGGCTCCAGGGGCTCCTCCACAACACCTGCTCCAGGCACTTCAGAGATGTTGAATTCATGAGGCAATATGGTAGGCAGTCGCTTTCTCCCAAACTCCCCAACATATAACTATCTGCACTAAGTGCCCAGCACGGCTGTAGATGCGGGGAGGGCACTGAACAAAGATGGGGTTCGGGCTCCTGGAGCCCACCCTCCCCGCCTCCACCGGGCTTGGGTGTGCAGAGGTGGCTCTCGGGGGAGTGAGTGCAGGCCACACAGGGACCCTTTGGTGCTGGGTCACTTTCTGCTCGCAGAGGACCTTACAGACACCCCACAAACACCTTGCCTTTGTCTCTCCCACAGCACCCATGGGAGGAGGCAGCTGGACAAAAGAGATTCAGGAATTGACCTGAATCTACATGACTAATAAATAAAATGAGCCCTTGTAGGCTTCCTGTCTGTGGAGAAAAAATGAGGACAATTCCTTCTAAAGATTTGCTTTGCTCTGAAAAGCCCCATGAAATTAGTGTTTTTCTGTAATTGGGGCAGTCACAATGGAACAGCACAGCACTGCCTGCCCTCTGCTCCCAGCTTGCGTTTGAATGAGGCCCCTCCGTCTGGCTCCAGGGTCGGGATTCAGGGGAAATTGGGTTTCCGAGGCTGCGTGAGTGGGATGGAGAAGGTGGCCGTGCAGACAGCCCTCGGTGCCCCATCCTGACCCAGTTAGCAGCACAGGACCAGGAATGACCCCACAGGGAACTTGGGGTACCCCGTGGGCCAAAGGAGGGTTGCCGGGGTCCCTGGAACCTGTGCCTGCAAAGGAAAGCCAAATGGGAAAGGGGACAGGTGACCCGCTGCCACCCCCAACCCCCTGGAGGGACGCACCCCCGCCACAGCCTTCGTTCCCAGGGTTTCAGGCGTGGACGGGTCTCCACCTATCTAGTCCTCACCCCCCCCGCCCCAGGCTGTGGCTGGAGGGTTCTTCAGGCCTGATCAACAGCACTGATGGCGGAGTCAGGAACCCTGATGCTGCAAGTCCTTGCGTGGAGGGAGGGGTCACAGCCAGAACTCAGGTCTGAGATAACACTTGGCAGGGCCTCTGGGCTTAACCAGTATGCTTGTGCTAAACAAGTAGCCACATTCTAAACCTCTAGGCAAACAGATCTTCTAGATACATGATCTTTAATTTAATCTTCATAAAAATTTACATTCAGGGAACTTCTCTGGTGGTCTAGTGGCTAAGACGCCACGCTCCCATTGCAAGGGGTCCAGGTCTGATTCCCTAGTCAGGGAAATAGATCTCACATGCCACAACTAAGACCCGGCATGGCGACCCCCTGAAAAAATCTACACTCAGTGACAAATCTGCTTCTAGTCATGCATTGCTCTAGGTGCGAGGGGTGTAGCAAGCAGCAGGAAGATGCTCAAGAAGTCTTGGTCTTTACATGATTTCTGAAAGGGGAGGAGAGAGGCATCGTGTAACAAAATAGCATCAGATGGTGAAACTATCAGCTTTGATTTCCCTTGGGTTGTCCCCAGCATCTATGTTCTCCCACAGCAGTAGAACCCTAGGTTTCCCCTGTGTGCGTGGTAACTTGAAACACAGACTTCATTCCCCAGGGCCTCTCTTTCTGCTGGTGAAGCAACTGACTGATTTGCGGCCAATGGGATGTAAGCTGAAGTCATACGCAAAGGCAAAGGGCATGACCTTCCTCCCTTTCCTCCTTTTGGCTTCCTGGATTGTGGTTGGAGCTCCAGCATGTGGTTTGGACCATGAAGAAAAAAATAAACTAGTTTGATAAAGTATTTATGAGTCTTTGGGGTTTTATTTCTGTTATTCACAGCTGAACTTAATCTGAACTAATTTAGTCACCTTTTCTAATTCATTCCCTCTTAATAACTTTGTGTAATTTTGAGCAACTGTCTCAAGCCTTCTGAGGTTCCTTTACCTCGATAATAAAGCAGAATACATTGTAGTACCTACTTCACAGGGCTGCACAAGCCAGTGACTTTCATCTCAGCCAGTGGCCTGAGGTGCAGCAGAGTTACCCGGAGGTCATTAAAGCCCAGAGCACCGAGCCCCACAGGTAGAACTTCTGATTCAGTAGGAACTCAGAAATGTTCATTTGTCCAAACCCTCAGACACTGCTGCTGGTCAGAGACTGTACTATAACTACAGTCCATTTAAGCACCAATGCCATGCAGCCTCCCAGAAGGGACACAAGAGAGGTCCAGACTGCACCCCTAGGGGCAGCATCCTGTGACCTCTCACCTCTGTGCCTCTCCTGGGCCTCTGGGGCCCCAACCCCTGATTTCTGGAGGAGTGATCCTAATTTAGATGCCCAGCACAGAGGGCTGCGATGGGAGGCTTGGGGACCATCCCTAGGGTGACCTCTGCCCACTCCTCACCTGTGGGGAAGTGGCCCCCACTCTGATGAGTCATGGGGTGGCTCAGGTTGCTTGGCAGTGAGCACCACCTTCCAGGCCCCCCTTCTGCCTGATACAAATACAGATGTGGATGTAACATGCCCCCAAAGCCCCCCAAAAGCCCCAAAAGCCAAAACCAAAAACCAAAACTCAACCTGGGTGTGGGGACCACCCACGTGAATAGTGCTGACATGTGTCGTCCTACTGCCTGCAATGGCCAAAGGGGGGCTGGCCCTGACCCAGGGCTCCTCGACAGTGAGCGGGGTACAGGCACACTCTGGGCATACACCCCTGTACTTGGAAAGTCTCCTGTGCCCAGGAGTCCTTTTGAGGTCAGCTTGCCCCCTCTGCAGTGGTCGGCAGAGCCCACCAGTTGTGTGAGGGGTTCTGGGCACCAGCTGACACCACGAACCCCTTCCCTCCCCAGCTGCTCCAGCATCATCAAGGGAGCGATTGTTCACTGCCAAAGGCTTTACCAAGAGGTATGACCTTGGGCAAGGGGCCACACCTCTCTGAGCCTGAGGTTCCTACTCTATGAAATGGGGGTTACCATGGTCTATACCCTGCATCGATCCAGGTGCTTACTGTGGGCAACAGAGAGTTGATTAGCTGCTAATTTAAGCAGAAAGTCATTTCCAAAGAGGATACTGAGGGACGTCTTTCATGGTCCAGTGGCTAAGACTTTACGCTCCCAATGCAGGTACCCAGCTTCAACCCCTGGTCGGAGAACTTGGTCCTGAATGCTGCAACTAAGACCTGGTGCAGCCAATAACATGGCTGCACCGTAAAATAAAAACGCATGGAAAGGATGTCGACACGGGAGACTTTCGTGGAGCCCCTTGAGGTGGCTCTTCTCTACAAGGCAGGTGGTTGCCCAGGTTCCTCTAGAGAGTCTGATCTGGTGGGAGGCCCAAACACTGCCGCTGTTACTTTTTAAGCTTCCCAAGTATCTCCAAGGTGAGTCGAGGTTGGAAACTACTGCCCTGAATCTTTGTATTTGAATCCTGGAAACTTTTTAGAGGGAAGTGTTGAAATGCTCTAACAGCCCCAGAGCCTGAAAAGTTTCTGTCCAAACTCAGGGCTGCCACCCTGGCTTTAGAGCAACTGAAATACAGTCCTTGAGGCTGAGCAGACTCGGCCAAAGGCTTTGTTTAAAAAGTCCGCTTTTGAGGGGCATGTAAGCAGTTAAAATCTGACTCAGTCCACTGCATCATGATCGCTGTAAACAATCTCCAAATAAGATGGAGAGGAGCAAACCACATAATGCGTTTGAATGCCCAGCTGTTTGCGACGGTCTGGTGACCAGCCGACCATGCAGGACCAGTGCCTGCAGTCTGGACTGTATTTTGGCTTCAAGGAGCATTAAAAAAAAACAAAGAAAAAAAAAAAGAGAGAGAAAAAAAAAAACAAAACAAAGAGGGGGCTGCCCTGGTGGTCCAGTGGCTGGGACTCTGTGCTCTCAGTTCAGGGGGCCCAGATTCTATCCCTGGTCAGGGAACTAGTTCCCACGTGCCACAACCAAGACCAGGTACAGCTGGATAAAAAAATAAAAAATAAATATTAAAAAAATTTTAGGAAGAGAAACAAGGAAACGAGGAGGAACAGAGCTGAGATCACTGAAACTGGGGACAAGCCAGGTTACTGCTTCTTCTTGGATCACTCTTGGCTGTTTTTCCTTCTCTGTCTGGGAAGGCGCTTGCGTGGCCACAGCTTCCTGCGGTTGCCACAACAAATGACTACACACTGGGGGCTTCCAAGGACCCAGATTTATTCCCTGTCTGAAATCAAGGTGGTCCCAGGGCAGCGTGCCCTCTGAGAGCCCCTGGCAGCTGTGGTTGCTGTCCTCTGCCTGGTGTGTGCGTCTGTGCCTCTGCTGTCTCTGACCTGCACACATCAGTGCGTTTAGGAGCCACCCGGGGAATCTGTGGGCTCACACCTTGAGATCCCTTGTCATCTGCAAAAACCTCATTTCCAAGTAAAGTCGCCATCCAAGGCTCGGTGATGAGGCACACCTTGGGGACCCGCTGCCACGTTTGTTCAAAGTGTGTTTCTATCTGGAGCCTGCACTGTTTAAGTGTTCTGAACCCAAAAGCATGCTTTGACCCAGCTCTGGACTCCAGATTTGGGTAAAAACATCAGCCCCAAATGGCCTCGGCTGAGCATGGGCCCTGATTCTCAATCCCTGCTTCTCCTTCTCCACGGATAAAATACAACAGTTTGAGGGTGGGGGAGTGGTCATTTAAAGTTATGTAAAATGCAGATTCCAACTAGTGGGCCTGGGGTAGGGCCTGACCTGTGTGCACTTCTAAGGAGCTCCCAGGCCTCTGCTGGTCCAAGGTCCACAATGAGAAGCAAGCCTCTGGTGAGCATGAGAAACACCAGGTCCCCCCCACCCTACCACCCACCTAGCCCTCATCCAGGACGGTGCATGCCGGCAGGCTCTGTCACCTTCCAAGAACCTGGTCCAGAAGCCCCCACCCCAGGCCCAGGAGCAAGGCTATGGTGGCACCATCAGGAATTCCAGCGGAACCCACAGCTCCCCCGGAAAATGTGGGCTCTTCCCACTCATCCCCTCTTTCCTGCCCTCTGATGAGTCCACAGTCCTCTACTCAGGCCAGACCCAGCCTGCCCACTGCCCCCTCGCCCACCTGTGGGGCCCACAGGGTGCCCCTCCCTCCCACCAGCCTGAGTGCAGCAAGGTGACAGACACAGGGACAGCAAGGAGAGCGGGAAGAGGCTGGAGATCGGACGTGGCTCCAGAAAACCACATGCTTCCTCCTCTGTGTGAGGTGAGCATCTCGGCCTGTGGCCAGTGCATGTGTCCTTCCCGGCGGGTGGCATGGGGGCCAGTGGTGCGGGGGTCCCAGGAAGGAGGCTCCTGCTTCCGTCCACCCCCTGGGCCCAGGAGGAGCCGGGAGAAGGGTGAGCTGAACCAGGCTCAGTGATGACACCACCCTCCCCTCGTTCAGCAAATGGCAGCCCCATAGTCAGTGCAGACGTGTTCCCCCCTGGACTGACCAGGCCCCAAGACACCTCATAACTGTGCCCAGTGTATTTTTGAGCTCAAAGTCGCTCACGCAAGCACGAGAGGGAAACAATTAAAAAACCTTGGACACATTTTAACTTGACCCTCCCTGTGTGCGGCCGTCTCTCCCCTCAATCTGACGTGAGATGGGAGGGCTGGGCATCGATATGATCTGCAAACAAGGCGAATTCCTCTGGGAGAAGGTCACGCTCCGTGGACGGGATGCTTATTCATGGTTCGCCGCCCCAGCATTGACCTTCCCCATCTCTCTGTTTATACTGGGCCCCAGAAGGGCCTGCCTACTGCTTGACTGATATCAACAGCAACCTTCCAGGAAGGCCTGGAAACCAGGCATCTGTGGATAGCTTACCTCGGCCCTTTCCTGCTCCCCAGTACCCTGTCTCCTCCAGCGAGGAAGTAGCTATTTGGGGCCGGGAAATGAGATGGCAGGACTGTCCCTTTGAGATCAACTCAGCGCTCTGTGGCTCCCTGGACAATGATCCTGTGCGTCCAGCCCGTCCTCCGGTGAGTTCCATGCAGAAGGAGGGAAGGGGGGAGAGGACGCGGGTGGTGGTTAGTTATCCTGATATGAGGCCGGACTGGCCCAGTGGGAAACACACACCGACAGGAGACCAAGTCCATAGAGGGAGTCACACCTGAAAGTGGTAAGCTCCCCATCAGAGAAGGTAGGCAAGCAGAGACGGATGCGAGTGTGGGGATAGAAATGGACTATTACTCTTTTCAAATGAGTCTCCTCACAGCTCTGTTTCCTCTCCCCGCCCACCACCCACCAGGCTCGGGAGCTGCCCTGCTCACAGCCAAGCTCCAGGAAGGAACCAGAGATGAAGGGAGTCCTATGGACACTGTGGAGCTTGAAGCCAGTGGCCACAAGACCAGTGTGAGCTGATGTTTCTGTCTTGCAGGGTCCTGGCTAGTACCCTGAGCAAGTACTAAATTGTGTGGCATTTCTTTTTTTTTTTTTTTGGCATTTCTTTTGAAGATTGAGGTTCAGCGATGAGAGAGAAGGGAGATGGAGCACTTTAGAGTTTCCCGGCAGTGCTCATAGTGGGTGAGAACATTTGGACCATCCAGGAAGAGAAGGACACATAGGTGCTGCCACAGGATGGGGGATGTGTCCTCTTGGGGCTTTTTGTGAGGCCAGTGTGGGCTCCCCAGTGATGGCAGGGGTGTAGGAGGGTGAGGGAGATTCATTAGGAAGTGCAAGTTGAGCTGTGAACAGGAGGCTTGGAGAGCCAGAGCACATGGAGACTTGAGCACCTGGATCTAGCTGTGCCTGAAGCTGTTGAGGTCCATCTTTGTTCTCTCCTATGATGTGGGGCAGTAAATCCCTTTTTGAGAGGATTGCTTGTTTGTGCTAAGTCACTAGAGTTGTATCTGACTCTGTGACCCTATGGACTATAGCCCACCAGGTTCCTCTGTCCATGGCATTTCCCAGGCAAGAAACACTGGAGCGGGTTACCAGTTCCTCCCCCAGGGATCTTCCCAACCCAGGGCTCAAACCCACATTTCTTGCAACTCTTACATCTCCTGCACTGGCAGGGTTCTTTACCACCATCACCACCTGGGGATCTCCAATGTTTACTTCTGCTTAAGTTCACGTGAGGTGATATTCCATCATCACAACTAGAAAATAATGGGGTTTGCAGCAAAAACGAGCAAATGCAGCAGATTTCATGTCTTTATTACAGCCTGACAAGGACCAAGGATTCCCACGTTCCTCTCTGCAGCCTCTAAAACAGCCCTTCCTTCACCACCCAAGCGAAGAAGCGGACAGAAATGAGAAGGGGCGGACAGACTACAGTTTGTGCCAAATGCTCTGCAGCAAGCTGGCCCCGCCCAGAATAGGTCTCCAGTCCCAGCTGCCCTCAGAGTCTGTGCTTCCTGTTTTCACGGCCAGCTTCTGCACGGATGTTACCAACCAACATTTAAAAACGGCTCCTCAGATGGTCTAAAACACGCAAAGCTTGTTCTTTTAATGACAGTGAGAATTGAATGAGTCCTGAACTCCACGCTGGGCATCAGGCCAAATGCTTTACCTCCAGTATCTCATTCAGTCGCCAAGCCAGGGGAGGCGGTTTCTATTATTAGCCTAGTGTTACAGGTGACCAGACCCAAGCCCCAGGGTTAGTCACTTTCCCAAAGTCACCAGCTTCTGGAGTGATTCAGCACCACCACTGTGGTGTTTCGCTCAGTTCCTTGGCCTGAAACATCCTTGACATTCTTCTTCTCTCTCTCTGCCTGGTGCTCTGGCCCTGGCAAAGGGCTCGACACCAAAACACAGTGTTCTCTCGCTGCTCTTGGCCACCATCACCCTCACCGCCCAAGACTCGTTGTCCTGAGAAAGCCTGGTTGGGATTCTTGGGGAGCCAAGTGTCCAGCACCCGGCCAGGCAGGTCCCAGGCACCTGTGCATGTCTAATCGTGTAGTCTGTGTCAGAAGAGCAGGCTGTGCTCATCAGAAGCCTGGTAGGACTCTGGCCAAGGGGTTGTTTGTGATTTCAGGGCCGGGCAAGGAAAGTGCTGGGTGAGGGTTTTGGTTCCAAGTGGCCTCCTGCCGAGCAGTGAATCAAGCGTCAGCACTCGCCCCGCCCCGGGCTTCCCTGTTTGTTTTCCCCAAACTTGTTTATTTTGCCTCTACAGATGAAAGCCAGAGAGTATACATGGCTACCAGTGGGCGCTGGGGGCAGATTGTCCTGGTCCTTCCAGAGGCAGAGTAAGCCGGGCTAGTCCCTTTCTGCAGGGCTTTGAGCCGAAAGCTAAGAATTCATCACCTCTCAGGCCCGGGTGGTGATGCCAGTCAAAGCACCAGCAGCCCTGAACCAGGCATCTGCCGTGAGGTCTTGCCCATTCCCGCCAAAGTCCCATTAGGGCCGCCTCAGTGTTAGGTAGTCCTCATGCCAGCAGGGGGACCTAGGCTTCTCCTTGAACCCAATTAAATGTCAACAGGATCAATCTTCTTTTCTAATTATGTTTTTGTGTCATATCCCCTGGAGGAGGGCAAGGCAACCCACTCCAGTACTCTTGCTTGGAGAATCCCCATGGACAGAGGAGCCTGGTGGGCTACAGTCCATGGGGTCCCAAAGAGTTGGGCATGACTGGGCAACTGAGCACAGGCACGATCACTGTATGCCAAGCACTGCTTGAGGTGATTAGACTGTGCATCAGTCACATTGGACTGTACATCAGCTACATTGGACTGTGCATCAGTCACATTGGACTGTGCATCAGTCGCATTGGACTGTGCATCAGTTACATTAGACTGTACATCAGACACGTTAGACCATATATGGTCTCTATGGTACAGTATAATGTTAGACTGTACATCAGTTATTGGGACTCCCATGGTGATTAGACTGTACATCAATTACATTAGACTGTATATCAGTCATGTTGAACTGTATATCAGTTATATTGGACTGTACATCAGTTACATTAGACTGTACATCAGACACATTAGACCATATATCAGCCACATTGGAATGTACATCAGCTACTTTGGACTATACATCAGTTACATTGTTCTGTATATCCATCACATTAGACTGTACATCAGTTACTGGGATTCCCATGATGATTAGACTGTACATCAGTTACATTAGACTGTACATCAGACACATTAGACTGTACATCAGTCACATTAGACTGTACATCAGTTATTGGGACTCCCATGGTGATTAGACTGTACCTCAGTTACATTAGACTGTACATCACTTAACGGAGCTCCCATAGATGGAGACGGAGCAAACAGCTCGCCAGGTGGCGTGGCCTGAGTTTTGCCAGGCCCATGCATGTGTTGGGTCCCTTGTGCTCTCCATAAACTGGGGTCCTGGGCTGTGGCTGCATCCAGGTTCACCCTTCTTTCTTTATCCAACTTCGGAGATGGTACAGGGCACTGGTCCTGCGTACTGCCTGCACATGGCCATCTGTTTGTTTTCACAGGCTGAGGTGAGCCAGGCCTTTAGCACAGAATCTCAGGCAGAGGAGAATAGACTTGGGTTTTGGAAGGGGCCCTCTGGTTGCGGGTGGAGGACTCAGGTATGACCTCATCCTCAGGACTGGGGGTGGGGGTGGCCATGGGGCATCTTTGCCTTGTTAGGGAGGCAATTGACATCAGCCCCTCCTCAAGGTCACTGAGATGGAAAACGGAGGAAGACGTGGCCTGGGAGGCAGGCAGCAAGTTTCTCTTTGGACACGTGGAATTTGAGAAGTGGAGATGTGGGTGAGGGGGCATCTGGCCAAAGCTGACCTCCAGAGAGATGAGGGAGGGAGCAGGAGCCCCGCACCTCCTGAGCAGAGCTGCGGGAGTCAGTCTGGGCCCAGATCTGCGGCCCGGCCCGTCGCCCCAGTGCCTCTGGGAGGCGAGCTCATGGGGCCATGTGGATGGGGAGGCCTGTGCTTTCTGACCGTGCACCTGAGAGAACCCTTCCTGGGCCCGGTGCCACCGCTCGCAGAAACGAAGCAGGACTCGGTCTCCGCAGGACATGCCTAACAGGGCGCCAGGGGCCCAGCAACTGTGCTCACAGCAGCCCCACGTGGGGACGCTGCCCACAGCAGCCGCTGGGGTGGGCAGAAGACTGTGTCTCGCTACTGCTTGGGCCTGGGGAAGAGCAGGGAGAAAGAACCGACACGTCCAGACCTGCAGAGTCAGAGGTCAGAGGGTGGTGCCCCCGGGAGAGGGCTGATGTCTGTATAGGGGTGCTGGCGGCATGAGGACACCCCCTGCCCGTGTCCAGCTCTGCGAGAACAGATCTGAGACGAGCCCCTACCCCATCCTCAGGCCTCCACCCCTTCTGCCCAGGTCACCCCCGTGCAGCCCAACTAGTCTGACAGGCTTCTTCACATCCCACGCGGGGCACTCCTGGCCCCACCCAGAGGGGAGGGGGTGCAAGTCTCTGCATAACGGACTGTGAGACCCCCGTGCCCCCCTCAACCCCCGGGAGTGGAGGAGACTGCTTCATGCTTGCCCTTGGAAATGTTTGTCACGCTTCAGCCACATCAGGCTGAGCAATGGGAAGAGCAGGAGCCCTGAGTTTCTAGGAGACCAAGGCTCTGGGGCAGGGACTGCGACCTGGATCACACCTGTCCTCAGGCTCCCAGCATGTCCCCTCCAAGTAGCCCTGACTTTCACTGGACAGGTCAGGAGGAGGAGGAATAGCCGCCTGTCACATTCAAGCTGCCGCACAAGCCTTGGGGCACTCTGGGTTCCCTCTCAGGGCCAGTTTCCTCATTTGGTGACGCACCTTTCTAAGGGCTATGTGGCAATCCACACTGGCCCCCTGGCTCTTTTCTAGAACAAGCCAGGCTTGCTGCCTCAGGGCCTTTGCACTTACTATCCCCCTTCCTGGAGTGTCATACCCCCAGATGGGTGGCACCCCTCCTCTGTGCACGTCACCTTTGCTCAAATGCCACAACCTCTGGGAAATCTGCAGAGTTCCTGGCGAGGAAACTCGCCCCTTGTGGGTGGCAAATTGCAAGGCAGGAAGTATAGTGAAATTCCACACTTGTACAAAGCATTTCTTAGCCTGACTGTATAAGTTTGCAATGGCATAGAACACAGTCTGGAAGAACATACGCTAAGCTGTGTTAACTGTAGTTCCCCTTGGAAGTGAGACTGGGAATTTTCTAGATACGTTTGGGTCCTTTTGTAGTATTTGAGTGTTTTTAAGAAGATTGGTCCCTTGTCATTTTTTTAACTTAGAAATTTAAATCAGGAGTGTGCTTCTGCCGGTCATGGAATTTGCAATACAGTCCTCACGAAAGCCCCACTAAAGGGGAAATTGCACCTGTCACCCATTTTACAGATGATGGAACTGAGCTACAGAGGACCCTGAAGTCACAAGGTGCAGGGCTGGGATCCACCAGGTCTGGATTCTTAGCCATGCCACTTCCTTTCCTCAGAAAGGAAGACAAGAGGCAACCGCCTCTGGTTTTTAGCACCAGAAACAGTTCTTCCAATAAAACGCTGGCTGGAAGCCCAGTTCATAACATGGGTAGCAGAGGGGCCGCTCTTGTGCAGAAGTGAGGCTGAGAGCCTCTAGCTCTTGAACCTCTGCCCCTACGGCACCCCAGCACCCAGGGGATCCCAGGACGCTAGCCTGCAAGTTGCCCAGCGAGGTGACTCTGAAGGCCAGGGTTCTAGCAATACTGCTTCTGCTGAAAGGGAGGAAGACAGAAATGTGCTACGGGGTCATGTAAACAGGTGAGGAGTCATCTTGCTTTAAATAAGACTGCCTTCAATTATCCTGAAACATGGCCCCCATAGAGAGTTTTTGTGTGGAAGACTCACTTAGCCTACTTTGGTTTCAAAAACAAAAAAACCCTAGACCCTCAGCAGCTGCCTGGAATAAATGCAAGCCCTCACTCTACCAGCCCTCATTAGAACAGGTTCCAATCTCCCCTGTTTCCTTTGCTGCTGGGCCTCCAGCAGTGCCGGCACAGGGCAGAGGCCTAGTGATTCTTGTCGAATGAACGAATGACTGAATGAGTGAGCCAAGGAATGAACCAATGAACCAATGAATGAACAGACAGACTGGGGCTTGATTGGTCGACCTTCTTGCAAACAGACATCAACACAGAGCCTCCAGCCACACTGGCTTTGAGATTTGAGGAACAAATCAAGATGAAGAGTAGTACTAGATTTGGAGCTTCCCTGGTGGCTCAGTGGTAAAGAATCCACCTGCCAACGCAGGAGCCATGCGTTCAATCCCTGGTCCAGGAAGATCCCACATGCTATGGAGCAACTAATCCCCTGCACCACAGAGCCCGGGAGCCACAACTACTGAGCTCATATCCTGCAACTACTGAGCCCACAGCCTGGGCTCTGAGCCCAAAGCCCAGAGCCTGTGCTCTGCGGCAAGAGCAGCCACAGAAATGAGAAGCCCAAGCAACACAAATAGAGAGTAGCCCCCACTTGCCATAACTAGAGAAAAGTCCCTTCAGCAACAAAGACCCAGCACAGCCCAAAGGAAATAAAACAAATAAATAAAATTTCAAAAAGAAAAAGAAACATGGAGGCATGAGGGAGACAGCAGGTCACAGGAGAGCAGCAGACTTTGCTGCTACAGGCAAGGGCCACCCTGTACGCTAAAATCAGTGGGAGAAAGTTTAAGGAGAAGCAAGAGCCGCATGGTCGCAAGTTATTTCTCCCCAAATATTTATTAGTTACAGAGGAAAAAACAATAATTCTATAACAGAGAGACCTGGAGGACACCAGGGTCACTAGTGGACGAGGTTGGGATCCCCGGGAATGGCATGCAGTGTCCTGTCCCTCCTGACATTTTTTTGCCATTTTTTCGATAATACACAGCCCCCATCCAATCCTTAGAAAGCATCAGACAAACCCAAGTTGAGCAATGGTTTACAAAACACCTGGTGAGTGCTCTTTGAAAAGTAAAGATCATGAGAGAGAAGGACTGAGGAGGCTTTCCAGGTTGGAAGAGCCGGAGGAGACTGCAGCCAAGGCCACCAAGATGGGGCAGAACAAACACACACAGGGCCCAGCGGACCTGGTGCTTAACTGGCTTAAGACAACAAAAGCGTCTCCACTCAGTTCTGGAGCTCAGAGCCCAACATGAGGGCAGATCTGTGCTCTTGCCAGAGCCCGCCACAGCCCTGGGTAGTGGGGGGATCTGTTTCCTGCCTTTTCCCAGCATTCCTTGACTCTCGGCCCCTCCTTCATCCTCAGAGCCCTCTGACCTCTGCTCCTGTCCTCACCTCTCCCGCCACCCTGACCCTCCTGCCTCTCTGGTACAGGGCCTTTGTGAAGGCGCTGGGCCCATCTGAATCGCCGGGCTACTCACCCCATCCCAAGGGCCTCGCCTTGGTCACACCTGCAAAGTCCCCTTTGCCAGGTTCAATCACATATTCTTGGTCCCAGAAACTCTGACAGGCGCACACTGGGGTCAGGAAGCCTGCCCCCCAGGGCACGGATGGGGAACCCAAGGCCTGCTCAGCCCTGGTTGTGGAATGACCCCAGGAGACCTGAGTACACTTTTCATGTGGCAGACATGCACCTGGAGATGCACAGACAACTCTTCAGCCTCGCTGAACCCTGTGAGTCAGGTGAATGAGCCCATTTTACAGATGAGGAGACTGGGTCTTGGGAGGTGGATTTGCACAAAGTCTGACAGGGAGTCGGGGTGAAGCTGAGTCAGTGTCCCTGTGCTTTCTTTTTTTTTCATTATTTTTATTAGTTGGAAGCTAATTACTTTACAATATTGTAGTGGTTTTTGCCATACATTGACATGAATCAGCCATGGATTTACATGTGTTCCCCATCCCGATCCCCCCTCCCGCCTCCCTTTCCATCCGCTCCGTCTGGGTCTTCCCAGTGCACCAGCCTCGAGCACTTGTCTCATGCATCCAACCTGGGCTGGTGATCTGTCTCACCCTTGATAGTATACTTGTTTCAATGCTATTCTCTCTGAACATCCCACCCTTGCCTTCTCCCACATCCCTGCACTTTTTTGACAGTGTGTCTGAATTACTCAACTCCGTGCCCTCTGCACACAGGCCCTCCGGTCCTCAGAGGATCCTAGTTTCCCTGGCATGGTTACTTCCCTTCACTCCTGCAGAGATGGGCGGGGGAGGGCAGGTGGGTGTGTCCTGTGGGCATTCTTGCATCAGAACCCAAGCCCGGCAAGTCTCAGTAAAGGCCCTCCACCATGGGGAGTGGACTCAGGTCTGCGTGTCTTGCTTCTTCTCTCCTGCCCCAAGATGCGTTTGGCAACAGCGCCTGAGCCCCATCATCCCTCCTCCAACCCCTACCTCAGCACAGCTTGTCCCTGCGGATGGACGCCAAAGATCAGCAGACAAGCGTGGGATGAGGCAAGCTCTGAGCTAGCTGGACGTGAAAGCTCCCCTGACATGGCCAGAGTTACATCACTGGGACGGGCAGGTGCTTCACACCAGCCCAGTCCGGGAGGGGCTGGAGACATTTCCTCAGTCATGGCTCCTTCCACCTTCTGCGCCGCCAGCGGCCTCTCCACTTCCCTCCTGTCTGTGAGGTTCCTTGGAAAATTCTGTGTGAAGAGGCAGTCCAGAGTGGGGAGGGTATACACCATCCAGTCTCCACCCGTTCATGCCCCCGGACAGGGTAGGAAGCAGCCCAGAGAGGGGACAGCATCGTCCAAGGTCACTGGGAAGCAGGTTGTCCCTTGAAGACCCAAGAGGGGGCACCCTGCCTGGTCATCCTCCCGTCTGACTCCGGGGAGCCTTGGGAGCATCTTCCTGGGAGAACCCCAGTTGGGGGAGGGCCAGACGGGAGTCTAGTGTCTTCAGGGGTCCCCACCTGTCCCCTGCATTGCCCTCTTTTGTCTTTCCAGAACCCAGGACTCCTGGTTCCTAATCCACACCCCCCTCCCGTGCTGGAGAAATGTTCAGAACATAACAAACACCCCAGTCCTGCTGCCTCGGCTGTCATACAGGTAGAGGGGTGACCCAGCCACACTCGCCTGGCCTCCAGCGTTGTAGCTTCTGGCATCTCTGAGTGACTTTGACATAGTGGTTACCAGGCTCCTTTCCACAGACTTGGGCGTCCTTAACACAAGCAGGAGCAGGAGGGAGGTGGGAGGACGGGAAGGGTCTATGAAGGCTGTCACGTCCATGTCTGTCATGTCCATTTCAGCTTCGCCACAACCCCAGGAGGGGCTCTGCCCCTTTTCTGGACAGGAGACTGAGGCCCCCAAACCCCCACACCGTTCATGGACATGTGCTAGGGGCTCCCTCTCACTCTGGGCTTCCCAGGGGCAACATCTGGGGCAACAGCCAGGGTGTTCAGGGCTAGGAGGGGGAGGTGGGCTCCGAGCCTGTTGGGTGTTCAGGCCTGAGCCAGTTCACACCTCCTGGACCATCAGTCCCCTTGTCTATAAAATGAGGATGGTGCCCACTGCCCAGGTCATCAGGAGAGTCAGTCCCAGGCACGGGCCATGCCAGACACCCTGCAGCCCCAGCCTGAGTTGTGGTCTCATCTGGGGTCATGGTCACCCTCTGGAAGACCATGGGCCTGACGCAGGCTGGCCTGACAGAGCCCAGCCACCCAGAGGTGGCCACTCTCCTTGGGTAGCTGGCCTTAAAGCCCCGTACTCCTCTGGGACCACGGCCGGGGTCTGGCAGGAGATGGAGCTCATGCGCAGCAGGTAACTGGTGGGGTGGGGTATGATGTGGTCTGAGCACTGTCGGAGGAAACCAGTGCCCAGGGCTGGCAGAGTGGAGGCTGTCGCCACCCCAAGGTTGCAGGGCAAGGAGGCGGGCAGACCCTGGAGCCTGGAAAGAGACATCAGACCCTGGCCTGCCAAGGGGCCCCCACGCTCCTTCCTCCTGCTGGTCTGACCCACAGGCAGTTAGAGCATCGTGGTGGAGGGTGGTCGTCTGAGCAGGCAGGGGGCAGGGCAGGGGCAGAGCCTGGGCCGCGGGGGTGAGTGGGGGAGGCACCTGCCCTCACCCCTCCTGGCTCTGTGGGTCCTTTAACTTCCCTGCCCACGGAGCAGGTGGCTTCTCCCGCAGTCAGCGTGCTGGCTGGCCTTCTCCTCTGCCCACCCACCTCCCCCCTACCCTGGGTGCGCGATGGTAACTGGAAGGCAGCAGCAGGCACCTCGCCCTCTGGGCACAGAGAGTGGGAGGAGGCGGTGGTGGGTGTGCTGACGAAGGCTCGTACCAGCCACTCAGCGGCAGGCAGAGCAGGTCGGGGGCTGCAGACAACTCCCGGGCTGCCCTGTCCACCTGCTGCTCTGTGTGGACACAGGAAGTCCATTTTCCCAGGCATATTTTTAGAACCTCGGTTTGGATGGTTTGTTCCTATTCTGGCCACTCGGGCCACTTTCCCAGCTGCTTCAGAGACATCGTCAAAGGTGGGCAGACCAGCTAGACCCGGTCGTCAGTCGCTCTCACGCTGGTGTGTCAGGAAGCTCAACTCGGTGCTCTGTGATAACCTAGAGGAGTGGGATGAAATGGGAGGTGGGAGGGAGGTTCAAGAGGGAGGGTACACATGTATACTCATGGCTGATTCATGCTGTAGTACCTCAGAAAACAGAACAACATTGTAAAGCAATTATCCTCCAATTTAAAAAAGAGCCCACGTGTTCCATGTTGGTGCATCGAGGACCGGGCTTGCTCCTGACTTTGGGCTCCTCCACCATGTCTGGTCCTAGCCCAGGGCACAGACCAAAGGCTCCCCATCTCGGTGGCCCCACGGGCTGAGCATGTGGGCCCCACCCTCAGAAGTGGGGATGTTGACTGTGGTTTTGCCGGGCACCCGTGAACATGACGAGGAGCCACTGCCAGTCTCTGGGCCTTTCCACGATGCCCCCAGCCCCACAGTCACACCAGAGCTGATCTCAGTCTGTGTCCCTTAAAGCCGCCCACCCCCAGGGCCGCCACGGACAGCTGAATGGGTTGTGCACTGCCCGAAGCATCCTGCCCTCCCCACTCCCCATGCCACACCCCCCAACAAGGGCCCCAGCCAGTGCCCTTGGCCCCTCTGACCCCTGATCTGGGCACTGTGTCTAGCAGACACTTGCTGAGACCTCATCCACTGTCCCCACCGAGAATATTTTCCCAGGTTCCTTCCCAGATACACAATTCTTAACAGAATCTTCTTCTGTCTCCCAAGGCTCAGACTTAAGTGAGAGCCCAAGGTTCCCCAGGGAGGAGCTGGGTCAAGATGAAGACTCAGGAGCTCCCACCTCAAGGCCCTGCTCCTCCTCCAGAAACAAGCTCTGCTGGCCTCTGGGATGGGTGGCCAGGAAACGAAGGGCACCCTGGACGGGGCAGTGACCTCGCCCAGGTTGCCTGGCCCTCAGCCTCAGTGTCCTCATCTGTAAAATGGAAGCACTTGTTCACGGATGTTCAGTGCAGTGCTAGTCACAATATCCAAAAAATGGAAGCAACCCATGTGTCCATCAGCAGGTGTTGGACAAACAAACCATGGTCCATGCAACAGTGGGATGTTACTCAGCCACAGAAGGAATGGAGCACTGACCATGCTGCAAAGTGGATGAGACTGGATTATGCTCAGGAAAAAGCCAGTCACCACGGGCCACACGTGTACAATTCCATCTACGTGAAGTGTCCAGAATAGGTAATTGTGCTTCCAGACAAAGGCCAGGAGAGGGGTGGTGAAGAGGAGCTGGTTCCCTTTGAGGGTGGTGAACATGTTCTAAAATTGATCATGCTGATGACTGTACGACTCTATGAATGGACCAAAAGCTGTTGATCTGCACACTTTAAATGGGTGAATTGTATGGCTTGTGAACTATTTCTTTATAAAGCTATCACAAAGTGGAAATGCTAAGAATAATATCTGTCTCTCAGCATTTCCAGGAAGATGAAGTGAGGCGATCTGGGCACAGTCTTGGCACAGAGCCTTGCTGGCAAACAGCAAGCACCTGATCAATGTGCCTG
Organism: Muntiacus reevesi; assembly: GCF_963930625.1. Taxonomy (NCBI): domain Eukaryota; kingdom Metazoa; phylum Chordata; class Mammalia; order Artiodactyla; family Cervidae; genus Muntiacus; species Muntiacus reevesi. Next base: position 27,455,901 of record NC_089266.1, on the reverse strand, counting down.
CACCCCCACTGCTCAGCACAGGTCAGCGGCCAGCAGCATCAGGGCCTCGCTGGAAATGCAGTCTTGGGCCTCCCTGGGCTGCATCAGCAGCTACGTTTCAGTGGCTCCACAGGTGAGTCCTGGTCAGGTTCAAGGTTGAAAATCATGGACAGCAGCGATAATTCTACAGGAATCTCAAATGTGAGAGCTCACCAGAAACCCCTGGAGGGCTAGGTCCGCTGCCAAGTTTCTGGTTCCAGGGTCTGCGGCTAAGCCCGAAAAGTGAAAGTCGCTCAGTCGTGTCTGACTTTTGTGATCCCATAGACTATACAGCCCATGGAATTCTCCAGGCCAGAATACTGGAGTGGGTAGCCTCTCCCTTCTCCAGGGGCTCTTCCCAACCCAGGGATTGAACCCAGGTCTCTCTCATTGCAGGTGGATTCTTTACCAGCTGAGCCATCAGGGAAGCGTGAGCATTCCTAACACCTTTCCAGGTGATGCTGCTGCTGCTGCTCCAGGGGCCCCACCCGACAGCTGCCGCTCTGGGGTCTGAGACGGGCCCCACCTGCCCCAGGAAGGGGAAGCTGAGCACCTGAGGCCTTGGGCACCAGTGGTCTCAGCCCGGCTACACATGGAGGTGGGACCTTCACCATTTCCCACACGGGGCCCCACTCCCCACCAGCTGTCTGGAGTCCCAGCTGGGCTTTCTGCGTGCAGCCAGGAGACACTTGGGTGCTGCCCAGAGGGAGCCCTGTCTTCAGGACTTTCTCCTCCTCGGGGAGGGGGAGAGCTGAGTGCAATGCCCCTCGTGCTGGGACACCACTAGGGCCTCACACTGAGGGGTCCAGTCCTGCCCAGGTCTGATGGCCCTGGGCAGAGGTGGACAGGCGGTTCCCCCCACATGCAGCCCCTCTGGGTTCCAGACATTAAAGGGAGTGGGGGTGGTGGGGGCCCTGGGACAGAGCAAGCCAGAATGGGCTGAGCTGGGCCTGACACCTCTGGGCTCCACCTGCCCAGCAGCTCAATGACCCTAAGGACGTCTCTCCAGCCCACCTGTTAACAGCTCCCACCAGGAGTTGCTCTCTTGCCTGGATTGTTGGGAGTTTTTCCTCTTTATAGAACAATTTATATTAAGCAGACTCTGAATAGAGCTATTTAGGATGGGGTTTGGTTTAAGCCGCCCTAAGTTTAATGGGCTGTGGGGGAAGGGGTCTGTGCTAATTGCCTCTCAGGCCACTCTGAGTCCACTTTGTGGCCAGGGTCATTATTCTTGCAGCCGTCCATGACTGGTTTCTCCAGGCCTGACCACTTGCTTCCAGTGGCCCGACCCCGCCTTTATCTGGAAGCTCAGCGTCTCTGAGCTCAGATCCCCGCTGGTCCCTGCAGGCCTCTCTCAGGCCACAACACTCTGCAGGGGAGCTGCTGGCTTCCTGGAAGGCAAAGAGGACATAATGAAAAGGGAGGTGCCCGGGGCTGGGAGGCGGAACACAGGCGGGAGGATGGAGTCTTCTGTGTAAATAAATAAAAATCAGGCCTTGGGGTAGAGACACACTCATTCATGCAGCCCCTTTGGGTGCTTCAGAGAAGACACCTCTTTCTCCCAAGTGCAGCTTGGTGGGAACACTCAGGCTGATCTCAGTTCCCCCTGTTTCACCGGCCAGGCAAGTCTTGCAATGTGCAACCTGAACAACTGCACAAGGAGGCCTGTAGGCACTCCTGCCTCTCCTCCTGGCGCCTGGCAGGGCTGTGGCCCATTAGGGACCATGAACTCATCAAGTACTCTCGCTGACTTTGTGCTGGGGAGACAGCTGAGAACGGCCTGTGCATTTCAGACCCACTCTGTTAGCAGAAGTGGACAAGAAAATCATCACTTGAGAAACAAGATGACAGTGTGATACCAGAGGAAAACAACGGGAGTGAAAGCAAGGCCGGCCAAGGGCGTGCCAAGGGCATCGTCAGCAGTGCTCTGGTTTCATCCTCTGCAGCCAGGATATACAAACAGTGCTCTCCTGGGCTCCAAGGACAGTTGCTATTACACTGCCTCTCAGAGCCCCCAGGGCTGCCGCTCGGTGAGACTCATGGCTTGAGGAGAGGAGGGGGCTAGGAAGAGACCCCCAGCTGCTCCCTCCCTCCCTTGCTCTCTGACGGATCCTCCCACGGAAGCCAGAGGCCCAGGAAGGGCCCATGTCCAGGATTACAACAGTGGACCGGGTGGATGCTGAATCTAGAGGGACAAACACTGTTAACCTCATTTTGGAAATGAAGAAACAAAAAAGACATGAAGGCTTACAATGGACATAAGCACTGGTCCCTCTGGACCCTGGTGGCCATGCCCACAGCTCCCGCAGCATGTCCTGTGGGTTGTCTGTCTGGTCAAACTCAGACCAGGCGCAGGAGCCTGGCAGCCAGGGGCTCAGGGAAGCACACTTCCATCTTCCCCATGGGAAAGTCCCCTGACCTGGGAAGGATGCTCAGAAGTGCCAGTCAGCCAGAGTGGCTGGTGTCAGCCCCGCGGAGGGAGGCATGGGCTCTGGGCCACGGCGAGGGAGCGGGAATCAGTGGTTGCAGGACTGGAACCAGGGTCTTGACCCTGCCTCCCTCCACCCGTGCAGGGAATAGTTCTTGAATCACCCAAGTGGAGTGGGAATCCTCTCACCCAAACATCTCTTTTTCACAAGGCAGAAACCAAGGCACAGAGGGAAGGGGCTTGGTGGGGACACAAAGGGGTGAGGGGTGAAGTGGGTTGGGCCCTTGGGTGGGGCTGGGGGGCAAAACATAGGGTGCCGTTCAGTGAGACAGAATGCAGGTGTTATCCCGCTTTCTGAACAAAACAGCCGGCACCCGGCTTTTACATTTTTAATTTTTTGTGTGTCTTTTAAAATGTTTTCGTCAGTCATCCCCACGGCTGTAAAAATAGAGCTGCACAGACGCAGACGCAGCTAAGCCGGGAGCCAGCCTGAATATTCAGCTGGAGGGCACAGTGCTCAGGAAAGCAGTGAAACCTGATGAATTAAGCAGTGTCCCCAAGCTGGGCTGGCTGCCCGTTTCCACTTCCTGCGGCCTGGGAGCCAGGGGCGGGGAGCCCCTGATGGAAAGGAAATACACTTGGTTTCTGGGTTCCAGGCAGAGTGGGCTTGCCTCCTCCAGGAAGCCCTCCAAGTTTTCAAGAAGTTGCTTCACCTCTCAGGAGAGCCTGGAAGACCTATTTTCTTATTGGTGGTGTTTGGCTCCTGAAGTATACCCCTTGCCATATGGAAGGCACCCCCAGGGGGGCTGCCCTACCCATCCCAGGAGTTCGGGGTTAAAGCAGGAACACAGATCCTTCAGCCTTATCTAATCCTTGACAGCTTGGTTGCTTGATCTGAACACCTATTTATCCTCCTGGCAGATTTCCCCAGGCACTGACCGGGACCTGCACAGGGCACTGATGAGGCTGAGGAAGGTGGCCAGTTACCCCGGAGATGTGTATAGTCACCCAGGGGAGCCAGGTGCAGGGGTCACTGTCATAGCAGGACCTTGGGCTAGTGGTCTGAGGACAGTAATAAGCTGAGGTTGGAGCAGGTGGAGGCTGTCGGTGCTCAACTCTGTCTCCTGCCCCACCTGCTCGTGACCCTGTCTACACTCACAGCCACCCGTGTCTTCTTTCAGCCCTCCTGGCCTGGGTCTTCAGGCTTTCCTGGTGGCACTAGTGGTAAAGAACCCACTAGGAGACATAATGAGACCCAGGTTGCATCCCTAGCTGGGGTAGATCCCCTGGAGGAGGGCCTGGCAACCCACTCTAGTATTCTTCCATGGAGAGAGGAGCCTGGCGTGTTACAGTCCATAGGGTCGCAACAGGTCAGACACAGCTGAGCAATTAACACATACACAACTTAAAAAAAGAAATACAACCCAAGCCATATCATCTGGCCCCTGGCTGACGGCTTCTGGTCGCTCTGTTGCCTTGGAGGCTCCTTGCGGGGACTGAGCTCCATCTTCCACCCGGGAGTCACATAGGAGAGGTTGGACTCCCAAGGTGAGGGCAGCTGCCCACCAGCTGAAGGACCACAGGTGACTCAGAACTTATTTGTGAAACAACAGTGTTAGACTAGAGATAGGATCTCTGGAGAGTCTCTCTTTTCGCTCCGAATGTCCTGTCCCGACCTGTGGTGTGCCAGAAGGGCCCAGGCAGTCAATCCAGGGCCTCTCGGCCCCGGGGGAGTGTGTGCCCACCCCCATCCACCCCCATGCCTGGCTCTTGGAGTCCCTCGTTTCCAGTTCTGGGAAGCATCCCAATGTGTGAGTCAGGGGTTCTTAAAATTTTCTAGGTCACAAACAAAGTTTTCTAGGTCACAAACTTCTTAGAGGGTCAACTGAGATGGCCAGCTTTCTCCCCAGAGGGACTGGAGCAGCGTCAGAGCAGCTCTCACGGTGGTTCATGCTCCCCCTGGGGTTTTGCAATTCCTGGCTGTGTGGGCTGCTGATGGGTCCAGGTCCCGACCCTGGTCCTGCTGACTCTCTGGACCTGTGTGCACCTCAGACTTCGCATCCGCAAAGTGGGTGTAGGGAGTGGCTCACGGAAAGCTCTGGGCCTGCTTGGCAGAGGTTGGCAAGTCTGGACTCACAGGCAAGCCCTGCTCCCTCCCCTCCCTGATGCTGCCTCCCTCCGCCCTCTGTCCCCTCCTACTGGTCCCACTGCCCTCGCTGTGGTTTCTGCACAAGAGGATGTGATCTGACTGGTCTGCTGAGCTCAGCCACAGGTTTCTCTCCCTTTTCTAAGGAGATGGTTTATTGTCTCCAGAATAACTAGCTCCTGCTGTGGTTCATGCCTGGGCTGGAAAAGAATTTCCAGAATGAGAGCATGTGTGTGTGTCTGTGTATGCTCAGTTGTGTCCAACTCACTGCGACCCCATGCACTGTAGCCCACCAGGCATTCTCCAGGCAAGAATATTGGAATGGATTGCCATTCCCTTCTCCAGTGGATCTTTCTGAGCCAGAGATTGAACCTGTGTCTCTAGTATCAGCAGGCAGATTCTTTACACTGAGCCACTTGGAAGCGCAGGTGGGAGGGACTGTTAGAAGAGCCGGCTGGCTCAAGGGAGAGCCAAACTCTTCTGCAGGCTAGCAGTCAATTTTTATAGCCTCAAGATAGAGTAAATTCCTGCTGGAGGGGTGGCATTAGGTGATTATTAGGATGCTATAGGGTGGGTCCCTTGGACCGTAAGGAGATCCAACCAGTCAATCCTAAAGGAAATCAGTCCTGAATATTCATTGGAAGGACTGAAGTTGAAACTGAAGGTCCAATACTTTGTCCACCTGATGCGAAGAACTGACTCATTGGAAAAGTCCCTGAAGCTGGGAAAGGCTGAAGGCAGGAAGAGAAGGGGAATGCAGAGGATGAAATGGTTGGATGACATCACCGACTCGATGGACATGAGTTTGAGCAAGCTCCGGGAGCTGGTGATGGACAGGGAAGCCTGGCATGCTGCAGTCCATGGGGTCGCAAAGAGTTGGACACGACTGAGTGAACTCAACTGATAGGGTGGGTAACACAGTGGGTATTTTACCTAATACACGGGAACTGGCTGGCTTAGATCTGGAGACTCATGGCAACAGTTGCTATGGGGCTTGGTAGTGAGGTTTTTGCCAGAGGTTTTTGGTATGTGACCTTATAATAGGGCTCCACAGCTTCATCCTTCCTTTGGCAACATTTTGTTTTTATGACCAGTCCATCCACGTACATTTGAAAACAATGCAATGTCTCTTTGGACTGCTTATGTACATATATTCCTAGTCATGCCTCTCTGACCTGTCAGTTTCTGTGGGAAAAGTACTAAAACCTATCCCTAACTGCAACTGACCATTTCTCTTTATGTGAGTTTTTATTTTAAACATATTGAAACTATGCTGTTAGGGAAACAACATTCCATAACCTTTATTTTGCTGGCAGATTGCTTCTTGCAGCCTTGAATGAATCTAATTTCGTCCCTTTTAAAGTATTCTTCCTTTGGTTTCTGTTTTGTCTGATTCTGATGTGCACTCATCTATTTCCTTTGGTTAGGACTTTTTTAAGAAGGTATTTTCCCTTCTGCTATGAAACTGTCATGGGTCATTGTCATTTATACATGTTTCTTGAAGACGGGATTTTGTTTTTTATCTCTGGAGATGTTTTTCCTGAATAGGCATATTTAACCCATTGGTAAAGAATCCACCTGCATGCAGCAGACATAATGAAATGTGGGTTTGATCCCTGAGTCCGGAAGATCTCGTGGAGAAGCAAATGGCAACCCACTCCAGTATTCTTGCCTGGAAAATTCCATGGACAGAGGAGCCTGGCAGGCTCCAGTCCATGGGGTCGCAGAGTCAGACAAACTGAGCATACACAACATACATACACGTTTATTGCAATTGCTGAAATATTTGATCTTATTCCTAGTGTCACCTTTTTTTTCTAGTGTCACTTTTGTTTTCTATTTCCTGTGCTTTGTCTTTCATGCATTCTAGTATTGTTGAATTTATTTCATTTTCCCCATTTCAGTGTTTCCTTCTAATAGTTTATAAGTTATACACTCTATTTTATGGACATCTCCCTTAACACTTTCACTCACACACTTAACCTTACTGTACCAGTACTGTACTTATTCTGAATCTGCTCCTCGACAAGAGCTTTGGCATGCTTTCCTCTGTCCCATAAACTACCTCTTTTCATAACATCTATAATTTTAGCCCCAAATTGTTACTAATCCTTAAGCAGCCAACACGTTTTTAGACTTAGCAAATTTTTATCATTCTCGACTCATCATTGTTTCTTATATTCCATTTCCTGGATTAGTTTTTCTTCTTGCCAGAGAACATCAATTAGTAGTATTCTTTCAAAAAGGAATTGTTTCTGATGCCATATGATCTGAGACCTCCCATGTCATTAGGAAGTGTTTTCATTCTTACATTCAGCTGGGTATAGAACTCTGAGTGTGCAATTATTTTCCCTCAGGATTTGGAGATAATTACTACCTTTTTTTCTTGTTTCTAGCATTTGTTACGTTCTCTTACAAGTTGTCTGGTTTCTGTTTGGAAATATTTAGGCTCTAATAAAACATCAACCCCTGTCCAGTGGTAGATTCATCCTGCCTGGCCCTTGTGGCCTCTTTCAATCTGAGTTCCAGGACATTCTCAGCTTTGGGAAGTTCCCTCCTGCATCTTTGTCTCCTTTTGGACCAAAAAATGAACTCTGTCCTTTGCATCTACACCTTCGTCCCTCATCCTTTCATGCTGCGAGTCCTCAGCTTAATCATCCAACGCATCTACTTGCTCTTCAGCTGCGTCCACTAACCCATCCAGCCCATTTATCAAGTTTCTCCAATGACCAGATTTAATTTTCCAAACACTCTAGTTGGCCTTTTTGAGGGCACAGTGTAAGACTAAGGCTCTCTGCCTAAGGCTATTGAGTATTCCTGCTCCAAGTTCTAGTTTTCATCATACCTGTTCCTTGGGTATCGTTCCCTTGTTCAGATGTCCGACAACTGTTGGTACCTGAGGTTCACCCCAGCCACACAGCCCTCCCACATGTGCAAGAGCAGAGTCACCCCTAAACAATGCCCGATGTGCTGGGCTGGGGGCTCCCCACCCCTGAGGCCCTGCCCATCCCTTTAGCCTGGCTCCCACACTCAACCCCCAAAACACAGATGCCTGTCTTCTCTGCTTGGCCCAGGTGTGTGTGGGGGTTGGGGGTGATGAGGAAGAGGGCTCAGCTTACCTGGTGGCTCCCACTGAGGTGTCCTATGAGGAGCTGGACCCCTCGAGCCCCCAACCCCCCCCAGGCTCCCTCCTTCCCTCAGGCCCCACTGGCGCCCACATTTAAGGTGTTCCCTCATAGTCTCAGGTTCACTTCCTGGAGGGGAAAGTTGTCGCACATGGCTGGGGCCTGGGACCATGGCAGGCGGTGGGGTTTCAGTGCGAGTCATCCACACTTGGGGCTCCTTTCTCCCATCCCGGCCCCAAGCAGCAGCTGTGGGTGGTGGGAAGGGCACAACCTTTGGCATTTGGACCGAACTCGGGCTCCACATTCACACCTTCAGATTTCACAAAATTAAAATGAACTTATCTTACTCAACCGTGTGGTTAAGATGGACAACTTGGCTTGTGCCCGGCCCTCCCCCTGCTCCTAACTCTTTCCACTCACTTAGTGGGTACTCCCACCCCCCAGCATCTGAGTCCAGGCAGTTAGTGCCGAGGAGGTCCGAGGAGGACAGAGCCACAGCCTGGCAGCCCCTGTTTAAGTCTGAGGTCAGGGGCTCCGATGCCACCAGGGTCCAGGACTCCTGGGTCGTGGGGGCATGGAAAAACCCTCAGCTCCAATCAGAGCAGTCATGCCCCCCAGTTGGTCCCTGGGCCAGACCCCTGGGTGCCTCACCCCGGAAGGAATATGTCCACCTGTAAACACATCTGAGGGCTCCTGCTTGCACCTCTGGTTCGTATGGAGCCCGTGAAGGGGGGTAGCCAGGAGGCGAGGCTGCTACCACAGAAGCCTCCAGAACAGGGAGGGACACTTGAGGTCTCCCAGCTGGACCCACCTGGACCGCAGTCTACCTCCTGGTCTATCCCCGGGGTTCAAACCGCTCCAAGCCCTCTGCTTTCAGGTACTGTCCACTCAGCCGTCAGCAGCCGGAGTCCCGTCTGTGCACAGCCTAGGCCCTGCCCACAGGGGTTTTCAGAACCAGGACGATGGGTCCAGGCAGGTCTGATCCGAGTGCCTGGCTCCCTCCGGCCTGAGGTGAGAGCAGCCAGTGCTGGTTCTCTGGCGCCATCCGGTGTCCATATGTGTGAACTGCAGCTCCCGCACCGGAGGACACCACCTGCGAACTTCCAGAAGGAGGGTCGGGTAGGGAGGCAGCCTCACGAGCAGCGATCCTTTGGACCCATGTCTCTCACGATAAGAACCTTCATCACTTCCAGCCTCTTTAGGCCCCAACCTGTGGGTCCAACCCAGCACTGCACAACCAAATCAATGATTTTTTTATTTCACCAAAATTGCCAACAAGGCCAAGGTGTTGGCTGGGGAGGTGATTGGTTCCCGTTTCTACGAATTTCTATCCTTAAGCATTTCTATCATTCGTCCCAGCATGGCCCAGTCCTTTAAGGCAAGCAGGTGTGTGAGCCTGTAGGCCTGCCCCCTCCCCTCTGAGGCCCGGCCCCCAGGACAGAGCAGCTCTGAACAAAAGCCTGCAAATGCGGCTGCTGGGGCCCCTCGTTCCCTTGGGCACAGCGCTGGGGAGACAGTGACCTGACTCCCCACTAGGTCAGGGGGCAGCTGTGTGCAGAAAACCTTCTAAGTGGAAAATGGACATGAGACACAGGAGTGATACACCCCAGGAACTGGGGGGCGCAGGGCATCTGGGGTGTGAGGGGCGTCTGGGGGTGAGGGAAGTCTGGGGGCATGGAGCGTCTGGGGGGTGCAGGGCATCTGGGGGGGGGGGTGTCAGGCACAGGCCAAGGTGCCCGGGACCTGCACACACGCCTGATGCAGCGGCAGGGTGATGTCTCAGCCACTCGGGGGTCATGAGCATGATGGGTGTTTGAGGCTTCTGGCTGAGATAGGTTTTCTACTGGCCAGCCAGGCTGGACACAGCCCTCAGCTCAGTGGACACACAGGGTCCAAGCTTGTCCACGGGGGCCAGGGGGACGGGTGGGGGCCGCTACTCCAGGAGCCCAGAAGTGGGCTTAGGAGTCCTTCCTTCTCCTCCTTCCCCAAGGTTGCCTGTACCCCAGTAATCACTGGCTCCCCATCACCACGTGCACACGCACAAGCGCGCACACACCTGCGTCCATTTCAACAGGCTGTGCTGCCACCAGGTGGCCAAGTCAGGACCAGTGCCCCGGGTTCCTGTCAGAGCCTTCCAAGTCCACTGTTCTGGATGCCAGGGCTCTGGCCACAAGGGCTCCAGCCACTGGGGCTCTGGTCACCGAACCTCCCCCCACCTTGTGTCACTAAGCAAGTCCATTTCCTCCACCAAGCAGCAACGCTGTGGAATAAATGTCCCTGTTTTCTGCAACCCTTTCTTATGGGGGCTGACCAACCCTCGAAGAGGCTCAGAGACATGTGGCTTGGTCCAGGTCCCAGCAAGTTGGTGGCAAAACCAGGCCCTACCCTCCTGGCTCCCACTTCCTGCCCCCTCCCGCGGCCTCTCCCCTGAGGCCTCTGGGGGGCTGAGCTTGCCTCAGCCCTGTTCGCTGGGTGGCCTGGGCTCACCTGGAACGTCTCTGAGCCCTGGACTCCTGGGATGGTTGTGGGCAAGACCAAAGGTGTAAACACACTAAAACTCAGCCATGCGGGTTCATGTTCATTTTTCACTATCTGTTGTTGTTCAGTCAGTCAGTCATGTCAGACTCCTGGTGGCCTCATGGACTGCAGCACACCAGGATTCCCTGTCCCTATCTCCCAGGGTTTGCCCAAACTCATGTCCATTGAGTTGGTGATACCATCCAACCATCTTATCCTCTGCTGACCTCTGGTATCCCTCCTGCGCCCCACAACCCCATGTAAAGTGCTTGCAAGCTGCGGGAGGGGTTATGAGGCTACATAAAGGACTCATCAGTGCGCAGGATGCGGTGACACTGGGATGGGTCCCAATGGGGAAATTGACCCAGAAAGTGGAGAAACACCCTGAGTCTTTCTGCCCAAACCTGGAGCTTCTGCTCCTCCCAGGGGCTCTACATCTTGAGCCCAGTATATCTACAATGTTTTCAAGGGGTCAGTCTCCACTCTCCAAGGAGCTGAGGCATTCTGAGATCACATGATGGAGCCCCAGTACCCTCCTGGTCGGGACCCACCTGCCGCTTTCCTATCCTTCCTCCTGGCTGACCTAGGCTGGGAGCCTGAGGGGCAAGCAGGGGGTTCCTGGAGGGCAGCTGTGGGGAAGACAGCAGTAGATGAGAAAGCGCAGGCAGGGGGCTTCTTCGTAAGGGGCTGCTTCCCACTTGGAGACATCACGGCCGCCAGTATGGCCACCTTCACCACGTCAGGGCCTGTCATCCCTGACCCCATGCAGTCCATGGCAAGGCAAACCTGCCAAGCTGTGCCTCCCACCCGCCTCTCACCTCTCAGCTCCCAGCTGGACACCCAGGGACCAGACGCAGAGGACCTTGGGGTGGGGACTAAGAACAGCATTTATTGTTCATGCCTCCAGTGAACCCCCAAGCTTGCAAACCCCCAGGTTGGAGTGGGGGCCAAGCCCTCCAGCCAATCAGAGGCTGGGCTGTGAGACCCCCTGCATGAGGCCAGCATGATCTGGAGCTCGCACCATGTTGCTGGATCCAAGCGGGTCCCTTGGGGAGACCCCACTGGGTGTCCGGCAGGCGGCAGGGGCTGAGGTTCAGAGGGGCCGCTCAACCATCTGCTCCTGCATCGTCCTCAGACCAGGTAGCTGCCGGCAGGGAGGGGGCTTCCCTGAGGGAGGGGAGGACTGCCCCACCAAACAATGCCCCAGCTTCTCCCAGACCAGAGGCCTGAGGCTGGCCTGGGCGCCCAGTGTCCTGTCCAGGCCCCTTGGCCCGCCCTGCACTGAGGTCCGTGGGGGGCCCGGCCAGGCTCAGCCCAGCTCAGTGGGGCCGCTTGCTGTCCAGAATCGCCCTCCAGTCATCTGCCCACGAGTGCAGCCTGCGGATGGAGGGCTGCAGCTGTGTGTGGCGGTTGTGACAGGCTGTGAACAGGACGTGCTCCCAGCTGGGGTTCGGCTCAGCCCCTGGGGGAGAGAGCAGCACCTCAGGCCCGCGGCAGGAGCCCCAGGGGGGTCACACCAGCCCGCTGGACAAGGACCCCATCGCAGGTGCTCATTGGAGGCTGGCCCTCGAGATGCCCGCCTGACCTGCCCCCATGCCCAGGCCAGCTTTGTCACCAGCTGCTGACCATGGGCCCCATAAGTCCCTCAAGCTTCAAGTCCCTCGTGTGGATTCCACTTTCTGGACGCTGATGGGGGTAGAGATGAGGATGTTTTCCCAGTCAGTTCCAAAAGTCATCAGGGAAAGAATGTTTCAAATTTTCCCACTGAGGTGTCCAAGAGAATAGGATTTAACCCCGAAACTGCTGACGACCACCAGCAGGGGAGCATCTGCCAAAGCATGCAGGCAGAACCAGGAGATAAAGAAACCGAATGTTGTCTGAGCTCCTAGATTCAGCCACGCCTGAAGCCCTTCCAAGAAGAAGAAATGTAAAAAAGCAAAACGGTTGTCTGAGGAGGCCTTACAAATAGCTGAGAAAAGAAGAGAAGCAAAAGGTAAAGGAGAAAAGGAAAGATATATCCATCTGAATGCAGAGTTTCAAAGAATAGCAGGAAGAGATAAGAAAGTCTTCCTAAGTGATCAATGCCAAGAAATAGAAGAAAACAATAGAATGGGAAAGACTAGAGATCTCTTCAAGAAAATGTGAGATACCAAGGGAACATTTCATGCAAAGATGGGCACAATAAAGGACAGAAGCAGAAGATACTAAGAAGAGGTGGCCAGAATACACAGAAGAACTATACAAAAAAGATCTTAATGACCCAGATAACCATGACGTTGTGATCACTCACCTAGAGCCAGACATCCTGGAGTGTGAAGTCAAGTGGGCCTTAGGAAGCATCACTATGATCAAAGCTAGTGGAGGTGATGAAAGTCCAGCTGAGCCATTTCAAATCCTAAAAGATGATGCTGTGAAAGTGCTTCACTCAATATGGCAGCAAATTTGGAAAACTCAGCAATGGCCACAGGACTGGAAAAAGTCAGTTTTCATTCCAATCCCAAAGAATGTTCAAACTACCACACAATTGCACTCATCTCACATGTTAGCAAAGCAATGCTCAAAATTCTCCAAGCCAGGCTTCAACAGTACATGAACTATGAACTTCCAAATGTTCAAGCTGGATTTAGAAAAGGCAGAGGAACCAGAGATCAAATTGTCAACATCCCTTTGACCACAGGAAAAGCAAGAAAATCCCAGAAAAACATCTACTTCTGCTTCATTGACTACACTAAAGCATTTGACTGTGTGAATCACAACAAACTGTGGAAAACTCTTAAAGAGATGAGAATACCAGATTATCTTAACTGCCTCCTGAAAAATCCGTATGCAGGTCAAGAAGCAACAGTTAGAACTGGACATGGAACAACGGACTGGTTCCAAATTGAGAAAGGAGTATGTCAAGACTGTATACTGTCACCCTGCTTATTTAACTTATATGCAGAGTACATCATGTGAAATGCCAGGCTGGATGAAGCATGAGCTGGAATCAAGATTTCTGGGAGAAATATCAATAACCTCAAATATGCAGATGACAGCACCCTTATGGCAGAAATCAAAGAGGAACCAAATAGTCTCTTGATAAAAGTGAAAGAGGAGAGTGAAAAAGCTGGCTTAAAACTCAACATTCAGAAAACAAAGATCATGGCATCTGGTCCCATCACTTAATGGCAAATGGATGGGGAAACAATGGAAACAGTGACAGACTATTTTCTTGGGTTCCAAAATCACTGCAGATGGTGGCTGCAGCCATGAAATTAAAGATGCTTGCTCCCTGAAGAAAAGATATGACAAACCTAGACGCATATTAAAAAGCAAGAGACATTACTTTACCAGCAAAGGTCAGTCTAGTCAAAGCTATGGTTTTCCAGGAGTCATGTATGGATATGAGAATTGGATCATAAAGAAAGTTGAGCGCCAAAGAATTGATGCTTTTGAACTGTGGTGTTGGAGAAGACTCTTTAGAGTACCGTGGACTGCAAGGAAATCCAACCAGTCAATCCTAAAGGAAATCCATCTTGAATGTTTATTGGAAGGACTGATGCTGAAGCTGAAGCTCCAATACATTGGTCACCTGATGTGAAGAACTGACTCACTGGAAAAGACCCTGATGCTGGGAAAGATTGAGGGCAGGAGGAAAAGGGGACGATAGAGGATGAAGTGGTTGGAAGGCATCACCAACTTGAGTTTGAGCAAGATCTGGGAGTTGGCGATGGACAGGGAAGCCTGGCGTGCTGCAGTCCATGGGGTTGCAAAGAGTTGGACACTACTGAGTGACTGGATTGAACTGAACTGAACTGAAGCCCTCCCACCCCAGCTTTTCAGTTTGATGAACCAATCATTTCCCCTCGCCATGATAAGCAAATTCAAGGTTTGTTTATTTTGGGGGGAGGGGGACACCCATAAGCAAAAGGGAAAAATACAGCTCCCAAACCACCTTCAACTACAGAAATTAGGTTTTGCTTTCCTGGTTTACATATTAGATTCAGTCCAAATTACTTTTGAGGAAAAAAGAAAGGATTCTGTTGCTAAAAAGAAATGTTTGGAAGCCAGAGTCTGGCCCTCATTTGACAGGAAGGCAAGGCTTCAGGGTGTACAGTGACTGGATCAAGGCTGCCCAGTGCATTAGCCCTGGGCTGGAGTGCTCCCCCTGACTCCCTGGGGGTGCATATGGGAAAGAAGCTTGTCTCCCTGAAAGGGAGGAGGCACAGCTTGAGGTTCAATGCTGGACAAGACACCTCACACAGATCTGATGACTATGGGGCTGGGGGATGGACACTTGGATTGGGGCCCCCCTGCCTGCCCTTCCCCCACTTCAGGCCACTTGCCTGTGATGTCCACCCGGTCATCTATGAGGAGGTCAGCGGAGACCACGGTCTTGTCTCTGGTCAGCACGATCTGCTCCAGGAAGTCAGGGCCGAAGTGCTTCTCCACCCAGGCATACTGGAACGAGAGCGGGCCAAGGGGAGGTGGTGCTGTGAAGCCAGGGCACCGCCAGGGAGACTACCCATGCGCAGGGGACCACAGGGCCACCCCAGTCCACAGCTGTGAAGTGGCAGTACCGCGGCTCTGACCAGATACCCCAGCCCAGTTCAGGTACCCCATGCACCCTGCAAGGCTCCAGCTCAAGGAAACGGGATGCAACCCTTAGGTACATCGTCCCTTCCAGAAGCTCTGACCACCTGCCTTCCAGCTATCCCCAAGCTTTGGTCTGGAGGCCACATGAGAACTGGACCCACAGTGGGAATGGGTGTGCGGTGCCAGAGTCCGGGGTACGGGCGTGTCTGGGGGCTCCCCAGACACCCTGCTCCTAGTGACCTTCCCCAGCAGATGGGGGACCCCACACAAAAGACCACACAGCCTACTTCTCTTAAAGCCCCCCATGGTCACAAAGTAACACGAACATCCCAGAATAACTGGGTGCCATCAGGTCCACAAAATGGCTTTGCAAGGCTATCTCCTTGCCAAACTGGGTCTATGAGAACAAGCTGACATCTGGACCATGCACCCGGCCAGGACTCGGACACCCCAGGCCTGGCTTTGCTTAAAAACCTTTCAGAGGCCTTGGGGTGCCTGTTGCTTGAAGCCCCGACCACTGGTTCTGTAAAGGCCCTGCCTTTCAGCCTCTCCCTCCCCCTCCCGCTTCTGCCCCTGCCCTCCCCCAGGTCTCTTGGCCTTTGCTCAGCTGTTCCACCACTCACAACTGGTCCTCCCAGTTCCTCCTTTCCCCAGGGAGCCAGCCTGGGCTTCTGGGCTTCCTCCCTCCTGGACCACAGAGCCTGGGACACCTGTCTATCTTCCTGCTGCACTGTCCTCAGCTCCTGAGAGCAGAGAGAGGCATTTTTAAGCCCCAGATGCCCAGTGTTGTAGCAGGGTAACTGTTTCCTGAATGACAAATGTACTTACTTTTTTATTGCTAAAGTAATGGCTAATCAAAGAGATTTTGAAAAATCAAGGAAAGTCAGAGAAACATCTTGTTGACAGAATTTCCTTGCTTCTTTTTTTTTAACATTTGGGAGGAGGCCCCAGCCCAGACCCCCGGGCAGGCTGGAGGGGAGGGTCCCAGCCCTTCCCCAGGATGCAGGCAAGGTGAGCAGAGGCCCCGCGGCAGGTGTCTCACCTTCTCGAAGGGACAGTACTTGTACATCTTGATGGGGCTCGTGCAAATGAAGACGTCAGTGCTGGGGAGAGAGCAAGCAGGCAGGTGAGGCTGTGTACCCACAGCCCCCCAGCCTGGGCCCACACCTGCCCCCACCCCCCCACCACGGCCCCGGCCACCACATGGGACACCAGCCCGGGGCCTGCAAACCACATGGCAGCCCCCATGCAGCCAGCCACGCAGAGGTGAGGAGCCACCACCCCAGATGTGGCAGGAACTACTGGGGAAGGTGAGCAGCATCCAGCCAGGGAGGCTTTACAGGACAGAACCAGTTATCAGGGACACTGGGCCCCGCTCAGCACAGAGCCAAGAATCCTGCAAGCCAGAGTCTGGGTCAAGGCTGGTCTTCCTGGGCCCTCAGGGACCACTGAGGTCTGTGCTGCGCTAGCGCCTCCTACAACCCCAGACCCAGCACCCACCAACAGTGCCAGTGGGTCCCCTGCCCCTCGGGGTCGCACCCGTGGGAGACTGGGTCCCGGCTCCTTGTCTCTGCAAAGCAGTCCCAAGAGGTCTCAGTCAGACTGCAGCCCTGGGTCTCTCCTGCTGTGTCCTGTGGAGTTGCCTGTTCCGGACATTTCGTTACAGGAACCCCACAGCACGTGGTCTTGTCCTTTGGGGTCATGTTTTCAAGAGCACTGGAACTTCAGGCCTCTTTCGTGCCCAGTGAGTCGTGGTGACGCACATGCTACCAGGATGGAGGGCGCGGCTACTTCCCCCGAACATCGAGCTGCTGGGGACGCCCGTGCTCAGGGCCTGGTGGATCTGCACCTCCATTTCTCTCGGTGTGACTGCTGGGTTACAGCCGGCTGCATGCCCCCGGGACACGGCTGCTGAGGCAGCAGCCGGATGTTTCCATCCCACCATAGGCAACAAGGACTCCAAGCTCCCTCCATCCTTGGCTACATTCGTCTTTCTTGTCATAGTCGTTCCGTGGGCTTCACGCTGTGGTTGTGACTCATTTCCCTAAGGACGAATAACGCTGAGGCAAACTTCACATGCTTAGTTGCCATCTGGAGCTCTTCTTTGGAGAAATGCCAAACTCAGCGCCTGAGCCCGTGGTTGTAAAACCTAAGTGAGATGACACCTTTCTCTCTTCAACCATGTGCCCCACATCGTTCCTGCTCCACACTTGTTGAAACCTTGGTCTCCTTTGTTACCAAGTCTGCAAAGCCCTTCCCCTCCCGGCGCCTGTACCCCTGCCCATTCTGCACCCCAATATTCACTTCGACCCTGCAGGTCTAGGGTCAGATGTCGCCTTCTTGGAGAAGCATCTGCACCTGAATGAGCCCCTCCTGGGCAACCTCCAACACAAAGCGTTAGACACAAGGCTATCCACTTGGTTATGACTCAACCCCTCTCTCCGTGCAAACTTTGGGGACAGACTGATCATCAGAATTGTCTACCCAGCTAAGATCCAGAGTAGAATTAAAGGGCCAACGCACGTCACAGGCTGGAATTTCTGCAAAATAGAGCAGCTGAGAAAAAGCTCCAGAACCCACATGCCTCCTCTGCCACCCCCTAAAGAATCCTCAAACACATCTGCAAACTAACAAGTTCTGGGAACCCACCCCACCATGGAAAGAAACCTCTCATACACGTTCCCTATGCTGCTTTGGTCAAAGCACACTCTTCTTCCTGCTCACCTATAAAATTCTATCGAGTAGTAACAGTGGCAGGTAATGCTTACACTGTGCGCATTTTACAGATGAAGAGATCGAGTCGCAGAGAGTTTAGAAACGTGCTATGGGTTTGATTCTGGAGAAGTGGACTCACTCTGGTTCACACTGAGCCTTAACCACATGCAACTCAGCTCCCCAGACCACAGCTGGTGAGTGTAGTCCAGACAAGAACAGAGCTTTTAAAAGCCTTATATGGGACTCCCCTGGGGGTCCAGTGCTTAAGAATCTCCGTGCAATGCAGGGGACACATGTTTAAACCCTGGTTGGGGAACGAAGATCCCACATGCTGCAGAGCAACTAAGTCTGCACACCACAACTAGAGAGTCCACGTACTGTGACCAAAGATCCCACATGATACAACCAAGACCCAAAACAGCTGGGGAAAAAAAAGGCTTTGGTGCAAAAGCTTTTTACACGCTCTCTGCCTCTCTGGGTTTTTGCTACAGAAAAAGCAAAAGAATAAAGAATATCCTAAGAAGAAGTTGTATCACACCACTCCAGTGTAAATCAAGTTCAAATCATAGACTAGAATAGAATATACTGCTCAGAGGGCCTGGATTCAAGACTAAAGATAAATTATCAACCAAACCAGCGTACAAGTCAACACAAACAAAGTGTTTTGTGCTTCTCTGATGTCTACTTATCATGTGAGAACCTTGAAAGCTGATGAAGTTCAAAGGCAGTTACATGGCATGTGCATACGTGCTAAGTTGCTTCAGTCATGTCCAACTCTGTGCGACCCTATGGACTGTAGCTTGCCAGGTTCCTCTGTCCCCAGGATACTCCAGGGAAAAACACTGGAGAGGGATGCTGTGTCCTCCTCCAGGGAATCTCCTCAACACAGGGGTTGAGCCCACGTCTCTTATGTCTCCTGAACCGGCAGGTGTGTTCTTTACCACCACCACCACCTGGGAAGGCCAGTTACATGGCACAACCAAGGCCAAATCACATCAAATATTTGATTTGTCATTGTGACTACTAAATTCAAGCAAATCTGTGACCAATAAAAGTTTTGCAAGCCTAGAAAGAAATCCTAACATTTATGCGCAATTGACTTTTGACAAGGAAGCCAAGACCATTCCAAGGAGGAAAAGAAGGGTCTTTCCAACAAATGACTCTGGGACAACTGGATTTCCCACATGAAAAAGAAGGAAGTAGGACCTTGCACCACATGAAAAAAATTAACTCAAAATGAATCATACAAACTAAACATAAGAGCTAAACCTATACAACTCTTAGAGGAAAACACAGAAGCAAATCTTTGTGACCTTGGGTTAGGCAGAGGATCCTTAGAGATGGCAATAAAAACACAAACAGCAAAAGAAAATAAGAGACAAAATTAACTACATAAAAATAAAAACTTTGGGTTCCAAAGGACACCAGCAAGAAAGTAAAACAATAATCATAGAATAAGAAACTGTATCTGCAAGTCATATATCTCACAAGGGACTTGTTACCCAGAATATATAAAGAGCTCTTAAGAGTTAACAATAACAAAAATGACAAATAACCCAATTGAAAAAAAGTTAGCAAAAGATCTGAATAAACATTTATCCTAAAAGGAGAGACAGCTGATATGCACACCAAAAGAAGCTGCATAGCATTTGTCTTCAGAGAAATGCAGATTAAAACCACAGTGAGACACCACATCACACCCACTAGGATGGCTAAAATAAAAAAGACCACAGCTAAATAAAATAAATATATTTTTTTAAAAAGAGACTTCCCTGGTGGTCCAGTGGGTAAGACTCCACCCTCCCAATGCAGGGGGCCTAAGGTTCAATCCCTAGTCAGGGAACTAGATCCCCACATGCTGCAACTAAGACCTGGTGCAGCCAAATAAATAACAACAACAACAAAAAAAAGACTACAGCCAGGGTTGGGAGGAGGAGTTGGATCCCTCCAATGTTACTAGTGGGAACATAAAACATGTAGCTGAAAACAGTTTGGATTCAGTCCATGACCCGGCAGTTCCACTCCTGGGTACATACCTAACAGAACAAAAACAAGCGATCACAAAGACGTGTAGGTGAATGTTCACAGCAGTGTTAGTCTCCATATTTAAAAAGAAGAAACACCCCAAGGTCTACCAGTTAATGAACAGATGGACAGAACATGGCGAGGCCACAGGACTGACAGCCACTTGGCAGTGAAATGAGACAAAATGCTGATTCACCCTGGGACACAGATAAACCTGGAAACATGCTGAGGGAAAGGGGAAGTGGCCACAGAAGGCCAGATACCATAAGAAATGTATATGAAACGTCCAGAAGAGGCAAATTCAGGGACAGAAGGCCTACTGTGGTTGCCATGGGCAGTGTGGGGAGGGCGACTGTGGATGGTCCAGGGTTTCTCTGGGGGGGAATGGGGAGCTGATAGGCTGTGAAGCTGATGATGGTGATGGATGAACACCTCTGTGACTCTGCTAAAAACCACTGGGTGTGGGCTGCGTGAATTACATGTCAGTAAGACAACTGTTTTTTAAGCTCTCAGAGGAGGAACACTGTGTTACTGGATTGCAGTGGGCACTGGTTCCAGGTGCAGGGGGGGCTTCAGCTCACAGAGTCAGGTGGATGTCTCCCCCTCCTCCTGCTGCCACCTCCTCCCCATCTCTGCCAGGTCCCCATTGCACCCCTTCACACACATTGCCCTGTGTTATCACAGTCTTCCCGACTGATGCTCTGCTCACGGCCTGCTCCCCGGCTGGACTGTAAGCTCCAGGGTAGCAGGAAATGAGTCTAACAGTTGGTTCTCAGGGATTTGCTGAATAAATGAACCCAGGACACCCAGCGAAGCGTATCAAACTAGACTCCACATTCTCCCAAGTTACTAAATGGAAGCATCTTAGCCTGCAGAGAGGCCCTGGAGGACTGAACAAGCCAGCTCACGCAGGGTGCAGGGCGAGTGGGAGGAAGACAGGCAGAGGGCACGCGGGAAGAGGTGTGGACCCTGGGTCGGGACAGACTTACCTCTCCAGGTTGGCCATCTGTTTCACGGCTTCCACAGCCCCTGGGAGAGGTTCGAGGTCAAAGAAGAAGTTCTCAGACTCCCAGATGCTGATGGCCTTCTCCTGAGGGGGAAAAAAAAGCAGGTGACGCTCGGGGTCCTCAGCACCCTGAGCCCCACACCCGAGGACAGTTTTCCCGAAGGCAGGTGGGTGGAGTGGGCATGTGCTCCAGGAGGGGCCCAGCTTCTGCAAGGATCCAGCAGGGGCCAGCTACAGGGTTCAGAAGCTGGCTTTGCTGGCGGCCTCACAGGAGTCAGAGGGCGGGAAGGCTGGCCTTCAGGAACCACGTCCTTGCCTGTCTAAGGGCCAGGGCACCCTGGAGGTCGCGAGGGCGGGTCGGGTCCTGCCTTGATGCTGAAGCCCTCATTCACGTTCAGTAGCTGGAGAAGCTCAGGCCTTTCAGATCCCCATGGAATGGGGGCATGGGCAGAAGGTGAGCTCTGCTCAACACCAGCAGAGCAGCTCCTTATCTGTGCTATGTGTTGGGATGTCAATAAACAGTTTTTTTTTAAAAAAAGTATTCTGCTGTTTTAAAGCTTAAAAGTCCCAAATGCAGACACTCATTTCACATGTGAGAAAACCAAGGCTCAGAATGGGGACAAGACCGACTTAATGTCACACAGCAAAATGGTGGCTTCCAACCACCTGGCAAGGAGTGCCCACCTTATGCTGCTGGCCAAATTCAAGTCTGCAGTATGCCACTTCCTTCCAGGGCCAGGCCAAGAGGAAAGTGACAAACCCCAGCCTCTAAGAAGCAAGAAACAGATCCCCTCTCAGGTCAGAAGCCCCCCATCCCAGAACAAGTGCTGCCCCCACAGTGAGCACACGGAGGTCACACAGGTCGGAGGTTAACTCAATGGATTTAAGCAAACCAGTGCTTATTGCTAACATACACTATGTCTGACTCTCATATCCCTCAAGGGGCAAGAACTGCCATCCCCAGGATACAAATGAGGCAGCTGGGCTTCACAGGCTTTTTTCAAAGCCACTTGAAAATTTTTTTCAAGTTCAGAAGTTGAACTTAGGTCTTCTGACTCAAAGGGATGTGGTGCCAGTGTGACTGGTGGAAAGCAGGCTCGAGGAGGAGTCAGAAGTGCTGGCCCTGGTGGTGTGACCTGGGGCTAACCACTTCACCTCTGACCAATGCCCCAGCTTCCCTCCCTACCCCCAACCTGCTCTGAAACCCTGGTCAAGGCATTTCCTCTCTCTGGGATCAGTTCAACTGTTCAACAGTGAAAGATTCTAAGTCAGTTACAATGAGCTAAGCCTTCCTCTGCCCTGCTTACCCCTTTGTGAAGATCAAAGGAAATACAGACAGACCCATGTTTTGTAAACCATGGATGCCTCCGTGTGTAAGCTGGGTGCCTGACTGGGTGCTTTTCAGGCAGACACTGGACCAGTTGTGCCAGGGGAGACCCAGGGAGGTCCTGCTGTGAGCGGTGCTGGAGATCAGGTCACATATGCCTCTATCAAAGCCCCGTTGCCTGCAAGGTTCCCAGGAGCTGAAATGCACAGCAAGCTCTCGGAATAGCCCTCGTTGGTGCCCCTGGAGCTCTGCTCCCAGGCCTTGGAAACCAGCAAATCATCCCCTCAGAGCCAGAGTCTGCACATGGGAGCAAGGGACTGGAAGAGCCACTGGCCTGAGAGCTGGGGGTGGGCTTCCCTTCCACATGGTAAGGTGGTCCTGGGAGGAAAGAGGTACTGTGACTGCACTGCTGAGCGCCCTCTGTGAATGAACACACCCAGGGGGGAGGAGGATGTCAGAGCCTGCAAAGTGACTAGGGCGTTTTTAACTGGGTATCAGGACTGGGAGGAGTCAGCACCCCAGGCTTGGGGGAAGGTCACCTTCTGAAGCGCCTGGTGTTCGTGAAGAGAAGGGGCACTTGATTTCCTTTGGAACACTGGCCCCTCCACAAACCAGAATTCTGTCAAGATGCTGCTCGTGAGTCACAGAACTGGCATTTGTTGGGGGAGGACAGAGGACAGGACTGGATGACCTTGGCACACAGAAGGACCGTTGGATCCTGGCTGCCCCTTCCACAAGGGAGAAAATCAAGCCTGCCTCAGAGAGGAGGGGATGCAGACTAGCTGGGTTACAGAACAGGCTCTCAAATCATATCAGCCCTCCTGGCAGCCACCTCAGAAGGCCCGCTGAGGGACAGCAGAAGACACTAGGCCTCTAGGTTGGTCCAGGGCAAAATCTGGCTTCTGTCACCAAGCAGTTTAAATGTACAAGCCAAGCCATCTGTCTGGGAGTGAGCCTGGTATCTCCTCTCCATATACCATGGACTCAGAGTAGAGAACGGTGGGAGGGAGCCTGTCAGAGCCCAGGTGCTCAGGGGGGCTGGCAAGGCCAGTGGATAAGCCAAGGAGTAGATCCAAACCCACCGTGACACTGACTCCCTGTGTGCTGTGATGTCCAGAAAGGCTCACAACCTCTCTGGGCCTAATTCTACTGGGAGCCACGCTTTGCTGTAAAAGGGTGAAAAGAATGGATGCTAAAGATGCTCATCAAATCCACGAGGAGGAAGAAACAGGAATGTGACTAGAGGCCGAGTACACCCAAAATTAAAGTCAATTGAAGATGGAGAGTTGGATATATTACGCTTTATGTACTCCTGAATTTTGAGAAACCCTTGATGACAGCCAACAGCGTGGCCCCCCAGGACTCGGTGCTACGGGAGGCGAGCCCCAGGGGCACGCGCGCCCGGGGCGGGGATGCTCACGCTCAGCCCGGGCTGCAGGCGGCCGTACTGCTCCGACACCCAGAAGCCGCGCCGGTCCTCCAGCGCGATGAAGGGCTGGTCGGGGAAGCGCGCGCGGAACTTCCTGAGGAAGCCGCCCTCGAAGTCGGCCAGCACGCCGTCCATGTCCACCAGCACTCGCAGGGCGCGGCCAGCAGGCCCACCCGACGCCCAGCGCCGCCCTGCCGGCCCCGCCGCGCCGCGGGGCCTCCGCGAGCACCAACCGCGCAGCCGGATCATGGCCCCAGGCGGGCGCTCGCCGCGGGCACCGGGGCCATGACCGCGGGAGAAGACACTGCGGGCCTGGGGGCCGGGCGCGGGGCGCGGGGCGCGCCGGGTGCGGGGAGCGCACGGACGCGCGCGGCGCCCGGGGCGCGCGGGGTACGGGCGGGGGGCGCGGGGGGCAAGAGCGCGCAAGCTCCGGCTCCAGAGCGAGGCTGCGGTTTCGCCGCCCTTAAAGGGACCCGCGCCGACCGAGGCGGGCCCAAGGGGCGTGGCCTGGAGGATAGTCCGGGTCGCTGGGCTGTCCCCGGGGCGTCCGCAGTCCCTGGATCTCCACTGGCACCTTCTCCTGGGATTCTGCTCCTGGGCTCCCTCCTCCAACTGCCACAGCGAGGATGGAGCAGGCCTGTGTCGCAGAGACGTTTACTGAGCCCCTAGAGCGTCTCTCAGTGGAGCATATGGACGAGGTCCTGCTATCTTGGAACTTACATCTTAGAAGGGGAGATGAACAGGAGGCAAATAAGCCAAGTACACAGGCAGAAGAATTTAAGGGAGGGAACCAGAACAGGGTGATGCGCCCCCTGCTTTACAGTGACTAGCTGGGGAAAGCTGCCAGAACAGACACAAAGCCTTAATAAAACTGGCGACTTTCAAATGAATCCATAAATGAATACTGTTATGTACCCTGTTGTAAGTGGGTTTTGGGAGGAGACATTTAAAATCTTTTATTGTCACTCTGGTTGAAAAAGAGACAGTTACTATTGTTATAGACAAGCAATATTCAACAGACACACCAGGATCCTTCTCATTAACATTCTAGCCACACTAGCATTTTCTCTATCCCAGAAACACCAAACGTATCTGGGTCTTAAGACTTTGGCATACATTTATTCCTCGCTCTGAAACTCTCTGCCCAAGATCTCTTTTTTATTTATTGTATTTGTGTGACTGCCTTGGGTCTTAGTTGTGGCACCCCAGAATCTTGGATGCATCTCGTGGGATCTTTTTTTGTGGCATACCAGCTCTGGAACTTCCGAGCTTAGCAGTTGCCATGCTCAGTTTTAGTTGCTCTGGGTCATGTGGGACCTTAGTTCCCCAACCAGGGATCAAACCAGTGTCCCCTGCATTGCAAGGCAAATTCTTAGCTGCTAGACCACCAGGGAAGTCCCCCAGCTCTTTCTCAACCTTCTGAACTTGGAAGCCTTTCTTGACCTTCCTCTACCCCATCACCGTGTTTTATTTTCTTCATAACATGTGCTAACTCTCTGAAAGTATTTCATTTGCTTGCTTAGTGTCTTACTCTTCAACCAGAACTTCATGTCAGCAAGAACTTTCTGTTTAGATCACAGATATATGCAGCCCTGTCCCTGCATCTGGCACAGGGTTGGACACAGAGACAAAGTAAGTGTGTTTTCAAAGAATGAAAGACAGAGCTTCCCTGGTGGTACAGTGGATGGGAATCTGCCTGCCAGTGCAGGTGACACAGGTTCCATCCCTGGTCCAGGAAGATCTCACAGGCCGCCGAACAGTTAAGCCCATGCACCGCAACTACTGTGCCTGTGCTCTAGAGCCCATGCTCCGCAACAAGAGAAGCCCCTGCAATGAGAAGCCTGAGCACCAAGACAAAGAGTAGCCCCACCTTGCGGCACCTGGAGAAAGCCCTCCTGCAGCAACAAAGACCCAGCACAACCAAAAGTAAATAATAAAATCTCTTTTTTTTTTTTAATGAGAAAACAGATGATTGAATGTGGCATCTCCACTCACTTCTGTGGCTGTTTGTTGTAAGGTGTGTCTTATTTAATTGCCGGGTTTTATACATGACTAGCCTTTAAAGAAAAAGGGAAAATATATTCAAGGTTATCCCTGTAACCATGTCTCTTTCATTTTCACTCTTGAGAGGAAGAAAGAAGGGTGGGATGTCTCTTAGCAGTACTGAAATGAGTGTGATTTTATTTTTGGCTCCTCTTTACTGCATCCAGGCCTTCTCAGACTTCAGTGTGCATCATGGTTACCTGTAGCAAGAGTTTCTGATGTAGTAAATCTAAAGTGGAATCCCAGAAGTTCCCAGGTGGGACTTAGCTGGTAGTCCACTGGTTAAGAATTACCTTGCAATTCGGGAGACAAGAGATGGAACCCTGGTCAGGGAACTAAGATCCCAAGTGCCACAGAGCAACTAAGTCAACGCACCAAAACTACTGTGCCACAACCAGAGAGTCTGTGCATGCATGCCTGCTCAGCCACTTTGGTTGTGTCTGGGCCTGTGTGACCCTATGGACTGTAGCCCACCAGGCTCCTCTGTCCATGGGATTCTCCAGGCAAGAATACTGGAGTGGGTTGCTGTGCTCTCCTCCAACAGATCTTCCCGACCTAGGGATTGAACTTGTGTCTTTTAGGTCTCCTGCACTGGCAGGCAGGTTCTTTATCACTAGCACCATCTGGGAAGCCCCAGAGAGTCTACGGGCCACAAGGAAAGATCCCACATGGCACAAGGAAGACCTGACACGGCCAAATAAATAAATCTTAAAAAAGTTCCCAGGTGCTGCTGCTGCTCTTGGCTGGGGATCACACTTTGAGAAGAGATCCCACTAAATAGGCAAAAAAAAAACAACTGAAGTATGACTAGTCCAATTCAGTTCGGTCACTCAATCATGTGCGACTCTTTGCGACCCCATGGACTGCAGCACCCAGTAGCTGTGGCTATTTTGAGTTATAGTAGTGCTTAACTTCTCTCGAAACTGCTGGCTTTTATTAAAATCCATGTATATCCATGGAAATGTATCTTATAATTCAAAATATCTGTCCTCTGTTTGAGGACCAAATATGGCCATAGAGCATACAGGGACGTCTCCATCCTAGAGTATAAGCATTAAAGTCATTCATCCATACACGTCATCATCTATACATTCATATATACAAATACATCCATTTACTTCTATCGCTATATCAACATACAATTATTACTATTATATTTCATGTGAACTGACTACTGCAATAGCTTCTTAAATGACTCTCTGAGGTTATCCACGTGAAGCCAGTCTTTTTCCAAGTGCAAGTCTGATTCATGCCACTCGCTTACTTGAAACCCTCCATGGCTCCCCAATCTTCTCAGGGAAAAATCCTGTCGCTTTAACACGGCTTACTTGACATGGCCCCTGTTTATCTTGCAGCCCCATCTCACATCATCCCTCTCCAGCCATAAGTGTTTTACGTAGTTTATCGTGAGAATTTTACAGATGGGGAAACAAGGCAGCGGACAGCCAAGGAACTTGCCGAGAGTCGTGGAGCTAAGTGGTAGAAAAGGGACTTGAAGGCAGGTTGCCTTCCTGGCTGGAAAAGCCTCAGGGAAGAGGTTGAGATTAAGACAGGCGAGTTCCCTGGGTGGGGAAGATCCCCTGGAGAAGGAAATGGCTACCCACTTCAATATTCTTGCCTGGGAAATGCCATGGACAGAGGAGCCTGGCGGGCTACACAGTCCGTAGGCTCGCAAAGAGTCGGACACGATAGAACGACTGAACTAGGCATTCAGTTCCTTCCTTTGCCCACCATCCCTGTTAAATCCAGGGAGCGACTTCACGTGTGCACAGAATGAAGACGGAAGGGAAAAAAACCTGCTTTCCGGCGCGGGCATCCGCAGAACCGGTTCCATGGAAACCGTAGCCGGGTCCAGGTAGGTAGATCTCGCGGCGCTTGAGCGACGGAAGTGACGTCACCGCCCTGAGGCCCTCCGGTGGGTCGCCGGCCCTCGTCCCGCGCGCGCCGCCTCCGCCGCCTCCGCCGCCCGGCTGCCGGGAACATGGCGTCCGCCCTGGAGCAGTTTGTCAACAGCGTCCGCCAGCTCTCCGCCCAAGGTGAGGCGATGGACGCGGCTTGCGAGCCTGCGTCCGGGCTGCAGCGGGGGTCTTGGCGCTCGGGCCGGGGCAGAGGAGCGCACGAGATGGGCGACCCCTTCGCCCAGGCCCCGGCCTCCGCCCCCCGCGGTCGGAGCTCCGTCCGTCTCGCCTTCGAGAGGCCCTTCCCGACCTGGCCGCGCGGCCGAGCCCCTCGCGGCTGGCCGCGCTCGACCCCCGGGGGCCCTGGCTCCGGGCTCCCTCTTGGGGGGGGCGGAGTTGTGGCCGCGGTGAATTTGCCCCTAATTTTCATGCCTTTGGTTGGTTCCTCTCGTCGCCTGAGTGTCGTGCCCTGGGCCCAGAATTAAAGTAATTGGCCGTTGTCATGAGGCCACTTTCCTCACCCTGTTGGTTCATCTGTGAAATAGAAAACGTCCGGACTGCGCGGGGTTGTCAGGGGTGAGCGGGAGGAACCGTTAAGGTTGCAGGAGCCGCGTGACCTTGCCCAGGCACCCTTCTTTCGGGAGTCGCGTCTCCGGGTGTAAGCACCCAGGTGCTGCCCGCCTGGCTGCCCCGAGGTTGATTTGGTGCCGGGCGCTGCGCAGCGCAGCGATTCTTTCTCGTTTCTCTCCACAGTGGTAGGAGTTAGGGTCAGCGGTGAGGCTAGGAGTCTCTGGGAGTGAGGAAGGCATTCACTCATTTGTGCCACAGACTCTAGTTTCTGTTTCCCGAGGTGCCATGAGATTAGAAGGTGTGGGAAGCCCTGTCTCAGTAGGGCTTCCCAGGTGGCTGAGTGGTAAGGAATCTGCCTGCCAATGCAGGAGATCCCCTTCGATCCCTGGGTCAGGAAGATCCCGTGGAGGAGAAAATGGCAACCCACTCCAGTATTCTTGCCTGGAGAGTCTCATGGACAGAGGAGCCTGGGGGGTGTGGAGGAGAAAATGGCAACCCACTCCAGTATTCTTGCCTGGAGAGTCTCATGGACAGAGGAGCCTGGGCGGCTGCAGAGAGTTGGACATGACTGACTTTAGCTGCTGAACACGCACGCACCTGTCTCTGTCACTTGGTGACTAACCAAACAACTCATTTCCCAGGTCCAATTGTCTTACTTACAAAACACAGCCGGGGCGTGCTGGTGAGCATCAAGCAGAATCGCTTGCCTGGAAGCTTCACACACATGCCTTGTGCAGGCTGCTGCTGTAGGAGCAGGCTGCCCAGCAGAGACTTGCAGATCACTTTCCCTGCCTCTGGCTGGTGTGCCTCACGCTTCCCGAACAGACCGGTTCTGGTGTGGAGTAAGGGCTGGAGTAGAGAAGGAAGGAGGGGGCTGCTCAGAAGATGATGGGGCATGCAGACCGGAAGTGACGGGCATGGGAATGAAGGCGGAGGGGAGAGGACAGAGTCGACTGAGAGGCTAAGGCGTGAGATGAAGTTATAGCTGGTGACATTTTGGATACAGAAGGGAGATGAGTTGGTGCTGATGGTAATGTGCACTCTGCTGCCTTGGGGCACTGGAAGTGGGAGTGTGATACCTTCAGTGGCCAGAGGAAAGTGGGAAACTTAGCACTGAGACCGAAGGCAAAGTCATTTGGTGTCTCTGGCCCTTCTGGGTCCTCATCTGAAATGAAGGAGTTGGAAGAAATCACCTTTAGACACCTGCAGGTCTGAGGTATGACATCCTTTGGTCTGGTGAATGCTATTCTGAATGGTAGTGTTGTTCTTGTTTTCCAGGGCAAATGACTCAGCTTTGTGAACTGATCAACAAGAGTGGGGAGCTCCTAGCGAAGAACTTATCCCATCTGGATACCGTACTCGGGGCCCTGGACGTCCAGGAGCACTCCTTGGGCGTCCTCGCTGTCTTGTAAGGGCGTCTTCCTTCACAGCTTTGTGCTCACTCAGCGTCAACATTGCACTCTCTGGCTTTGTTTGGTGTAGGAAGTAAGCCCTGTAAATGACAGTGAGCTCTTTGGCACAACTAAAGTCGCATTGTAACCTCATTGCAGCTAATCATTGCTTGTATTTTTCGTTCTGCTTTATTATTTTTTAAAATTCTTAATGTTTATACAAATTTTGAAACGTAGTTTTAAAAAATGAATGGTGATGTCAGTTGTGGCACTGTAGTTTGTGTTTATCTGAAAACTTTTATTCGTGTGATCCATGGGATTCTCCCCATTTTCTGAATTGAAAAGAGGAAAAAGTGGCAGGACAGGGCAGGAGGCTGAGCTGAGTGAAGTTCCAAGTGATCCAGAGCACCCTGCAGACAAGTTTAAGCTGGTTTAAGACCAAGTTAAACAGACGTTACTCCAGTTGGCCTTTTGAACTCTTGTGACTCTATGTACTTGACGGTTGATTTTTTTTTTTTCTCTTGATGTTTTAGTGTCATAGATTGGGATTTTATGGTTGTTGTGAAAGTTGAAATAATGTAGATGAACTGAGAACAAATTGACTTGAAGTGAGGGTCTGGCTTCACTTGAGCTAGCGCTCCTGAGACAGGGGTGTGTCAGGAGGAAGGTGCTATCAGAGCCTGAGGTCTAGCCTGGACTCACAGGATGGTGGTCAGTGGCTGCTGTGTGTCTTGAGTGTAAATCTTTAGAAATAAATGACATGCAGGATTTAGCTCCTCTGTCGTACTTGCAGCATCTTGAGGACTCAGTAGCCACTGCTTTAGATGGCACACACACGGAACAGGACCTCTGCTGTGGAAACTTCTGCCGGCTGTGGCTGGCAGATAAAGATTTCTACTGGTTGTGCTTTCTGATTAAAAGAACAGGTAGCACAGTTTGTACCCACTTCAGCTTATGCCGATGTGTGTTTCGAGTGAGATGATGTATGTGAAAGCTTTCTGAAGCTATAAGATGTTTGACGTTGTGTGTCAGTTAGAGGAAACCTGGGAAGAACCCTGACCTGGTTACCAGGTTCCCTGGGTTTGAATCTGTGTTCTGCCGAGTATGAAATGTGGGGTCCTGAACTGTGTATTTTTGTTTATAAAGTGGAAGTCACAGTGCTTTACTGACCTACTGTGAAGCCCAGATGAGGTTGTTTGGACAGATTTTGATCATTGGAAATGTAATTACTGATGTCAGGTGGCATTGTGATACTGTATGGATGGAAGTACAAGTTGAAAGATGGAGAAATTGTTGTTAGGTGATAACACCTGTTTCATTTTTCTTGAAATGAGTTTAAACCATTCAGTGTTTTCTTTTTTCTTTGTTGTTGTTGTTGTTGTTTGTTTTCTTTTTTAAAAAGAAGAGTTTGAAGTTTTCTTGTAAGCGATATGTAAGTGGTGGTGACTACATAATTTCTCCCCAGAAACCTTTCTCCAACTCCCTCTTGGTATTCATGGTGGCACCTGGTGGCACCGTCTGCCAGGTACCTCGGGATGGGTCATCTGAGTTGTCCCTCTTCCAACCAGTCCACTCCGCTGGTCCTGCCCCACAGCTAGTCCTCCTCCCCTGGGTCTGGGGCAGCACCATGGCTGTGATCCACTGCCGTGGCCTCCAGCCAACCCGTAGCTTCCTCCCCGTCCCCCTTCAGTCTGTTCTGCTCAGGGTTTCTAAGTGAGTAAGCAGTACTGAACACATTGGAATGCAAAAGGAAAGTATTTAAAAAATTTGGGGGGCTACAAGCTTAAGTTTCGTTACTTTGAGTATTAAGTGGCCTGATATTTGACCTCATTTAACAGAGTTTTCTTTTTTGAAAGTTGCTCTCTTTTGGATGTTTTTTATTTTTTGCCTTTTTGCTCCAGGTAAAAGTTGTTCTTTAAGCTTATTTTTCTTAGTTTCTATTTGTGTTTATGTTCTGTGTCTTGATTATGCAAAGAACCAGGCCAGCAGAATCCCGTAGATTCTGGTTCTTAATTTTTAAAAGTATCATGACTCCTTTAACTTCACAGAGCATTGGAGGCAGGATGGACTTCCATATTTCCTGCCATGAGGCCCCAACCAGGACCAGTTGGTTCTTCTCTGTGTTGTAGGTTTGTGAAGTTTTCCATGCCCAGCGTTCCCGACTTCGAGACGCTGTTCTCCCAGGTTCAGCTCTTCATCAGCACCTGCAACGGGGAGCACATCCGCTATGCGACAGACACCTGTAAGGGCAGCGCCTTTTCTCCTCCATGGATATGTTCTGCCCTGTACTCACTTACATCTTCAATGTTTTGTTATTGTGTCTAGTTGCTGGGCTTTGCCATCAGCTAACTAATGCGCTTGTGGAAAGAAAACAGGTAAGAATGTTGTTTGAGTATTTACAGTTCTGTTTCATGTGTGTGTAACCTGCGCAATGCGCCGAGCATTAGGGTCCCAGCCTCGTGCTGAGACCCTGATGCTCAGATATATGTGATGGGTGTGGAGAGCTCAGAACGTCTCCCGGGGGAGCTCTGACCACAGGACAGGTGCCTCCAGGGCGCAGCTGCTGCTTATGTTTGGAATGGCCCTTCTAGTGCTCTTCATGTTATAAAATGCAGATTTTGTTGGTTAAACCTTTTGTGTGTGTTAGTCGCTGAGTTGTGTCCAGCTCTTTGCGACCTCTTGGACTGTAGCTCGCTAGGCTCCTCTGTCCATGGAATTCTCCAGGCAAGAACACTGGAGTGGGTTGCTATTTCCTTTTCCAGGGGATCTTCCTGACCCAGGGATAGAACCTGCATCTTCCACATTGCAGGTAGATTCTTCAGCATCGAAGCCACCAGGGAAGCCCTTCTTGTTAAACCTTTTAATTTGTAATTATGACCTAATTTTCACTTCATAAGAAGTTGTTAGGTTGGTATAATTAATTGCCATAAATGCCCTCCACCCGGAGTCCCTAGGTATTGGTATCTTCCCTAACCTACTCAGTCTTGTCTCCTTCCTTTCTGAGCCACAAGAAAGAAGGTCACAGCTATGGTCCCCCTTACACTGAGAGTTCAGTGAGTGTTTCTTCAAAACTAGGCCAACTTAGAATGTTCCCTAATGTCACCACAGCACGACATCAGAAGACAAACATGTATAGAACCCTTTAACATATCTGACTTCGTTACGCTTTGACCAGTTGTTTTTGCTAATGTCTTTTGTAACAAAAGATAATCTCGGATCACAGGTTGAATTACATTATTGTGTCTCTTTAGTCTCCTTTATTAATTTTTTTCATTTAACCTAGCTCTGTAGTTCCAAACGAAGAGTTTTAGCAGTATTAATTTGTAGTGTTGTGTCTGAAACTTTGTCATGTTATCTGTCTACAAAGAAGAAAGGAAAGTGAAATCGCTCAGTCATGTCCGACTCTTTGCAGCCCCCATGAACTGCAGCCTCCCAGGCTCCTCTGTCCATGGGATTTTCCAGGCAAGAGTACTGGAGTGGGTTGCCATTTCCTTCTCCAGTCTTTAGTCTCCTTTAATCTAGTGAAGTCTTTATTTATTGTGATACTGACACAGGTTATGATTTGGATGTTTCTTTTTGATTTGAAATTGAACTTTAAAAGACTGATGGTGTGAAAGAGCCTGAAAACAAAGACTCAGTTGATATTTTGTAGGTGCACTACCTAACTGTTGTTTGAGGGAGATGGTTAAAAATATCCAATCAGTCTTCACTGAGGAAAGCTTGTGAGTTCCTCCCCTCCTTTATGGTCACATCTTCTCCCCAGAAGCTGATTGCACCTCATGTGATTCTCAGTCTTGTTATTCATGATCAGGGCAGGAAAATGGTCTGTTTGTAGCTTGTGGTATCGCTTTCAACAGTAATTTACCATCAGGTAAGAGATGTTGCTGAAGAGAATTTACAGGTGACCCCCCAGACTGTCCTGCAGGAAAGGGCCAGCATCCATGTTCTCAGTTAAGTCTCCTAAACACGGGTCTGTGATTAATGATTCAGAAAATTATTGTTTGTTTACCTGTAAATATAATGAACTGTTGAGAATGTAATGTTGCTTTTGATTGTTGATCTCCATTAATTAGAAAAAGCTTTCTGATTTTAAAAAGTTGTGCTAATTACTCTAAATATGACAGTAAACAGCCTAAGAGGACACTTTTTGACTGAAAAGAGACAGAAGTTTCTCCAGAGGCTGTGGGAACCCCCTCCTGTCATTTAGAGGAGCCTGCCTATAGGGTTACTTTCATTTGTAAGGGACAGCCTAGGACCCGGCGTGCCGCCCCCACTGAGGCCCTAACTGACAGGCCTTTTTCTGACAGCCCCTGCGAGGAATCGGCGTCCTTAGGCAGGCCATTGACAAGATGCAAATGAACACAAACCAGCTGACCTCTGTGCACGCCGACCTCTGCCAGGTGAGCACCAGAGGGTCACCCAGGTCAAGGTTGGACATGGTGGGGATGGCCGCATGTTTTAAGTGTCAGAAGCTGCACTGTTGCTGGAAGGGAATGTTGGGGCTGCTGACCACCAGCCATGGGCTGCCACCCAGCCAGTCAGTGTGACGTGAGAGCAGGTTGGGGTCGGGGTGGTGCTTGTGATCCTGACAGCACTGCTAGTAGGAACTCTGGGACCTGAGAACCAACTGGTGACTTCTCACACCTGAAGATGTTACTTGTTTGTTTATTTTGTGTGACTCGAAACCCAGATGGCAAAGGAGGAATATGTGTGATGAAGCCTGCCTCTACCTGCTCCCTCGCCACCCATCCTTCCTTTCCAGAGGAAGCTGGAGTTGATCATTTCTCCTGCAGCCCTCCAGAGACAGTTTAGGCACACACCAGCAGATACCTGTTTATTTTTGTCTCTCTAGTTTAAACACAAATAGTAGCAATCTATACAACGTCTTTTTCTTACATACTGTGTCTTGGAGATGATTTTGTGTTAGTGCTTTATAGCCACAGAGAACTCCATACTGTGGGTTTAGCCAGTCTCTGTCGGGTATCCAGATTGTTCCCTTAATGAATAGCCTGGTATGTGGATTATTTCAACCACATCTTCTCACTTCACATGGAGATGTGCATTCTTTTCTCTTTTTTTCTTTTGAAGCACTTTTGTGGTGGAAGTGTGACGGGCACACGGTAGAGTTTATGAGTCTTAGGTGTGCAGGGTTTGCACCCCTGTCTGCCTGGTTCCACTGTCACCCGGGCCTGAGGGCTCTGCCGGTCCTGCTTTCTTGGGCTGCACATTCTCTGCTCATAGTCAAGGGAGTCAGAGCAGGCAAGGAGATACCTGAGAGGAGCTGTGCCCGTGCCGCCAGGGCAGCGGAGAGCAGAGCCTACACTTGTGCATCTAGAGATGCCCAGGTTTTGCTTCGCTTGTGAACTCTTCATGTCACAGCTGGTTAGCCTTTTCCAAAGAAATGCTGTTTTATTCCGAATCCCTAAGAAGATGGAAGGACATGTTGTTTAAATCATTCTAGTCAGTAAGATGTAAAGCCAAGTGTTTTCTAGAACTTTCTGAGTTTTCTCCTTTTGCTGAACTGTGCCGAAGTGCATGTGGAGTGATGGCTGCACATATCTCTCCACAGCTGTGTTTGCTGGCAAAGTGCTTTAAGCCAGCCCTGCCATACCTGGATGTGGACATGGTGGACATCTGCAAGGAGAACGGGGCCTACGACGCCAAGCACTTCCTGTGCTACTACTACTATGGCGGGATGGTCTACACTGGACTGAAGAACTTCGAGCGGGCACTCTACTTCTATGAGCAGGTGGTCACTCCCCCAGCTTGGGGCGTATGTGTGGTCAGAGAGGCGTGCCTTGACTGGTGGCAGGGGCCTGAGGCAGGGAGGGACTCGAATTCTCTCTGGTGCGGGTTGAGTCCTGTGTGTCTCTGGATGTTTGTGGCTTCCTCTGTATGTGAGCAAGCAGTGGAGCCCAGTGGTCTTTGTCGTGTTTTCTTGTTCTGAAGTGAGGTGTGAAGTTGGGTTAAGTTCTTTGCTTTTTTTTTTTGGTCCATGCTGCGTGGCTTACAGTATCTTAGTTCCCCAAGCAGGGACTAAACCCAGGGCCATAGCAGTGAAAGCACTGAACCCTAACCCTGAACTGTTATTTATTAAAACTGTTTGTTTTAATAAAACACTCTCCTGGTTCATAACTCAAGAGTATATAAAGGAGTTCAGAGAAGAAAGTGCCTCCCCTCCACCCTTTTGTGTCTGTGATGAGATGTGCTTTTCTGGAGGCTCTCTCAGGGCCTAAAAAGACAGGACTGGGTAGAAACAGTGTTTTAAGATGAACTTGTCAGACGTTCAGAAGTTCAGTTTGATTTGGAGTGCACGTTCTGGTAATCAAAGGTGCTCGAACCTTGGAGGAGCTCAGAGTGTACCTGAGATTCTGTGCAAGCTTGTGCACACACCTGTGACTGGGCGTGGCCTTGGTCAGTGGGACTGACCAGCATTGCTGGGGCCTGGGACAGGGTGACTGGAGGTGCTGCTGGGCAGGGGGCGTGACTGATACCAGACAGACATCTTTTTTTACTGCTTTTCTGAAACATTCCAAAAGATATACTTGCTAGAAAAACAAAAAAACCCAACACCTCAAATCACACAGCATTACATAAAGTGACGAGTGAGAGCTGTGTCCACCTTTCACCCTGAGCACAGGTGGCCCTGATGCTCCCTGGCCCCTGGTGGGCAGGCTCTCTAGCAGGTTCTGCTGCTTTGTGTGAAAGCGGTACTGCCTGGGGTTCGTGCTTGTGTCCTCATGCTCTTACAGGATTGTTTCTGTGGAATAACTCAGAATGGCCTTAAGGGCCCAGGGGCTTGGATTTTGTTTGGGACATTTGGGCTGATTTGGGTGATAGATTTGGATTCTTAACCTTCATGAATCCATGTGAAAGAAGGTAGAAAGGCAGCCACAGAACAGGAGGAAATACTTGAAGGTGATGTTTCTGAAAAGATACTCACATCCAGAATGTGCAGAGGTGTCAGAATTCAACAGTAAAAACCCTAAAGTTTTAAAACAGGCGACAGATTTGAAGTCAGAGCCATGTTGTGGCACCAGGTCACACAGCAGGCTCTTGTGATGGGGTGCTAGCTGCTGACAGGGGTGTGGGGTTCAGAGCCCTTATCATGGCCAGTGGGATGCTCAGTGATGCGGCCCCTTCGGAAACAGTCTGGCGGTTCCTCAAGAGGTTACACCTGAAACCTCCGTGTGACCCAGCACTTCCATTCCCAGGATTACACCTGAGAGAAGTGACAGCAGACACCCACCTAGACACACACATGAATGTTCTCAGCAGCAAGAGCCATGTGGCCAGACGCCCGCCAGCCGAGATGGTCTCTCTTTATGTGGAGCACCATTGGCCTGAAACATAGAATAGGTTGTGACACAGGTTACTTCAGCGTGTGCCCTGGAAGTGTCACGGTGAAGCTGCTCACATAAGACCCTGTGAAGCCATTTATGGGAACTTCCCAGCACTCCAATGGTTAGGACTCCATGCTCTCACTGCCAAGGGCCTGGGTTTAATCCCTGGTTGGGGAACTAAGATTCCATGAGCTACACAGCACAGCCAAGAGCGGGAGGGGGGGGGCGCGGGGGGGAGCCATTAATATGAAATGTCCAGAGCAGGCAAGTCCTTGAACAAGACTTGAAGTGGAGGAGTGGATGCTGGTATGGGCAGTGACCCCTGCTCAGCAGGGTTTCTTTTTAGGAGGGTGAAAATGTCCTGAAATTAGGTAGCGGGAACAGTTGCAATTTGGTGATCATGCCAAAGCCCGGTCGTCATTAAAGGCAGTGACTGGGCGTCAGTACTATCTTGCTAATTCATGCTCTGTCCTCATTCTGATGTTCCTCTCCACCCAGGCCATCACCACGCCTGCCATGGCCGTCAGTCACATCATGTTGGAGTCGTATAAGAAGTATATCCTGGTCTCTCTGATCCTGCTGGGCAAAGTACAGCAGCTGCCGAAATACACGTCTCAGATTGTGGGTAGATTCATTAAGGTGAGCTTTCAAAACAGTGATTTTTCAGCTGACATGTTCTGTTCCTATAAAGCTGTGGTGATGCATAATTCTGTAATCTGTGTGACTAGACTTTTCTGGCATCTTCAATTAGCAGATGTTCTCGACGTCGCCTGGGCATCTGGCAGGACCCTGACTGTCCTTGTCCGTGCCCACCGATCCCCTGATGGGGTGGGGTGTTCCCGGGAATCTGCGTGCATACTGTTGCTCTGGGTGGTCATGGCGTAGGGGTTTAAGGTTCTGATAGAGCATTGCTGGCTCTGTTGGACTTGAGCTCTGACTAGGTGCTGGGAGATCCTCTTAGACTCAAAGCTTTGCTCACTGAGCTGCTATGGTTTTCCTAAGGACTCAGCCCCAGGACCACGTGGAGAAATGATCTCCTTTTTTATTTTCTCATAATTCATGCTTATTTTAAATTGATGTCACTATCATTTGATAACAGTTTTGTGCTGACCCTCCTTGAACAAAACTCAAAGTTTCAGGAGGGCAGTTTGAAAGTCTTCCTGATGTGAAGGTTTCTGTGCTGTCATGTTGAGCGTTGCCCGTGTCCTTCAGCTACCTGTCGTGGTTCTTGGGCTCCCGGCTGCCTGTCACAGATGGGCGTGGGGGGGGGTGGGTGAGAGGCCCTTGGAGCCCGTGGAAGAGTGACGCGGGTTTGGAGAACTCCGCAGGTGGCCCCCATGGCCCTGGAGAGTGACCTGTTCCAGGAGGAGCACTTTCGTAAGTGGGGTCCTCATGACTCACCTCCTTCACAAGAGCTGCGGTTTGTCTGCAGGGTTAACGGAGTGGTGACGAGGGCTCAGGCATCAGGGTAGGGCTGCTCAGCTCCGCTTGCTGGCTCCTGCAGCCCTGCCCCATGTCTGACAGGGAAGATGAGGAGCCGTATCGCCTGGGTGGTGGACACAGCTCCGCTCTGAGGGGCCCTCAGCCCGGGGGTCTCTTGTTCCCCCGGAAGCAGTCAGTTGTCCCATGGCACCTGGTGAGGCACGTGTGGAGCAAGAGGGGCTGAGAAGGGTGGGTGTTTGCCTTCTTTCTTCTCAAGGTGGTTTATCTGGGACAGGTCAGGAGCTGCCTGTGAGAAAAAGGCCTGTGGCCGTCACTGAATGCAGGCTCCAGGCCTGCTCTATGCTACACAAGGAACTCCATGGTAAACTTCTCTCCTTGGTCTTGAAAACTAGACATTTGCTTAGAGTAACTTACAGTTTTCTGGGTAACAGTAAGGGACGCTGGACCTCCTTGCTCTACATTTAGTGCCATGTTTCCTTTTGCGTCTCACACAGGCTCTGTTCTGCTAACTGTCGAATCTGGTTTCTTCCCACCTGCACACCTTTAGCCTCTTAGCAATGCATACCACGAGTTAGCGCAAGTGTACTCCACCAACAACCCCTCAGAGCTCCGCAGTCTGGTGACCAAGCACAGCGAGACCTTCACACGCGACAACAACATGGGGCTGGTGAAGCAGTGCCTGTCCTCTCTGTACAAGAAGAACATCCAGAGACTCACCAAGGTGCGGTCCTGTGGCCTCCGGAGCCAGGCTTTGTTGGTACTGAGGCAGCAGTGCAGGGTCCCAGCCGGTCCTTTGGGGACTTTGAGGGGTGCCTTTCCAGGGCTAGTATGGGATATTTGAGAAGAGGAACAGGTGAAGAGGAAGTGGGGAGGAGACGTGGCTGCTCTGGGAGGCAGACAGGTAGCTGAAGGGAGGGAGATGGCCCGGGCAGATGCTAAGGGTGCAGCTGTGTGGCCCGGGACCTCACAGCAGGCTAACCCACCCGTAGGCGCTTGACTGGTGCACTTGAGCTGGGGAAGGTAAGCCAACTGTATAGTTTTTATTTTTTAAGATGAAAATAGACTCAGTGGCTTTTGATGTTGGAAAATATGCTTATTATCAAGTGTTAAGACTGTCCAGGAAAGTGTAAAAAGAAAACAAAGGTTTATGTGAGCCAGGGAGGTGGAGGTGTTCACTGCAGGTAATGGGAAACCGGCAAAGAACAGCTGCAATGAGGGGGGAGGGGGCAGCTCTCCCCGCCCCGAGACGCAGCCCTGCGAGGACACAGTGGTCGAGATGGCTGGCTGCCGGGCAGCCGGGGGCACGGGATTGTCACGGGTGCGCAGACCTGCTCCTTGATCATGTTCTGGGGACATTTCTCTGGATCCGTCTGCTCCATGTGTGCGAACACGCCCACTGACGGTAACCAGGGTCATACACTGTGTGCTGTTCCACATCCTCTCTTCTGGTTTCTATGGCAATGTAAACCTGTATCGCAGTGACTGTACATTGTGCTTTGTTGTACATAACTTTCTCAGCCAGTTCTCTTCTGATAGACAGTCAAGTGGAAGTTTCTTACTTTGAAAGGAAAAATGTTCACCTTTCTAGTCCTCACTGGTGCTAAACTACCTAGATACTTCTTAGAATTCACAGGAGTTTCATTTGGGAAGGAGGCGCTACTCTGAACTAAAGTATATATAGAGTTTTTTTGGTCATTGGCTTATCAAGAATTTTCAACATCAGAATCTTAACAAGGCCTGCTTTGAGAATGCATTGTATTTACAGCTGACTGTTGTAAATATTGCCAGCTGCCCAAAAAAGGGGGCTTTTTAAGTTTGTTCCTGAAAGGCATTTTCATCAGGTCCCAGGCAGACCATGATAAACACTGGTTTCCTTTTAACCCTCGATGTGTTTACACATTCTGACTTTGAATTTTGAAGGATGAATCTTTTTTTTTTAAATTTCATATTATTTACAAGGTAATATATTTACAATACAAAATGTAGAGACAGAAAAATCTCCACCTAGTTCCTATACTGGAGCTGGCTTTTTCTTTCCCAGAGGCAGCACAGCATCACTGCTTCTTGGGCATACCCGCAGAGAGTGTATAAGCACATGCATTCACACGTGTGTGTGCTGTCACACATATGCACATTTTCCTTATTCAGAGATGTGAGACAGATATAGGCCCTGTTCTGTGCCCCTTTTTACGTTTAATGATGTGCATGTCTTCAATTTCAGCTCATAAAAAGCATCCTCACTTTGTAAGGTTTTTTATAGCCATGTAGGAGTCCATTTGTGTGGTTTCCCTGCACTCAGCCAGTCCTCTGCTGACAGACATCTGGACGGTTCCGACCTTTGCCATCACAGGTAGAGCTGCAGTGAGCAGCCTGGCACACACGTCATTCTAGACCCAGAAAGCACGTGGAGGGTGTTTCCTAGAAGTCATTGCTCTAGAAAACTGATGCTGAAACCTTAGCTCATCCAGTTCAAGTCATCTTCACAACAGAAAGCTAGCTTGTACACTCTTGGGAAGCAAGGGTTCAGTGACTTAATAGGAGTCTACACATTTAGTAGAATTTCTCTCCAGTCTGTTTCTACCTGTGATTGATTAACTTCTGAATTTCAGACATTTTTAACACTGTCATTACAAGATATGGCGAGTCGCGTGCAGCTGTCCGGGCCTCAGGAGGCCGAAAAGTATGTTCTGCACATGGTAAGTGTGTTTCTGTTTTCAGAAGTTACTTAGTGGAGTTTTGTCCTTGTAAAGGTTGCTGATGTTCACTGTGGGAGACGTAGAGGAGGAGGCAGGGCACCCAGTGTCACCACTGTGGGTGATCCGTCAGCTTCCTTACAGTTGGGGTTTTCCTGGGACATGTGCACGTGTGTCCCGCACAGTCGTGTCCTGAGGACATTCTTGGTCATCACGGCCAGGGAGTGCTGCTCATAGCAAGCAGAGCCGGGTCCTGCACACAGGGGGCGCTCCCACCGCCGAGAATTCTCTGGCTCAAAACGTCAATACTGCCAAGCCTGAAAAATCCTGTCCTACCGTGTAAAATTTATGAAGGTGGGGATTTTTGTTTTTAAATAAGATTTTATTTTTTTATAGCAATTTGAGATTCACTGCCAAATTGAGGGCAAAGTACAGAGTTCCCAGTCCCCACACACAGTCATAGCCTCCCCTGATCAGTATCCCCACCAGACAGGGCCATTGTCATAGCTGATGCTCCTCCACTGACAGGTCTTCATTCAGAGTCCTTAGTTTACATCAGGTTTGATCACGTGTCGGACACTCTGTGGGTTTGGATAAATGTGCATGGACATGAATCTGTCATGACCACATCGCGTGGAGCATCCACTCTGCCCTGCAGATGCCCTGTTCTCTGCCTGTTCCATACCACCCCTCCCACTACTGACCTTTTCATTTTCTCCAGTTTTGCTTTTTTCACAATGTCATATGGTTGGAATCATACAGTGTGTAGCCTTCTCAAACCAGGTTCCAGCCCTGCATCTGCCTAGAAAGGTTATTTTTATCCTGACTTGTAATGTCCCATTTTTAGCGGTGTCACATCTTTGAGCTTCTTATGAAAGGGAATGTATAGCATATGTACTCAGATGTCTGGCTGCTTCTGCTCAGCATCACAGGCCCCATGCACACTGTGTTGTGTGTTGTTACAGCCTGCTCACGTTCAGGGTTGCAGCATTCCACGGCATGAGTCCATCAGGTAGACACGGGGTGGTTTCCTATTATGGTTTTTACAGAGCACGCTGCTGGTGAACCTGGTATGCATTTCCACTAGGTGTGTTCTGTCCGCTGTGAGATCCTCCGTGTGTTCACAGAGTCAGGGAGTCACACCTTGTGTTCGGTTCTGTTTGGCTGCAGGCATTTCATTAACTAGGACCACGTCCCCCAGGCTGGAGATAGCAACCAGCCCAGGCAGCTCAGCTCCACCATCCCAAATGGAGCGTCACTGCTGCTGGAGCATGGTGTGTCAGGAATGACAGCACCCTTTTGGGATTTTCTCTCGGCTACTCCCTTTTTAGCTGCATGGACAGGATTTGGCTATGAGGATCAGTCAACTTAATCCCCTGTTGTTGATGCAAGTAAAAAACGTACACCTTGAAGCTGCCTTGGAATCAGCATTGGCAGGAAAATTTTCTTAAAGGACCAGAGGATAATTGCTACTGGAGTGAACCAAAAATTTGTTAGGGCTTCACTTTTGTAAAACACAAGGACGATTTCAATTATATCTCATAGAAGTTGTCTAAAGATTCAAGGGTGCTTCAGAATATCTGTGCCAGAGAAGCCAGACACATAGGACCACACACTGTCTGACTCCACTTACACAAAACCTCAGAACAGGCATGCGCACAGTGTGGAGAATACACAAGTGGAGGTGGGGCTTGAGAGGAGGGGGCTGGGCAGTGCCTAGGCAGACGGGGCGAGGGCCCTGGGTGGCACTGAGATCTTTTGACGCTGGTATAGGTGGTGCCTGTGCATCACCGGTGTAGTTGAATCTACTGAATTGTTCCCTTTAAAATGGTTGACTAGGGGATGTCCCTGGTGGTCCAGTGGCTAAGTCTGTGGCCTACTCTGCACCGGGAGCGGGTTCAGCCCTTGGTTGGGGAACTAGGACCCTGCAGGCCACATGGCACAGTCAAAGAAAAGGTTAGCTCACTTTATGTGGACTTTACTCCTTAGTCTCTCATGGTGCCCTGCACATATTAGGTATTTAAGAGAGAGAAGAGAGTTGAGGAAACAGGTAGAGCCTAAAACACTTACAGATTGATTTACTTATTGCTTTCTGTGATTTCCCCTGACTTCGTTGAAACACCACTTATTCACATAGTGTTTTGGGGCTAGACTATTTTCCTGATTTCTCTTTTATAGATAGAAGATGGTGAGATTTTTGCAAGTATCAATCAGAAGGATGGGATGGTCAGTTTCCACGATAACCCTGAAAAATACAACAACCCTGCCATGCTTCACAACATCGACCAGGAGGTAACACAAACGCCAGTGCCCTGGGCTGATGTCTGTGATGTTACACTTGAAGTACTGCTTCTGTGTTCCAGGATAATTTTAGTTTTGAATATAGGTAGTTCCCAACTAGTTTCTAAGAACATCTTATTTCCTAGAAAGTTAATTTCAAAATTTATAACCCGATTGTCTGGTTATAAATAAATGGTAGGTTAGCATCCTTGTCCAGTTTGTCAGAGCCTCCTTCAACTCCTGAAATGCTTGGAGAGTACAGTGTTTCAGTACAGTTTCATGTGTACCCAGTAGCCACTTATACTGTGGAGCCTTCAGTAACTTGAATCCGGAGTCCCGAGTCAGAAGGTCAGAGGGTAGCAGGCAGCTGGGAGGAAGGCTGGCCGCGGTTCCTGCTGGGCAGCAGCCATGGGCCAGGGAGCCGCTGCCTCTGCACCGCGGCCCATGCTGCTCTCAGGGCCTCTGGGCGTGAGCTGGGCTCACGAGGGCCAGCTGGCTTCTTGCCTATGACAGGCAAATGGATTCAACCAAATAGTAGCTTCAGAATATGCAAATCAGTAAGCCACCAGAGTCTCTTTTTGGCAATTCCAAATTTTTTTAAAACCCTGAAAGCTGGAAGTATTTTTTTTCTTTTTTTTGGGAAGTATTTTTTGTAACTCATTTGGTGTCAGATGCCACCTGAAATGACACTTATGTCAACATTTTAGGTTTCACTGCC
Source organism: Muntiacus reevesi (assembly GCF_963930625.1). Lineage (NCBI taxonomy): Eukaryota > Metazoa > Chordata > Mammalia > Artiodactyla > Cervidae > Muntiacus > Muntiacus reevesi. Next base: position 27,412,211 of record NC_089266.1, on the reverse strand, counting down.
AAAGATGGTCATGTGTTTAGTTTAATTATGGGGTGGCAGGCAATGTGCACTATTTGTGCTGTTAACTGTCTGATCCCAAATTCTGACTCCAGAACCTATCTGGCCCAGGCTGTGACCTTGCAGCACCGAAATAGTCTAGGCTCAAAAGGATAAACTTGCCCTGAACCTACCTGCTCAGCCTGTCCACCTGCCTCCACACAGATGCTGAAGTGTATAGAACTGGACGAGCGGCTGAAGGCTATGGACCAGGAGATCACTGTGAACCCCCAGTTTGTGCAGAAGGTGATTGGGGTCCCCTCGTTAATGGAAGTATGCTGGAGGGAGCTGGGTGGTGTCCCCATAATAGTGAAGTTCACAGAGACATGCTCATGGAGGGCATTTCGACACTCCAGGCTGGAAGTATGTTTAGGGGTGGGGGTGGGAGTCCTGGAACTGCCTCCCAGTTACACGGGGTGATATCCTCTGGGGCTGCTGGTGGGAAGCTCTTGCCCGGGCAGGCAAGTGCACTGTCTCCCGCCTCCCTCCCAGAGCATGGGGTCACAGGAAGATGACTCAGGAAACAAGCCGTCCAGTTACTCGTGAAGCCGACACCCATCCTGAGTCAGAGAAGCCATTGCCCATCCCTGCGGCCGGACAGGTGTCAGGAGGCGGCTGGAGGATCAGGCCCATCTCACCTGGACATAGACACAGTGCATTTTGTTTTGATGTCTTCAGTCCTGTGTGCTTTCAGTAAACCATTCTCTGTGAAGAAGGAAAACATTTTCAAACTTCAAAGCCTGTTGTGGGTTTATTTATCCTCAGATTAATGTTGTTGTTGCATTAAATCTGCCTTTTTGTTTTAAATTATTTGAACATTGGTTCGTTTTCTGTATCACCTTTTCCCTCTGAAAAGCTTTTAAAGAACATGGTTCATTCTGAACAGATGTAGATTTTAGGAGTTGTTGGAAGATTTGAATCTAAAGTTGATATAAAAAAAAAATAAAAAATAAAGTTGATATCAATTGCCTTAAAAAAAAAAAAAGCTGAGAGGAGAAAAAACATCTGGGAGAATCTCCCAGGCAGAATCCAATGTTTCAGAATTAAATTACCATGCATGTGAGCCATAGGATGCATTCTGAATTAAAGAGATACCCTTGTAGTCTTGGGAACCTTCGTGTGTGTAGCACTCTTCTGTTTGTGAGATGAAGGGCAGACTTGCCCGCTCTTTCTCTACAAGCATTTCCTGTCCACCCTCACAGCCGTGTTTGGATTTTGCTCAGGGTCCCCCCACTTCAGGACTCTGGGATGCATCTGACTCGGGTCCCCCGAGTTGGTCCCAGGATGGTGTGGAGACTGAAAAGTGCAGTCGGATACAGTGGAATTAGGTCCCTAAAGAGCGTCTCGTTGTGAGTAGCAGTCACTGTTTATGATGTGTCAAGTTGTGTGATCACTACATTTTCATTGTTTACAAAAGGAAACTCTGAAATCTCATGCCTAAGGAGTCACCCCAGTAGAAAGGCTTAGAGGCTGTGTGGTCCATCATGGCACCCACTGCTGTGCTGCAGAAAGGTGGCCACGGAGCATCTGATCCATAAGTGCATGGATGAGGCTGAGTCCCAGTGACCCTGGGCTGGCTGTGACCCCCTGCTCCCCTGTCCAGACTGCTCCCCAACTCAGGTGAGCTGCGTCATTTCCATGCATACTCACACAGGCTTGTACTTAGGAAATACTGAATGGAAATTTCCCTTCTGTCAATGTGGTGAATTACTCGTAGTTTTGTTTTGTTAAAAACAACTGAACAACTTCTGATTTACCTGGATCTGAATTAAAATCACCTAAAACATGTTTGAGAATTCTAGTAGGTGGTAGTCATGGCTTTTTAAGGCAAGGGTAACTCATGGGTTCTGATGTGGACACTGTTGATTTTCCCCCAAGATAGTGGTTCACTGAAACACCACATCATTTTTGAAATTTTGATCTCCAGAGGGGCCTGGTGTTTAGGGCCTGGTCCTGTGTTTGCAGGGGCCCCTGCTATCTGTCAGGGAAGAGGAGCTGGGTACTCTCAGCCCTCTGCATTGCACCCGCCTTGTGTGTTCTCTGGCTTCGGGGAGGGAAGGTGCAGGCCCCCTACATCGGCCCTGGACCCTGGAAGGGTGTCCACCTCACTGCAGCGCGTGTGCCCAGGTGGTGATTCCAGCCCAGGAGGCAGGCCTCCCCTGCACACACATCCGGGGCCCCAGTCCACTGGGGACCTCCTCAATCTCCTAAGCTCTACACATTTTGGTGAGACTTGTTTCATTTTCTGACCCCTGGTTAATGACTCTATTGGGCTTCCCAGGTGGTGCTAGTGGTAAAAAAAAAAAAAAAAAAAAACACAAACCTGCCTGCCTATGCAGGAGACCTAAGAAACGTGGGTTTGATTCCTGGGTCAGGAAGATCCTCTGGAAGAGGACATGGCTACCCACTCCAGTATTCTTGACTGGAGAATCCTATCGATAGAGGAGCCTGGCAGTCTACACAGTTCATGGAGTTAGAAAGAATCTGACACAACTCACGTAGTGGACCTATCCATTTTCTTAGGTCTTTTCAAGTGTGTCTTTTCATGGCACTCCAATGTTAAGAAGTACTCTGAGTTAGTAACTAATGGCCCTCAGAGTTCAGTGCTTGAATAATGTGTGTTTCTATTTGTACTGGTGCCCAGTGAGGGCCCACTCCTCTGCACCCCACCCCCCACCCCCCCCCCCCCCCCGCACACACACTTTGCCCAAGTGACAGCATTCAGCCTTTAGTCTAGACTTTCTTAGGTAATTATGCTTGGTCTGCAAGGCCTCCAGTTTGGGATATATCAGTATAAAGTGTTCTTTAAAGAAACTTTTAGTTGCATGTATTTTAAATGGCAGAAGGTGTTTTCTGAGCCAAAGAATGGCACTAAATGGGCAAGCAATAAAGTTACAGAATTTTTCTGCCCTAAATGGAAGTCACCTTCTTGACTGTTGAGTATTGGAGTTCCAAACAAGGCTAAAAGTATGTTACTGTGAACTAGCCTTAGTAACAGGATTGTGCCTGTAGACTCTTAACCAGTTGATGCAGTGGTAAAGCTGTGATTTGATTATATTTTGCAAGACATAGAACATTCAAAAATTAAGCCAATGTTTTGAGTTAGGAAAGGTTTTTGGGTTTTTTTTTTCCATTTAATGTATACTTTAAATAGACATTACTCACAGCATGTTCCTCAACCCACTGGAGCCCTGAGCTTTTGATAAAACAATTTTAGGAAAAAGGGCTGCTTAGACACACATTTTTGGTAAATAATGAGTTGGACAAAGTTTCCCAAATTTTTTTTAGTCTCACATGTCCTGTGATATGCCAACATGAGCCACAAATACCTGAGAAAGTGTTTCTCAAAGTTACTTCTAGATTAATTTGTTTAACTTGAGATATAATTCAGTAGGCTCAGTGGTAAAGAATCTGCCTGATAAGCAGGAGACACAGAAGACCTGCCTGAAAAATTCCATGTACAGAGGAGCCTAGCGGGCTACAGTCCATGGGGTTGCAAAGAGTCAGACATGACAGCATGCACACATGCAATCTAACCAGGGACAAATGCTTTCAGTTTTCCAGCATGTAATTTGGCATGCCTGTGTGCTCAGTCGCTCAGTCATGTCCAGCTCTTGCGACCCCATGGATTGTAGCCCGCCAGGCCCCTCTGTGCATGGAATTCTCCAGGCAAGAATATTAGAGTGGGTTGCCATTTCCTTCTCCAGGGGATCTTTCCGACCCAGGAATCCAACCCATGTCTCCTGAGTCTCCTGCATTGGCAGGCAGATTCTTTACCACCGAACCACCTGGGAAGCCCCACGTAATTTGGTAGAGGGTCTCAAAAGCTGTCAGCTTTTTAAGTGTGGTGCTCATAGGTGCTCTATGCTTGATGACATTCCCTTCTCTGGTCTGCTTATATTCTAGTTCTCTCCTATTACTTGCTTTTCAGAGATGCAGTTTTTGATTTGTAAATTCTAAGTTTCTGGGTTTCAACTTGAAACACTAGCCAATTTTTAGAAGAAAATTTGAAAGAGAAGAGTTAGTTGCTCAGTAACATCTGACTCTTTGAGACCCCATGGACTGTAGCCTACCAGGCTTCTCTGTCCATGGGGTTTTCTAGGCAAGAATACTAGAGTGGGTACCCGTTCCCTTCTCCAGGGGATCTTCCCGACCCAGGGATTGAACCCGGGTCTCCTGCATTGCAGGTGGATTCTTTATGGCCTGAGTCACTTTAGTCTCAGTTCAGTCGCACAGTCATGTCTGACTCTGTGACCCCATGGACTGCGGCACACCAGGCTTTCCTGTCCATCACCAACTCTCGGAGCTTGCTCAAGCTCATGTCCATCAAGTCAGTGATACCATCCAACCATCTCGTCCTCTGTTGTCCACTTCTCCTCCTGCCTTCTATCTTTCCCAGCATCAGGATCTTTTCCAATAAGTCAGCTCTTCGCATCAAGTGGCCAAAGTATTGGAGCTTCAGCTTCAGCGTCAGTCCGTCCAATGAATGTTCAGGACAGATTTCCTTTAGGATTGACTGGTTTGATCTCTGTGCAGTCCAAGTGACTCTCAAGAGTCTTCTCCAACGCCACAGTTCAAAAGCATGAATTCTTCAGTGCTCAGCTTTCCTTATGGTCAAACTCACACATCCATAGATGGCTACTAGAAAAACCATAGCTTTGACTAGACAGACCTTTGTCGACAAGGTAATGTCTCTGCTTTTCAATATGTTGTCTAGGTTTGTCATAGCTTTTCTTTCAAGGAACAAGCATCTCCCCCCCCCCCCTTTTTTTTTCCTTAGTTTATTTTAATTGGAGGCTAATTACTTTACAATATTGTGGTGGTTTTTGCCATACAATCACATGAATCAGCCATGGGTATACATGTGTTCCCCATTCTGACCCTCCCTCCCACCTCTCTCCCCATCCCATCCCTCAGGGTCATCCCAGTGCACCAGCCCTGAGCACCCTGTCTCATGCACCAAATCTGTACTGGCAATCTATTTCACATATGATAATATACATGTTTCAATGCTATTCTCTCAAATCCTCCCACCCTCGCCTTCTCCCACAGAGTCCAAAAGTCTATTCTTTATATCTGTGTCTCTTTTGCTGTCTCGCATATGGGGTCATCATTACCATCTTTCTATTTTCCATATATATGTGTCAATATACTCTATTGGTGTTTTTCTTTCTGACTTACTTCGCTCTGTATAATAGGCTCCAGTTTCATCCACCTCATTAGAACTGATTCAAATGCATTCTTTTTAATAGCTGAGTAATATTCCATTGCGTATATGTACCACAGCTTTCTTATCCATTCATCTGCTGATGGACATCTAGATTGCTTCCATGCCCTGGCTATTGTAAACAGTGCTGCGATGAACATTGGGGTACACGTCTCTTTCAATTCTGGTTTCCTCAGTGTGTATGCCCAGCAGTGGGATCGCTGGGTCCTATGGCAGTTCTTGGAGAAAGAAATGGCAACCCACTCCAGTGTTCTTGCCTGGAGAATCCCAGGGATCCGGGAGCCTGGTGGGCTGCCGTTTATGGGGTCGCACAGAGTAGGACACGACTGAAATGACTTAGCAGCAGAAGCAGCATGGCAGTTCTATTTCCAATTTTTTAAGGAATCTCCACACTCTTCTCCATAGTGGCTGTACTAGTTTGCCTTCCCACCAACATTGTAAGAGGGTTCCTTTTTCTCCGCACCCCCTCCAGCATCTATTGGAGATTTTTTGATAGCAGCCATTCTCAGTGGCAAGAGATGGTACCTCTTTGTGGTTTTGATTTGCATTTCTCTGATAATGAGTGATGTTGAGCATCTTTTCATGTGTTTGTTAGCCATCTGTATGTCTTCTTTGGAGAAATGTCTGTTTAGTTCTTTGGCCCATTTTTTGATTGTGTTGCTTATTTTTCTGGAATTGAGCTGCAGGAGTTGCTTGTATATTTTTGAGATTAATTCTTTGTCAGTTGCTTCATTTGCTATTATTTTCTCCCATTCTGAAGGCTGTCTTTTCACCTTGCTTATAGTTTCCTTCATTTTGCAAAAGCTGTTAAGTTTAATTCAGTCCCATTTGTTTATTTTTGCTTTTATTTCTCTTACTCCGGGAGGTGAGTCATAGAGGATCCTGCTATGGTTTATGTCAGAGAGTGTTTGGAGCAAGCATCTTTTAATTTCATGGCTGCAGCCACCGTCTACAGTGATTTTGGAGTCCAAGAAAATAAAGTCTCTCACTGTTTCTATTGTTTCCGCATTTATTTGCCATGAAGAGATGGAACTGGATGCCATGATCTTTGTTTTTTGAATGTTGAGTTTTAAACCAACTTTTTCACTCTTCTCTTTCACTTTCATCAAGAGGCTCTTAGTTCTTCACTTTCTGCCATAAGGGTGGTATCATCTGGGTATCTGAAGTTATTGATATTTCTCCTAGCAGTCTTCATAGAAGCTTGTGCTTCATCCAGCTCGGCATTTCACCATGATGTGTTCTGCATATAAGTTAAATAAGCAGGTTGACAATATACAGCCTTGACGTACTCCTTTCTCAATTTGGAACCATTCCATTGTTCCATGTCCAGTTCTAACTGTTGTTTCTTGACCTGCATACAGATTTCTCAGGAGACAGCTAAAGTGGTCTGGTATTCCCATCTCTTTAAGAATTTTCCAGTTTGTTGTGATCCACACAGTCAAAGACTTTGGCATAGTCAATAAAAGCAGAAGTAGATGTTTTTCTGAAACTCTCTTGCTTATTCCATGATCCAACAGATGTTGGCAATTTGATCTCTGGTTCCTCTGCCTTTTCTAAATCCAGCCCTGAACATCTGGAAGTTCTTGGTTCACGTGTTGTTGAAACCTCGCTTGGAGAATTTTGTGCATTACTTTGCTAGCATGTGAGATGAGTGCAATTGTACAGTAGTTTACACATTCTTTGGCATTGCCTTTCTTTGGGATTGGAATGAAAACTGACTTTTTCCAGTCCTATGGCCATTGCTGAGTTTTCAAAATTTGCTGGCATATTGAGTGAAGCACTTTCACAGCATCATCTTTTAGGACTTGGAATGGCTCAGCTGGAATTCCATCACCTCCACTAGCTTTGTTCATAGTAATGCTTCCTAAGGCCCACTTGATTTTGGACTCCAGGATGTCTGGCTCAGGGTGAGTGATCACACCATTGTGGTTATCTGGTTCATTAAGATCTTTTTTGTATAGTTCTATGTATTCTTGCCACCTTTTCTGAGACACTTAATTGCACATAAATCTGAGCAGTTGAAAAGAGTCCAGAGAAACTGAATGACTGGGTAAATCAGATACTTGTGAAAAGGGAAATATGATGACTCCTCTTCTTAGGCAGTTAAACAACTTGATGGTGATGCACAAAGGCAAAATTCCACCTTATCCTTCCAAAAGCTGAAACCAGAGAACTTTTCCTAGTCAAAGGCATTTAATAAGCCTGGATCCATAATGGACTGATAAATTTATCATTAGACTAAAAAGTTCCGGGTTTAGCAAGCAACTAGTGTTAGATTAAAATATGAACGAGCTATCAATTGAATTCTAATTGGGGAGGAGAGTTAATAAGTTCCTTGAAAGTGCTGTGATAAAAATGCAAAAATAAACACTAGGGGTTTTTTTTAGGAGATGATATTTGATGACTAATAGTTTTCTTGCCTTGCAACTAGCCAGACACCTTATATGCAGAGTTGATTGTCTAATAACCCCAAACCTCAATGTGATATACAGGCTGTGCTTAAATCCCCCTTCTGAAATATTACCCATCACTTGCTTTGCTGCCTCTCAGCAGCTGGTCAGACTCCCAAACTGTTACACATATATGAAAACCTTGATTTTCTTGCAAGAAATGAAAGCTTGCATTATTAATTTTTATAACAGGGAAACTGTTATAGTATCCTTGAAATAATAATGTGATTAACAATGTTACATCCAGTTTGCTTACAAATGAAACATACCTCTTTTTTCTGAAACTGAAAACTAATTCAGGGAGGGACATAGTGGTTTTGACTCAAAGCCCAGCTGTATTCTATAGCTACACGAGGGCCTACGTTAGGGAGAGTGCACTCAGAAACATCAAAGGACATCTTCTCAGTGAGACTTTCACTTTTCTCTCTTGGCTCTGTGGTCTTGGCAGCTGGCATCAGTGAGACACCCCTCAGTCAGACGCTCAGCTCTCAGTACTTCCCAGAAAATCCTCATGATGACGAGTCGGAAGGCAGAGAAGCAGCAAGAAATCTTTAATTCTGATTAAGCCCATTTCAGTGGTGGAATAACATGTTCTGGATGGTGAATGCTGGGCAAGAGTACATCCAGTACTTTTGGTAACATTTCTTGAGACTCCTACCATGACGCTCTGAGGTTTAGCATGGTATTTCATTTGGTTGAGCACAATTGGGCATTATTGTCAGTTATGCTTTCTGAACGTTGCTGCTGGGTTTTGATTGCCTTTCCCACTGATAATATGGGTTACATTTTCTGACCTCTAAGATGTCTCTTTTGTTGAATGTCCATACAAGTTTATCCTCTTTGAGAGTCCAGTTTAATTAAACCTTGGTATAATTCACTAATTCAAGGAATTGACATGTAGTTAAATAGATTTATAGATTTGAGAAAGCACCTCCAGAAGCAGTGCTGGGAAAGATATTAGTGGCATAAATGGAATCCATCTGTAGTTGAATGCACATTTTTATTGAAAATGACAGTGGTTGAATAAACCTTCCTTCACTTGGGACCTTCACTAGCCTATCACCATGGAAATAAGGATAACCTGAGCAAGGTGGTGTTCTCCACACAAAATGAGGAATTCCTGGAATTAGTTACAAGATGAGAAAGCAATTTTTTTCCCTTGATTTAAAACCTGACTGACCAATGTTAGTTTCAAGAACACCTACCACCAAGAGAAAATGGGGAAAAGGATTACTAACAATTAAAAAAAAATTTTTTTTAAGATTTGTCTTCCTATCGGGTGGAGAGGGAGGTGGGAGGGGGGATCGGGATGGGGAATACGTGTAACTCTATGGCTGATTCATATCAATGTATGACAAAACCCACTGGGGAAAAAAAAAAAAGATTTGTCTTCCTGATTAAAGCAACAGAATATGCAACTGGATTTAAAATTTTTATTTATTTATTTTTGGCTGTGCTGGGTCTTCATTGCTTTTCTCTAGTTGCAGCAAGTCAGAGCTACTCTCTAGTTGTGGTCCACAAGCTTCTCATTCTGGTGGCTTCTCTTGTTTTGGGGCACAGTCTCTAGGCATGCAGGTTTTAGTAGTTGTGGCCCATGGGCTCAGTAGTTGTGGCTGGTGGGCTTTGGTTGCTCCGAGGCATGTGGGATCTTCCTGGATCAGGTGAATTCTTTACCACTGAGCCACCAGGGAAGCCTCATGGATTTTTTTAGTTATTAATCTCCCTGTTAAATAAAAACAGCCTTGGCAACAAAGCTTTAGAAAGTTTTGTTCTTTATTAGTGTGGAAGTCAGTTGATCAGATTTATATTCAGAATTGTTGCTGTAGCCATTTTCAGGGTGAATCCTGTTCACCTTGACAGATGTTGGAAATGTTTTCTTTTAGAAACGGGAAAGGCACAGCTATACTTGGTTGATGTTCAGTAGCTAAGTTGTGTCTGACTCTGTTTACCCTATAGACTGCAGCATGCCAAGCTCCCTTGTCCTCCACATCTCCTGGTGTCTGCTCAAATTCATGTCCATTGAGTCTGTGATGCTATCTAACCATCTCATCCTCTGCCGCCCCCTTCTCCTTTTGCCTTCAATCTCTCCCAGCATCAGGGTCTTTTCCAATGAGTTGGCTCTTTGCATCAGGTGGCCAAAGTATTGGAGCTTCAGCATCAGTCCTTCCAATGAATACTCAAGGTTGATTTCCTTTATGATTGACTGCTTTGATCTCCTAGCTGTCCAAGGGACTCTCAGTAATCTTCAGCACAATTCAAAAGCATCAGTTCTTTGGCACTCAGCATTCTTTATGTTCCAACTCTCACATCCATACATGATTACTGGAAAAACTATAGCTTTGACTAGACGGACCTTTGTTGGCAAAGTAATGTCTCTGCTTTTTAATACACTGTCTAGGTATGTCTTAGCTTTCTTTCCAAGGAGCAAGCATCTTTTAATTTCATGACTGCAGTCACTGTCCACAGTGGAGCCCAAGAAAATCTGTCACTGTTTCCACTTTTCCCCCTTCTATTTGCCATGAAATAATGGGACCAGATGCCATGATCTTAGTATTTTGAACTTCGAGTTTTAAGCCAGCATTTTCACTCTCCTCTTTTACCCTCATCAAGAGACTCCTTAGTTCCTCTCCACTTCCTGCCATAAAGTGGTATCATCTGCTTATCTGAGGTTGTTGGTATTTCTCCCAGCAATCATGATTCCAGCTTGTGATTCATCCAGCCTGGCATTTTGCATGATGTACTTTGCATATAAGCTAAATAAGGAGGGTGACAATATACAGCCTTGTCATCCTTGGGAAATATATTCCTTTCCCAATTTTGAACCAGAGTACCATCTAATATGGCTCAGAGGGTAAAAATTCGCCTTCAATGCATGAGATCCGGGTTCAATCCCTGGGTCAGGAAGATCCCCTGGAGACGGGAACGGCTACCCACTCCAGTATTCTTGCCTGGAGAATTCCATGGACAGGGGAGTCTGGGGGGCTACAGGCCATAGGGTGGCAAAGAGTCGGACACGACTGGGCGACTAACACTTTCACTTTCTCTCAGCAGTGCCAAGTCCAGTTCTAATTGTTGCTTCCTGACTTGTAAACAGGTTTCTCAGGAGACATGTAAGGTGGTCTGGTACTCCCATCTTACCACAAGGTAAAAAGAGACTGAAAACAACGCGTCCCCGCTCCGGAGAAAAACCAGAGAGACGTAGTCAATCACAGGCCCTCGGCTCCTGGCCGCTGTGCACCCACTCACCTCGGCCAAACACATTATGAGCTGAAGGCTTTTAGACCGATCTCTTAAGTACACAGAAGACTGTTGATCAGTAGCTGTCATGCCTGAATCCTTCCGGCACATGGACTCTATCTAGCTCACTAGGCTCCTCTGTCCATCGGATTCTCCAGGTTAGAATACTGGCGTGGATAGCCATTTCCTCCTCCAGGGGATGTTTCACGACCCAGGGATCGAACCCGCGTCTCATGACACTGGCAGGCGAATCCTTTACCACTGAGCCACCAGGGATCATTACTCCATAGTTACATATATTTAAAACGACGTTTTTCGGCGGGTGAGGGCAGGAGGGTGAATCGCGCTTGCGCGCTCCCAGGCCCCGGCCCCCGCGTCGCGACGTTCTCTAGTCATCCGGTGGCCGCCTCCTGCCCCGCCCCGGGCCCGCGCGCTCCACCGAACACTGGTTCCATCGGAAATTTAATGAAAATGGTAAAACCAAAAGAAATTACAGCATCCTATATATTCGCGACGTCCTCTTTCTCTCTTCCTTCGGTATGTGCCGGGAGTCCTAGAATGGATCTACTTTTCCTCAATTCTCTTTAAAAAATGCTCCTTAAATTAATGCATCCTCCCCTCTCCTGGAATGGCTTCCTCCACCTCCCCGCGGCCCCCTCCCCCACGCCCGCGCGGGCGCGACCACTCCGGGCTTCTCGGTGGGGGCGCGGGCTGGGCGGTGGAGAGGGCGGGTCTGGCAACAGTTCCAGGGTCCCACCGGATTTCGGAGCTCCCGGACCCGTGCGGCCTTCCCAGGATGCGGGTCTGGCCGAGCTCCGCGCGCCTCGGGTACGGGGGCGTCGACGGGCCGGCTCCCCCTCCGCGGCCCCAGGCGGTGGTACGGCCCGACGGAGTCACGCGCCCTGAGGCGGGCGCGGCCCCTTGTGAGGGGACTTGGTGGGGGCAGCCCGGGTGCGGGGGGGCGGAGATCCGAGAAGGGCGGTGCGGCGGAGGGCTCGAAGCAGGGGCGGCGCCGCAGCCTGTCGGGTTAGTAGGGACGCTGTTCCGGGCGAGGGGGTGATCCCGCTGGCGGGGAGGTCGGGCCGGAGGCGGGGTGCGGCGGCCTGGACCTGAGGAGGCCCCCAGCTTGGCGGGTGAGGTCGGGCGCGGTCTCCTCGCGGAAGGGGTGGGTCGCGGCGGCCGGCGGCACTGGGTCCCCAGCGCGGGGACCCTCGGGGTGGACGTGCTCAGGCGCCAAGTCACTAGTGGTTGAGTGTCCTCGAGGGTCCCACGCCCGTCCCTGGTACCGGAGGCCAGGCCGCCGTCCGGATTGCAGGGGCGGGGGGACCCGGCCGGGGTGCCCCGCTGGAGGGGTGCTCACGTTCCTCTCGCGGTGGGAGAGGGCGTGGACGGGACCCTTGCCCGACGAGGTGCCGTGTTGAGGAGCGTCTCCGGCGGGGGAGGGTTTCTGCTTCTTCCTTGGCTTCTGGAAAGCTGGCTGGGGAGTAATGACTGGGGGGCATCCAGTAGAGATTGGAGTTGGAGACCCAACTTCACGCTGCCCGAGGTAGGGTGCCTGGGGCCGTGGTTCCCTCCCAGGCCAGTGGCGCTCAGCTTTAGGCTGGTGCTGAGAGAGGTATTTGGACCCATTGGACGTCACCTGGCTACTCGGGGCTGGAGAGAGGTTTTCTTGAGTCTGTGGGTGCGCGGCTGAGGAGCTGTTTTATCTCGGCTGTGATCCGAGAAGTCAGAAGTCCTGTCAGACAGGAGTGAGTGTCACTCAGAAAAAGTCAGAGTAGCCTGACAGTTTGATCCTGGATGCTCAGAAGAAGCTTAGCAGCATCACCTCTGCCCACAGGCTGGGCTGTCGTCTGAAGGGTTAAATGGGCATGATGTGTAACCAATAGTAGGAAGGATGACGACTTTATATACTTAAATATCTTAAACTTTACAAGAACATTTAAACATATACTTGTGTCACAAGGGATCAGACTTTGCCGTGGACTCTGTTTGCATCATCAACATTCTATGCGGTGCTGCTTACAAGGCGAGCCTCTACTGAAGCACTGAGAGCTGTGGGGTCCCCACGTCCTCTTTCATGTTCTCATTTGAGGTTGGCTGTAGGCAGCTTAATTACTTTTTTTCCATGCCCACTGCTCTTAGAATTGGCTCTGATACTTTTCCTTGCTTAGAAAACAGCAGGTCTTGAAGCTGAGGTATGATGGTGTTGCCCGGCCCAATTCATGTGCAAATGTCCCTCCTATCTGTCGACTAGGTGGGATGGTGGCCATGTAGTCCTGATAAGTATAGAGATTCATGTGGACACCTTCCACAAGTGTTCCACTTTCTGTGGCAACAACTGTCCTCTCTCCAGGCAACTCCTAAATTCACTTATTTATTTAACACGTGTTAACTTGGTGCCCGCTGTGTGCAAGGAACTGCTGAAGATGAGACACAGTGTATGATCCAGTAAACTAAAGCGGGGAGAGAGTGATGGGTGGGTGTGAGCACTTAGGATGGTCAGTGAGCCAGTGGAGGTCTTGGGGCGGGGGGTGTTTGGGACCTTTCTCCCCAGCCCTGCCTCTCCGTCCTGCTCTCCAGAATCTCCATGGAACTCAAGGTCTTCCAGCTAAGTGCCCTCTTATCTTAAACTATCTTCTCTCCCACTGCCCACCTTCCTCTAGGATGCACCCACCCCCATACTCTGACTTGCTGTGCCTTCCAGCCACCCCTCCTCCTGTCTGGTCCTCAGGTGTCTCTTTTAGGTTGACTCTGCCGCTTCTGCTGTGACCCTCACGCTCCAGTGCAGTGACAGCTGGATGGTTGACAACACTTTACTGATGTGGTAAACACAGACTGTTCCCATTTTAGCCTGCCTTCCAGACCCTGCTGTGTGACACGTGTCAGGTCTGCTGGGCGGTTACCATCTCACCTCTGTACCTCCAGTACTGTTGCAGCCTAGTGGATACCACCCCCCCCCCCACCTTTATGGTTTTCCCAAGCAGAGGACACTTGTGTCTGCACCCCCACCTGCCATCTCCACCTTCTTGGTGCCCAAACCACCCTGCCTCCTGACCCTTCCAGGACTCTACTTCCCTCATGACTTGGATTTTGCTCTGTGGTCCCTGGAGTGATCGTGCACTTTGCCTCGCTGCCTGTCATTCTCTGTCACCTTGACCAGCTCTTCCTCCCTCCCACATCTAAGTTCTAGAGGCCCAGGGCCCCTCAGCCCTGACTGCCCCACTCAGCGCCACCACCCCCCTATGGCCAGCCTGTCCTCATCTTCTCCACTGGGGGCTCCCCTCAGCACTGCTCTCTGCTCCCAGCCCCCACGTCCCTGCTTCCTTCCTCGTGCTCCACAACCCACCCATGAGCAGCGTCTACTTTTCTCCTTGGGGTACAGTCACGCTTGGACTGTCCTCACCACCTTCCCCTCCCCAGCTTGGCCCAGGCCAGCTGGCTTCCTTGTGTCTACCTGGAATAGCAGCCAAAATGATCTTTTAAAGTAACATTCAAATTTATTGTATTTCTCATCAGAATTCCCACAGGTTCTCTAATCTCCGAAAGATAGTTCGGGGTCTTATTGTGGCCCTAAAACCCACCCCCCGCTTGACTTCTGCCCTCACCCCCAGCTCTGTGAACATTCATACTCCTTCACGCCTCCTCCTCAGCCCTTGTGGTGCCCTGTGCTCCTTCAGCTCTCAATCAGGAGCCCTTTTGTCTGAAATCACATCCCGCCTCCTCCAGGACTTCTCTGCCCTTGACTCCTGTCCTTGTCTCCCTGACTCTGTCACCACATGAGAGGAAGCAGTAGCCCTCCTTCCCCTCCCCTCCTGGGAGGTGAGCTCCATGAGGCAGCATCATGGCACCTGCAACGCTGCCTGGCATTGGAGCTGCCCCACGGCTATTCATGGAACAGATGCCCCAAGGCACTGTCACTCCTTGTCCCCATGAGCCCTGCCATCACAGTCCTGACTGAAGGGTTTCTGTGTGATCCCAAGTTCTGTGTGTCTTGTTTGTCCTCACTCCACGTGGCAGGGACGGTGTCTGTTTTGCATCTCTGCATGCGATGCCATGCTGGTCCAGACTGGGAGCTTAGCAGTGCTGCCCGGCTCATGACCTGACTGGGCAGGGACAGCCCTCCGGTCTCCGGGCCCTGGAGTGGGTGGGTTCTGGGGCCATCTAAGGCATTTCTCTCCTCTCCCCACAGCCCAGCACCATCTCTAGGGCACCATGAACGCCATTGTCGCGCTCTGTCACTTCTGTGAGCTGCATGGCCCCCGCACGCTCTTCTGCACAGAGGTCCTGCACGCCCCGCTGCCACAGGGGGCCGGTAGTGGGGATGGCCCCGGCCGGGGCGAGCCTGCGGACGAGGAGGAGGGCGGCATCCAGATGAGCAGTCGCATCCGTGCGCACAGCCCAGCGGAAGGTGCCAGCGCGGAGTCCAGCAGCCCGGGGCCCAAGAAGTCGGACATGTGTGAGGCCAGTGTCTCTTGGGGCCCTGGGGGCGGGGTCGAGGGGCGTTTCTTCTCTGCAGGGGCTTGGGCTTGACCTCCTGGTCAGGGAAGTGACCTCACAGCTCTGGGCTCTTGGGTTGTGCTTGCTGCCTCTCTTCCCTGTGGTTCTTTCCTCTCATGCCAGCTCTTGCTCTTTCCAGTCAGTCCCTCTGGGCCAGCAGGTGCTTGCCACCATCACAGAGTCTGCCTTTCCGGCCTCCCCTCTGCACAGTGCTCACGCGCTGCCGACCTCCTCTCCTGTCCCCTCAGCCGGGTGTCCTCCTCTCAAGCACCCTGCCTGCCTCCTGAGCCCTGGGTGATAGAGATCAGGTCCCTGAACCAGGCTGATTCTTCACATGCAGGCCCTGGGTTTGGACTGGAAATTGGGTGGTGGTGGACCTGCCATGCAGGGTGAACAGAAATCTAGCCATGTTAGTTTGGGTTTGCTGGGAAGCAGTCAGCGAGCTTGAGGTTGATTGATTGTGAGGGGTCGAGAGGGAGGGAGCAGAGGTGGGGAGGGGCCTTTGCTGTGAGCAGGTGACACCTGTGACAGGGAGGCAGGCAGGAGGGGGACCTGGGCAGTGGGATCATGGGGGAGGGTTCTTGAGCTAGAACAGCTTGGGAGGGTCCTACATCACACGGGGAGGGCTTGCCTTGGGGACGCACAGCCTCGGCACCAAACATGACTGTGGCTTCAGAGGGGCAGCAGCCATGGTCGCTGGTCCAGCCCACTTCCATGGCAGAGGGTCTGAGCGTCAGAGTGTGGCTACCTCCTGAGGCCCTGCCCAGTGTTGTGCCCAGATCAGAGTGGAGGCCAGCACAGGCTGTGTGAGCCGCTCCGAGCCTGTTTTGCTGTCTCGAAGGTGGGGGTGCTTGTGGTGACTGTCTTGGGTTTGCACCTCGAGTTAGATGAGTGGTGGGTACTGAGCTCCCCAGGACTCCTGCTGTGGGCGTGTGGTAGACTAGACCCAGTGACCTCTGTGAGGCCCCCGTCCAGGTTTTCCTGTTCAGGAAACGGAGCTCCTCAGCCAGGTGTAACTCTAGGAGCCAGTTGTTTTTTACAGTAGTAGATTCTTTTGCTTGAGATTCGCACAAGGGGAAGAATGTGTGTTGCTTGCTTCCTGGCTAACTGGTTTTCTTTTGTTTCTCGTGAGCAGGGCTGCCGGTCACTTGCTGCAGGGCACCCCGGCTACATCAGCCATGACAAGGAGACCTCGATCAAGTATGTCAGTCATCAGCACCCCAACCACCCCCAGCTCTTCAGCATCGTCCGCCAGGCCTGTGTGCGGAGCCTGAGCTGTGAGGTGAGCGCCCGTGACCTGGGCCCTCTGAGGAGTCATTCCCACACACTCCAGCCTGGGCAGCATCAGTGTTGGTCATGGGCAGGCAGGCAGCCAGCAGTCCTGTCATGAAGAGCACAGGCAGGCAGGCCTCCAGAGTAAGCTACAGGGCACCCTGGCTGGTTGCTAGCTCACCCTTGTAAGCACCGGACCTGCATTGTTTGTTCTTCCTAGATGTACTGCTCATGTGTAGAGTGTGTGTAGGCCATGTTGCTCCCGTCAGATGTCACCACCATGTCACAGCTTCAGTGCCCATCACATGCTCTCTGAGTTGACCAGGGAGTGAGTCAGGGTGTTTCTAAGACATGTGACTGCTGCTGTTGTATTCAGTCTTAGCATGTATGTCTCTGTCACAGAGAATTTGTAGTTTATTCTCTCATGCTTCCTGTCACTGTACCCACTTTCAGACTCTTGAGGCTTGTCCTCCCTCCAGTATGTTCCAGATGAGTGATGTTGGCAAGTTTGAGCCTGGGGTAGATTATATATTTGTACAGGAGTTATATATGACTCAAGGTAGAAAGAAATTAAGGAATCCACTGGCCCTTGCGTTCCACAGTAATGAATGTTCTCCTTGGGGAGTTTGATCACAGGAGAGATAGAAGCGGACACTTCCTCTCTCATCCTCCTTTCCCACTTTTCTTGTAATCAGTGTTGGTTCGTTAGTGCAGGAAGAACTGTTTGAGCAGGAGTCACCTGTGTATAGAGGGTGGTGTCCTGTAGCGCTGTCCTTATGTCCCAGGTCTGCCCTGGCCGCGAGGGCCCCATCTTCTTTGGGGACGAGCAGCATGGCTTCGTGTTCAGCCACACGTTCTTCATCAAGGACAGCTTGGCCCGGGGCTTCCAGCGCTGGTACAGCATCATTGCCATCATGATGGACCGCATCTACCTCATCAACTCCTGGCCCTTCCTGCTGGGCAAGATCCGCGGGATCATCGACGAGCTCCAGGGCAAGGCACTCAAGGTGGCCAGGAGGCTGGGTCGTGGGGGCGGGTTGGGAGCGCTCCACGCGGAGGGAACAGGAGTGGGGCGGTGTGCCTGCCTCGGGGTCCTGACCACTGCATGGTCGGAGTTGCGGCCACAAGCTGGAGGCCAGCCTGTCTCTCTCGAGTCCTGCTGCCCTGGTTCTTGTTCGGCTCTGTCATAACTGCAGTTAGCCACTCTGGCGTGATCCCTGCTCATCTTTGCTTCCTCTCACCATCGTTTCAGAAGCCTGTCCACTAATAGTGTGGCAGACCCACATTCTACCTGGATGTCAAGGGCCACCTGGGGGGACAGGCTGGTGGTGCTTTGGTAGCAGTCCCTAAACCCCAGCGGCTTGTTGATGATCTGTGTTCAGTTCAGGCGATGGGTCTGCTCACGGTGTCAGCCTGGTGTGTGGGGTGGCAGCTGTGGAGGCCTGCTGCTCATAGGTGCCTACTCAGGGGGCACGTAGGCCTGGAGGCCTGGCTCCTCTCCTTGTGGGGGGTGGTTGCGTGTCCCCACTGGACAGGGTCTGAGCAGTGGAAGCCCCTGTGCCTGGAGAGGGAGCCAAGAGCACTGGGAGAGCAGCCTCATGGCCACCTTGAGCGGGGAGGCTGCGGGAGAAATTCTTAACTGACGCTTTCCTCAGGTGGCTTCTGACTGCATGGGGACAGAGTACCCTGCTGGGTGGGAATGGCAGCCCCATCTTTCCTCTGGGTCCAGAGAGCAGAGGGGCCTGGGCTGCCAGCTGGGATTGTCCTGAAGGGCCATCCCCTCCCTCTGTGGCTCAGGTGTTTGAAGCGGAGCAGTTCGGGTGTCCGCAGCGTGCCCAGAGAATGAACACAGCGTTCACCCCGTTCCTGCACCAGAGGAATGGCAACGCTGCCCGCTCGCTGACATCCTTGACCAACGATGATAGCCTGTGGGCCTGCCTGCACACCTCCTTTGCTTGGTAACCAGACTCGGTTTTCTCGCAACTGCTAGGGTGTTGGCCGGACTGTGCCTAGGTTGGGGGACCGTCACTGGGCGCATCTGTGTGTGGCTTGTGAGCCTGAGCTTGGTCCAGTTGTCCTTGGCCCTGAGCACGCAGAGGTCGCTGAGAAGGTGCTACTTTTCGGGTGTTGACCCCAGGTCAAGGCCAGTGGTCTCTCCTCTCCTGGGACAGCAATGAGTGCTTAAACTGCTAGACTGTTGCGGATCAGGATTTGGAGGGAGTTGACCTGGGCTGCTTTGGTCTCAGGAGGAGCTTCTGTCCTCTGAAGCTGGCTCCCTCTTGGGGCTAGCAGGTTGGTCCAGCCGTGGGTGGGCAGCCTCAGCCCTTCACCGTGGTTGTGCCAGTGACCTGGGGGAGTGAGAAGGGCTCAGCGGCCCTTATGCCCAGGCCTCAGTGGCCTCAGACCTGCCTTCACCTGCTGTCATTAGAGGGGCCCACCTGAGGCAGGTGGGAGGCTCAGTCTCCACCATGTGGAGGGAAGAGTAGGGACAGACTTGTGGACAACCTGGAAACTGCTACAAGTCTGTCCCCCCGCCACAGACTGTTTCTGTTCCTCCCCTGCAGGGTATGTTCCTTCCAAACACCCCAGGTTCTCATTCCTGTGCAGCGTCACCTAAGCCATGTCCTCACATGGAAATCTTTGAGTGCAGCTCCTGAGAACCTGCAAACTAAGGCAGAAATATGTCTCCCCAGCCAAGTGTTCTGTCTTTTAAAAATCAATTACGGAAATTTTCAGACCGACCCAACATGTAATAAGCACCACATACCCTTGCCGTCTTGCTTTAGCAGTTATCAGTATCTTAATGCTTTTTCATCTGTTCCCTCACTTTTTTATTCTAGAATGTTTTTTAAGGCAAATCTTAGTTGTATGCCTCAGCCATTAAATTATCACATCCCACAAAGCAGACTCCTTCTGTAGCTTCCTCCAGCCCCATCCACGCTTGCTGTCCTGTGCTGCCTCAGGCTTGACCTGGTGTGGGGGCCGTACCGCCACGGGCGCAGGTGCTGCTGGGTCTCTGTCAGGGGACCCCTGGACCCCTGGCTGATCGCCACTGGGCAGTGCTCAGCTGCGTCCTTATGCCCGAGTGTTCTGTTACCTGGTAGTCAGATCAGCAGGGTCTTTCGGTCTCAAGTCCTATTTTTCTTTTGGCAAGAACATTTCATGGTGCTCTGTTCTCAGGCTCCTGAAAGCATGCGGCAGCCGGCTGACTGAGAAGCTCCTGGAAGGCGCACCCACTGAGGACACCTTGGTCCAAATGGAGCAGCTTGCAGGTGAGCAGGAAGGTGCTCGTGCTGGGAGCCTGTGGGATGGCTGTGGAGTTGCCCTGTGCTCAGTCCATCCCTCCATCCTGGCAGAGGGCTGATGGAGGACACCCTGGGAACAGAAACTGGCCCTTTTCTCTTCATGGTTTTATTGGGGTTTCCTGTCTTATCTTCCTTTATGGTCCCATGAGAGTCTGTCCAGGCAGGTTGGAGAGGCCTGCCTTGACCCCCAGGGCTGTTGCTGCCTTGACCCCCAGGGCGGGGGGGCAGGTGAGCGAGGCTCTCAACCTGCTCGCCTCTCTGGACGGGGGCCCACTCCCTGCTCTGCTCTGTAACAGTAGAGTGCTGTGCTTCACAGGACCCGAGGGTTTCACCAGAGCAGTGGCTCCCCAGCCTGGTGTCTGGGCCCCCTTCCTCAGGTCTGTGGTCAGCTCTCCACGTCTGGGTAACCACCCGGGGGTCTGAGAGTCCACGTTTCTTTTGGAGATGATTGGATTATCAGTGATGTAGCAATGTGGGGTGAACAAGACTCATGATGTGCTTGATGAGCTGCTTCTTGGAAATGCGTGACCTTAACAAGCTGGAGCTGTTTCGAGGTTGTTCCTGTCATCAGGTGACTTGCATCTGAAGAGGCTTCCCTGCAAGGGCGAGGCGCTGGATTGCGCTCCACCATGGTACTCTCACGGTGCAGTCAACCGTGGACCACTGATCACAGTGATTATGCATTTTTTGGCTGGTGAAGAGGGCAAGGGCAGTCTGTTGGTGAGGTCTCTTTACTTAGAGAGCCGAGAGTGTTGAGAGAGGTGCAGGTGTGCAGGGTTCACTGTCACGTCTTGGGTTATATTTTTGTCAAAAAGGTGAGTGTAGGGATTCAGCGCACAGGCTGGAGTCAGACAGATGTGCCTTCAGGTCTGGCTCTGGGACGCATGTATGTTCTGTGTTGCCCAGGCACTGCCCCCTCGTGCGAGACAGGGAGTGAGGGTACTGCATTCGTGGGACTGATGTGAGGTGAGCTGAGATGACAAGCACTTCCTTTCTGTAAGGCGAGGAGAACGGTGCTGACTTCAGGGCAGGACGTGTGGAGCCCTCAGGGTAGCGCCTGCGTGCTTTGCTCAGCCTTGGCTCGACTTCTTCCACCAGCCGTGGATAGAACGCAGACTGATCACTCCCAGCCCCCCAGGGCTCCAGAGGCAGCAAGTAGTGTAGCCAACTGGCCTGAACGCGAAGTCAGTAGCCTTCTGGTCGGTTTAACCACAAGGTGCCTTGGGCTGAAGTGGTCATGTGACATCCAGGAAGTAAAGGAACCCAGAGCTGTGTGCTGCGGAACTTTAGTTGTCATCCGTTTTGCAGAGTTGGAAGAGGAATCAGAAAGCTGGGACAACTCTGAGGCTGAAGAGGAGGAGAAAGGCCCTGCCCTGCCAGAGGGGGCAGAGGGGCGGGAGCTGACCAAGGGCCCAGCGGAGTCTTCCTTGCTCTCAGACTGTGGAGCTTGGCAGCCACGGAAGCTCTCCGTGTTCAAATCACTTCGGCACATGAGGCAGGTAGGTGGTGGCGGGGGACGGGGAGGGGATAGAGGGGTCAGACACTGGGACCAGAGCCCCTGCCTCTGCTTCTGGCTCATCTCCACCCGGCACACCTTGTCCTTCAGGCTGCCGTACTCAGGCGTGACCAGGAACCTTCTCAGTGGGTGACTGTAGATGACAGTGGGCATCTGGGGTGTCTGAGCCCTAGGCTCAGTGAAGATGGAGGGGTTGTTTTTAAAGAAAGGCCCAGCAGTCGGCTTTTTGTGAGTCTTGAATCTTGTGGTTCTGGAACCTTCTAAAGGAGTTGAACAACATTGTTGATTTGCATGCAGCACGGATGCTTTGTAGATTGAAAACAGTGGGCAGTCTTACAAAGAATCAAAAAATCTGAATGTCTGACTCAAGTAATTGCATTCAAACAAGGGCTTGTCATTCAGTATAAGAGGGAGCCTGCGCGGCAGTGGGGGTAGGGGTGGGACATGATCACTGGGGGTACTGGGGGAGGGGCTACTGGGTCACAGAGGCCGACAGTTCCTTCTTAGACTCTCTCTTTTTATGTTGAGCATGAATTCTGTCAGAAGACAGTGATTTGTTTTTTGGAAAATTAAGTAAAGCCTGATTAACAACAGGTTCTCTGTGGGACTTCAGGGTAAAAACCGTTCACTCAGCTTGTCCTTGACTAGGCTGCGGGCCATGCTGATTGTTTCTGTGGGTGACAGTTGGGAGGGGTCTGGGGTTCTCCCAGGGGTGGGTCCTGGAGGCGGGTCCTCAGGGGCGGGTGGTATTGGGTAACAGGATGAGCTCTTCGAAACTGTGAGTTGCTGTTCAGTCACTCCGTTGTGTCCAGCTCTTTGCAACCCATGGACTTCAGCACGCCAGGTTTCCCTTTCCCTCACCATCTCCTGGAGTTTGCTCAAACTCATGTCCATTGAGTTGGTGACGCCATCCAACCATTTTGTCCTCTTTCGTCCCCTTCTCCTCGTGCGTTCAATCTTTTCCAACATCATTCCTTCCAATGAATATTCAGGGTTGATTTCCTTTAGGATTGACTGGTTTGTTCTCCTTGCTGTCCAAGGGACTCTCAAGGGTCTTCTCCAGCACCACAGTTCAAAAGCATCAATTCTTTGGCGGCCTTTTGTCGGCAAAATGTCAGTGCCACAAGGTTAATCAGTTGATTAAAGCAGGAAAAAGATAAGATGGGCTTCTCAGGTGGCTCAGCAGCAGGAGATGCAGTAGATGCAGGTTCCATCCCTGGGTCAGGAAGATCCCCTGGAGAAGAAAATGGCAACCCACTCCAGTATTCTTGCCTGGAAAACCCCATGGACAGAGGGGCCTGGCGGGCTGTGATCCATGGAGTCGCAAAGAGACACAACTGAGCAACTGAACGACAACAGAGACAGGATAGATCAGGGAGTCTCACTCCCAGGAGGAGGGGTGGAGGTGTGCTCTGGACGTGGATCCACACTGAACAGGGCAGCCCTGGGTGAGCCGGTGTGGAGAGCCTGCTCTTCCTTGGTGCTGAAGAGTCACAACCTTGGTTTGCTTTTGAGTGGTTGAGCCATAGTTAAGTGTGTAGAGAGAGAAGGCATGTTGCAGAAAGCTTAGAATGAACAGCTTTAAGTTTTTAAGAGTAAAATTGGGGGAAAGATGTTGAAGTTTGCAAGAGCTTTGGGGTCAGGCTTTCAGGTGTGAATGTAGAGAGGTCCCCCTGCCCCTTCCTGTCCTTGGGCACGTCATCCAACTCCCCCTTCCCCCTCTGGAGGTAGATGACTTCCTCTCTCCTGACCCGCCTCCTTTGCTCCACAGGCAAAGTTTCTGGATGGAAAGCTGTATGCTGTGTTTTTCAGGTCCTGGGTGCCCCATCTTTTCGCACACTGGCCTGGCACGTCCTCATGGGGAACCAGGTGATCTGGAAGAGCAGAGATTCAGACCTCGTCCATTCAGCCTTCGAAGTCCTTCGGGTGAGAGGGTGTTTTTTCTCTTGTGGTGGTGGGGAGACAGTACTGGCCTGGTGGGTTTTATTAACTGGACTTCAGGTGTGGGTGTTAGGACATATCAGAGACTCGTTGCCTGAATCTAAGATCTGTGTTATTCCCCACTATTAATATGGGGGTCATCTGCCCTTTCACTGCCGAGGGCCTGGGTCCCATCCCTGGTTAGAACTGAGTCCATAAGACACACACAGCTCGGCCCCAGAATATTTAGAAAAACAACAGGTAGTGATTTGTGGCTTTGTTTCCTGTGAGGAATCTGCTGTCCTCATAGACTGATCACGTCTTGTCTGTGTCCCCATCCCTACCCTCTGAGAAGCCACCTCCACACCAGCGGTGGCCTCAGCCCCCAGGGCCTCTGCACGGCACGTTCTTGATGGGCCTGCCATGTTGCACCCCACAGGTGTAGTGGTGCCATGGCCCGGGTCTGGCTCTGAGGGTGCGTGCTCACTGCCCTCTGTCTAGGCCCTGAGGGCACGAGATCAGTCTCTCAAAAAGCTTTGGGGATGAGGGAAGACACACAAAGCTAAGCAGCTGGAGAATGAGGAGGAGCTAACCCTGCTGAGCAGGCCAGGGTGGGGCTGTGTGGGAGACAGCCTGGGGCCAGAAGACCAGGGACACCTTGGGAGGAAGACGCTTTGCACGAGTGCTGAGTGCACTGGGGTGTGGGGATGGACGCAGCCGGGGCAGCGCTCCTCAACCCTGGGCTGTTGTGTCCCTGCAGACCATGCTGCCCGTGGGCTGTGTCCGTGTCGTCCCCTACAGCAGCCAGTACGAGGAGGCCTACCGCTGCAACTTCCTGGGCCTCAGCCCCCACGTGCAGATCCCTCCCCACGTGCTGGCCTCAGGTACAAGCCTAGTTGGTCCTCGGGACTTGGAGCAAGACCACGTGGCTGGGTGTCAGCTGTGTGTGAGGACCACGCCTGCTGGCCTCAGAGACAGGAGGCCCCATGTTGCAGGACTTGCTTTGCCAGTGGCATTGGCCTCTGTTTCCTGTCTTCAAGGCGGGGGTGGGTTGGGCTGGACAAGCCCATGGTTGCGGTAGCTTGCTGGAGTGTGGCTCTCAGTGGGAGCATGTCCCATCCTGGGGATGGTTCAGGAGTCCCTCTGGACTGACCCCTCTGCCCTGTGGTCTTCCTTCCTCTTTCTGGTCTCCTGTTTTATCTGCCGTAAACCCGTCCCTGCTGCCCATCAGCACAGTGGCCTTTGCTCTGCTCACCTCCACCCTTTGGATGGACAAACTTATTGAGCCAGGAAGCTCATTTTCGTCCCTTTTCAGTTGGGGGCATTTGGGAATCAGGCTAGGCACCCATCCCCACTTCCTGGCGTGTCCAGGCTCCTCCGGCGATTCTGTGAGTTGGACAGACAGTTGGTCACAGAGCTGCCATCCTTCAGCACTCAGGCTGGGCTGTGAGTCCAGGAGGCAGTATGCAGAGCACAGGCTCTAGTCTCAGAGACTGGCTTGATGTTATTACCACCATAGCCATGTGACCTCATGCAAGTCACTTAGATTCTCTGTTTCCCTGCCTATGAAGTAGGGGTTTTGCAGGACCCCTCTCACAGAGCAGTTTAATATTAAGCCAACTGAGGTATATGACATAATCAGTAGTTATTATCACTTGATGCATTGTTAGTTTGAGTCAAAAGTGAACTCTTAACTGTGTTCACAAATGACAGAAGATTTTAAAGGCCCAAGTATTAACCTTGGGTGACTGGAGTGTTTCCCGAGATGGTCTGAGATGATTCGGAGCCGCAGAGTCCAGTTTGCTTGTCATGGGGTGAGGGGGCACACTTGACAGAGCAGTGTGTCTATGTTGCCCCAGAGTTTGCTGTGGTCGTGGAGGTACACACGGCCACTCGCTCCAGCCTCCATGCAGTCGGGTGTGAGGGTGAGCAGCCTCTCAGCAAATACGAGTTTGTGGTGACCAGTGGGAGTCCTGTAGCCGCAGACCGAGGTGAGTTCGGCTGAGTGGGCTGCCTCATCCCAGAATGAGCTGGGGGGGTGGGGGGGCAGCACTCAGGCTCTCCTGGTGCTGACCCCCTCTGCCCCACCTTCAGTCGGCCCCACCATCCTGAATAAGATGGAGGCTGCTCTGACCAACCAGAACCTGTCCGTGGACGTGGTGGACCAGTGCCTCGTGTGCCTCAAGGAAGAGTGGATGAAGTAAGCAGGCGCTGTCATGGCTTCTGGAGTCTTGCTTTCTGGGGAGGGCTGGGGTGCCAACACCACGGCATCCTGCTGAGGAAAACCAGAAAAGAGCTGAGGCCGTGGCGCTGGGGTGGTGCAGTAGGGGAGAGGTTACAAGTCCGCCGCCTGTGCAGCCAGCTGGGTGACCTTGAGCAGGTGACTCGGCACCTGGGCCTCAAGCTGCTCTGTGCTCTCCAAGGAAGCAGTTGTTTTTGATAGTTAATTAACTTAAAAAGTTGAAAGATCAGATAGTTCCCATTCTGTGACAGCAGATAACTATATTCCCTCCTGCCTTCTTAGTAATTTTGTCAATTAATTAGCCAAACATCGTTCTGACTTTAAATAGTGCAGTGAAGCTTCAGAGCAGGCAGTTCCTTTCATGACAGGAAGTAATGTTTGTTTTTTTAACCTCCCTGTCTGGATGCAGCAGCATTAGAACTGGGCAAGTGGGAAATGCTGGGGCAGGCCTGAGCTGCTGCTGTGCCGTGCTGACTCCCCTGTTTCGGTTCTGCTCTACTTATCAAGCTGTTGTTGGTCTTGAAGCCTCTTAGGCCCCAGGACCAGAACTCTGCTGATGGCGCTATGGTAGCTGAGTGTTTGGTTTTGATTTTCTACAGCAAAGTGAAGGTCCTTTTTAAATTCACCAAGGTGGATAGTCGGCCCAAAGAGGACACACAGAAGCTGCTGAGTATCCTTGGAGCGTCTGAGGAGGACAACGTTAAGCTGCTCAAGTTCTGGATGACAGGCCTGAGCAAAACCTACAAGTCACACCTCATGTCCACGGTCCGCAGCCCCACGGCCTTGGAGCCTCGCAACTGACCCCACTGTGGGAATGAGCATCCGCGTGGCCTGCTGGGAAGTGGCAATGGCCACCTTATCGTGATGCTCAGACACAGGTCTCTGATGGCGGTCACAGGTGGTCCTCCTGTATCCGAATGCCAACCTGACCCTGTTTGCTCAGAAGGAGTGGAAGCTGTTGGAACTGAACTCTGCTCTCTGTGGGGTTTGCGCCTGTGTGGTTCTTGGCACCATCCCGCAGACTTGAGCTGCTCCAGCCCTGAAGAGGGCAGCTGGAGACTGGTGACACTTTGTCCCCTGCATTCGCACCCCCGAGGAGAGAAGAACGGACGGAAGATGTGTATCTCCTGTCTGGTCAGCCTCGCCTGAGGTACCTCAGCCTCACTGTCAGATCCTGTCAGGGTTAGCAGTTGAACCTTTCTATTCTGAAATTCAGCAAGGGTTTTCCAGGTTTTGTGTGTGTTGTGAGTTTCCCTGTAGTTATGGGTTTTCAGAGTATGTGCTAATCTGGAGTCACTGCTAATAATCTGGCTTCAAGTCAGGGCTCTGGGAATGGCTCTGGGTGGAGTGGATATTCCACGCTCATCATTGGAGCATCTGGAATTCGTGTTTTTAAGTTATCTGACCACCACTCTTCTGGCCATTCTCTGCTGTGGTTGCTTTGAGAGTACCCTGAGCTTGAGGACAAGCCCTGATCTTTTTGCACAGAGATGACACTCTGCTGAAATGCCAACTGGAGTCCTTTGACTGACCTGGCTCACTATGTATGCAGCTGAGACACCCATCATAGTTTTCTTCCATATCACTCTGCCCTTGATTGCTTCTTTAAATGTCTGCATTTGGCTGCAGTTAATTTTGGTGTCTAAAGACAGGTTCATCATCCCTGTGTACATTTTTAATAAGGATTTGTGGTTTGGAAGGATTTTCCAGTAATTTTGCTGATTTGTTTATAGTTTTTGTGTTTAATTTATATTTAACAGGAAGACCATGTTTATATGACTAGGTATATGTATTGCGCAAGAACATCAAAATAATAAAGATATATTTTTATAAACTGTTGACTACATGGTTTTATTGGTTTGCTACCTCAGATTTTCTTGGGATCAGTCACAGAAAATAATATGGTTAGAATAAGACCAGTAATAGAACTGTTTTGGAACTTTTTACTTTACTGGAGAGGAAGACTTAATAAATTGTGATTAACTTTCAGTCAGTTTCAGCTCTTTGTACAATTTCAGGTTCCCTTCTCCTACCCCTAACCATGTGGCAGGACCGTGCACATGTTCTTGGATCAACTTGCATATAGCTTGTGGGAATGGGGTTGGGAGTCCTTGGGATGTCAGGGCTTTGTGCCTGATCGCTGCATCTGATCACAGTGCAGATGAAGAGGGGCAGCCACTGTGGCTGTACCCCACCACCCCTGGATGAGGTATCTGTCAGGGAATGATAGTGGGCTGGGGACCTCTTTCCCCCTCTCAGGAGCCAGACATTAAAGAGTAGGACACTCAAACAATTTACATGAATGAGAAAAAAAGTGACTGCGCACACCCAGGGAAGGGCTCAGAAAAAAAAACCTGAGAAAAATTTAAGTTTACAACTCTAGCTGATCCTTGGCAAAGAGCCAGAAAGTAAAAATAACAACAAAAAACAGTAAACCTCTGGTAATGGGATTTAAATGTCCAGGGTTCAACAACAACAAAATCAAGACATACAAAGAAACAAGAAGGTGTGGACAGCATGTTGAAAGGAAAAATGAATTCAACAGAATCTGTCCATGAAAAAGATTTAACAGCAGATATATTAGGCAAAGACTTTAAAACAATTGTTAAAGTTGCTCAAAACAAAGATGCTCAAAGAACTAAAGGAAGATGTGGAGAAAGTCAAGAAAATAATGTGTGAACAAATGGAAACTGATGCAAAGACAGAAAACCACTTGTTACTGAGTGCTTACTCTATTCCAGGCATTATTTTAGGGGTTAGAAATACAGTTCCCTGCTCTTTTTAAATGTCCATCTTGTGAGGAAAGTGAACAGTAAAGAGCTTAAACAAGTGAAAATATTCACTGTGAACAGGCTAAGGCAAAGAGTAGTGAGAGAGCAGTGCAATACTGCAGTGGAGAATGAGGGAGGGTCACTTACTCCACAGGGAGAGGTGAAACCTAGATGATAAGCAAGAGGGATCTGTTTTCTTCCTTCTTATGCCTTTTCCCCCTTTATTCTAGCTCATGGATTTAAATACATACATACATGCATGGAATTGAGAATAAAAGAGAAAAATCAAGAAAACTAAAATTTAGTTCTTCAAAAAGATCAACAAAATTGACATTGAGGTAGATATACTTCAAAAAAAAAAAAAATCTCAAGTTAATGAAAGTGGGGACATTACTACCTATTCTATAGAAATTAAAAGGATTATAAAGGAGTAATATGAGTGTATGCTAAAAAATTAGATAACCCTGAAACATGCTGAGAAACAGAAAACTTGCCAAGACTAAATCATGAAGAAATAGAAAATCTGAATAGACCTATAACTAGTAAGATTGAATCAGTAATCAAAAATCCAGTAAAGAAAAGCTGCATGTGCCAGGCCTCTAGAAGTTAGTGTGTTAAGCTGAACCAACTTGATTGGATTCGCTGTCCATACATAGGGCTTGTTTTCCAAAGAAAAATATTGTTTAGAGTAGCAACCTTATAAGCCTGCTCAGGCATGTTGTAAAGTCGCTGGAAAAGTAACTTGGAGCAAGTTTTGTGAATGGAAATGTAGTGCTCAAGTCACATTCTGCTTTAAAAAGTTGTAACAAATACAGATGAATTAAAAAAAGAAAGAAAGAAAGAAAAGCTCTGGAGCCGATTGCATCACTGGTGAATTCTACCAAATAGTTAAAGAATTAACACCAGTCCTTCCCAAACTTTAACTAAAACTGAAGGAGAGTGGACATCACAGCTCAGTCTATGAGGCCAGCATAACCCTGATACCAAACCCAAAAAAGATACAAGAAGAAAACTACAGACCAATATCCCTTATAAACATCGATGCAAAAATCCCCAACAAAATACAGAATTCAGCAGCATATTAAAAAGAAAACAAATACAAAACTAGACACCATGACCAAGTGGGATTTATCCCTGGAATGCAAGGATGGTTCAACATACAACAACCAATCAATGTAGTATGCCCTGTCAAAAAAATAAAGGAAAAAAAAACCCAGTTACCTCAATTGATGCAGAAGAAGGACATGAAAAATTAAGCACCTCTTTGTGATTAAAAAAAAAAAAAAAGTTCTGCCAAATAGAAACACCCTTTCACACAAAAGCTGTATGTGAAAAACCTGCAGGAAACTTAATACTCAACAATGAAAGACTGAAAGCCTTTCCTCCAAGATCAGGAACAAGGCACGTATGCACACTGTCACCACTTTGATTCAACATAGTAGTGGGAGTTCTAGCCAAAGCAGTTGGATATCACCATGCCTTCTCTATCCATTCATTTATGGATAGATGTTGAAGTTGTTTCCACATCTTGGCTATTGTGAAGGGTGCCACACTGAACACTGGAGTGCTAATCTCTCTTTGAGATCCCAAATTCAGTTCTTTTGGATAAATACCCAGAAGTGAGACTGCTGGATCATACGGTAGTCCTATGTTAATTTTTTGAGGAATCTCTATATTGTTTTCCATAGCAGGTGCCCCATTTGGATTCCCACTAACAGAGTACACAGGTTCCAATTTCTTCACACCCATGATAACAGCCATCCTAGCATGTGTGAGGTGATACCTCACTGTGGTTTTGATTTACATTTCCCTGATGGTTAGTGATGTTGGGCATCTTTTAAAATACCTGTTGGCTAGCCATGTCTTCTTTGGAGAAATGTCTGTTCAAGTCTTTAGCACAGTTTTAAATTGAATTATTCTTTTAATTTTTTTGCTGTTGAGTTGTAGGAATTTCTTATATTCTATGGGAATTACCCTCATCTGATATGTGGTTTGCATAGACTTTTTAAAATACAGTTTTTTAGAATGGTTGTAAGTTCACAGCAAAATTGAGGGGAAGGTACAGAGTTTGCATATAACCCTGACCCAACCCAAGACATGCATTTGTTACAATTAAAAAACCTACACTAAAACAAACAAACAAACCTACACTGACAGTTTGCATAGATTTTAGTAAATACTTTGTATTTATGGAGTCAGTTTACTCATTGTCATTATTTTTCCTTTTTCTTTAATTCTTTGAGGATGTTTGTAAGAGTCATTTTGAAGTCCCTTCCTACTAAATTCAACTTCGGAGTCCACTCAAATCAGTTCCTATTGGCTTCTGTTTTCCTGCATGCATGTCACACTTTCCTCTTTCTTTGCATGTTGGTAAGCTGAGTGACTGAACTGAATTGAAGCTCTGGTTGAAAAACGGGCATTTTTGATAACAACAGTGCAGAAACTCTGGATTTTATTTTGTTTTTCTGAGGTTGCCGTCCTTTGGAAACTTAGCTGGACTTAAGCTCCAGCATCTCTTCCCCTGCAGTGAGCAGCCCCTGGTGTGTCTGCTCAGCTTTTTATTTTCATCTGTTCGCAGCAGGCACCTGTGAGTCTTTCAAATGTAGGAGTCACTGGTGATTTTGGTTTAACCCAAATACTTGGAGCCTGCAGGCCTCACACCCTGCTGATCTGTCTGTGGGTGTGGGACACTCTCAAGCCTCCCTTGCTTTCACTTCTCCCTGTGCTTTTGTGGGTCATTCCCCCTCGTACGCTACTCCCCAGTCAGCCAGGGCTGTGTGGAGACCATGACTTGGCTCTTTCATGGTCCTCTGCAGGGTGTCTGCCAGGCTTTTAATTCATCTGCTGCTTGCCCCGACATGGACTGCAAGCTTGGGCTGGTGAGGCTGTGTGTTTTCACAGTTCATTCACAACCGAGTCCACCATTTTTTGCCAGCAGAACTGTAGGTTTCTGCAGTCAATCACAACATAACTGAAGTCCATCCATGTTGTAGTAGTGTGTATCAATGGTTTCTTTCTTTTTATTGCTAAATAGTATTCTGTCGCATTGATATGCAAACATTTACCTGTTGAGGGACATTAGAGTTATTATAAGCAAGACTGCTGTGAACATTTGTGTCCAAGTCTTTCTGTAGGATGTGTTTGTGTGGGATGCACGGGATGGCTGCACCAGATGGAAGGTGTGTGCTTCACATTTTTTTCCTTTTTTTGCTTCACATTTTAAATAAACGTTTAATTCAGAATAACTTTAGATTTTCCCAAGAGTTTTAAAGATCGCACAGAGTTCCGTTTACCTCTCAACTCAGTTTCCCTTCCTCCTAGCCTCTTCCTTTACTTTCATTCCTCAACGTGAAGGAACTGACATCGATACATTATGATTAACTAAACTCCACACTTTATTTGGATTTCACCAGCTTTTTCACCAATGTCATGTTTCTGTGTCCGGATCCAGTGCAGGGCACGCAGGTGTGAGGTTTCCCCAGTTTGCACTGGCCTGTGACAGCGTCCAAGCTGGCTCTTTCTTTCGTGCCCTTGGCCGACCTGAACAACATTGGCCAGGTGTCCCGTGAGAAGTGAAAGCAGTCCTCTAATCCGGGCTTCCGTGGGTTTTTTTCCTTCTGACTGAACCTGGTCACAGCTTCGGGAAAGATGGCCAAGTCTCCCGGGCACTCATACGTGACCCTTCTGCCCATTTTCCGCGTGTGAGGGTCGCTGCCCTTGTTCCGCAGAGGGCGCCCCCCACAACCCCCAGCCCCGGGCAGCATCCTCAGGACAAGCATCCACGGATCACGAGGGATTCTTCTGTCGGGCGGAGCAGTTCCTCTCTTTCCTTGCTAATTCAGTCCAGCATAGAGGATGCACATTTACACCTCGAGTACAAGCCAGTTCTGCATTATTTACGCGGCCCTCGCATTGTTCCAGTTTGGACCTTTGTGGGTTCCTCGCCACTGCCACCTGCATCCCTCAGGGCCAGGTGCGCAGGCGCAGTGGGCGATGTCGCGGACTATGCAGACGCGCGTGGGCGGTGGGTGGTGGGCGGTGCGGGCGCAGGCGCACTGGGAGGCAGGCGGTGACATCGCAGGCAGGCGGGAGCAGCGGGCTCAAGGCTACGGTGGGCGGCTGGCGATGAACGAGCACGCAGGCGCATTTGGCGGTGGGTACACGTGACCTGCTGGCGTGCAGGCGCAATGGGCGGCTGGCGTACGTGCGTAGCAGGCACGCAGGCGCAGGGTGCGGCGAGCGCACGTGGCACGTGGGGCCTAGGTAGCTGCAGACGCCATGCGGCCGTTACGCTGGCAGGTGGCTGTGGTGGCGGCTGCTGGCCTCGCGCTGGCCTTGGAGACGCTGCCCGCCGTGTTGCGCTGGCTGTGGGTCAGGCGGCGGCGGCCGCGGCGCGAGGTGCTGTTTTTCCCATCGCAAGTGACCTGCACAGAAGCCCTACTGCGGTCCCCGGGTGCCGCACCCTCGGCCTGCCCGTGTAGCCTGCCCCACGGCGAGAGCTCACTGAGCCGGCTGCTGAGCGCCCTGCTGGCCGCCCGCGCCAGTTTGGAGCTCTGCCTGTTCGCCTTCTCCAGCCCGCAGCTGGGCCGCGCCGTGCAGCTGCTGCACCAGCGCGGGGTGCGTGTCCGCGTGGTCACCGACTGCGACTACATGGCCCTCAACGGCTCGCAGATTGGCTTGCTCCGCAAGGCAGGTAGGCCGGGCGCTGGGCCGCGGGAGGTGGAGGCAGGAAGGCAGGGCGCGTGGGGCAGCGTCAGAGGACTGGGGAGACACTCGTGTCCCTTGGCAGCCGTGCAGGGTCTGGGGAAAGTCCGGGGTGTCCAGAGGAGCTTCTGTGCAGAGAGTTAGCCCGAAACCTGGGCATGAACCCCAGAGGGGCCGAGGCTGGAAGCAGGTCGACAAGCAAAGCCTGTCAGGGACCCAAAAGTCTGTTCGGGGCACAGGTGTCCAGAGATGCAGTGTCGGCTTAAGGACCAAACAGAGGAGAAAGTGTTTTCTCTTAAATTCACTAGTGAGTCCTTTTGGGGCATCTGAAATGAATACTTAAAATAAGGTAAGACGTGGAGCTGAAATGGTTAGTTAGTGAGCAGGTAATTTGTTTCTTCAGCTGCCAAACGGCAGGGAAGTCAGGTCTCTGGCAGACCTGCCCCTCACTGGAGTGGTAATGGTGAACCCTGGAGTGTGAGTAATTGTGAAGATGTTCTAAGTTCACACCTGCCTTACTTGGAAACTCCTCCACCTGCCCCGGTGTGACACTGTGTCCTGCGCAAGCAATTCGGAGTCTGAACCTCTTGCCCTTCTCTCGGTCACTGAGGCCCCTGCAAAATCATTCTTGCATTAGCAACCATTTGAGCTGCCCGTTCTGGTGGCCACTGTGACAGGCGCGTGGGGCCCTTAAAAACTGTCCTGGCTGCTCTCAGGTCACCTGGGATGGGAACACAGGTGCATCCTACCCTGGTCTTCGCATCTGTGAGGGGCGGGATGCAGACTTGGTTTCAGTGTTGAGGACGTTGACTTCCGCTCTTCCTGGCAGCCTTGCGATCCTATGTTGGTTCTGTTGTCGGGGAAACTTGGCTATTTCAGCACAGTCGTTTTTTTGTAGAGAAGCGTAGGACCTCAGATTTGGCAAGAACCTTGAAGGGGGCCCACGACCAGATTCCAGCTAAACCTTGCCTCTCTTCTGAGGGCGTCCCTGTGGTGGTTCTCTCACCACTCAGCCGTCTCCTTGTGTTTGACCCGACAGGTTGCAGGCTCCGGGTCCACAAGTGCAGAACAGGACAGGTCTGCAGGGAGGGCAGGGAGGTCTGGTGGAGCGGGAGCCCTGAGGTGCCTGGGAGGGTCATGGGTTGGGGGCGCAGACGGCTGCTCTGAGGAGTCACCTGCGTGAGGGCCTGTTTTGTGGTGCGGGGAGCGATAGGCAACCCTGTGGCTGAGGTGCGCACGTTGAGGTGGGCACATGAGGGGCCCTGAGCCTCAGCAGGAGGGGAGGCCGCGTCAGCTGGGTGGTCACGGGGCCAGAGCTGAGGCTTCAGGTCTGGGGCCTGGTGTCTTCTGCGCGGGCCCCCCCAGGCTGGTCCCCCAACTTCACAAGGTCCTGATTACAGGAGGGATCTGATTCTGGGCCCAAGTGAGACCTTAGGGGCATATGAACCCGAGATCAAATGGGTTTTGCTTCAATCGCCGTTGGCTCGTCTTGATACCAGCAACTGGAGGGCGATGTGTGTCATATACACTGGAGGGGGTGGGGAGCCTCCCCAGTCAGGGCTGGAGGTGTTTCCAAAGGAACTAACTCTCCTGTCCTTGCTGCCAGCCAGCCCTCCGCCTGGCTCAGCCGCTGTCACCACCCAGACCTGACGGTGCCCACCACACTGGACAAAGGCAGCAGTCAGTCCTGTGAACACAGCCACGCTGGAGAAGGAGCCAGAACTCAAGCGATGGACAGCGAGAGGAGGGGCTGGGGAAGGAGTGAGGGGCTCCAGTGTGGGGGAGACTGGAGCCCCTGCCTGGCCAGCAGCTGTCGGTGGCCGGGCAGCAGTGAGGTCTCACTCTTTGCAGGGATCCAGGTCCGGCACGACCAAGACCTGGGCTACATGCACCACAAGTTCGCCATCGTGGACAGGAAGGTGCTGATCACTGGCTCCCTCAACTGGACCACGCAGGCCATTCAGAACAACAGAGAGAACGTGCTCATCGTGGAGGACGAGGAGTACGTGCGGCTCTTCCTGGAGGAGTTCGAGCGCATCTGGGAGGAGTTCAACCCCACCCGGTTCACCTTCTTCCCTCACAAGGAGAGGGCTCGCTGAGGCAGGCTCCAGGCCAGCGCCCCCCAGGCTGGAGTCCTGCCGAGTTCCATGCGAGGAAGGGTGGTTCTCTTGCATTAAGTAGTGACGTTCCTTAGAGCGCGGGCTTAGCAAGGACAGAGACTGTCCTGCAGTGGAAGGGAGGTGCTTCGGACTGGGTGCCTCCATCAGGATTGGAGAGGCTGCAGATCCGAGTCCCTTTCCTGATTCTGAGTCCTCCAGGGTCCCCCAACACTCCCTTGCCCCCCCCCCCATGCTCCCTTGCCCTCCCCTGCATCCAGCCTTCAGAACCTGGATGGCTAGTGTCCAGAAGCTGCTCCTGTTTGCACATGTTAGGATTGTAATTTTTGATGTTCTTACATTCCGGGGAATTTGGTTGTCTGTGTAGACTTGACCTTCACCATGACACCCAAGGCTGTGCTCAATATCCCTGAGACACGGTGGGTCCTAGGGGTGGCCTCACTGGGCTGTCCTGATTTCTGGCATGGATGTGACATCTTTGAAGTGTCGTTCCCCCCACCCCCCGCCAACGTAGTGTGTTTCTCTTGATTTAAAGTTACCTTTGACTTAGGATGTTGGACAGGCAAACCCAGACAGAACTCAGCTGAAGTTGTAAAGTGTGGTTCTTGGGTTGGAAGTCATGTGGCTTCACGGTGACAGTGCTCCTCCCGTGAGCTGGGTCCCCCTGAATAAACTTGCTCCTGTTCCTGTCCAGTTGCGTGTGTGTCTGCCTTTTCATGCAAATAGTGGCTTTGCGGGGTGGGGACAGGATCCAGCTATTTAGAAACCATTGGCCACGATAGGAGTCTCCCAGAGAGGAGTGAAGACTTGGGGGACCCTGGTGTCTTCTGAGCAGCTGAGCTGACTCCCAGCCATGCTTGTCAGTGCCTGTGTGGCCTGTGGGGCTCAGCGCCCCCCGCCCCCTGTCCGCAGGGCTTGCTTCCAGAAGCGCCAGCCACCCAAGACCAGTCCCACCTTCAAGGCTGCTGTTGAGAAAGTTGTGAAATGGTTTCATCCCATGTAATGTTTTATTTCATTTAATTTGATTTATATTGTTTTCATTATGGTTATCTTTGTGGTGGGAGTTTGAAGCTAACGTAAGTTTCAGGTAACAGGCGTTCTGTTCTGAGGGCCTGAGGAGGTGAGCGCTGACATCACCCTGCAGAGTGGAGGCTGTCTGTCCCCGCTGAGGGTGGGCGGCTGCCCAAGGTGGCCAGAGCCCCGCTCTGACGGGAGAGGCGTGAGGAGGGGCAGCTGGGTCGCAGCAGGGCTTGGGCCGAGCTCAGCGTGTCCAGTCCTCCCAACAATCTGGTGGGGATCGCTGCTGAGGCCGCGGGAGGTCCCAGGCTCCCAGCTGGTGAGGGCGGGTGAGCTGAGCGGTGGGTGTGCTCTTGGTGAAGAAGGCAGTTCAGGCCGAGTCTGGGGCTTTGTACTGGGTGGCAGCTGTCCAGGCGCGTCCAGAACTGCGCAGGCGTCCTCAGGAGGCCCTGGAAGTGTAGCTGACGTGCCTCAGGGAGGCAAGAGGCTGGGAGGGGACTTGGGTAGTGTGTGTCCGAAGCTACATGCTCTGTCCGCCAGATTCTGGCATGAACAGGACCTTTACAGGAAGTGGTCAACCCCAGGAGACTTGGCAGTTACTTCCTAAGAGGACTAGAGGTGGCCTCTCTCAACCACCCCCACCCCTGCCCCACAGCCTCTCGTTCAGCCTGTGGTTTGGGTTCAAGCTTGTCATTTTAACCATGGGACAGGGATGCAGCCTAACAGCATAGGTGGAATGTTGGCACCGTACACGAGATATGTTAAACTCTTGAGAAACTTGTGATAAAGAAATCGTCCTGGTAGTAATAGCGTGGCTGTCAGTCCCCCTGTACCTGTCAAATTCAGGAGAACGTCGGGATGAAACCACACAGCTCCATTGCTTGTGCTGAACTGCTTTTTTAAAATAGTTTTTTAATGCATTTTTGGCTGTGGTAGGACTTCTTTGCTGCGAGGGCTTCTCTGAATTGTGTGGAGCCGGGGTTCCCCTTCTCATTGCGGAGCACGAGCTCTGGGTGTGTGGGCTTCAGTAGTTTGGGGGCACAGGTTTAGTTGCCCCTCTTTACCACTGGGCCACCAGGGAAGCCCCTGAATTGGTTTTTAAAGCAACTGACTACTTTAAAAATAACACTTCATTGAGATTCACATACCATAAAATTCACTGTTTTAAAAGTGTGCAGCTGAGTGTATTGATAGTATGTTAACAGATTATTAGTTGTCAGTATGTTAACAGAGTTATTTGGTGGTTATTTACTATAATAACAGGGTTGTGCAGCCATCAGTACCATCAATTTCCAGAGCATTTTCTTCACTCCTCACACCTGTCAGAATGGCCAGCACCAAAAAGACTACAAATAACACATGCTGGAGAGGATGTGGGATAAAGAAAACTCTCCTGCACCACTGGTGGGAGTGTGAACTGGTGCAGCCACTACAGAAAACTGTATGGAGGTTTCTCAAATTAAATATTACCATATGACCCAGTGATTCTACTTGTGGGCATATATTCAAAGCAAATGAAAACACTGATTAGGAAAGATACATGCACCCCGATGTTCATAGCAGCACTACTTACAATAGCCAGAAACTAGAAGCAACCTGAGTGTCCATTACAGACGAACAGATAAAGCTCTGGTACACACCTACAAAGGAATACTACTATTAAAAAAATGAATACTACTACTTAAAAGAAAAAAAAGAATGAAATAATGCCATTTGCAAGAACATGCATGGACTTGGAGGGTATCATGCTAAGCGAAGTCAGAGAAAGACAAATACTGTGTGGTATCACATGTGGAATCTAAAAAATAAGAGAAACTAGTAAACAACAAAAAAGGAAGAGAAAAAAATAAAAAAAGGAAGAGACTCAGATATAGAGAACAAACTAGGGGTTATCAGCGGGGAGATGGGAGGGGGAGGGGTGAGGTAAGAATAGTGAATTAAGAGGTACAAACTTCAATATACAAAATAAGTTACAAGCATATTTAATACAACATATAGTCAGCATTTTATAACAACTCTAAATGGACTATAACCTTCAAATATTATAAATCACTGTTGTATGCCTAAAACATAATATTGTACCTCAACCTCCATTTTAAAAACTAACTTTAAAAAAAGTCAAATAATAGCTTTTTGCTGGTGATTATGTAGAGAAAAAGGAATCCTTATACCTGCTGGTGGGAATATAAAATGGTTCAATTGCTTTTCGAAAACCATCTGGCAGTTTATAAAATGGTTAAATAGAGTTATGACCCAACAACTCCACTCCTAGGTATATACTCAAGAGTCTCAAGAACATGTCCACACAGACATTTGTATGTGAGCACCACATTTACAAATACTTGTGTGTGCATGTTTATAGCATTATATTTACAACAGGCAAAAGGTAGAGACAACCCCAATGTCCGTCAACTGATAAACAGGTAAACACAATGTGATCTGTCCATACAGTGACTTATTATTCAGCTATAAAAAGAAGTAAAAAAATACTGACACCCACTACAACATGGATGGCCCTCAAAAACACTACACTTAGGCAAAGGAGGGACACCCCGAGATCACACTGAGACCGCGTGTTGTAGGATTCCATTATACAAAACACCCACAGCATATAAACCCACAGAAACAGGGTTTCTTTCTGGAGTGAAGAAAATGCTCTGGAAATTGATGGTACTGATGGCTGCACAACCCTGTTATTATAGTAAATAACCACCAAATAACTCTGCTAACATACTGACAACTAATAATCTGTTAATATACTATCAATACACTCAGCTGCACACTTTTAAAACAGTGTATTTTATGGTATGTGAATCTCAATGAAGTGTTATATTTTATTTTTATTTTTTTTTTATTAGTTGGAGGCTAATTACTTCACAACATTTCAGTGGGTTTTGTCATACATTGATATGAATCAGCCATAGAGTTACACGTATTCCCCATCCCGATCCTGAAGTGTTATTTTTAAAGTAGTCAGTTGCTTTAAAAACCAATTCAGGGGCTTCCCTGGTGGCCCAGTGGTAAAATCTCATTGTGATTTTAATCTGCGTTTCCCCTGATGATTAACGATGTTGAGCATCTACTAATAGGCCAGTTGACCATCTGTATATTTCATTTATAAAGAATTTCTGTTCAGGTCTTCTCTCCATTTTTAAATTGTGTGGTTTGTTTTTTTGATGTCAAATTGTATGAACTGTTTATATATTTTGCATATTAACCCCTTATCAGTCATATCATTTGCAGATATTTTCTCCCATTCAGTAGCTTGTCTTTTTGTTGGTGGTTTCATTTGCTTTGCAGTTTTTAAATTTAGTTAGGTCTTATTTGTTTGTATTTGCTTTTATTTGCTTTTTAGAGACATCAAAAAATATTGCTATAATTTAGGTTAAAGAATATTCCATGTATATTTTCTTTTAGTTTAATGGTTTCTGGTCTTACATTTAGGTCTTTAATCCATTATTTTATTTTATTTTATTTTATTTTTTTAATCCATTATTTTAAAATGGAAGTATAGTTAATTTACAGTGTTGTGTTAATTTCAAGTGTACATCAAAGTGATTCAGTTGTGTGTGTATATATATGTGTGTATCCATATATGTATGTTGCTAACCTTTTCAGATTCTTTTCCGTAAGAGGTTATTACAAGATACTGAATGTAGTTACCCGTATTATAAGTCACTTTTTAAAAATCTATTTTACATACAGTAGTGTTTGTTAATCCCGAATTCCTAATTTATACCCCCTTTGGTAACCAAGTTTGTTTTCTCTGTCTCTGAGTCTGTTTTTGTTTTGTAAATGAGTTCATTTGTATTTTTTTTTAGAGTCTACATAGAAGTAATGTATTTGTCTGTCTCTGACTTATTTCACTTAGCAGGATAATCTCTAGGTCCATCCATGTTGCTGCAAATGGCATTACTTCATTATCTTTTATGGCTGAGTAATATTCTATTGTCTATATGTACTGCCGCCTCTTTAGCATCTGTTGATGGGCATTTACGTTGCTTCCATATCTTGGCTGTTTAAATAGTGCTTCTGTGAACACTGGGGTGTGTTATCTTTCTGAATTAAGAGTTTTTGTCTTTTCCAGACACATGCCCAGGAGTGTGACTGTAGGATTCTATGATATCTGTGTTTTTATCTTTTTGAGAAATCGTCACACTGTCCTCAGTAGCGGCTGCACCAGTTTACGTTCCCACCGACAATGTAGGAAGGTTCTCTTTTCTCCACACCATCTCTAATAGGCCCTTATTCCATTTTGAGTTGATTGTTGTGTATGGTGTGAGGAAATGTCCTGGTTTCTTTCTTTTGCATGAGGCTGCCATTTTTCCAGCAACTATCTGACTTTACCATCGCCAGCCTGTTGGATGTAAGGTGCTGCCTTCTTGTGGTTTTACCTTGTATTTCCTGAAGGACTGGTAACGTTGAGTTCTGTTCATGTATTTTTTCACCTTTTATATAGTCTTTGGAGAAATGTCTATTCAAATTCTTTACCCATTAAAAAAGGGTTGTGCTGCCTGTTTATTGTTGGCATTGTGAGAGCCTTTGTATATTCTGTGTGTTGGTCCCTCATCAGAAGTGTGACTTGCAGGTGTTCCTCCCACCTGTGGGTAATCTGCTTGCATTCTTGGTGGTATTGTTTGCAGTGTGTGTTATTTATTTTGGTATGGTTCAGTTTATCTATTTTTACTTTTCCTGTTTGTGCTTTGGTGTCTTAACGAAGAAATCACTGCCCAGCCAGGCATCACAAATGTTTGCTTTTTTCTCTGAAAGGCTTATATTCAGGTCTGTGAAGCATTGGGGTTAATTTTTGTATATGCTGGGATGTAGGGCAGTGGTCCCCAACCATTTTGGAACCGAGGACTGGTTTCGTGGAGGACAGTTTCTCCGTGGCAGGGTGAGGTGTGGTCCAGGCGGTGGTTGGAGCCACAGGGTGCAGTAGGTGGAGCTTCGCTTGCTCTCCTGCCGCTGACCTCCTGCTCTGCAGCCAGGACTGGGGAACCCTGACTTAGGGGGTTTGACTTCATTCTTTTTCTGGTGGGTAGCTGCCATGTCCCAGCACTGTTTGCTGAAGAGGCTGTTTTCTCCCCACTGAATGGTCTTGACATCTTTGTTGAAATTCACTGACTATAAATGTAGGGGCTTATTTCTGGACCCTTGGTTCTGTCTAATTATCTGTATGTCAGTCCTCATGCCGGTACCACACCGTCTTGATTCTGGAAGCCTTGCAATTGTCCTGGGACCCAGTAGAAAGAGTCCTCTGCTTCATTTGTCTTCCTCAGCATTACTCTGGGCCATTGTGCATTTCCACAGCAACCTTGGGCCAGCTGGTCAACTTGACGAAGGCAGCTGGGATTTGTAGGGGTTGCCCTGAATTGTAGATGAAACTGGAGAGTACTGCTCTTCTAACAATATTGCATCTTCCAACTCATGAACAAGGGACACCTTTCAGTTTATTTAAGTCTTTTAAAATTTCTTTCAGTAAGGTTTTATAGTTTTCAGTATACAAGTCTTACACTTTAGAAAAATGTATCCATTTCAGACTGTTAGTGTAGAGCAGTCAGCTGGCTTTTGTATGTGAGCCTTGGATCCTGCATACTTGCTGAGCTCATTTTTACTTTAATTTTTTGGTGGATTCCTTTGATTTCCTATACATGGATCCTGCCATGTGCAGGTGGAGGTAGACTTCCTGTCCTTCTGCACAGCCGCCCCTCCTCCTCCTGAGCTCTGGGGGGTTTTCAGCGCAGTGGGCAGAGGGGCGAGAACACACATCCTTGTCTTGCTCCCGGGCACAGGGGCGCTTTCAGTCTTACGGTCGAGTGTGATGGCAACGGGGTTTTTCATAGCTGTCCTGAAATGTTGAGGGTGCGCTCTTCTGTGCCCCATTTGTTGAGTGTCTTTATCACTTTCCCAATTGCCAACTGAGTTTTAAAATTGTACTTACATTGCTTTAAAATACAGCATGTGTTAAAGCTGAACACCACAGTATCAGATCAGTGTCCCAAAGTCATATGTACATTTGTTTGACCAGAATAATTTTTTTTTTCAGAATAATTTTTTAAATGGGTAAAAATACTACTGAAACATCTTGTCAACAGTTGGACCAGTACTGGAAAGTTTGCATCTCAAGTTTACTTTCATTCCCTTTTATAGGTACCACAGTTGATTTCTAATAGTCAGACTTTAGTTTGTGTTTAGCTGAGTGAAAGTTTGGATCCCCACATTTTCATACATTTTATTCCAATAGCGATAGTATTCCTGGCAGTGGGGGTGGGGGAGGCAGTTTCTTATTTTAAATTTATATAGCCAGAATTTTTTAAATGCAGTGGGATAGACTTCAAAGTATGTCCCAGAAAGGGCACATTCTTCTGTGAACTCATGGTTGTGGCTGGGTGTGCGCGCCTACTAGGTCATAATGTAGGATGCGTGTTTTTTTAAACAGAAAGTAAAGCTGTTGCAAATAAATCTGCTAGTAAAGGGGCAGGTATGGGGCGGTTAGTTCCTTCTTCTGGTTGGTATTTCTTTCCATCCTTTTGGCCCCTTGAAAGTTTCCATAACTGAGCTAGTGTGTCTTTATTAGATTATGGATGTAAAATATTCTTAACTATTTACTGTGTGTAAACATGTGAAATCTCCTGATTTTAAAATGTTGACAACTCAACCAAAACTTAAAAAATGGGTTTTGTAAAAGTTAAACCAAAACTCCATTATAAACCTCTAGGTTCCTGATCCAGATTCTGACTTTTGACCTAAATGCTTGTTTTGCCTTGTGTCCTTCTGTTAACAAAACCTCTGTTCACAGCATACAAAGGGTGATGCAAAAATAGTTTATTAGGACATTGTTTATGTAAAGTTAGGTAATATTTACAGTAGAAATGATTAGCCACATCCATGGGAATCTAGCATGTCACACAAAGGAATAAATATTTTGACAAAGTAACACTTCAGTTGTAGCGAACACTTGATCAGAAATTTTGTTTTTAAAAAAGAGCCTCTAACTAAACTAAGGGGTAAAAGTTTTGAATTGTCAGCAGCAAGCTGACCAGGCTCTTCTCTTCCTGGGGCCCCTGCTGCCCACATGAGGGTTGGGCTCCCAAGGGTGGGCTCTCGGGGTCTGAGGGCAGCCCAGTCTGGCGAGCACTGTCTTTTAGCATCAGCACAGAGCGATGCAGGCTTGTTCTCTGAGCACGTGCCCCCTGAATGAACAGCCCGTGGGGGTAGGCATGGTTGCCGCCAGGGACCACCCACAGACGTGTTGCAGCGGCGGCCGCTGGCTCCATGTCCCCGTTGTGTTCGGGGACTGCCTGGGCCCAGCAGTCAGGCACAGCATGTGTTGTCTCGAGTCTGGATTGAGACAGTCACCCTGATAGAAGTGTGTCTGTGAGGAAAATCTCTGAGGATTCTAATTGTTAAGGAGCCACTTAGAACCTTACATTTTATAAATACTACTTAGGAAAACTCTTATCACTTAACTGGTTTTGAATCCTAACAGTCAGTAGATACGTTGCCATTACTAAGGTTAAATCCTAAAATCAATTGGCTGTGATACAAACATAACACAAGAATGAGTTTTGTGTTCTTTGTACTGTTCCCAGCTTCCTATGAAATAAAACGCAGATGTGTGTCCCAGCTAGCTGTGGAGAGGTGAGGGTGGATGGCAGGGACATCTGACTCACAGGCAGCATGGCAGGGGCTCAGCCTGCGGGTCCACGTGGTCGAGGGATGGCAGTGTGAAGCCGCCACACCAAGCCCAGAGCCCGTGGTCTCCACATGGCCACAGTGCCCTGACACAGACCCTGATGCATCAGGCTGCCGCACGGCCTGGGTTACCGTGCACGCGGCCTGGGCAAAGAGGAGCGCTCCTGCGTCATCCTCCTGGTTTTCCCTCAAGACTGAGTGACTTTCCCAAGAATGAGGAACAGGTATTACCAAGATCTTTCAGGAAGAAACAGAAACAACTATTAAATGACTCGGGCTTTATAAAAGATAGGTCAGTCATTAAAAATGTTTCCTTCTCATGTTGGTTGGAACTGTGTCGTACCCAAGCTGTTTCTTC
Organism: Muntiacus reevesi; assembly: GCF_963930625.1. NCBI lineage: Eukaryota > Metazoa > Chordata > Mammalia > Artiodactyla > Cervidae > Muntiacus > Muntiacus reevesi. Next base: position 27,367,847 of record NC_089266.1, on the reverse strand, counting down.
TTGTCTTAAAAAGCGGTGCTTATATAAGGAGAAAGAAAAACCCACCCACACAGACTTTGTCACAGAAATCCACTGCAGTGACTCTGAGCACTGTTGACACCGCTTGGTCTGCATGACGTCCCAATAGTTCTCCACACAGAGGAGCAAGGAGCCACCTGAGGGGCCGGCGCCTGTGTGTTGGGGCCACCTTCTGCTCAGGGAAGGGGAGGCCTCTTTACAGAGAAACCTGCTGTTCTCCAGAGACTGACAGAGTTCACACCCCTCCTGGGTTTCCATCCCGTCTTCTATCACAGTACCAAAACATGTGGTTTCAGAGACCTCCCTTCAGGCTGTGGAGGGTAGAGCCTGGCAACTGTGTGTATGTGTGAAGACAGAAGGGCAACCCCGTGCCCCGAGAGGATGGCAGGCCCGCTGCAGCAGAGTGTCCCAGGCGCCCTGCGCTCGGGGCCACTGGGTGGGCGCAGCAAGAAGGTGGCGGTCCCTTTGCAGGACAGTGGTCCTGTGGATGTTGGCCTTGGCTTGCTCAGGCAGACCCTGAGAGTCACAAGTGCGCTTTTGTACAAGCTGCTGCTCCCGGTCTCTGTAGGTCTGGGTGCTGCGAGTGACAGGCTCCAGGGCTGTGGCCCGGGGCTGGGCCTTCCCGAGTTCTTTTCCTCCCACCTGCTGAGCCCCTGCTGGGTCTCGCAGCATGGCCATCGCTCCCCCCCACAAAGCCACACTGGTTCTGACGCCCAATGGCACAAGCCCTAGTGTCACACTGCAGCCAGCACGGTCACCCAGATCTCTGGCTTTCAGCCCTGCCCGGGGCTGGCGGAACACACGCCTGGAGGGGGCACGAGCCTGGCACGCGTGTTGAAGGTGCGGAGGCGCACAGCACGGTCATGTGACGCCACACCGTCCAGCTGTCCCCTTGGCGGGTGGTGTGGCTCAGATGCAGGTGCCTGCAGGTCCCCAGGGAAGGAGTGAACGTTTATAGGAAGAGTAGACGCAGTGGTCTCCTCCCATCCTTGGGGACATGGGGTCGCTTTCCCTGTGGGGTGGGGGCCAGAGCTCCCTGGGCTTGGGGTCACCCATGCCTCCCTGTCCACAGCCCCCCAGGGTGCCCTTTGCCAGCACAGAAACCACCTCCAAGGCTGCCTCTGCGCTTGTGCTTTCCTCCTCTGCAGTCGTGGCGGACCCCTGTCTAGGGGCTGGGGTGACTGCTGACCCCTGTCGAGGAGCACACCAAAGACACTGCAGAGCAGGGACCCCTGTGTCCAGCCTGCTCCCTCCAGCCATACACAGCCCTCACCTCCATGGCCAACACTGCCCGGGGCAGACGGTGCAAGTTTAGGCAGACCCTGTGGCCCGAGCTTCTGCAGTGTGGCTCCTGACCGCCTCCAGAGAGGCGAGTCCTGCTGCCTGTGGGTGCAGGGGTGGCACTGACGGGGTCCCTGTGGAGTGCTAGGTCAGACCCCAGGGTCACTGATGGGAAACATGGAGGGAGATGCCGTGATGAGAGGCAGTGTGCAGCCCACAGGCAGATGGAGCAACTCCGTGCGGACCCTGCACCCTGGAAGGAGGCAGCAGTGGCACAGTCTTGGCGCCCAGAGAGCACCCCCTCCGCCATCGTCAGACCCTCGGAGCCCCCATCACCCACTCAGGCGGCTCTGAGACGCGCTGGTGTAGGGGGTGTCTGATGAGCAGGGTTAAGGAGCTTTTGCAAACATGGACCAACAGCAGCAATGCAGTGGCCAGCATAGGGTCGGGAACAGGGAAGGCCCTGCAGCCGGGTGCTCTGAGCTGTCCCAGCGAGAAGATGGGCAGGGCCACATGCTTTGCACCCCCGGGCCTCTGCCCTGCCTCCAGGGACACCCCACGTGGCCTCATGTGTTCATTTCATCTACAAACTGCACAACAATGTGTATGTTTTCACTCTGAAAGTACCTGTGTACCTCAAGGCTGTGGCCCTCACCCGAGCGCTGACCAGATGCCGCACAGGCTCCCCCTGGGGCCATGTCCCTGCTCCCATCCTCACAGGATTAGTTTTTACAGAGTGCTGGAGGGTGCCTGGTGGTGGTCAGAAACGTGTTACTCAGGCCACCAAGAACACAGAGGCATGGGTGCAGGCCCCGTGTGGGCGCCCCAGTGCCCTGGGTTCGGCTCAGGTGAACCGAGCACAAGTGAACACACGTCACAACGGCTGGTTTCCATCTAGCTCCAACATCCTCTCTGCCTTCTTGACATAACAGGGTCTCCAATCAACCTTCCCAAAGCAAGTGGGGGCTTCTTACTAGAAAGGTTAGGGGTGAGTAAGCATTCTCCTCCAGTGACTCTGAGGAAACGTGCTGTCACTGTGATCCCAGTCTGGAACCCAGGCTGCAGGGCAGCATCCGCCTCATGTGAAAAGAGTAGGGTTCCTGGTGACCAAGAAAGAATAAGCATAGGAAGGAATGAGAGGGGCCGGGTTTTGTGCAAGATTTAATAAAAAACAGACAAAAATAGGAGTGGCTGCTTTCAGCATTTCCCAGGCTGTGAAGGGTTTACCACGACGGTCTGGGGTGCGGCTCTAAGCGCTGTCAGTGGATGTGTAAGAGCTGCTGCCCTCGCCCCAAGCCCACCGGGCAGGTGCAGGCTCAGCCCCACCCTGGGCTTCCAGGTCCTCCCTGGGCTGCGAGCTGTCAGCACGGGACCCACAGCACAGCCTCGTGGCCCCTCCTGCCCCGCCTGCGCGCGGGGTGAGACAGGGCTAGCTTATCCCAGGCTGGTGGGCCGTAATACTGACAGGGAGCCGGGACAAGGCGGGGCAGGCTGCAGAAACCAGGGAAAGCTTGGATGAAGACCCAGGGAGTGGAGCGAGCCACCCACAGGCCAGTCTCTCATGCATCCGACCACAGTCAATGCAGACAACACCACCAAGAACGAGGACGACAATAAAAAATGAAGGGATGGACAGGAGTGGCACGGGGGCTGTGGTCGGGAGGTGTGTCCAAGCTGCATGGGAGCAACTAGTCGCGCTCCAGGTCCCGGGACTCAAAGAGCTTCAGGCGATCTTGCACCGTCAGGCCTTCCTTCAGACTCTGGTGGAGAAACAGACAAGCTGTTGGCCTCGGCCCCGCAAGGTGCGGGCGGCCAGTGGTGAGGCACGGTGCGGGGCCCCGGAGGGTTAGTGGGTGTGCGAGGAGGGCCACGGCCCCTGAGGAAGTGGTGTTACTGGACAAGAAAGAAAAAGTCAGAAACAAGACCGATGCTGAGCTTAGGGCTCTGTCAACAGGCAAGGATGAGACCGATGGCGCTGGAGAGAAGACCCTGCGGAGAACAAGGAAGCACCTGCTGTGCCCATGTGTGGCCCCAGGAGGCCCCGAGCAGCTCCAGGGCGGACAGCCTCCCTGCTCCTGGGCCTCATGGGCCCCGCTGGTCTCTCTCGGGGCTTGGGGACATGGAGGCCGTTCCTGAGCCTTTCAGGACGGAAGCCTGCACATGTGCGTGTGGACCTCGGTAAAGGTGAAGAACATCTAGACCCTGGTGGCACGTGGAGGCTTCCCTGAGGATGAGGGCAGGTCTGGGCCCGCTTTGCCTGGGGCCCTGGCTTTACCCAGGACAGTGCTGCTTGCCTGTTTTAACTCTGACGCCACCGAGTGCTCAGAGGAAGGGGATGAGCCACGTCCCACTGTGACTCCCCGTAACGTGCACAAGGGCCTCACGTGTCCTCAGGACCCTGCTCCCAAGCACGCCTGCTTCAGGTCAGTGCCGCTGTCTACACAGTAGCCAGTCTCACCCAGGGGCTGGCCCTGACATCTGCCACCCACGCTGTCCTTGCTGGGAACTTCCTTCCCTAAGGGGCAGCAGACTGCCCACTCCTGAGACCCGAGGACAGAGGCTTCCGAGCCCTGTCACAGGCTGGGAGCGGTCAGTTGCTGCCCACCCAGCACCTCTGTGACTCCATGCGCAGCTGCCCAGAGGCGCCCCCCGTGAGGACCCTCGACACATCCTGTCTGCTCTCAGTCCCAGAGAAGCCCGGCTGCTCTTAAGACGAGGAGCTGCTGACCCAGTGAGGCCAAGCCCGCCTGTCCCTGAGGGAGGCAGGTACAGAGCCCACCTACAGGAAAGGCAAACACCTACAGAGCAGACCTTGGTTCAGAAAGCCCTGGGGACACAGTTTCTGGGTGACTTCACTCCTGTCTACAAACACTTCAGGACAGAGGGCCACACGGGATCCATGTGGCTGGCTGTTGACAGCACGTCATAGGCCCAGTGGTGTCCCTGAGGAAGACAGCAAGGGCCCAGCTTCTCCCTGGGCCAGCAAGAACGCTGTTCTTATGTCAAAAACTTGCCAAGCCAAACTGACTCACACGTGACTCTAGGGAACCCTGTCTCTGAGCTCCCCCCAACTCACTTGGTCCAGCCTCGCCAAGACCCCCGGACAGACAGACCCTCGCTTCCTGCCCCCGCCTTCACCAGCGTGCAAGGCCTTCCCAGCACACCTCTGCAGAGGCCTTGTGAACACAGACCTGGCCCTTTGTCCAGAGCCCAGGCTCCTTGCTGTATTGCTTTCAGGATCTTAGTTCCCGACCAGGGACTGAACCTGAGTCCTGGCATTGAGAGTGCCGAGTCCTAACCACTGGATTGCCAGGCAAATCCTGCAAAGTACTATATTTCCCCTGACACGTGGTCAGCCTGAGGAGGCAGGCTCGCTGGAGCAAGGCTTCCCTGAGAGTCCTGTCATTTACAGGCACAGGCAGAAGGCCCACAGCACTCACGGTGAACCTGTAGCAATGGCAGGCCAGCCTCAGGCAAGGAAGTAAGACTCGTCAATAAGAAAACCAGAAACCAAAGAACAAGTCTGGGTTTGCCGAACAGAATTGCTTCCACGTTTAAAGAAAAAAGCCCCAAAGCTTTTAACCAGTCTGAACCATATCTGGTGGTAAGTGACTCAGATCTGTAGGAACCTAAGTGTAACCGAGCTGAGGACAAACTGCTCAGGTTTTCTTCAGCTCCTCCTGACGCAGACCCTGCTCCCTGCCGGCGAGCGGGGGGTACCTGCTGGCCGGCCCTGAGGCTCCATCAGCATCCCCTCTGCCCAGCCCTTCCTGCTGCCCTCAGCTTCTTTACCAGGGAGTCAACAAGTTCAGGTCAGTTGAGCTGGTGAGCCCACTCAGGAGGGAGTGACCCTGGGCCCTGGATGCCTGGCCCTGTGGGAGCCAGGAGTGTCCAGGCAGTGTCGGAGTCAGGCAGCCAGTGTTCAGCCCATGCCTCCCGTCTCTGAGGTGCCTGGGTCCTCGGGGCTGGGAAACGCTCAGCCCCTAGTGCCTGTGGGCCCCTTGCTCTGCTGAGCATCTGCCAAGCTACAGGCATGAGGCATCAGCCCCCTTGGACTGTTGATGCTGGGCGTGGGGAGTGGGAACTACTTCAGCGATGGGAGGCTCTTGTCAAGCTCGCCTCCTGACAGAGGGCAGAAGTGTCCCAAGAGAACGTGAGCGCACACCATTCGACACGCAGGATGAAGGCCTGACAGCACCTGTGCCCCCCAGGATACAGCTCTGGGCAGCCCGCCAGGCTGGGGGAGCACCCCTCTGTTAAGAGGTTACAGTACAGTTAACTCCCCAGAAGAGGTAAGAAACTTCACATGGATCCTATCTGTGCTGCTGAGCAGGAGGAACGAGAGTGACGGGAAAACGAGCTCCCGTGGAGGAGTGAGCAGGGCATGCAGGCAGCGCCCTTGCGGGCGGCAGGCGAGTGGCGTGAGAGGAGGTTTACCTACACGACAGGGGGCCGGGAAGCGGGTCGTTTCAGTTATCCCATGAGACCTGCTCAATTACGGACTGTCAGGGGAAGAGCAAAAACAAGACACACACACAGTAAATCCTAAGTGCAACAAGCTGGGCACCCCACCCTCCGCCCCACCTTCCCACGGAGGGGTGCACGGGGGCAGGGGCCCAAGTGGAGGAAAGTGTGCGGATGGCGTCAGTGTGAACTGTAGACGTGCGAGGGGCAGTCCAGATGGCAGGACGGCCCCTGGGAGCCCCGCCGTCACTGAGGAGACAGTCCTGCTGCTGTGCAAAGGGCACTCGGCCTGAAGCCCCGGCACTGACCCAGTGGGATGTGCATGACTTGAGGCACCCTGGGGACCCTCCGTGCAGCCCCTGGTGGGCTCTGCACACCCAGGGCGGGCCCCCAGACTCACCTTGGACCTGAGGCCTCTGAGCTGCCTGCCGACACAGGACCTGTCTGTCTTCAGGAAATCGGGATTGCTCTTGGACTTCATGATATCTGAGAAGATGAAGAGGGCACAGTGCTAGTTTTGTAAACCCCCCAGAACACACAAGTCTGAGAGCTTCCCAGCTTAGCATCCTCATGTGACATCTCATCAACAAACCAGGGGAACGCCAAGCCTATAACCATGTCACAAGATCCCCAGAACAAGGCACGGGGAGACCTGGAAGATGACTACGGCCCCAGGATGGCTGCAGCCCCCACTGCTGCTGGGCAGCCCTGCTGCCTACTCTCCTGAGACCCCGGGATTTAGCTTCCTATACTTAAGGCTCGCTCTCCCTCTCTTGTGAAGAGCTGCATGGTGACTAGCGGGCCAGCCCCTGACTGGAAGCTGAGCCAGCTCTGTGCTCCTGTGTGAAGTGCCAGGTCACAGAATGCATGCGCTTCTGGTAACCCAAAGTCCTCTCGTCTCCAGACTCCTCGGAAGCAGCCAGTGTTACATCTGAACTGAACTTTGCTGCCTGTGGCCTTGCCTGCCTTTAAGAGAGCTCCTAACGCCTGGCCAGCAGCGATGCAGACCGCCAAGTAGGGGTCCTCACTGGCTGAGGGGGAGATTCCAGGATCAGTGAGTTTGGACATGGCCTCAGTCCTCGCCCTGCGGCCTTTTATAGGTTTTCTGGTGAAACCCCAGGATCACAAACCAGTGAGAGCCACTTCCAGAACCAGGGAGTCCATCAGGAAAATGAGAAACATGGCCTGCTGTTGTGAACATGCATGCCAAAGAGTGACTGCCCCTCGTGAGCTGGTGCCCGCCACGCTCTGCCCATTCAGCCAGGGAGAGTGTCTGACACAGAAAAGGGTCCTCTGCTGGATCAAGGGCCAGCAACCCCACCACCTAATTTCCAGAGAGAATCCAGAGCCACAGGACTCACCGTATCCGGACACAGGCGGGTTCTCTGGGGACTTCTCACCCAGCGCTTCTGTGGCAGCTTTGAGCTGCTCCTTCAACCTACTGACGTCGCAGTCGGCCTTTGCCCTCACAATGCTGAGTTCTGTGTAGATATCTTTGTACTTGTCACTGGCATACTTCTTGTCCTTGGGGACAAAAGGATAGCAGAGAGCGGTTACAGACAGGCTGGACTAGGGATGCCCCCAGAAGTGGAGGAAGCAGGTGGAGCCCATCTTGCGGAGGCAGAAACCAGACACAAAGTACAAGGGGCGTGGCAGGGCCCCTGCTCCGTGTGGGTTGGTGCTGCCTTGACCCTGAGGACACCTCTGTGCTTCAGGCTGGAAAACCCTGTCCTGGCTACCCCAAGTGAGTCCGCCTCCAGGAGCAGCTACAGGAAACGACCGTGTACTGGGGCCTTGGGCCCCGCCAGGCGGGGGACAGGACTGGCCCTCCCTCGTGTCCACTGCTCCTGCCCAAGAACAGGGTGAACGTACTCAAGCCTCTGCGTGTGATCTGGACACTCATGGCCCCACCCTCCAGGCCCTCGTGGGACATGCATTACCCGCAACGCCGTCTGTAACTCGTCCTTGAGGGAGCTGATCTCCTGTTTCAGGTACTGAATTTCTGATTCCTTGACCCTCAACAAGACCTAGAGAAAGAGAAATGAGGGAGCTGCAGTGTCACGCAGGTGTTCAGTGTTTCGTTTTGGAGATCAGCACTTGTGATGTGGTGGAAACCAGGGAGGGGGGCAGGTGAGTGAGGATGGGTTAAATGTAAAGGTCCCTGGGGCCTCGAGAGGTCCCCTGCTGCCTGGTGGCAAACTGTTCTTTGTGTCCTGGCATGACTTGGGTTTTCCCATAAGCTGGGGCCACCCCTGGTCCCACGTGCAACTCATGCGCTGCAAGCTGGTGAAGGGACCTGGCTCTGAGCCGTACCTCTAACTCGTAGGCGTCCTTGCCCTGTGTGAGGGGCGAACCAGCGGCCTCGCCACCGGCGTCCCCAGTCAGCAGTGTCCGTAGCCGTGAGATTTCTGCAGCCAGGCGGTTGTTCAGCTCCTGGAGACAGCGACACAACCACAAGGTGCTCTCAGAGCTGCCTGGGGCTGTGACCAGGGTGCAGTGGGCGTCTGAGTCAGCACGTGAGCTGTGACACCTGTGCAGAAGCCGTGTGCATGGGCCGGAGGTGTCCATGGAACTGTGCCGGCAGGAGCCGTGCTCCCAGCCCGTCACCACAGCCGGTGCTGAGCAGTTCCGGTTGTTCCCCAGTTTCTGCAGGGTTGGGGCCTTTTGCTGCCCTCAGCTTCTTTCCAGCTGACAGGTGGTTGCCTTAGGCCACTGCAGTGACTAGGCAGGCAGCTGTGGGCCCCCAGGGTCTCAAGCCAGGGCCAGGCTGACAGGCCTGTCTGCTCGGTGCCTTGGGAGGATGAGTGGTCCAGCGCACAGAGAGAGGCTCTCTTCAGATTAGACCTACCTTGAGCTGTTCCATCAGCCAGTATTTTAAGTGTGCCCCAGTTTTCTAAGCGGCAAGCACGTTTTAAGAAAATAATCTGACAAAATCCCATGTGAGCATTGTATGGTCTTGACCGGGAGGTGTTTAAACACGGTCCCAGCCTTGGGGATGGAACCCTGGACCTAAACCACACAGTGACAAGAGAAACAGAGCCTGAGGCTAGCAGCGGCAGTGCCTTCTGCCCACACCCTGGTGAAGCTGTTCATCGGGTGGGGCCTGCAGAGCAGGGCCCCTGTGAGGCTCACCTGGTTGTGGGCGTTGAGCTCCTGGTTCTCACGCTGGCACTGCCGCAGGGCCTGCCGCTCGGCCTCCAGAGCCTGGGCCAGGTGGGCATTCTCCAGGCACTTCTGTGAGTACTGCTCCGAGAGGACCTCCAGTTCACGTTGCACAGACTGCAGCTCCTCCCTGGGGAGCGGGCACCACTTACTCCTCTAGCCACGCCCTTGGCCCAGCATCCCCTTCACGAACCCAAGGGACAGCGGGACACCACCAGGCGGGGCAGCCATGCGCACCCCGTGCCCTGTCACAGCTGCAGATCTGCAGCCCGGCCTAGGGGCTCTGTCCTTCCCCCGGGAGTCTGAACTCCTCTCCTGGGGTTCGGGATCGGGAGAGCCTCACCCTTGCACCCAAAACATGCTGTTTCAGATGGAGGCCAGAACTGGGCCATTTCCAGCGCTGGCTGACAGCCTACACCAGGTCTACCCGGATTTGGAAAACCAAGGCCAAGGGGCTACAGGCTGCCTCCAGCTGAAGTGAGCTGCTGCTGCCGCCCACCCACCTCTACCGTGAATACGGCCCCCGTGAAGGCGGCTCTGCATGGCCTGCGGTGGCCGAGGGGAAAGCTCCCAGGGGTGCTGGTTCCCCTAAGGGCAGAGCTCAAGAGCGGCTGTGGGGTGGACGTGCCTCACTCTGCCACCTTGGCAGAGAACAGTGGAGCAAGTGCTGTTTGAACACGTGGGGGTTGTGGCCACATCTGCATGCACAGTTGGGGCATTTGTACTGCACTGCCGCCCTCCCCCCCCCCACCCCCCAGCTTCTGAAGCAGGGGCAGCTGACGGAGAGAAGGGATCCAAGGGTCTCCCAGGTGGGTCCTGAATATCTGACACTGTTAAGACCTCTTCTGCCACATCTTACTCTTTAGGTTTTACTAATTGGCTTCTGTTCAGCTCAGTAATGGGACCACTTGGGCTGTGAGAGCAGTGCTAGGCCAGAGTGGTGTGGGGCGCCTTGAACAGGAGGCTCTGAGTGGCCTTAGTGCCTTGGGCCTCCACCTGCACTCCCGGGACCCACATCTCAGAGGTTTGCACAAAGACAGGTGGAAGGCACCGTCTGCCAAGCTGGCCGGCCCAACTCACAGGTACTGTCGCCGCAGAGCCTCGACATCTGCGTTGACGCTGCTGATCTGGGACCGCTGGCTCTTCTCTAGCTCCCGCTCCATCTCCTCGCGGTGGGCGTTCTTCATGGCTTCAATGGCTGTGGACAGGATGTGGCCCTTAGTAACAAGAGGCTTGGGGCGAGACCAACAGGAAGGAGGCATCCTGCACCTTTGAGGCCTGGCCCATTGGCAGGTAGGCCAGGAGGATTCCCAGGGAAATCCCCGACAAAAGGGATCAGGTATGGTTTGGTTTTAATATAAAAAAAAAAAAAACTGATTCCATAAACATCCAATATAATATAGAACAAGCAGGCTTTTGGGTTGGCCTGTCTTCTCTCTCAGTGCTAAGACCCAAAGCTGCTGTGGAACACAAAAGGTGGGAATGCCGGCTGAGGCCCAGTGCTCAGTGCTGCCACTCCAGGCTCTGACGGACCAAGGCCCTGCAGAAATGTCCGCTATCAGAGAAGCACCAGTAAAGAGACTGACAAGATGAGGACAACCCCTCTAATGCACAGGTGTGACTGGCTCGGGGCTCATGAGCTCCCGAAGTGCTCCTTAAGCCAGCTGTCCCCCTGGAGAAGTGTTAGAGCTTGTGCCCAGCTCGGTGAGAGCCCATCACCCATCCTGGGGTGAGCGACTCCCACCTGAGATGGTGGCCGCGGTCTCCTCAGCCAGGAGGCGGTCTTTCTCCTCCCGCAGTTTCTCCAGCTCCCGCTGGTGCTGCCTCTGCAGGTCCTCAATCTTCTTCTGGTGTGTCTCTTCCATGGCTGCAAACCCCCGCTCGCACGTGGCCTGGAAGGTGCACAAGGGGCTTTACCCACTTCCCTTTGGCTCCCTGAGCAAACCGTGACTGAGCAGACCACAGTCCCACCCCGCCTGGCCCGCAGGGCAGGGAGCTGCTCTCTGGGGCTGAGCCCGGCACCAGCTCACACCCAGAACAGTTAGAAAAGGGTGTTCAACCCGGTGAGTCCTGCCTGATTCCTGTGGTTGTTTTGAGTTCCATTTCTCTGCAAAGAGCTGGTACTGTGGGTAGGAGGAGGCTGCCGTGGAATTGAAAACAGCCCATCCTGGCCCTTTATGGAAAACTGCCAGGTAGGACTGATACGAGGACAAGAGAGCATGGGCAGAGGCTGGCATGTCTGGTCTTGAGTTAACCCCTGACGTGCTCAGCACCGCCATACCCCAGGTGTTGGGCACAGTTGTGAACAGATGTCTTGGTCAGCTGCCAGGAGCTGAGAGACCCTGTGAATGACAGTGACCCAGGACATGGAGCCGGGGGCCCAGCCCTGCTACTGCCCAGCTGGCCGCTCTGAGATGGTCACTGAACTTCTCAGTCATGCGCTGAAAGAATCAGATTAGGGTGTGGGACACTTCCTTTTCCTTGTGAAGGAGTACAAAGAGGGGTCCTAATTACCAGGTGCCTCTGCTCATTGCATCGAGGTCATGGCAGAACTGCTCCCCGGCCTGGTCTGTGCCTTGCTCGGTTTATGACCTGGATGTGGCCTTGGGGACCTAAGGAAGTGGTCCAACTACCCCACACACCCACCCTGTATCCACCAGGCCTGGCGTATCAGGTTAGTCTTCTGCCCGGGGTGGGTGAGTGTGCCTGTGGCCGTCAGGGCTGGCCTGTGCAGCTCTTTTGTGGATGGAGGCACACTGGGACCTCTCTAACAGAGAGGGCTTCGCTCAGTAAGGCGCAGGAACCACGTTTCTCAGTTCTCTTTCAGAGCTGCGAGAATGTGGCCACATCACCTCCGATGTAAGTCTGGGGGATCTTCTTGTGCCCGGATCCAGGAAGGATACCAGGAACCCAGTCTGTGTCTGGGCACCTCCGTCTGACTCCCACAGGAGCAGACAGACCTTTCTGGACTCCCCAGTCAGCATTTTCACACTCAGGGTCTGCACTTTCCTGGGACAGACCTGCTGTCCACCACTCACTGGGCATTCCTCCTCACAGTGCCTTCCAGATGGAGCCCCTGTCTCCTCTTTGCAGCTCACACACCCCTGGACACCTGGAGAGTCCCAGAGCTGCCCTCCCACATGCTTTGGTTCAGCATGGCCTCTCGGTCAACACACGGGTGGGGGAGGGTTTAAGTCATAGTTTGATGTGAATGTTTTAGAGTATTTCAAGGTAAGGATCAGAACTCTTACAGAAACACTCAGGTAGCTCCTTGGATAGCATATGTTAATCTGTAAATACAATTCTAACTTTTAAGACAGTAAACCCTGGGGTCAATCGGTTCCTTGATGACTACTGTGCAGAGTTGCCAGAAAAGGCACCAGCTTGCAGCTATCAGGAGAGGAACCGAGACCCCAGTCTCCCTCAAGTGACTGCCGTCAGCCCGGCACCCAGGAGGGCAGTTTAGTTGTAATTCCTGTGTCTCACAGGACCCAACGAGAACAGACTCAGGACAGAGAATGCTACCCAAGTCCCCAGCCTGGCCTACATCCCTTCAGGGGCCCAGCATGCGCCCACATCAGCACAGGTGCTTCTTCCTTCCTGACTTCAGGCCAACTGCACAAGAGGCCGGTCCGCACCTCGTCTAAGTTGCCTCCCATGCAGACCCTGAGTGTCAGGGGAAGCAGCTGGGACGTTACTTTCAAACGCCTTGCTGGTGTGCCCTGACTGCATAGGACCGTGCAGCACTTTCCATCAGCCCTTGAAGCTTCCTCGGGATTCAGAATGGCTTTCAAAAGGTTTGGACTGATTTGGGAAAAGGCAATAGAAACAGCCTGGCAGGTGCCAAAGTGCCTGCTAATGCCCAAATGCTTATCACAGCAGCACAGCCACCTCAGCACTGGACGTAGTGCCGGCTAGAGGAAGGGGGACACATGAGGAGCCTGGCATTTACTGCATTTGTGTGGCGAGAAGCCCAAGAGCAGGCGGCCCAAAGCCCAGGCAGTGCCACACAGCTGAATGCTCCGGGGCTGGGAACGTCACCTGGACAGGCCAGGGCCATGGCATCCTGCCCACCAAGGCGGGGTGTGAAACAGGATGGATGTGCTGGGGGAAGGTCACTTCTCCAAACCATGGAGAAAGGAAGGCTGCATCTCCTTGAGAAAACAACCATTCCTGCACAAGGTTCCCCACTGGACGCGGCCCCTGGGGGGGGAGGTGGGAAGTGGCCCTTGACACTGTGTGGCAAACACCCCTGTCCTTTGAGAAGTCCGACTTTACACTCCCAGGACAGTTAGGAGAGGAAGCTCACCAAGTCCAGGCCTGCAGCACAGCCTGGAGGTGAGGGTGGGGCCCCCCACTGGGCTCTGCTGAGACCCCCTGAAGCCCACAGGCAGTCAAGGGGGAACAGCATATTTGGAGCTAAGAACCCTGTCCCAGCTCCACCCCGACCGCTCTGCTTTGAGACCTTGAGGCTCTCCAAGTCCCTCTGGCGCTCCTCCTGCAGCGAGGCCACGCCGCCCGACGGGTCCTTGTGCTCCAGCTCCTCCCGCAGGATGTCCACTTGTGCCTCTAGCTCCTGGACGCGCTCCCTCAGCCCCGCCATGGACTCAGCCTCGCCCTCAGCTGGTGAGCCGGAGAGGGGCTGGCCCTGGTAGTGGCCCAGAGTTTCCTGCAGGCACCGCAGGGTCTGCGAGTAGTGCTCCTGCAGGGCCCGCAGCTCCTCCTCATGGATGGTCTGGAGCTCTCTCACCTTGAGCTGGAACCTGGCCTCCAGGGCCTGCACCTGCTCCGCAGGCCGCCCCCCCAGGTCCTGCTCGGCCCTGGCCCCGGCGTCAGGCTGGCCCCGGGCCCTGCCACGTGCAGCGTGCAGCACGCCCTCCACGTGGACCTCCTCCTTGAACTGCTCTGCTGGGGCAGCCAGGCGCTCGCCGTGCGCCAACTCCAGACACCCCTGCTGCTGGCCCAGCTGGGCGACCTTGGTCTGAAGTTCCACGTTCTCCCTTTGGGCAAAGGCAAGCACGTCCAAGTACTCGCCCTTCTGCTTGCGGAGAAGCTCCTCGGACTCCTCCTGCAGGGCCCCCGAGGCCTGCTCATGCCCCTGGTAGGGGGCCCCCTGGCCCAGCCAGGACTCCTTGTAGCCCCGGAGCTCATTCTCATACTCGAGCCGGATCCTGCAGGCTGCATAACACACCTGAGCCTGAAGAATCGCATCCTGAACTAATAAAGAATACTGGCCGAGGCCTCCCAGACAAGCACGGCGCGAGAGATGCTGGGACACCTGGAGGAGCTTCCGACAGTCTCCAAGTGCCTCCACAGAGGGAAGCGAGGTTAGGGAGGCAGAAATCTCCCCCAGGAGACTGGCCTTATCTTTAAGCTGCAGGGCGAGCTCCTCCTGAATAGCAGCTAAGACCCCAGAACTCTGGCTGGACAAGGGAAAAGCCAGGGAGCCGGCTGGGTCCTGATGACTTGGTGCTTCTACCGGCGGGCGCCCGGCCCAGGACACCTGGTCACCGTCTCTGGTGCCCAGCGGAAGCTGCAGGGCTTCCGAGACCTGCTGCATCACCCTCTCAAAGGCAGGGGTCCGATAGGCCCCCAGGACCTCCTGCAGCATGCACTTATGCTGCTGCAAGGCCGCCTGTGTCCCCTGGAGGGTCTCCTGGGTGCTCCGGAGCCTGCGGTGGAGGGACTCCCTCATCGAGCATGCGGCGAGACTGAGCTCGGCCCTGACCCACGTGGCGTCCGCCAGGGCAGGGGCCGGGGCCGGGGCCGGCCGGGCACACGACTGCCTGCCTCCTGAGGCGCTGGCTGCCTCTCCGCCCAGCATCTCCAGGTGCCGGCTCAGGGACTCGACCTGGCTCCAGAACTCTCCATCCACCAGCACCTTCTTGGCCCAGGCATCTGCTGGGGCCTCTGGACAGACCACAGCACTTTCAGACTCCAGCGGCCACCGTCTTGACTGAGCGATCTCCAGGAAGACCTGCGACATGTCCAATGTTGTGTTCCGTAGCGAGTCTGCGATCTGGTCTATGAGGGAGGCTTCCAGAGCGATCTGTTCAGAGATGAGCTGCAGCTGCTCCTGCTCGCTCAGCGTCAGCATGTGTGGCAGCTGCAGGGATGGGACCTTCTCCTCCTCCGAGAAGGCTGCTTCCCCCGTGGAAGATGCCCGGGGACGCAGGGCCTGGACAGCACCCACGAGCAGGCTCTCCAGACCAGCCAAGGGCCCTGCTCCTGCGTCTCCTGGCAGGGACCGCAGCTGTTCTCGACAGCTCTCCAGGCAAGCCAGAGCCTGGCTGTTTTTCACCTGGAAGTCGTTGAGCTCCCCAACATGGCACTCGACCGCCTCCGCCCTGGCCTGTCTCTCCTGCTCCAGCTGGGCAGCCAGCGCAGTGACCTGGAGCAAGCTGGCTCGGAGCTGCTCGCAGAGCCGCGCCTCGGTGCTGGCCCACTGCTGGTGCAGTGCAAGCAGGGCCTCCTGGCTCTGGCCCTGCTGGCTCTCCAGCCTCGCCGTCACACCTTTGAGCTTCTCCTCAGTGACGTAGAGCTTGGTCTCCAGGGAGTGGATGATGGACAGGTAAGCGTCCGGGTCGCTGGGCATGGGAAGCGAGCTGGGGGTAGCCTCTGATGACATACTTTCCTCCGAGGGTGAGCGCTCCTGACTGGTGTCCGAGGACACGCTGCTGGCCCCAGTCTTCTCGCACCCGTCAGGGTGGGTATACTTCTGACACTGGATTGTGGAGAATCGGATTCTTTGCCTCTTAACGCCAGGTACTCCCTGGTCAGGTTTTGAGGACACTTCTGACCTCAGGAGCACCATGCTCTCTTCTCTGCTGGAGCTGCTGTCCCCCAGCTCCTCCCCTGGGGCCACATCCTCCAGCCCTGAACAGGGCAGGCCTGGAGGCATGTCGGCAGTCTGGCACTGCAGGCCCACATGAGCAAGGATGTCCTCAGTATCCTCCAGAGACTCTGTGGCCAGTTGCCGTTCGATCTCTCCCTCTGCCTGGAGCTTCCCGTCTGCCTCATCTAGGCTGCTCCCCAGGGCGGACGTCCCCAGCAGAGCCTGCTGCAGGCCCTGTCCCTCCCTCTCCAGCACCTTCTCGTGCGCGTCCTGCAGGCGCCGCAGCTCCTCCTCCTTTTCCTGGAGCCGAGTGTGTGCGCCCTGGAGCTGGCCGGCCACCCTCCTGAAGGAGTGCTCCAGGCTCTGGTAGTCAGCCTCCCTCCCCCTCAGCTTCTCCTGCAGTGCAGCCACATCCCCATCGGACAGGGTGATGCGGCCCAGCAGCTCTTGGAGGCGCTGCTGCGTCAGATCGCGCTCATCCCGCAGGCTCTGCACATGCTCGGCCAGCTTCTGGATGCTAGCCTCCTTCATCTCCAGCTGCTGTTCCAGCCGCTGCACCGCCTCGCTGCCCTCAGACCCGGCGCTCAGCTTCTCTTCCTGCAGCGCCTCCACCCGGTGCTCGTGTTCCTGCAGCCGCCCCTCGAAGGCGCGGGCCCTGTCCTCTGCCTCCGCCAGGCTCCGCAGCAGCTCCTGCTTCTCCCGCTCGCAGCTCCCCAGCAGCAGCTCGTAGTTTCTCTGCAGTTTCTCCTCCATCAGCCTCTGGGCCCGCTCACTAGCGCCCAGCTGCTGGCTGAGGTCGGCGATGCGCTCCTGCAACTGCTGTACCTCCTTGTGCCGGTCCCGCTGCAGCGCCTGCTGCCGCTCCAGGTCCCGCAGCTCCTGCGTCCTGCCCAGCAGCAGGGCCTCTGCACTCTGCAGCTTCCGCTCGCTGGCGCGCAGCTGGGCATTGAGCGCGGCCTCACTATGCTGCCGCTCCTCCAGCTGCTCACGCACCTTGTCCTTCTCCAGCCTCAGCTCGCCCTGGAGCTTGGCCAGCGCCTGCTCTTTGATGGCCAGCTCAGCGGTGGTGTTGCCCAGCCGCGCCTGGAGGCTCCGGATCTCGGCCTCGTGGTGCCGGATCGCATCCTTGGCCTCCCCGTAGCTGCGCTTCAGGGCCTGAATCTGCCGTGTGATGAGCTCCTGGCGCTGGCACTGGGCCTCCAGCTCGCCGTGCAGATCCTGGTTGACTCTGTGGAGCCTCTGCCAGGTGCCAGACGGGGAGGTAGCCACTTCGGTCTTAAAAAAACCGATGAAACACGAGTTAGTAACACTCGGCCTCCCAGTTCTGAGTGTCACACCTCTGGCCAGGGTCAAACACAGAAAGGCTCCTTTATGGGTCTGTCTTTTATCCTTTGCACAATTTTTCCCCCCATTTAAAAAAATAACAAATCATCTCAATTTTTTTGGTAAGCAGCTGTTTCCAGATAAACAGAAAACATGAACAGTAACATCAAAACAGCTCTAACTGCACAGCTTCTAGGAGAAATAAACCAAACAAAACTGAACAATGGAGCACAGTGGTAAGCAAACGAAGACTGCGGGACGAGAGACTCTGGCAGGAGGCGCGGGTAGGAGCAGAGCAGAGCATCATTTGTTTTGCGAAACAAAAGGCACATGACTCTAGACCACAAACCCCACAAGAGCGCAGCACCCGACACGCTGCCCCTTCCTTCTGGGACAGGAGAAGGAAGGGCGGCACCGCTGGTGGACGTCAGTGAGGTGACATCCGAGACACTCCTGTGGGAGGTGGCGCCTGTCCTCCACAGTGACAGGAAGAACTAACCTCTACCTGCAAGAAGACAAAACGAGGGGGAACGGAAACCATGGAGTAAAACATGAGAGTTAACAAACCTTTGTGGAGTTCAAAATAACAAAGTGAAGCATGCAGAAAATAAAACAATTGAAACAAAACTCCTCAAACTGAAAGGCATGCAGAACAGACAGAACTAATTAACGGAGGAAAAAACAAGAACATGAAGGGAGTGAGAACAGCTCAGCCTCAGAACTGGCCTGCCCATGGCTCCCTTGAGGTACGCTGGCGGGGAAGCCACAGGTGTGACACTCAGTTACGTAAGTTAAGAGACACTCCACGGCCACACATGCCAGCTCCTCCTCCCGGCCGGGAGCACGGCACCCACCCGCCACCATGACCCTCCTCACCCTGAACCCCAGAGGCCCTCCTCGCTCACCCAGACTTGAGATCATAAGCAGTGTGAAAGCAAAGGGAGGTTAAGAGTAACTGCCCTCTGACCTGGGAGGGAAGTATTAACATATCTGGCCTGGGGCCAGGCTCATGCAACCATCCAGGTCAGACACAGGTGGGTTCTAAGGTTAGCAATGTGCAAAATCTGCTGCCAGGATCTTCTCGGCCTGGCAGCCCAACCGGGGTTTAAAAAGGAACTCCCCAAACCTGCAGGGTCTCTGCACAGATGTCCCAGAAAGTCCTGGAGTGACATGTGCAGGAAAGAGGGGTGTCCCCACACTAGGTCCCAGGGCCTCAGGGTCTGAACTGGGCATGGCAACAACTACGGCTGAAGGGCTGGGAGGAGGGTCCAGGGCACACGGGGTGCCTAGGGCTGAGGCCAAAGCTGGGGGGAAAGGAAAGCAGAAAAAACATCCACCAGAGGGTGTTGTGAAGAGGGGCAGGACAGACTGTCCCAAAAGTCCACCGGACCAAGGAAACCAGTGTGCTGCGGTCTGCAGATGCAGAGATGTATCACAGCAACTCAGGGCCCTGGAGAGTCAGGGGTGCCCTCTGGGACCGTGTCTTGGTCTACACAGACAAGGAACCTTGTGCTGGGGGAGGGGGTGCAGGACCCGGACTGGACTGCGGCGCCCTCAGCCTTGCATGACGAGACTTACGTTCTCAGCCCCACCATCCAGCTTTGCCCTTCCTGGAGCTCAAGCTCACCTGTCTGTTACCTCTCCCCACCACACATCTGCTAAGGGGGCAGTGGAGTGCTGGACCCCAGAATGGAGCAGGGCCTGAAGCACTGCGGGACGCGCAGTTCACACCAGTCTGCCCTGCCCAGATGCCCTCCTGCCTGTGAGACACCCACGGCTCCCTGAAACCACCTGGCGGCCGGCACTCTGGCACAGAGACCTCTGCGGGAGACAATGGGTCTGGACTCTTGGCTCAGGAATGGGCAGCTGTGTTTCCCCCTCAAACCTCAGGCTCGTCAGAAAGTAAGATGTGGGGCTGCTAGGCAAGGGGACAGTCCCAGGCTGCCCCGTGGGTGGGGCACAGACATGGCTGGGGGAGGGGACCAGTCCTAGCTCTGCCACAGGCAGATCCTAAGGAGGCACCTGGGAGGATCCTAAGGAGGCCTGTTCCTCAGTGTCTTCTGTAAAATAAGACTAACGCTCTTCTTGTGAAGTTAGAAATGACTTGCAAACATGTGACATTGATTAATAAATATATGTTGGGCTCTATGAAAGCTGAAGATAAAGACAACTAGAATTATTTTATTAAAAAACAAAAGAGCCTTAGCTGTAGAGGGTTCATCAGATTCTCCCAATGTTGTATGAGCAGCAGAAGCACACTGTCCAGAGTGCCTGCTCCTGCAACAGAGGGCCCTGGAGCCTGGCACTGGTTTTTGCACATTCCTAGCCTGCCTGGGTCCTGCACATGAAGCCCGTGGGTGCCCAGAGGGTGGCAGCCCCTCAGCCCTACCTGCAACACATAGCCCTCCCGGGCGCTCTGCTCCCGGCCCAGAGCCACCCTCAACTGGTCCTGCAGCAGTCGGTTCTGTTCCAGAAGGTCTGAGGCCTCCTTCTGGCTTTGCTCCAACTGCGGGCAGAAAGACATACGTGTGAAGCAGGATGGCAGCAGTGGTCAGGGGCAGCGCAGCATGGCCCTCGTGGTCCTCCCGGTACAGAGTGGTGGAGCTCGCCGGCAGGTGCACTTCTCGGGTCTACACTGCACCAACGGTTCAGCTCAGGCCGAGTCTGCATGGGCGCCACTAGCTTCCAGCTGCTGGGGGCTGCACCAGGCCAGGCCCTACAGGAACAAGGCCTCCATGCCTGTGTCTGAGGGAAGACTGCCCACTGGGTCCTTTGGGTGTCCTCAGCATGGCCAAACAGGCCTGTGCTGCTCCAGGCAGGCCTTGTGCCAGGCTCTACACCTCAGTTCCTACAGAACCCCCTTCGACCAGCTGGACACAATGGATTTTGTATAAAATCACGTTGGTGAGGATGTGGCTCCTAGCAGCTGTGAGTCCAGCTGTCGCCTGCTGCCCCTTTCTAGCTGCAGGGCCCTGGTCAGTGGGGAGCTGGGTGCACAGCAGGCTGTGCTGACTAGCATGGGGACCTTCGTATCAAACCCTGCTGTCTGAAACAGTCTCAGAGTCCAGTGTGTGTGGCCTGCTGACCTACAGTCCAGCTGTTTAGAGCAATCTCATTTTGGACTGTTAACTTACTCTGTTTTGCCTCTTTTATTGTATTAACAGGCATAGAAAAGTGTTGATGCTAGTGGTAAATATCAGCCTCATGAATCTAATAAGATGAGAGGTGAAGGCAGGCCAGGTACCCAGCCTATGGTTTCATCAGCCTCCAAAGTAAAGAGCACATCTGAATCAGCAGGCAGGCCGGCCATGTACACCCCTCAGGGCTCACCCAGGATGCCAGGCTGCTGTGCCCAGACAGGAGCCTGCCAGCTCACTGTCCTCTCCGCCAGTGCACCCCAGAAACAGGGCAGGTAAAACAGACACCCCACCCCACCCCCACCTCTGGCCCCACTGGCTTTCAATGGCAGTACCCACCCCTCTGGTCTATGGAAAGGCCTGGTGTGCACCTCCCCCGACCCAGCCCTCCCCCCAGTACTTATCTGGGACCTGTCTGTGTGCCTGGTTTGCTGAGGGGTCTACAAGCCCTTGGGCCTAGGCCCACAGTTCCTATACTCTTGGGCACAGAGGGGGCCAAGAAAGGGGGCTGCATGGAGTCAGCCAGCCCGCCCACCCGCCCTGGCGGCTACCTCCTTCTCCAGCAGCGAGGTCAGCTCGGGCGTGGTGAGTCGGTCGCTGCCATCCTCAGAGGACAGGTGCAGGGGGGCGATGGGCACCTGCTTCTCCTCCCGGAGAGGGGTGGTCTCCACCTGATGCCAGCGCTGCTCGATCTCCACATGCACATTCTGGGTCCTGAGCTCAGCAGCAGTGGGCGGCCCCAGGCCCCGGTCGACCTCCATGCGCAGGGCCGCATCCTCTGCACTGGGCCCCTCCACATCCGGCGTCCCAAAGCGCTTGCGCCGCTCCTCCCGTCGTCGTGCGCGCTCCCGCTCTAGCTCCCCGGGTTCTGCCTCGGCCCGAGAGCCACCAGCCCTCTCCTGGGCCAAGGCCTGCTGGATAGGGCGGAACTCGGCCCAGTCGAAGGTCTTAGAGCGGCCCTCGCGCCTGCGCTCACGCGCCCGGCTCCTCTTCTGCTCAGGGTCGGGCTCCCCAAGCTCCCCGTCCTGCTTCTCCAGCGGCCTTGCCTCCGAGGGGGAGCCGCTCCGGGTCTTCACCTGCGGCAGCGAGCTGCAGGGGCCAGAGACAGTGGTCAGGTGGGGCCCCCACCACCAGGCCCGGCCCCTGCTGTCATTATGTGCTTTTCCTGCTCGGCTGCGGTCCCTGGAGGCAACCCCAAGGGGCTCTGAGCCGTGCCGGAAGAGAAGGAGCCACAGACGACGGCCCAGAGGTTTCCTGCTGGACGATCCTAGGGTCTGAGAGCCCTGTCAGATTTGCTGGGCACAGCCACCATCCAAACGAGGCCATATGGGAGGGAAGCGTGTGCTGGGCTGACGGTGACAGAGTGAACGGGAGCAGCTACTTTCCTCAAGGCTTGTGGGCCTTCAATAAGCGGGTAAGGAACACAGTGTGACAACCTTGGGACCACCTGTGGGCCAGTGAGCTGGCCGGCCCAGGTGGTTCCCATGAACCAGCACCACACAGGGGCTCACTGGTCAGGACTTGAGAAGACTGGGTGGCCCACCTGGGCCGGACGCTGGAGGACACCCCTGCCTGCCTGGCAGCTGGGTGCACCCCCTCCCCCACAACCCTAAGATGTGGCTGTCTGAAGATAAGACCCCGAGACCCCCCCACCCTGAGCGGCAAGGGCTAGGGCTGGGGGGCTCCAGGGAATACAGATAAGGAACCTCCGGAAGAAGCACCCTCTGTCCTGGGGCTTCCAGGTCAGGACCACATGCCTGGACACATTTTTCCAGGATGGAACTTTCAACAACACCCAACTGCAAGCTGGCCCACGGCCCCAAGCGTGTGATGGCCAAGATGACATAGCACCTCTCTGCCGCTCTCTCTGGAGAGGAAGCCCCTGCGACCCCACCGGATCAGGGCTGCAGCACTTGGATTGAGCTACAACTTCTAGCATCTACACCTTCCTGGGGCATGGCCTAGCTGCACTAGCTGCACTTTCCTCAAAGTGTAAAAGCCCCCACACAGAGCACACAGTGAGGCAAGCACCTTGGCTCAGACCACTGACACTGGAGCCTCTTCCTGTCAGGAGAATGCTGTGGCCCTGACGTGGAGGGGAGGAACTGTCCTGAGCCACGTGGGCCTGAGCACGTCCTCCACACTGCTTCTGAGGCCAAAGCCCCACACCTGCTCTGTGACACCCAAGGGTGACATCCCCCCACCTGGAGCTGGACGCGGGGTCCTTCAAAGAGCCCAGAGAGGGCCTTGGCCTCTGCTCCTGGTCCTACAGACTCAGGAACAACCAAATACTCTGTTCATCTAACGAAAAAAGGAATAGAGTCAGCACAGGACAGAAGTAGAAAGGAGAATCCCTTTAGGATCCCTTCCCGACTCTGTTCAAAAATGTAGGTGACCAGGTGGGAAGCAGGACTTGGCAAAGGTGTGAAGCCACCCCCAGGAGGAGATGTGAGTGCTCTGTGGGCATGAGGGCCGCCCTCTGGGCATGGCCTCCAACCCAAGAGGCACTTGAGAAGCACTGGGACTACAGGAGGGAAAAGTGTAAGGGAGAAACTCTCAGGACCAGTGAAGGCTCTGAGGCCAGGAAGTGAGGGCAGCAAGAGTTCTGGCTGTCACAGAACCAGCCACTTGCAGAGATCCTGTCCTGTCTGCTTTTTGTGAAATGAAAACAGCAGGTTTCTAACCATCAGGGCAGGAGGAAAGTTTGGGGCAAATGATGACCTTCCCAGAGCATGGCTATCAACACGAGAACATCCCCAGCTTCGCCCCCCGCACCAAGAGCTCCAAAGGGACATCTGTCCTGGTTGCACAGACATCCTGCAGATGCAGGAGTGAGGCACAAAGACCAAGAAAAGGCAATGCTGAGGTGACCTGTGGACACAGCATCTGGTGCTGCCTTTGACCAACCAGGGCTCAGCGGCCGGAGACGCCCTGCACCCAGGCCCCAGGGAGTTCATGCACTGGGCAGGGCTGGCAGGGGGTGGTGCAGTGCAAGTAACAGACAGAGTAACAGGGCGGCTGCACTGAGTCTCCTGGGCACCTGACTGGCTCACCTCGTCACGTCCGGGGCAGAGGTCGGGTGGACGTGCTTCATGATGGTCTGGATCCAGTTCCTCCGGATTCCGGACGTCATGGCAGAGAGGGTGAAGGCGCCCTCCTTCGTCTGCACAGAAGATGAGGCGTTAGCCATGAGTGTCCCTCACTGACCCCGAAGGGCTTGCAGGACGGACTCACCCCCAGGATGTCCCTCCCAGAGGAGTTGCTCTTGATGGGAGAGGCTGAGGGAGGGGGGTCTCAGCACGAGGCCCAGAGAGCAGGAACTTGGCACCACCCCCAGCATCATCCGCAGAGGTGGCTAGGGGTCTGGCTCACTGAGCATGCCTCTCCCTCCTGCAGGACAGGGGCACAGGGAATCATCGGAGTCTCCAAGTCAAAGCTGGAGTGCCCTGCCAGATGCCCTGGAGCCCAATGGACTGGGGAATGGATTTCTCCTTCTAATGAATTCAGTGGCCTTCAGGTCTGAACTCGGTCTCCTCTGAGTTTGGTTAACCTTGGTCACTGCCATGTGCTGAATCTAAGCCCAAAGGTCAGGAGGGGAGTCCCAGCCCGGGAGCCCAGGGTGGCAGCTGGCAGGCAGCTGGCAGGCAGCTGGGTGCCCATTGCACACCTCAGGCTCTCAGGAGGGAAGAATTAGCTTTTCCCAAAGACAGGTTTGGGCTTCCCTCATGGTTTAGTCAGTAAAGACTCCGCCTGCAGTTCAGGAAACCTAGTGACTAAACACAGCACAGTACACAAAGACAGGTCTGGCCTTTGCCCTTTACCACTGTGGTGCAGAGTGGGGGCTAGCCAGGCCAGAAGGACCAGGCGTGTGGTAGGGAGATGCTCTGGCTGTGTAATGTCAGCTGGCCTCTGGGGGAAGGGCTGGAGCTTGCCTGACCACATGGATAATGATCCAGTTGATGGGTTATGAAGCTGCTATGAACACTCTGGACATACTTGGGCCTGGTGCCAGGCTAAGCCCGAGCAAGCTCCCCAGGCTGGAAGCTCTGTGTGTTATCAAATGTCAGCGCCAATAGGGAGACTGTCCCCAAGGATGTGAAAGCTTCCTGTTCAGTGCAGTTCTCCACAAGGTGCTTCCTCGGGCTGATCCCAGTCTGTACCCTTTGCTAGAGTGTGTCCACAGTTTTAAGGAGAGTGTTCCCTGTGCTCTGAGTCCTCCCGGCTAGTTATCGGACATGTGGGGGGTCCGGGGGAGCCTCAGACTTGCAGTGGGCATCAGCCAGCTGGCATAGCCAGGGGTCTGTGCCCTCACCTCATCTGGCTACCCCTGAATAGTCCTTGAACCCCCATCTTTGATGAAGTGGCCAGTGAAAACTGTTCCATCTGCCTAGTCAAATAATTTTTTTGAGAATGGGACAGCACCTTGCCCATTGAAGTCCTTCCCAAGACTGTGGGGCAGAAAGACTCTGGTGAGTGGCTACATCGATGAGCAAAGAGTAAGTGTATGAGAAGTTAGTGCCTTGAAAGCTGAAGAAGCAACACCTTCACTCTTACTCCCCATACCCCACCTCTTTCCAGCTGTCCCTGTTCTACTGAAAGAAAGACCCTATTACTACAAAGGCTCTGGACAGCCTCAAGGGGGAGATGCTGACGTCTGCTTTCTGCCGAGATCACAGAACGGGGATGGGGTGAGGAGCTACAGGACAGAAAAAAGGAGAGGATGAGGTGCCCACCCATCAGGCCCACAGCCCTCCCCTCACACCCCGCCTGCTGCCCAGCCCCACCCTACTCACATGGATCTGGAAGCCATAGTTTCTCTGCACTGGGTACTCTGTGACATCACAGCACGTAGACAAGTCAATTTCCCCATCCAAGTCGGCTGCCTGCAGAGAAGGTGAGAGATTTAGAACGTAAAGGTCAGTGTCCCATGAGTTTTTGGCTACTGGACAGGTGTTCTCGCAGGTGCTGCCGACCACACACCACCTAGAAGCATCCATACCACCCCCACCCCCATCCTGCCAGGGACATCCAGGCCAGGGTTCTCAGACCTCCTTTACACTCTTAAAAACTGAGGGCCCCAAAGAGCTTTTGTTCATGGGTGTTTTATCTATTGATGTTTGCCATATTAGAAACTGAAAAAAAAAAATGAAAAACAAAAATTTTTACTCATTAAGAGCACAAACCCATTTCATAAATAAAAAGTATTATTTTAAAAAACCAGCAGGACTTCCCTGGCAGTCCAGTGGTTAAAACTTTGCCTTCCAATGCAGGGGGTGTTTGTTCAATCCTTGGTTGCAGAACTAAGATCCTACATGCCTTGTGGTCAAAACCAAAACATGAGAAAAAAAAAAAACAAAAAAACCCAAAACATGAAACAGAAGCAATATTGTAACAAATCCAGTAAAGACTTTAAAAATGGTCCACATCAAAAAAACTTTGGAAAAAAAACAGCACAAGATTTTTGCATCTGCCTTTAATGCCTAACTTCTGAGGATACCTGGATTCTCACATGGGTCTCTGAATTCAGTCTGCTGGTAGCTTTTGGCTGAAGTATATGAGGAGGGCCTGTCCTCACACACACTCAGGCTGAAAAAGGGAGGTGAATTTTAAGTCTTTTCAGACAGCTGTGGCTATTCTTTGACAAGTGGTAGTTTCTTAAAGGTGAACTGCATAGTGGAATCTTTCTGTCCTTGCTATTACGTTAAAACCCACGGTTCTGCCCTGCTCCGTGAATGGACCTCTGACCCACGCGTGACCTGGTGACACCATGTCCCGTCTCCTGGGAGAGTCCCTAGACACTGATGTTTCCTTGTTCCAGAGCAAACGCTGTGTGTGTTGTCATCACTACCTATTTCATCAGGAAAGTCTAGGCTCAGGGATGCTGTCAGGTGAGCGATGATGAATACAAGTTTCTCAAAGTTCCAGTTTTTCTTAAAAGTTCAAATTGAATCATTGAAAACAGTTCTGTCAGTTGTTTTCCTTGAAGGAAGAGACTCGGTTCATTTAATCGAGTGAGCATCTGTGTGTTGGTGTTTAAGCAGAGATGATGGGCCACGAGGAGGGGGGATGGCAGAGGGCAGCGTGGTTGCAGCGGGTGCTCCCCATGAGGTGGCGTCACGCCTGGACAACCAGCACAAGAGACTTTGCCAGCTTCCGGCGGGCGTTGAAGGCTGAGACTAATAAATCAGCACCTCTCCTGTCCTGTCAAGGCCCTTTCTGTAAGGCTGTAAACGTGTGGCAGTGAAGGACACACTGGCTATCTGCTCCTGCAGCCTGGTTGGCTAACGCATAATGTTAGCACACGGGACGAGGTCAATGGCACTATAGTCTTACAGCACTATTTTTGTTATAAAACCCTGGATGGGTCTCCAGGGGTCCATAAAGTACACTGTGAGAACAACCCAGCACTTGCGTGTGCTCCTGTGACCCCAGCAACCCATGCTACTCCCCATCTGCCTGCCCACCAGCCTCTGTTGCCTGTGCTTACAGAGGCACAAGAACCACTAACATCATTCCTATTCCTCCAGAGGAGAATCCTGGAGTGGGAAGCAAGGGAAAAGGTGCAGGAACAGAATACCAAACTCAGAAGAGGAGGTTTTTTTTGTAGGTGAAGAAAAAGCCCTTCTGTTTGGTGTTCAACCATGGAACCAGGGCTCACAACCAGGCTGCCAAGTTCACCTGCCACATCCATCCTTGTCCAGAAAACAAGGGATAAGATATATTAGTTTGGTTCTTTGCAAGACAGTTTACCACAATATTTCTGTGTTCAGTTCAGTCGCTCAGTCATGTCTCTTTGCAACCCGATGAACCGCAGCACGCCAGGCCTCCCTGTCCATCACCAACTCTCAGAGTCCACCAGAACCAACGTCCATCAAGTCGGTGATGCCATCCAACCATCTCATCCTCTGTTGTCCCCTTTTCCTCCTGCCCTCAATCTTTCCCAGCATCAGGGCCTTTTCAGATGAGTCAGCTCTTCGCATCAGGTGGCCAAAGTATTGGACCTTCAGCTTCAACACCAGTCCTTCCAATCAACACCCAGGCCTGATCTCCTTTAGGATGGACTGGTTGGATCTCCTTGCAGTCCAAGGGACTCTCAAGAGTCTTCTCCAATACCACAGTTCAAAAGCATCAATTCTTCTGCGCTCAGCTTTCTTTATCGTCCAACTCTCACATCCATGCATGACCACTGGAAAAACCACAGCCTTGACCAGACGGATCTTTGTTGACAAAGTAATGTCTCTGTTTTTTTATATGCTGTCTAGGTTGGTCATAACTTTCCTTCCAAGGAGTAAACGTCTTTTAATTTCATGGCTGCAGTCACCATCTGCAGTGATTTTGGAGCCCAGAAAAATAAAGTCAGCCACTGTTTCTCCATCTATTTGCCATGAAGTGATGGGACCGGATGCCATGATCTTAGTTTTCTGAATGTTGAGCTTTAAGCCAACTTTTTCACTCTCCTTTTTCACTTTCATCATAGAAAGAACAAAACTGTTCATCCTGAGTTTTAAAATGAGACATCTTTTAGTGTTTTTCAAAGAACACAGACAAGAAAAGCTGCTGAAGTTCCCCCATCCCAGGTGCTGAAGCAGGGCCTGGAGAGCCTACTTCCAGCAGAAGCCAGTCCCGGAACATCAGACTCTGCCCCAGGGCTGGACTGGGCCATCCATCAGCACACAGCATGGACCTGAGACACTCACCTCCTCAGCCACAGAGTCCCTGTAGAACCTCAGGCTTTGATCAGCAAGGACAAACCAGTGCTTCTTCCACTAAAAAAGAAGGGGTAAAGTCAAGACTGAACTCCACACTCCTGCTCTGAGGCGCTCCACAGCCAGGGTCCTGGGGGAACACAGACAGTGGGCGGCCCCTCTGGCTGGGACACACAGGACTCTGCTCAGGCCACAGGCAGCCACATGCACATGCCTTCTCCCCGGTGACAAGGCGGTGTGGGCACTCCACCCACAGGGGGGCCAGGCAGAGGGAAGCCAGGCCCCCCAAGCTCAAGGAGGCAGCCTGTGAGTTGTGGCCACCTGCTGTCTAGCCAGAGGGGCGCCCACCTGCTGCCAGCAGGGGTGACCCAATCACAACCAGCCAGACTTCCCAGTCTTCACTGTGAGGAACGACAAGGGCGCTGAGTCTGCAGACAGAGCCGAGGGGGTGGATACAGAGGGGAGAGAGAGAGGAGGGCAGGGAGGGGGGTCCGGGGGTCTCGCAGAGGGACCCAAGGCTACTCCTGCCTCCCAGGAGGCCTGGTCTCCACCCCAGCAGCCACTAGTGGCTCACTCTTTCTGCTCAAGTCTGCCAGCTCCTCCCAGGTCTGTGGCTGCATCTCGGCTGCTGCCCACCACCTCACAATCAGGGAGCCTGTCCTTGGGGAACCTGGGCTCTCAGGAAACCTCTGGAGAATGTGGCCAGGCGGGAAGCTCATGTTGAAGGACATCCCCAGGCCTGAGGCTGATGCTCACCAGGAGCGGGAGAGCAGTCCACATGCTGGCAGCAGGCAGGCTGCCCACCACACCCCCATTTGTGAGGAGACGGGGTCGTGGTCACAGTCCTGGAGGTGGTGGACAAGGGCCAGTGCTCACACATGCACGGGGACAGCTGGACCTTGCACCTGCTCCCTGGCGCCTGGGGCCACGGCAGTTCCAGCCACTCACCTGGCCATCCTCATACTGCTTGGTCAGCCAGCCTTTTTTGAAATTCAGCAGGTCGGGCTAAGAAAGAGGAATAAAGAACAGCTCAGAGAAAAGCAGCCTGGTGTCTGGTTCTGTGCAGAGCAGAATGACGAGGCAGCCATTTCTCTCCCCATGAGTGGCCCTAGGAAAGGGGCTTTTCCACGTGCTGGATGAGCACATGTGGCTCCTTGCCCTGGCAGGGGCTGCCCAAGCCACTCTCGGGGTGTGCATCTCCAAGGAGGGCAAGGTTGCACACCGGGCGCAGGTGCGGCCCCCTCGGCCCATGAGCAGCACAGCAGGGCCTCCAGGAAGCAGAGAACAGTCCAGACAGAGCCACCCGGCATCTCGCGTGGAGGGAAGATGAGCAGTGATGGCTGAGACTGAGAGTCTCATAAAAGCCACGGGAAGACTGATGGCACCTGGTGTGAGCACGACGCAGCAGTGAGCTGCCAGGACCCTCCAGCCACTGGCCTGCCAGGATGACCCTGAACCCCCGCTTCCCTACAAGCAGCAGAGCCAGGACAGCAGGTGCTTACAGCACCTGAGAGCACCCGGAGGGCCCTCGCAGCCCTGGGCCTGGCTGGTGTCTCATGTGTGGGCATGGGCAAGGCCAGGTGAACAGAGATGCAGCACTGCAATGTCCAAGGACCCAAGGAGAGTTAAGAGAACATGTGCCCCAGGGAAGGACACCCATCAGCCATGGGCGCCCTGGAGCCTCTGCTGCAAAGTGTAGACTCCAGGTGAGAGAGCGTGTGCTCTGGCCCAGCTCGGGAGCCGCTGGGGGCCCCACGCCTGGAGGGGTGGGACCAGCCCTGGTTCCTCAGGAGGCCAAAGACAAAGGCAAGAGGAACCTATGTGAGCTGCTGTCTTCACTCCTGGGGCTCTGACTTGCCTTTCAGGGCTCCCAAGGGGGCGGTGGTCCTATTAGACCTGCCTGACCACTCCCTACCTCCACCCAATGGCCACAGCTCCCATGCCCTGGAGCGAAGGCCAGGCTCCCTGCATGGTGACCCCACAAACAAGAGACATGCCCAGCGGGAAGGGGGCTCCTGCCTCCAAGACGTCACAGAGACAAACACTCAAAACGAGAAGAACAGAGGTTCGTGCTGTGGCCCCAACCCCCAGAGCCAAAATTCTGCGGTCCTGGCGGCCTCCTCAGCCGGAGATCTCAGAGCTCAGGATGCCCACATAGCCCAGAGAAGGGGCAGAAACACATCATCTGCTTCTCACACAGACACGACGGCCTGTGCACAGGGGGCAGCCAGCACGGACACCAGCAGACAGAGCCCTGTGACAAGCAGCAGGGGCGACGTCTCCAGGCCTCAGAGCACAGGCGCCCGGGCTCACCGTCAGGGAGGACTCCGTGGACCTCCTGTCCAGTGACTTGGCTCTTCGGTGTGGAGACAGGGGGGAGGCCGAGGCGTCTGGGAGAGGAGCTTCGCTGGGGAGGTCCTGTGGCAGAGAGCAGTCCCGTCAGCACCAGCCAGTCCCTCGTCCGCTAGAGCCGCAGGAGGGCGGGCTTCAGGGACGTGTTGTGGGCAAGGAGCGGGGCTCTGCTGTCTGGTGCCTTGGCACCTCTGCCCCCACGGACAGGACCTGCGTGGAGATAGGACCCACGCCCAGACTCCTGGTCCTGAGCCTCCCACTGCCTGCTGGGGCTTGAGCTGCTCTGGTGAACAGGGCAGGCTTTTCTTGCAGATGTACCAGCCACTCGGCTCTCCTGGTCCCCACTCTCCCTGGGCCTCAGAGGTTCACAGAAGGAAGAAGCTGGGCTCTGTGCAACAAGTAGGAGAGCCCAGAGAGAACGGGAGGAAGACAGAGGGTGGACTTAGCGGGAACCCAAGAAGTAGGGGCTCTGGAGAGGAGTTTCAGAAGCGGAATCCACCTTGGAGATTCAGCAGAGAGAAACGAGGGCTGTGGCCATGGCCAGAAAAGACAAGGAAGGAGACCAGACGGCCTCAGAGAGGAAGAGAGCGGCTCTAGTTAGGACCTGGGACCCAAGGCGCATGAGAGCAGCTCTGAGCAGAGATGGATGGAATTCTGAGAGGAAAATGCAGAAGACGGGCCTCACCCTCAAGAAGTTCACTCAGGGAAGAAGGTGAGAGACGCAAGAAACGACCAGGAAACGAGCAGGAAGCTGGGCAGAAGTGCACCCACATGTGAGTGGGCTGTATGGGGGGCTATATGCTGCCGTCCCCACCGTCTGCTCTGCCCCATTATTGCCCAGAGCCCGGACGCTCACCCGCTTCCTAGGAAACGCCCTCTTCTCGCTGCGGCCTTGTCGAGTGTCAGTTGAGGCTGAGGGCCCGGCGGACAAGTTGGTCTCCATGTGCTCTGCCTTCTCTGTGTCCAGGGCCTCAAACTTCTCTATTACCTGGGACCTCCTGCAAGAGAGGGCACGAGGCCACTGAGGGGGGAGACAGGGTCCCCAGAGCCTGAAGGGACATGGTCCGGAGTCTGAGGGGCTCCTGCAGCCAGCACCCCACGCCAGCTCACCCCAGTTCCTGGGCCACCCTCGTTTGGGGTGCTGGCCACACACACCCCTCGTTCGGCCAGCTCACCTAATGCCCTCACTTCCTCTCCCACCTCCACATGGGGCAGCTCTTGGACACAGCCCTGCCCTCTGCCTCCCAGCCCCACACCGCAGACGCCACACGGGCTGCCGTACTGACACACATGGCCCTCACACGCCAGCGCCCCCTCTGGAGCCACAGACTGGTGGAAGGCAGCCAGCACCCTGGGCGCCCCGGCCTCACCACGTGCCTCAGCAGATCGGATGCAGCCCCCACCCCAGGGCGTCCAAAATTTAGCAAGAAAAAGACCCACGAATTAACATTGTTTCTGCCAACAGTAAAAAGAATCAAAACCCAAATTAAAAACAAAGCAAGTTGATTTCGTGTGAAAGGGCGGGCGGCATCATCAGGCCATCTACGGCTGGAGACGGAGCTGAGATGGGAGCGAAGCAGGCGGAGGAGGGGCGAGTAACGTCACAGCGACACAGCAGGAGGAGTGGAGAGGGGCAAGACCTGGAAGAAAACAAGGCTGGAGAATGAATAAACAGAAAGAACTGCTGGTAAAAATCAAATATGGTAAATCAAAATCATCCCAAGAATTAGAGCAAAAACCCAAGGCGATCACTGAGGAGGGAGACTGTCCTGTCCCCGCGTCATGAACATCCGCCTGGTGGATGCACCCTCGTGAGCTGCCCACGTGTCCCCAGGCCAGAGGCCTGTTTCCCCTGAGACATCTCACAGGGAGGTGGCTGCCCTTGCATTGGACTAGCAGCAGAGTCGAGGGCAGCAAGTGAAGGGCCGCTGGGCCCAGTAGCCTGAAGCCTAACTTCATGAGGAAGCGGAGGGGAACCCGGAGGCCAGCTCGTCCTTGGGAAGGGACCAGCAGAAGGGGCTCTCGGGGGTCCTTCCTCAGGAAGGCGGAACTCCCTGGGACCAGCTCCCTGTGGAGCCATCTCTGCTCCCGTGGAGTCTCCTGCAGGCCAGCAGCAGCTGCAGCGGGGGAGCGAGCGAGCGAGCGCAGGAAGCCAGGCGGCGTGGGAGCGCCTGGGAACCACGGGAACTCTCGCCGGTGCCTGGGCTGGCTGCGCACCGAGGTGCCTGTCCCAAGTGTCCTGCTAGGTTTAGAGGACAGACCCGCTCACATGTAGAACGAGAGCTCTTTCAACCGACCTCAGGACCAGAAAGCCCCACGATGGCCTTGAGGTGCAGGGGCCAGTGAGTCAGGCCAGTTGCATGCTGCAGGCTGGGCTGGGCACGAGAGGTCAGAAGAGGGAAGAAGTGCCGCCTGCCAGGGGTCTGGGGGAGTCCGCCTCAGGTGACTGTAAAGTGGGGCCTTTTCAGCTCAGGTCCCTGTAGTCCTACAGCTGGGACAGCAAAGGCATCCCGGTGAGCCTGGTCCGGACTCCCAGCCAAGGGGCAGGCGGGACCTTGGCAGCTGGGCCTGGTGTCAGTCACTAGCGGTTCAACCAGTCATCCCTCCACACTTGCTCGACACAGCTCACCATTTGAGAAACACTGGGGAGGCTCTGGGGCCAGTCCAAAGACTACTTCAGGGCCAGGACTGGTCAGGACACCCACCCTGAGGCCTCTCAGTCAGGCTTCCAGCAGCCGCCCCCTGGGTATGGTGGCTGGTGTCCTGACCATCTGGGGCTCTGTTCTGCACCACAATACAGGGATTCGGTCTAGCACCAGGAGCAGCTCAGGACCAGAGAGCAGGCCTCAGACAGGACAGCAGCCAGTCAGAGGACATGAGGGCAGTGAGAAGTGATGTGACAGTGTTAGGATGCAGAGGAGAGGGCCCCAGGGGAGCCGCACCAGGCAAAAGCCCCTCCCCATGGTGGCAGAGCAGGCGAAGCAAAGCCCCAGAGGTGCCATCTGTCCCGGCCATAGCCAGGAGGGAACTCCAAGCCAAGCAGGTGTGCTGAATGTTAATTCTTTGGTCCCTGCCAAACCAAGGTGTGGCTGCCTGCTTGGGGGCCTCCAGGACAAAGTGAGAAGCCCCCTTGCCCAGGCCACTGGCCGCCTACATCTAGCCAGTCCCGTCACTTATACTCAAGCGCACTAAGGACAGCCTCGACCTGCCCCAGCTCTGCTGCCCCAGGCTGTTCCCGTGAGGATGGGCCCTGCCCCTTCACCCCGTTTCTGCCCTGCGTATGGGTTGCTCACACACCTCAAGCGGTTCCTAGTAAGCCAGGCAGAGATGCTGTTCGGAGGGTGTGTCCCCCACCCCTCCAGGACTGAGGCACCTTGTTTGCGTCTCTCTTTAAGTGTATCTTCCTAGTGTTGGAGGGGATGTCTGGGAGGGCAGGGGGGTGGGAAGGAGCAGGGGAGCAAAGCAACCCGGGGTCTGCAAAGGGTCATCCAACGTCCCCACTCGCTCTAATTCTAAGCTGGGTGGGGCTGGAGGACACTACACTAACAGTGGGTCTGAATCTCCTCCTTAGAAAGCAGCTTCTTTGTAAATGAATGAAAACCTCAATTTTCTCTTCCCGGAGCATGTTACAGGCTCTGGAATCATTTTGGGAGGTCTGAAACCCTGCACGGCCCACTGCACACCAGGGTGTGAGCCCTGCTACTGGACAGAGGCTCTGTTTACACGCGGGGCTGGAAGCTTCTACTGGAAGGGGCACTGGGGCACTCTGGTCCAGACCTGGATTTGGGAGGCTTCAGAGACAGAACCACGCTCTTTCCTCGCTCTCCACAAGTGCAGGGCCCTCCCCACCTCAGATCACAGCTCTATCTGGCCTTGGCCCATCTCCAAATCCATGACAGAATGTCACAAAATGTATGAGTGTGTGAGTGCACATGTGGGTACCTGTGTGAGAGCATGCTGAGTGTGCACAGTAGGGGCTGCAGGAGTGGGCAAAGTGTGTGCAAGCCCCTGGCCCTCCAGTTCCCCCAGCCCTTACCTCCGCTCGTTGCCAAACAGACGGGCCACCTCTTCCCTGCCAGGGCTCCGGGCCCGAGTCCTGCGCTCCAGCCGCCTTCTCTCCACCTGGAAGGCTTCTCGGTGGCTGATCCTGATGGCCTTAGGGACGTCGGCCAGGGTGGCATACTGCCTGCTGGCTTTAAAGGCATAGGCACGCCCCAGTCTCTCTGCTCCCCACCCCCCAGCACTGCCGGAGTCCACGTGGGCAGGGGGATGGCTGGCCACATCCAAGGAGTTGAAGGAGCTGCTGCAGACGGTTCGGGCAAGGGGTTGAGGACCTGGGGGAGGAAGGGGATGGCCAGGCTCGCAGGAGGGTGGGCTGAAGTCGCTGTACCTGTTGGTGGGGGCACCTGGGCTGGGCGGGGAGAGCGGTGGGGGCAGCTGCTGCTCCTCGGCCTTCACGTCCTGCTTGGTCTTCTCCAGGGAGAAGTAGCCGCTCTCCACCCGGACTTTGCGGCCACAGTCCACGCGGTCACCACTTGTGGTGCTCTCCTCTGGAAGATGAGGGACAAGAGAGATGCACGGCCTGCTGCCACCTCTGGTTCTACGACCTTTGGAGATGGCGCGCAAGTCCAAGGCCACCCCAGGGCAGAACCCTTTCCCAGGAAAGGAATGGGGCATCCTTACCTGCCTCCCCCTAACAGGTACCTCTCTACCAGATGGCCAGGGGTCCCTGAGCTCTAGTCTGGGGGCTCGGCTAGGACAGCAGGATCCCCAAGAAGGGACATCCCACCAACAACCACTTCCCACTGAACACCAGGGAGGACCCAGGGAATGTGGTTAACACTCCACACTGCACTGCAGGGGGTGTGGTTCAATTCCCTGGCTGGGGAAATGAGATCCCCGATACCACACAGTCAAGCTGGAAACCGAGTATGTCGTGACAGAGGAGTACATCATGAGAGGCCGTGCAGCCTCTCAATGTGTCATTAAGAAGCAGGGAGACACACCTGGGGGGAGCAAGGAAGGGCAAGTCCTGCATCTTGCCTGAGTGAGCAGTCTCAGCTGCCCTTGTGTCTTTAGTGGACAGATGGAAACGGGGAAGCCAGCCTGTCATGCAGAGCCCTCTAGGCCTGGACAACGGAGACCACGTGCTGCCCCGCTCTGCTCAGACAACTACAAGTCCTGGAAGGAGATGTGCGGTCGTTCCAGTTGTTCCCCTGCTTCAGCCAGCGCCTGGGCAGGGTGCAACAGTGGGAGAAGGACTGCACAGCCCTTGTTGCTGCTCGCAGGACACAGTGGGCTTCAGATAACCAGGCCTTGAATACAGAGCAGCCACGGGGAGCAGAGGCTCCTTTGGACACAGAGCTCGCAACAGAGCATCCCGATTCTCATGACACCAGGCTGGGGCTCAGGAGCGACTAAAGGCTGGAGGGCTGGCAGACACTCAAGGGCACCCAAGCCCCAGCACTAGCTCACCCTGTCGGGAGGCCCGTCCTAGTGCTGGGAGGTAGGGCACCAAGACATGCAGGCAAGGTGGCCACCCTGGCTACCACTTACCATCTCTGCCCTCAAGCCCTGGTTCCCTCAGGGTGCTTGCCGCAGGAGGCTGGCCCTGGCTGGGACTCTGAGCTGGACTCAGGCTGCTCCCATCTGGCTGGTCCTTGGCCCTCATTTCTTCCTGCCAGAGTGTGGACTTGGTGGTGGGGACTTTCTCAGCACTGGGGATGCTGCTGCTGCTGCTGGTGACAGCCATCTTGGCCGGCCCTGGCTCCTGCAGGGGAGAGTGGTGTCCATGCAAGCTTGGGAGCACCCTGCCCGAGCCAGCACACGGGTCTGGGCTGCCCAAGTACCTGGCTACCAAGGTTAGCTGCAGTGTCAGAGGCCCAGATGCCAGAAAGCAAAGTTCAGCACAGAGATGGCCCGGCTGGGCTGGAAGCCTTCCCTCTTCTGCAGCCCCAGCCAACACCCAAAGCCTCTAGGCACGCAGAACGGGAGCCTGGAGCCCAGGTGGGATCCCAAGCTGGAGCTGGTGCTGCCCCAAGGGACAGCATTTGTGTACGAGGTACTTAGCCAGAGCATACAGAGAACTGTAACTCCACACTGTAAGCCTGTGGCACCTGCTCATGACCGAGGCCCAAGCCCCTGCCCACCCAGGCACTGGGATGCCTGCTACTGACCCACTACCAGGAGGATGGCTCTGGGCAGCCCCCAAAGTGAGGCACATCTTGGCAGTCCTTCCCAAAAACAGACTGCCTGCTGGGCTCTGACTAGCACCACACCTTTCCAGTCCTCACCAGCCACCCCAAAAGCTCCTACAAGGAGAGCTCACCTCAGCTGAGAGGAGGTGGCAACCCATGCTCACATGGCCAATAAGAGGCAGAGTGAGGCTCTGAGCATTTGGCACCCCCAGGGGCCCCTGGGAGAGGAGAAGGGCCCAGGACGGGGGCTGCCTGTTGGGTGGGCACCTGTGTCCACAGTGAGACAGCCAGCACTTTGCCTAGTTCAGAGCTTCCTCAGTTCCACAAGGGTCTCAGGCCTCCTGGGACAGATGAAGCCGGGATGGCTCTCCCGCAGACCCGGGAACACCCACCACCCCTTCTGTCACAGCCATCAGTAGCCCTGCCTCGCTGGCTGGAGACTCCTGAGCGCTCTGAGTCACCGTGGAAGAGGTAGAGTCCTGGAAGAACGTGGCTTCTGACAGTTCCCCAAGGCTCCAACAGAACCAACTCCAACGACCCCAGGACACCAGCCCTGTGGCCCCAAGCCTGTGGTCAGCGGCGCCCTGGCTCCACACCCAGCAGCCATGCTGCCCTGAGCAGAGATTTCTCTGGGTACTCTGCTGTGCCCCACAATAACCTGGGGCCCACACTCTGAAGCAGGGCATGGCTCTGCGGGGCTCAGGGTGGAGCCGTGTGAGCGTTACCTGGAGACCGTGCTTGATGAGTCCGTCCCCTCCGTGGAGGGGGCTGGACCAAGGGACACAGAGGCTGCCAACATGGGCTGTGGAGGAAGGGCAGCACTGTGCCCATGAGAGTAGGGCCCTGACACATGCACGCATTCCTGATGCTGGGGTGAACCCAGCATTGGGCAGGGTGCTGGTGAGGATCTCCAAGAGGAAATTCCAGGCTTGAGATGTGAGAGTCAGTGACAGGGCTTCCTAGAACCAGGCGGTGCCAGGCCTGCCTCCTGGGCCCCTGACCTTCTTAGGACTCAGCCTAGAGAAAAAGGGCCCTGGAGGCGCCAAGGTCCATGGTGAGTCTCCTGTGGTAGCTGTGCTGTCCCCTGCCTGTGTGCCCAGCCTCACCCAGTCAGCAGGGGCAGAGGAACAGGGCAGGGGCTGGTTTCTGGGTAGTCACTTCTCTCCTCCAGAGCACATGGGTAGAAAGGAGACATGGCAGGGGCGGCGCCAGGGCCACATGGCACCACGCCCATTCCCCACACTGTCACCACTGTGGTGGGGGATGCTGGCACTCACACCAACAGAGCCCTGGTGCCCGTGAGAGGCAGGGGAAAGGCCCAGGGCCCCAAGGTGTCCTCTCTGTGTGGCCAGGACCACTGCAGGCCCAGGGCTATCAGTACAATAAAGAAGTTAGCTGAGAGGAAAGAGAAAATGGGGTAGGAAGGGATGCCCAGTCAAGGGGCTTCTGCAGCCTCCACATGCTAAGCAGGCCCCTCGTGAGCAGGTTTCCCACAGAAAGCCACCTTTTCTACCCCTGGGGCATAGGACCTGAGCAGAGGGCCAGTAAGGAAGGTTCTGACCCAGAGTAAGCATGGCAGCAGGTCCCAATGGGTAAAAAAGATGCCTGAGAAGAGGTGCCAGCTCACAGCAAATGTGTGGGCCTGAGGTGGGTCGGACCAGAGCCTGACTGGAGCCTCAGTCATGGCGAGAGGCCTGGTGTTTTACACATCCCTGAAAAAGACCAAGAAGCAGGGACCAAGAGCCCAAGCGAGTCAGCAGACGGAGGAGCCAGCCTCCCACAGCTCCGCCCAAGGATGTGTGCCCCTAGCCTACACACCGGGCTGGGTGAACACGCAGCCCCTGGCCTCGCCCAAGTCCCAGCTCTGTGTCTAGGGAGATGGAGAAGGGAACCTCTGGTCACACACCCTGAGTGGATGACCACTCCTCTCTAGGCATCTGCGTACCAGGACGCCCTTCCTCAAATAGCCAGAACAGGAAGAGGCTCCTGGGAGCCTGTGCCTGTCAGGCTCCAGCTTTACAGGTCTGGGCCAGCCTGTCTCCCCACTGCCCTGGGCTCTGCTGCAACCCAGCCCCCGGCCAAGGGGGTGTCTGCTCTCCCCCACAGCCCCATTCTCAACCTCCCTCTGGCCTGAGGAGTGCCTGCATACTCCATGGCCCCAACTCCCAGATACCTGAACGCTCTCCTTGAAGCAGGACCCTGGGCCCCCTGCCTGCCTCAGTTCCTGGAGGGCAAGGTACAGCAAAGGGACCCCCCTCCCAGTCCCCTGTTAGTCCGACCCAAAACTCTGGGGCCATGAGAAAAAGGCTAGGTTTGGGGTTTTGGGTTCTTCTCTCTATAGGGGCCCCTAAGGCAATCTCAGGTTGCTGAGGGGGCTGGCCCAGAGACCCCCAGCTCTCCTCTGGAAAGGCCACATCCCTCCTCAAGACTGACTCACGGGGACGGTCCCTGATGAAAACTCACGGATGCCAGAACCCCGCAGCCTCCGGCGCGACGCTCAGGGAGCCAGAGGCTGAGCAGAGGAGGCTGGGATCCTCCATGCCCCAGGGGCCAAGATAACCTCTGGCAAGTGGGTGATGTCCCCACTCAGAGTATGAAGTAACACTGAGGGGAGAGGGTGTTCATGGGGCTAGGGACAGCGGAGAAGACCCCCTAGTCTGGCTGGAGTGTCTCCTGCTGTGCAGCTGCCCAATTAAGAGGCAGGAGCTCTGCCCAACACTGCTTCTGAGGCATTGCTGCAGAAACACATCCAATACTAAACACTGCGATCCCACCTGGGGTTCTCTCAAAGAAGTTTTGGGGGATTTCCTGTGTCTGCTGTTTCCCAGCAGGAAGCTCCACTTTGTGTTTTCGTGAATGACTGTGATTGCATTTTGCCCACTTCCTGCCAGGGACCCTACCTTCCAAGAGGGTGTTAGCCTGGGGTCCCCTCAGGGCGGGTGGGCAGAGAGCAGACAAGGATGGCTGGCTGATAGCAGGCCAGGGAAGTCTGAGGGGCATGCAGGGAGGGGCACCCTGGCCAGGCACATCATCCTGTCCTGCCCAGACTGCCCCTCAGGGAAGCCCATAGGAGCCGGCAGGGACTGCTGAGCCCAGGGGTTGCCAGGTTCTCCACGGGAGTGCTATCAGGCTCTCGGGCATTTGAGATGCCAACAGGCCCCAGGTCTGCATCCTATTCCCTCACAAGGGTGTGGAGGGGCGCAGGCAGGCAAGGCAAGTGCGCTGAGTCACAGGGAAATGTGGGGCAGAGGGTGCACATTCACAGTCTATCGACCGTTTGAATGAGTGGGGTTGGGGCGCTGACCCTCCAAGCAGTCAGATATCCAGCACAACTTAGGTTGGCCCACTGTACCCACAGTTCCACATCCATGAATTCAACCAATTGAGGACCGTACAGTCCTGCGGGATTTACTATTGAAAACAATCCACACAAAGGACTCCCAGAGTGCAAACTTGTGTAGCTCCAGGGTCACTGTACTGAGCA
The DNA here is from genome assembly GCF_963930625.1 of Muntiacus reevesi. Taxonomy (NCBI): domain Eukaryota; kingdom Metazoa; phylum Chordata; class Mammalia; order Artiodactyla; family Cervidae; genus Muntiacus; species Muntiacus reevesi. The sequence goes on along the minus strand of NC_089266.1, from coordinate 27,327,888 downwards.
CCCAGAAGGGGCCTGGCACTTTTGCCACTGCTCATAGTAATCTGAGAACTCAATTTCAACAGGCCCGTTTCACAAATCAGTCCACTGAGGCCCTTAGCCCTTCTGGTGCCCTGAGTACCTGCAGACCAGCCAGGGAGGGAAGCCCTGGACCCAGGGGACTGCCCCAGCCACCTCCCACTCTGGCCTCGCGGGAGCTGGTAGGAGCACAGAATCAAGGCTGTGCCAGTGCTTTCCATTTATGGTTCACCTGAGAGCCCCTCACGGCCAGGCACTGCAGGACCACTCCTCCTGGCCCTCTGCCCAGCCTGCTGTCTGCAGAATTGTCTGTGTGGAAGGTGGAACTGAACTGAGCCTCTCCTCCCAGCATGCTCTTGGCTCCCAGCAATTGGCAGGATGGTCAGGGGAGGGATGGGCACTGTGTGGTGATGCCTCTGGGGGCAGCCCCACAGCAGGCCACCCTTTCCAAGTGGGGGTCCTGCCCTGAGGCTTGCAGAGGAGTGTGCAGAAGGCAGCCCACAGACTCGGAGAAGGAAGGCGAAGACCCCTGGGCTGAGGGCTGCCTCAGCCCTGGCATCACCCCTTCCTTCCCTTGCCCCCAATTCTAGGCTGGGTCCTGAATCCCCCAATCTCCCAGGGTGCTTTTTCTTTGCCCCAGCTCCACCGAGGGGATGCCTCACCTGTGGTGTGGGGGGCTCCACCTTCCGCTTCTTCTTCTGGTTCTGCTTGTTGGTCCTGGGATAGACTGTGAGCATCTCCAGCCATCTGGGAGACAGGAGGGTATGGCAAGTCAGACCAGAGCTGCCACTCCAGGGCAGGAAGTGCCAGCAGCACAGCTGGGACACGGACAGGCTGACCACTGGTCTGGTGAAGACTTGGCACTGCTTTTGTTACCAGCCTTCCTCTGGGGCTGAGACTCCACTCTAAAATCGCCCTCCTGGAGTGTGGCTGGCCAGCATAGACACGCTGCGACTGGGAAGCCCCGAGGACCACTGGGGCAAGAACCTAGGAGTCACTGCCAAACTTTCCCACAGTGGTCACTTCTGGGCACTGTGCAGCTGACCCCCCACACTCTGGAGGGCTCACCTCTGGGCCCCAGCTACACAGTGAGGGTGCCCTTGGAGGCACCTCGGGAGCACCTTTGGGGAAGGCCTAGCGGAACAGCCCAGGGACCAACACCAGGGCCTGCACTGGAAGGTCTACTCTGGACCAGCAGCAGGGAAGGCAGGAAGGGGCATGGACTCAGATCTGGCTCTGCTCCCCTCAAACCAAGACCCAGGCGGCTCCTAGCCTTCAGGACTTTGGCCTCTCATCTCTGGAACCAGGGGGGCCCCTGCTTGCCTCTCTGGAGCTCTGTGGTAGCTGGGAAGGTCGGAGCAAGGGGAAGGAGAAGGTGTGGTGGGAGGAGGATGTGTGGCGCGAGGGAAGGGTAGTGCTCTCTCCACAGGGGACAGTACTGCAGGGGACGCTGGGCCAACTCTGCCCAGACACAAGGGTTTGTGTGGGCCTGTGGCCAGCCTGTGACAACAGCCTGGCGGCAATGGCTGAACTGCTGAGGGAGGCAGGGTCTGCACTGTCAGCATACTGGCTGAGGCAGCAGTGAAGACCAGCACCCCAGGCGCAGGGCAGGCAGAAGGGCTTTAGTTCTCAGAGGTGCTCCTTTAATGTGTTTGTGTGTGGGGTGCCGCTGGAGCGGCTGTGCTGCTGGCAGCTGGGAGAGGGGTTGCATGTGGAGTGTACCCTTCCAGCAGTGGAGCTGAGGCCCAGTCAGGTGAGAGCGGGGGTTCTCGGCCTGAGAGTGAGTGAGCGAGTGCCCTGCATGAGGAGATCTGAGCACAGGCTCTGCTCCCAGAGCCCCAAAGCCAGGAGGAGATGACGGCTCACTCTGCACAGGAGCAGACGAGCAGGCTCCAAGGGCTCACCCATGTACCCTTAGGAGTTCGAGTGCTTGTGGGTTAACAGACTTGCTTTCTAGCCTGCCAAAGGGAACAAATTTCCTTTGCAAAGCTCACAATAAGGACCCTGCCTGCAGAGGGCCCCTCTCCAGGCTCTACCTGGGAAGGGAAAAGAGACAGCTTGCGAAGTCACATCATCCTCCAGGGCCTGGGAACAGCGCTGCGGCAGGCATGTGCAAAGCAGTCAGGGAACCCTGAGCCCGTGAACACTGGTCCTGTCGCTCTTGACTAGTAACACCACCAAGCTGGGCAAACCTGTGCGCCTCACATGATAGGGCCTTGAGGGGAAAGGAGAGACCTGCACCACCACCACATAGCTGACTGGACAGAGCTCCTGAAGCCCCTGCCAAGTGCCAGATGGAGGTCCCATCAGAGGCCAGATCATGTGGTGCTGACCTGGGCCCCAGCTCCCATACTCCTAGTGCCCTGGGACCTCAGACACCCTTCCTTTCCTACGTCACCCAGGCCCCTCCCAACTCGGGGGTGTGTCTGTGTGTGTGATGCCTAGATCTCCTTGAGGAGTGTGGTTGGGCAGTGGAACCTCAGCCAAGAGTGTCTGCCAGACAGGCCATGGCAGCAGGTGTGAACCAGGACCCACGACTGGCTCTGCTGCCCCTTGTGCCTGGGGAGATCAGGTTCCCTTCATCTCTGGCCTTCCGTCTCCAGCTGCAGAACCACTGACCCTGAGGGTCCCACTGAGTGGGGAATGGCAAACCACGTCAGTATTCTTGCCATGAGAACCGCATGAACAGTATGAAAAGGCAAAAAGATATGACAACGAAAGATGAATTCCCCAGGTCAGAAGGTGCCCAATATGCTACTGGAGAAGAGGAAAGAAATAGCTCCAGAAGGAATGAAAAGGCTACGCCAAAGCGGAAATAGCACCCAGTTGTGGATGTGTCTGGTGGTGAAAGTAAAGTCCGATGCTGTAAAGAACAATACTGTGTAGGAACCTGGAATGTTAGGTCCATGAATCAAGGTAAATTGGAAGTGGTCAAACAGGAGACGGCAAGAGTGAACACTGACATCTTAGGAATCAGTGAACTAAAATGGACAGCAATGGGCAAATTTACTTCAGATGACCATTATATCTATTACTGTGGGCAAGAATCCCTTAGAAGAAAAGGACTAGTCTTCAGAGTCAACAAGAGAGTCTGAAATGCAGTATGTTGGTGCAATCTCAAAAATGACAGAATGATCTCGATTCATTTCCAAAGCAAACCATTCAACATCTCATAGTAATCCAAGTATATGCCCCAACCAGTAATGCTGAAGAAGCTGATGTTGAACAGTTATATGAAGACCCAGAAGATCTTCTAGAACTAACACCAAAAAAAGATGTCCTTTTCATCATAGGGGACTGGAATGCAAAAGTATGAAATCAAGAGACACCTGGAGTAAAAGCCAAGTTTGACCTTGGAGTACAAAATGAAGCAGGGCAAAGGCTAACAGAGTTTTGCCAAGAGAATGCACTGGTCATAGCAAACACCTTCTTCCAATAACACACAAGACAACTCTATGCATGGACATCATCAGATGGTCAACACTGAAATCAGACTGATTATATTCTTTGCAGACAAAGATGGAAAAGCTCTATACAGTCAGCAAAAACAAGACCAGGAGCTGACTGTGGCTCAGATCATGAACTCCCTATTGCAAAATTTAGACATAAATAACTGAAAGTAGGAAAAACCTACAAAGTAGGAAAAACTGCACCATACAGGTATGACCTAAATCAAATCCCTTATGATTATACAGTGTAAGTGACAAACAGATTCACGGGATTAGATCGGATAGACAGTGTGTCTGAAGAACTATGGACAGAGGTTCGTAACACTGTAGTGATCAAAACCATCTCCAAGAAAAAGAAATGCAAAAAGGGAAAATGGTTCTCTGAGGAGGGCTTAAAAATAGCCAAGAAAAGAAGTGAAAGGCAAAGAAGAAAAGGAAAAATATACCCATCTGAATGCAGAGTTCCAAACAATAGCAAGGAGAGAGAAGAAAGCCTTCCTAAGTGAACAATGCAAAGAAAATAGAGGAAAACAACAGAATGGGACTTCTTCAAAAGAATCAGATACCAAGGGAACATTTAATGCAAAGATAAGCACAATAAAGGACAAAAATGGAATGAATCTAACAGAAACAGAAGGTATTAAGAAAAGGTGGCAAGAATACACAGAAAAGTCAAAGTGTTGGTCGCTTGGTCATGTCCAACTCTTTCAGACTCCATGAATTGTAGCCCGCCAAGCTCCACTGTTCATGGACTTCTCCAGGCAAGAATACTGGAGTGGGTTGCTGTTCCCTCCTCCAGGGGATCTTCCTGACCCAGGGATTGAACCCACGTCTCTTATGTCTCCTGCATTGGCAAGCATGTTCTTTACCACGGGCACCACCTGGGAAGCCAAGAATACACAGAAGAACTATTACAAAAAAGATCTTAATGACCCAGATAACCACAGTGTTTGATCACTCACCTACAGCCAGACATCCTGGAGTGTGAAGTCAAGTGGACCTTAGGAAGTATCACTATGAACAAAGCTAGTGGAGGTGATGGAATTCCAGCTAAACTATTTCAAATCCTAAAAGATGATGCAGTGAAACTGCTGCACTCAATATGCCAACAAAAACTCAGCAGTAGCCACAGGACTGGGAAAGGTCAGTTTTCATCCCAATACCAAAGATAGGCAATGCCAAAGAATGTTCAAACTACTGCACAATCGCACTCATTTCACATGCTAGCAAGGTCATGCTCAAAATTCTTCAAGCTAGGCTTTAACAGTATGTGAACCAAAAAATTACAGATGTACAAGCTGGATTTAGAAAAGGCAGAGGAACCAGAGATCAAATTATCAACATCCGTTGGATCACAAAAAAGGCAAGAGAGTTCCAGAAGAACATCTACTTCTGCTTTCCTGACTTCACTAAAGCCTTTGTCTGTGTGGATCACAACAAACTGTGAAAGAGTCTTAATGAGATGAGAATCCCAGACCACATTACCTACCTCCTGAGAAACCTGTATGCAGGACAAGAAGCAACAGTTCGAACTGGACATGGTACAAGACTGGTTCCAAATTGGGAAAGGAGTGTGTCAAGGCTATATATTGTCACCCTGCTTATTTAACTTATATGCAGAGTACATCATGTGAAATGCCATACTGGATGAAGCATAAGCTGGAATTAAGATTGCCGGGAGAAATATCAACAATCTCAGATATGCAGGTGACACCACCCTTATGGCAGAAAGCGAAGAGGAACTAAAGAGCCTCTGGAGGAAGGTGAAAGAGTGAAAAAGCTGGCTTAAAACAACATTCAAAACACTAAGATCAGGGCATCTGGTCCCATCACTTCATGGCAAACAGACAGGGGAACAATGGAAACAGTGACAGACTTTATTTTCTTTGGCTCCAAAATCCCTGAGGACAATGACTGCAGACCATGGGGTCTAAAGAGTCGGACATGACTGAGAGACTGAATAACAAGGAAAATGCTTTATGCTCTTAAAATCCATAACATTCTAAGAGGAGGATTAAGGAGAGGCAGTGAAACTGGTCCTCCTGTCTGCCCCTGGTGTTAGAAACGAAATCCTGCCTTTCCCCATGGGAGGATGACTAGCAGGGAGTTGGCAGCCCAGGAAGAAGCCACCCACCCCTCAGCAGCATGGGCCTGGCCCCCGCTCCACACCCACCTCAGTGAAAACAAGATCTCACTTCCTCCCACGGCCGCCTTGGCCAGCTGCAGCTGATAGGGCCCCAAAGCCCAGCCCATCACTCAGCCACCTCCGTTTCCCGAACGCAAGGTGCCTGACGTCCTAATTCCTTCTCCTCCTTGTGCAGTAATCAGCCCGGCCCCTCAACCCCGAGAGTTCATTTTTTCCTGTGCACCTTAGAGAATGACAAGTTTCTCCATGACCCAGTGCCCGAGCTCCTGGCTGGGCCAGGGGCACCTGCTCGCCGTCACGCACCATGTCACTTACCTGTGCGGCTGCGTGCATGGAAGAGCAGGGCCCCCAGGAGGCAGAGGTGACAGAGTTCAGCCCCCTGCGCTGGCGGCTGCCTGGAAATCTGGATCCCTCTACTTTCCAGGGCTTCTCCCAGCTTCCACCCAGGGCATGCTGGGCGTGGGGGGTGGAGTAGCCCAGAACTCTGTTCTGTCCATGCAGACAAGAAAAGCAGTGCGTGTGGTCACCCTGTGGTGACTCCTGAGTGCAGACACGGGGGTCATGAGGGAGATGTGGCCTCTATTCCAGGGCTGACCGCTGGCTGAAGAGAACACATTTGGGCAAACCCCAGCCTTCATAAGTGCCAGCTGACAGAGCCACCCGCCTCACTGGGGAAGGCTTCCTGGGGGCTTCACAGCCTGGAGGATGGAAGGGAGGGCAGGGGAGAGGCAGCAGGAGACGTGTGTGACAAACACCTCAGCACTGCAGTGCATGGGGCTGTGGGTAGGGGGCTGGGAAGAGCCCCAGGGCCTTTCAGGCAGGAGGGGGTGAGGCTGGATGAGCTCAAGAGATCGAGCCCCTCATGGTTGAGTGAGAGGAGGCCAGAGTGAAGTGAGGATGGAACAGAAGACCAGAGAGAGGCCTGGAAGATGCGCTGACACCAGGAGAGGGAGGGGGCAGGGGCAGCTGGGCAACTGTGGGAGGGGATGAAGCAAAGGTGGGTGGAGGGAGGGACTCAGCAGACACAAGGCGCAGATAGTTTGAGGACCCCTGGCAGGTGGGGCACGTCGTCTCAACACACATGTAGCAAACTCACCCACTGATGATCTCCTTGGTCTCAGCCCGGATGAAGTGCTCCTTCTCAGGGGTCAGAATGCACAGGGAGAACTTCTGGCCTGTCCGGCCCTCCCCATCCACCACATCCGTGCACTGGTTCATGTTGATGGTGCCCTGTGGGAGGGTTGTGGGCTGCAAGAGGAAGACATGGCAGGAGTCACCCTGGGGGCAGAGGGAACGTCCCTGTCTCCCCAGGTCCTTCTGGACCCTCCTGGCTTCTCCACCATCACTGAGGCCTCACAGCTGTGCAGAGTCCCCTGCCACGCAGAGCAGGGGGGTGGGCTGCCTCAGTCTGGCCCTCGCAGCCCCACACCCCCCGACCCACCCTGGAGGGGAGCGGTGACAGGTCTGCTCTTCTCAGAGAACAACCAGCTGTATGTTCCTTCCCACTACAGAAGAACAGCCCACGAGTGCTGGGGGCGGGCGGGGGCTGTGTGTTGGGGGAACAGGCAGCAGATGCCTCTTGAGGACAGCTGGGGTGACGGAGGCAGCCAGGAGCCTGGTCACAGAGGGTAGCTGATCCTGAAAGCAGTGAAAAAAGCTGCAGGAGGTAGTTTTGACATTGCAAGGCTATTTTTAAAGGCTAGGAGGGGCCAGAGAGAAGCACACCTTGAAGGCAGACGTGGGGCAGGCAGACTAGAGCCTCGCACCTGGGGTCGTCAGAGACGGGCCTCCTTCAGGGCTGCCCGGGCAGGGCTGGGACAAATTATAGCACTTCCCCCCTTTTCTCAGTCAAAGCTTCAAGACACTGACATTAGGGAGAGAAATCCAAAAACAAGATACTGAGTGGATGAGTGAGGACCCTCCTGGAGCGCAAGGAGGCTTTGGGGAAGGAGGCAGGGGGCTGTGGTGGCCATCACACCAGGCGCGAAGACTCCATGAAGGGAGGGGAGACCAAGCTCCAACTCCCACCCCACCTCCACCTCCACAAGGAGCCTGTCCCAAGGGCCCAGCACTTCCAGGCTGGTCCTGGAGAAGCAGCAGGGGTAGAAAAGGCCCACAGTGGTGGCTGGGCTCCCTTCCTCCCACCAACCAGTCCCCTGCTGCAACACAGAGGAAGGGGACCTGGTCTGAAGATGAGACGCCGAGCTCTGCTGACCCACTGCCAGCCAACTTCCTTTTTGTCCCCTGAGGCCCCACCCAGGAGCCAGACCCCAGAGGTGGTGGCTTTCCAGAGTCCTCGTCCTGACACAGTCGCCAGATCGCTGGGTCACTGCAGGGCAGGGAGTTAAGTTCCCCACTCCAAGAAGCCTTTCCGTGGGGCCTCTGGGACCCGCCCATCCTCCTGGGGCCCAGCTCAGGATGGAGGCGGCAGGGCAGGAGGGCAGCCGTGCGCCCACAGAAGAGCATACACCCTCACTGCGTCTTCAGTGCGTCCTATCTCAGAAGTGCCCCCAGGTGGGCATGAGAGAGGGGGCCACACCCACGCCAAGCTGAGAGCTTCCCGAGTGAAGTAAAACCTTGTAGTACCTCTCCTGGAGGCTTCCAGCCAGCCCTTAAGCTGGAGAAGGGAGCCTGGTGGGTGGTCCTCAACCAAGTAGCTGAGGAGGGAGGTGGCCCAGGTCCCCCACCTGCCTCGGGACAAGCGCTGTCTTCCCACCTTCCTGCCTCAGCTCCAGGCCCTGCTTCCTTCCCCCACATCAAGCCAGTGGCCAGCAGAACCCTCCCTGGGTGGTGGCCTCTGCCCTCTCCAAAGGCAGACCCCCTCAGGCAGGACACTTGATCCCCGTTGGCCCCGACAAAACACACGGCCTCTCTGAGGCGGGGCCGCAGGAAGGACCAGGGCGCCCTGTGAAGCGTGGCACCAGCGCTAGAGCAGGCAGGCCCAGTGCTCTGCTCTGCTGTCCTCCCTTGTCCCTCATGCTGCCGGGGCAGGTGCCCGGCCCTGCTGAGTCACCCTGCGTCACACACACAACACACACAGGTAAGTTCTGCGGGGGCCATAAAGTACGTCACCACAAGTTCTAGCGTTTTCTCCTCACTGGACCACCCAGAGGGCCCCGGGCGACACGTGCTCCTCTTCAGAGGCCACTGCTCCAGGGCTTGGGGCCGGAGCTGCACGCTGGTGCCTCTGCACAGCGAGTGTTCACCTGGTGAGGCTCCCTGCCGGCCCCGCAGCTCCATGTGGTCACGGGACTCAGGCACCAACTGTACCCTGAGGCTTTCGGCAACCTCTCCATGATAAGAAGGTGGTACCTCCTCCACAAAGTTTGCAGAAGGGCCACGAAAGGCAGAGACATGACAGGTGAGGGCTGAAGGGCACAAGCGTCTCTCTACCACCTCTAAGCCAGGATCACCCAGTTATAGTCTCTCTCATCCTTCCTTAAATATGACCTCCCATGAGGCAGGCGTGACCTCATCCTGTCACATGCAAGAGACAGGAAACCTGGGAAACCTGTCCAGGTTCACAGGGGCCAGCCCTTCTGGTCTCAACAGCGCCCCCCCCCCATCCCTGCCCGGGAAGCAGCAGCACAGGAGCACCCACATGGGCCGTTCCCTGCTAAACTTCAACGTCCCTCCCATACAGTATAGACTGCAACCCAGTACAACACTATGGGTCTGTGGCTCAAGCTGTCCTGGCCTTGACCACGTGGCCTACCAGCATGCACACGTCCCACCATTTGCAGGGCAAGGTGCCCCAGGCTCAGCTTGTATGTACCTACCCTAATCCTAGAATGGGCCATTTCTCCAAGGATCCCTGGTTCCTTTCACTGGAGAACAGAATTAGAAATCAATACTGGGGAACTAGGTATGCTCATTGCTTTTGGGGTGTAGCTGCCTCCAGGCCTTCTCAGATGATGGACAAGGAAACACAGGTGCGTATAACCTGTGCAGTCACGTCTGCATTCACCTTCCCCTCCCCGCCCCGCCCCGCCCCCCCACCTATTCCTATCTATCAACTGCCGGATCTGTCTCTCCTGTGTGTCTCTGAAGCTAAACACACTGGTGTCCTCCACTTGAATCCAGGGCCATGTGCATCATTCCAGCCTCTCCCTCTGCTTGCCTGGGCCCTAACACACCCAAGTGGCCCAGACTGTGAACCAGTGTTCCACAGGCAACTTCACTACCGCGCACAAGGCACCCAGCATGACCCCTTCTTCTTCAGTTGTACAGACTCCACTCACGTCCAAGGGCACATACCACCTTACACACTCCCACCTGGACTCTGCACGGAAGTCCTGGAGAAGAACGCATCACAGCTCCTTGTATATCTGAGAGCCCTCTGGCTCTCAGATACTAGTTCTACACTTCCTGCCTCCAGCACGAATTTCGGAGCCCTCTCTTCCAGGGCATGCTGGCTAAAGAGGGAGGGAGGGAGGACACAGAGGGGAAAGGCCAGGGGCTCAAGGCACCTCCTAGCAGAAGCTGCTCACAGAGGGCGGGGGCGGGGGGCACCGGCACACAGGCAGCAGGGCCTGCTGTGGAGATGCACACCCCAGCTCTGGTCTGCAGGGGGCCATGCCCAGGAGGAAGGCAGTGCTCGTCTCCTGCCCAGCGGCTCCAGGCAGACTGGGAGAGAACACACCATCGTCTGCTATGGGTGGGCTGGAAGCCACGCAGCTGCTGGGGCCATGGCACTCAGCAAGCCCTTCTGCAGGGCCCCCTGCTCACCCTGGTGCTGAAAGACCCCAATACTGAGGTCTGAAGCAGCCAGAAGAGACTCTTGGGGACCAGGAACAACCAGAGAGGCTGGAGAGAAGGCGAGAGGTCCTAAACTGTAAGGTCTGAGTGCTTAACGCAATGGTTTTCAACTTTTGCTGAATAATGGAATGACCTGGAAAGATAACTAAATGGAGGTTCCATGCCCAGATTTAAACTCTCTGGGAGTGGGGCATGGGTATCAGAATTACCAAAAAGCCCCTTCATGCTTCTAACACCGAGGCTGGGAACAACTGCCTGGAGGGGAGATGGATCTGCTCACTGCCACAGCAGGCCCAGCACTGCGGGCTGGCTGGCCCAGGCCCTGGCCAGCTGCACTAGGTCACTAGGCAGCTTGTGGCTGGGCCAAAGAGGACCTGATGAAAGCATAACAGAGGGGAGAGGAGAGACAAAACACAGCTGTTGCGGGCCCGCTGAGGGTGAGGGCCAGCGGGGTTCACAAGAGAGGGTAGGTGATATCATCAGGCCCCAGCACCCCAGGCTCGGGTTAGCACCCGCAAGGCCCTGCCAGCCACAGTGAGAAAGAAAACAAAACCTCAGGCAGCCTGAGGGGAGGAGGAGGGACACGGGTCTTCTCCTCGGGTGACCCTGTGAGGCCCTCGACCAACTGGGAAGGTGAAGACCACGCCAGGAAACCCTATCACCCACGGGAAGGTGAGGGCCATGGCGGGGCTGCCACACTTCCTGTGATGAGAGGACAGTCCCTGCCCCCAGCGGGGCCCAGGTGACTGCACACAGGCACAGGCTGCCGCCTCCACCGCCCCGGCCCTGAGCGCCGGGTCTAGCTCCTCCAGCTCCTACCCATCATGAGCGTCCGGCTGGAACACAGAATGGGGGGAGCTTGTTGCCACACAGAGCATGCAGGCAGGTCACATGAGCACACACACGCCCCCCTCCTGTCAACCATGCCGTTGAGCCTTGAAACCAAGTGGGGCTGGTGCTACTACTGAATATGGCTAGGCAGGACCCACACAAGGTAGGTGCCCAAAAGACTTCAAATAGCCTTTTTATGAAGAAATTCTCTGATTTATTCCAAGAATCCACATAATTGAGAAACTCTGCTCTGAGCTCACACCACATCAGAAGTCACTGGGCCTCCCCTGCTGTCCAAGTTTTAGAACACAGGGGAGCAGAGCAGTAACAAAAGTGTCCGGCAGGGGACTCCCAGCCTGGACACAGGCCAGGCACGGCCACGGCCCCCCAGACCTCCCCATGCCCCTCAGGGACCCCAGGCTCCAGGGACACTCAGGTGCCCATAGGCATCCACCTCCAGCAAGAGTGCGGGTCCAGGGCACACATGCTGTGAGCCCGGGGCTGACATCCCCAACCTGTCTCAGGACAGGCCTGTGCCCAAATGCCATGGTGCTGAGCAAAGCATCCCGCCCTCCCGTCTCTGACCCACAAAACCCGGCTGCAGGGCTGAAGCCCCGTCCCGTGCAGGCTCCTAGGCTCCTTCCCAGGGATCCGTGGGGCTCATCAGCAGGAGGGGTTGGAGCCTCCTGGAGTGAGTCCAGGGCCCTGGAACAAGCACCCTGTTCTTCCCAGATTCAAATGCTTCTCCACAGTCCACAAGAGAACCCACAGGCACCGACCCTCTCCCTCTCAGGGTAGGAAGCCTGGAGCACATCAATGCCGATGCCCTCCTGCTTAAACTTCCCAACAGTGGGAGGAGGAGGAAAACCTCCAGAGAACGGGCTTGACAGCAAGGTTCTCTGCCTCACTCTCTGCTTGCAAAGACTTCCCTGCCCAACAAGGCCTGTGAGAAGCTGAGGCCTAGTGGGCTGATGGGGCCTCGTCTAAGGACGGACGCACTCACTTATTTCTCTCCTCCTGGAAACTCTCAACCAAGGGCTTGGAGGTGTGCACTTCCTGGGCCCTGCGCTGACCCGGTGACATTTTAAGGCCCACTTTATGATCTGTCCCCGCCTCACCTCCTCTAGGTCTAGTTCTCCTGCCCCACCCCCACCCCTGGAGCCCCACCACCACCGCTGGCTCTCCTGGCACCTACACCTGGTTCCTGACAGCAGGTGTCTGCCCCCAGCAAGACCTCAGAGAAGCCTCTCACGGAGGCCTGGGAGCACCCAAGTTCTCCAGATCCATTAGCTGCCTGGGGACACAGAGGACGGGGAGGGAAAGGTGCTACCAGCAGACGCCACCCAGCCACAAAGGCGCGTACCCTGGAGACGTGTGTTCTGCACTGCCCCCACCCTCCCGGGTCTCCTGGACCCATCAGGACCCTGCAGTGGGGACTGTCACCACTGCAGAAAATAATTTCAAAAACAAGGAAACATACACAACTGGAGTCCCTGTTGTTGTCCATACTACTGTCAAAATCGGTTCTAAAATTTGTTTCTTTTAAAAAACACAGAAAATACACACTTTTAAAAATCTGGATGTACTATTTCAAAACGTTCATCTCTTAATTAGGCGACACATGTCCCTAAACCTGAGAGGAAGGGGCTCCTTTGGGGAAGCGGGCCTTTGCTTGACAGCAGGGCCAAACCCTCCCCCACCTCACCCCTGCAGCGAGACAGGAGGGCCGCGGGAAGGCAGACCATGAAGCTGCAGTCTCATCCAGAGCATCCAGTATTCATGCTCATCCTGAAAAGCACTGCTCCTTTCCCCACACCACTGAGAACGTGGAGATGTAGTGAGACTACAGAAGTGACCACAGTCAGCTAGCAGGCGGAGCTGGAAGTCAACCCACACACAACCACCCAGGTGTTTTCTGACAAACTGCTTGAGGACCGGCCAATTCAGTTTCATTTCATTCTGACGGGTTCCAAGAGGAGAAAGCGCAGCCTAAAACAAGCCGTGAGCCTGGGCGGCCTGTGCTGGTGCTGTGTTCTTCCTGGCCAGACTGATGGCGCTTTGGACAACTTGGACCTTGAGGCGGAGTCCCTCCAGGAAGCAGGGACACAGGTCTCCAGGCTAACTGGCCATCACCCTACACCCAGGACACTGCAGGGCAGTGGCAGAGCCTGGCCAGCATCACTGGAGGGCCTCTTAATGAACCGAACATCAGGGTCCCTTCAAAACTCCTTTGCTAAAGCCCTACCCCTCAATAAGATGGTGCCGGGAGGCGGTGCCTCTGCGAGGTCCTCTCTGCTCTCTGCCATGTGAGGACACAGGAGCAGTCTGGGACCTGGAAGACAGCTCTCACCAGAACCCGACCATGCTGCACGCAGATTTTGGACTTGAGAAATAAACCATGTTGTTTGTTAAGCCACAGCAGCCCAGATGGAGCAGGTCAGCCCCTACTGCAGCACCCCTGAGGACAGGTGCCCCTGCAGAAGGACATCCACTCTGCCCTCTGCTGAGGGCTGTGCAACAGGCTGGCAGCAGAGACGTGATGCCCAGCGGGAGTAACTCTGAGCAAGGAAACCAGAAAGGGCATCTCGCCATTTAAACCCCAGAGGTTCACATCAGGGAATTTTCTGAATTGTTGGATTATCACCTCATCTTTGGGCTGTCCTGTTCTCGCAAAATCTGTACAATGAGTATGTTACTTTTATGATTGGGAAAAACAGGTGTAACAGCAAACGGCTTTTGTGGCATTTGCTCCCCTGCATATGACCACTCCCCTTGGTTTCAAGAGCCAATCCAGTCTTTACATATTTTTAATTGTCTATATTTTAGCCACAGATTTGTTTCATTTTAAGAAATCTTAATCAGCAAATTCAAAGTTACAAGAAAAGCAAATGCAGGGGCGACTTTTTACACTAGGGTACAGGGCAGTGGGTTTAGGCTTCCCTGTGGGAACCAGTGAAGGCGCAGTCTGGGGTAGCAAGGGAAGAGAGGACGTCCATTCTTCCTGTGGCTGGTGGTGGGCGGGCGGGGGGGGGGGGGGCGGGTGGTGGTGGTGTCCTGTCCTCCCACGACTGGGCAGGAGCTTGGAAAGAAAGGGCCTGTGAGGAAGAGGAGGGAAGACAGGGAGGGCTGAGAAGCAAATGGTTTTCAGCTGGCCCCAAGCTTGCAAGGCTTGTGCCTTTGACATGGCTATTTTTGGGTTTCTGAGTGGGGAGAAAAAAAGAAATTCTTCCCATCACTGCCGAACTTGGCAGCCCCTTTGCCCTGGCTCCCCTTCCTACCCCTCCCCCCTACACAGCCCCTCTGGGATGGAGGAGGCCCACCCTGGAGTACTTCTCTCCCCCAGCCACCCCTTACTACCCCCATGCTCTGAGGAGGATCGGGAGGCCTCACCCACTTGCCTGTCTCTTTCTATGGAGCTGGGAAAATGGGGGAATAAATGAAGCCTCAATTAGGCACGCATCCAGGGTTTGGGGGTGGGGGGAGGGGCTGAGGCTCCAGCCCAATCCAGGAATGCCTGAGAAAGCTGTAGGAGCCTCCGCAGCCTCCCAGGGTGGAGGCTTCCCACAGACTCCTTTTTGGTCCACACTGACCAGGCGGGCAGGGGCCTGGGAGCCCGGCCTCACTCCCACAGCAACTCACTGCAGGAGGCCCCCAGCTGCAGAAGGCTGGCTCCTGTCCCCCGCTTTCCTCCTCTCTGGTGTCCTTCCCAGAGCAGGAGGCAGGACCCTCAGAGTGCGGACCCAAACCCAGGCGGGTGGCAGTCCTCCAGGCCGAACAAAGGCAGTTTTCCCCTTTTAACTGTGGAAACCCGGCATTTCTTACTTATTCCACTCTGAGCCTGGAAAGAGCAATGAAACGGAGATCTTATTTCTTCCCCGGGGGAGCAGTGGGGGGAGTGAGGCAGATTCTGGAGGGAGGAGACTGGAGACTGGGCAGGAAGAAGCTCTGTACCTTCCCCGGGGGAGCGGTGGGGGGAGTGAGGCAGATTCTGGAGGGAGGAGACTGGAGACTGGAGACTGGGCAGGAAGAAGCTCTGCACGGATATTTTTAGAGCATGGGAATTAAGCAAGCAGGGCCACTCTGGGGCCGGAAGCCTTTGTCTCCATCCAACTCTGAAAGGCCAGTGGGCGACGGGGAGAAGGGCCGGGGGCAACGCGCGGCAGGGAGGGTGCAGCGGACTCCAGGGAAAAGGAAGCCAGCAGGAGCAGAGGGCTCTGCAGCCCCCTCCCACCCCACCCCTTCAGGCTGTTGCCACGCTTTATAAGCCGGGCAGACGTCATGGCCACACAGCAGCTTTGTGGCATGGAACAGTGGTGCCCGGCTCCTGGCAGGGCCACCGCCTGCTCCAGTCCCCTAGCTCTCAGAAGCATGAGGAGGTGCAAGAGGCCGAGGTGTGATGCCAACCACCCCAACTTCCTTTGCTGCTGGTTCCGATCTGACTGTGGAGGAATGAAATGGAAGCTAAAATAAGGCTTTCCAGTTATCATCGTGGTTCCAATGCATCAGGCTGTCTCAGTTCTTTAAGACTACAAATATGGTCTAACCGTCTGTGAGGTGCCTCACTCAGAAAGCACCCCTCTACAACCTCCAGGACAACCACACAAATCTGGGGGATCCGGACATGGAGGGAGGAAAATAGAGAGGACACCCTCCTCCCAGCTGAGGAGCATAGAGTTTCCAGAGCACAATCGGGTAGTAACTATCAACTGCCTCAAGACAGTTCACAGCCTGGACCCAGCAACTCTGCTTCTGGGAATGTCGGCTGAACCATTATACTGAGAGAGAAGGAAAGGAAGAGAGTAGGGAAGAAAGAAAGAAAGAAAAGAAAACACTTCAAAGCGACTTGAACGTCTGCAGTATGGAACACAGTAAACACAGCTACCTGGTGACCTACGGGTAGCTGTTCAAGACTGTGCTTCAAAGGGTGACATAGGGAACCGTCAGAATAACTCCATTAAATACAACAATCTTACTTTTGGGCCTCACTTTAGTATACGACTACACATCCTAGGAGGACACACAAACCATGACATCTGCACATTTTTACCTAGGGTCATAGGGCAACATTGTTTTCTACATGCTTTTTACTGTTTCCCAAATTTTTTGCCATGAAATATTTATTTCTGGCTTTGGGAGTCAGAAACTCCTCTTTCTTTAGTCTCATCTTCTACCACCATCCGTGTGCTTTGACCAATCCTGAACACCCACCTCTGGAGTGCTCTGAGTCTGTCCCTCCCCAGGGCGATCCAGAGCTTGCAGGGAGCACTTCTGGGGCCAAGCAGGGCATGTCTGTCTCAGCGCTGTGCCCCCATGCCGGCTAACCCTCCTGCCTGATGATATGGGCTATGAGGTCCTGGAGGGCAGGACTCTTCCCCATCTTCATTTTTCCAACTCCCAGTCTGCCCATGGCACACAGCAAATGAATGAATGAATCAACCTCTCCTGGCTCCCTCAGGCTGCAGGGAGCATTGTGAGGAAAACACAGGGTATGGGAGAAGGAAACAACCGTGTGCACGGCCCCGGAGCAAGGACAGGCCTGCACCACACATCCCCACGGTCCTTCTCAAGGCAGCCAGAGTATCGGTTACAGAACCTGCCCAGCCCTGACAACAAGGGTCTTATTGTTGGTGCAAGTAGGTGCCTGGGCCCAGTCAGTCAAGGGCCTTATTCACCAAAGGGAGATTAGACGGACTGTCTCCCTCTTACTTTCCTGGAACAGCGGTCATCGTTAACCCTTGGGTTTCTAACCAGAGAATCAAGAATTTCATCTTGATCCAAAAACTCCTGAACCAGAAGAATTGTTTCCTAACAGATGAAAAGTATCTCTTCCTCATAAAAGGCACTGCAGCCTTAATTCAGGAGATGAACACACACACCTGCAGCAGGCACACTTACGCTCACTCTCAAAGACATCACACCAGCCACACAAGCTGTGCAGACCAAGGGCAACAACCTGCCCCACAGACGATCTAGGAGAGGACAGAGGAGCGGGGCTCACGAGGGGGATGCCCAGGGTGGACACTGACTCCTGAAATGCGTGAGGGGCCTCCAGTCAAGCACAGCCAAAATCACACAGCTACGCACTCAAGTTGCTGATAAAACTCTAATAAAAATGACCACAGATTTTTAAAAGGTATAACTCTCAAACACAAAAAACAGGAGAGAGCAACAGATGTGGGATAGTAAATAAATTGTGCACACTTGGAGAGGGACCCGGGGGAGCAGACTCACACGGTCCCAGAATTCCTCACGCTCAGGGCTGGTCCAGCACCGCCGCCGACCTCAGAAGCGAGACGAGCAGGAGGGCTGGGCAGCCCCCGTTCAAGGAGCACCAGCCCACAGGGTGGGGTCCCATGGGCAGCATCCACAAGGTGCTCTCTGAAGAGGTTCTAGACTCAGGGCAGGAAGCACCATTGTGGGGTGTGGGGGGGGGGTGGGGTGTGGGGGGGTGCATGGAGGGGGGCGGGGGCAGAGGGGGGTGGAGGGCAGGAGGTGGAAGATTGCATGAAAGTCATCATCCTGAAAGCTGAGGCTGCCCCAGACAGAAGAGGGGAGGACCTGGATCTGGGGGCTCTCCAGTTTGCAGCCTGACTGTCCTAAGACAAGGCCAACCAATCACCACATACATAAGCCCTGCACACACATAACCTCGTTCTTCAATACAAATGTACAGCTAAAGGTCACACTCATTTGAGAAAGCCCAAGACCAAAACAGGCAGGGAGGGAACTAAGAAGAAAGCAAGTCAGACCAAAGACAGAACAGAACTTCAAAATAACTGGAATTATAAGAGACAGTACTGAGTCCATGAAACTGGAATAAGATGCTATAAAAAGGGATACACAGAGAACAAGAAATGAGCCCCAAGAAACTCTAAGTATCACAGCTGACATAAGAACCAGAATAGAACAAAACAGGATCACTGGGATCAGAAATAGAAGGGTTTACAGCAAGGTTAATGAGGTCTCAGGAACAACAAAGCCATGCAAAAAAATAATAATAAAATTAGAGACTGTCCAAAGGAACCAACAGCCAAATAACAGGAGCTCTGAGAATAAAGACCAGGGAAGATGAAACAAAAGAAATTACCAGAGGAAAAAAAAAATACAAGAAAACTCCTGGACCAGAAGAACTGAACTTTCCTCATTGAAAGGCACACAGGCTTCTGGCTCAATGAGAGAAAACAGGCCCACAATAAAGCACAGCCCATGAAATTCTGGAGCCCAGGGGCTCATGAGCAACTCCTCAGAGTTTCCAGAGAGAAAATGCCCTTCGTTCACCACGGGCTCAGGAACCGTACGTGAACCTGACAACGGTGCCTTCACAACTCCAAGGGGAAAATGTTTCCAGACTGACATTCTATAACCAGTCCAGCTGCCAATCGAGAGTATAGGCAAGAAAGGCATTTTTAGACATGCAAGGTCTCAAAACTCTTTCCCTTGTGCCATTCTCAAGAGGCTTTACCAAGTAGAGAAGCAAACCAAAACCAAGAGATCAACCTAAAACACTTAGAGAAGACTGAAGGGAACCCCAGGTCAAGAGCTGAGCAGCAGGCCTGGAGAAGAGCCAGGCCAAATGGGACAAGCAGAGAGCAGTCGCCATGAGGGATGTCACCATGAAAAAAAGACGACTCTGACCGAAGGACTTGCCCACACTAAGGAGAACTTTGTAGTTCTGTCAGGAACTGTAAAGTTCAATTAAGGTTAGTTAAATATAAGTCAAAATGAATGGGGGAGGGCAACCATAAACTTCAAGAGAAACCAAGTGTGGAAGGAAACACAGTCATGGTCATTACATGGCTTGAGTGGCAGTTTTCACAGGGTCAGAATAACATAAACATTACTGATCTAGCCCTCCATTTAATACCTTACATGGGCTGGCTTATCAGACTGTTTGTAATGCCTGTTTCCCAGGAAAAAAAAAAATACCGTCAGGCAGGGAGGGCTGGGCCCATGATGGGGTCCCAAGAAGTCAGGGAGCAGGGCTGAGCCCTGGAGGACTGCAGCCTGGCCTCGAGCCGCCTGGCCCTGCACAGGCATGTGAGGGGGCACCATGGGTGCACACACGCACACACTGATACCAGTCACTTGGCTTTGTTTCTTGGACCCCAAATGTTTCCTGTTGCTGACTCTCATAAAATGACTCTTTTTCGACAGTTCTCTCCCTACTGCTACTTAATTTGCTCCCTAACCAATTATTCCAAGCTGATCCCTTTCTTAAAACCCAAAGTCACTCCTGTCCCTGCAGGAGGGCCAGACCCCCCCAGCCCCTCACACGGACCAGAGTCGCAGCGCCACAGAAGTCCACCCACAGCTCTAAGGACCTCCACCAAGGATGCCCACTACAGCCGTCTCAGCTGCTACCCCTGCACAGAGTGAGGTCCCCAGAAATCCCTCCACCATCTCACAGAGCTGCTGCTCCAACCATCCCATGACCCCCTCCATCACTGTAAGTAAGAGCCGTGCACATGCAGAGGGCTGGCAGGGGCCCCAAGTGGACAGGAGGACGTAAAATCACCTCCAGCCCCTCTGTTCACAAGCCATGGGTGTCCCCTTAACAGATGTGGGCACATCGGGGGAGTCGGAAAGAGGACCGTGCTTCTCATTAGGCTTGAGGGCACCAGACACCGCCGGGAGCTCATCTCTACCCTGCTGCCCATGACTGAGCACGTGGCTAACTGGGAAGGAATGTAGGCACACAGGATGGTCCCAGTGACACGGAAAGGCACTCGCCGGGCCACCAGTCCCCAGGTCCTCTCAGTAGAGTCTGAAAGTCAAAAGAGGGAGGATTCCGGGGCAGGGAGGGCAGGGAGAGGCTTCTTAAATGCTTACGACAGACATGCCAGAGTCAAAGGGGATGGCAGACTGATCTCCACCCCTGGGTCAGCTGACAGGTGCCAGGCTTCTCCTACACCCACATGCATAGTTTAAGGTTCTGTCTATGCAGGCAAATAGCAGGCGCTCCCTTGAAACACTCACTGCCCTGTGCAGGAAGACTCACATGGAAATCTGCATCCTAGGGACCAGGAACAGAGGAAGGAGACCCCCCATGGGAGTGTTGCCTATGTCCTCTCTTGGTTCTTTGAATGATTCAAGGTTACCTGCAGAGGATTCCCACCCCACCTGGCAGGGATGCATGTGCTCCTTTCTATCTGAGCCTCTGCACCCACTCATTCCTGCATGTTCTCCTCTAACTTCTTTGCTCTATGAGGCACTGGCAGCACAGAGCATCCATCCCGCCCCAGATTCAGGCCCCGTGGAAGCAGCAAGTCCTTCCCTTCAGGACCAGGTGACCCCATACCTACTGGTGGATTTCCCCAGCCATAAACGGACTTCTGGACCCGGTCATTCTTGAAACTCCTCTGCTGTAACTCCCAGGAGTCTGCTCTGTTCTTTATTCCAAACAGCCCCATAAGTAACCACTGGTGGCCTCCACCCCCCAGCTGTTCCACACTGAGAAATGCCACCCAGGGCAGCAGGTAGAGTGGTAAATGACAACAAAAAGCCACCAGAGGCAGAACGTTATACTTTCCATTAGATACCAGGCTCATACATCTTAACAAGCCTGTGTCCCAGGCTTCTTCCTCCACTCAGTGAGAAGGGCCTACAGTCTGGCCACCAGTCTCCAGGGCACACCTGTACCAAAGGATGCTTCACTCTAATGGGTGCAGCCTTCTGCGTCCCAGGGAATCATACTTGAGGAAGGAAGGTGTGTGACATTTCTGAGTGCCACCGTTGACCCCTGATCTTTGGACAACAGGGCTTGGTTGGGAGGAGTTCCCAGTCCCAGCTGGGTTCATCATGCCCTTTCCTGTCACCCACCGTTACAATTCCAAGTAACCTGAAGCTGACCCAAGGATAGTCCAAGGCAAGGCAGCCTGCAGAAAGCCCAGAGGCAGAGCCCTTTACAGACTATATTTCATCCCCAATGCACTTATACTTAAGAGTCATTAAGGAATTAACTGTGACAACGTCCCTCCCAGAGAGGTGAAAATGATGTGTAGCTGTCACAATTAAGTAGACAGGACAAGGATATCAGCTGCAGCCCTCAAGTCTAAAAATGAAAGCAGGCAGGGGTGCAACGCCTCAACCCTGGAGCCACCTTCTTGACATCTGGCTGGGGCCTGGCTCCCGAGCACTCCTGCTGAGCTGTCCTGCAGCAGCCCCTCCCCGCCCCCCAGCTGCTCTCCCCTTCACCCAGCCCCTGCAGAGGCCTCGGAGAATGGGGTGGGGGGGGAGGAAAGGGGGAGGGAAGGGTGGCTGTTCACACTGGTAAAGCACTCAGACTTTGGCAAATGTTTTTTAAGTTCATTATTTTGGAAAAAAAATTAACTGGCGGACACGGAAGAGGTGGTGCAGGCTTGCTCATGCAGGCTTCAGGCTGGGCCTTGAGGCACCAGGGTGATTCTGTCTGGGGAGGTCTGTCCAGTCCAGCCAGGACTGCTGGGGGAGTGGGGGTGGTGAAGGAAGGGTGGGATCATGCACAGCTTCAACTGAAGTAGCACCAGACTGTGTCAGTTTAAAGCTCCCATTATGTTTCTGTGCAGAATTCCATGGGGAAGACAGAGGTCACCAGCCTGCCTGTGACAGCACCGAGAGAGCCCTGTGGGACGTGGAGCACCCACCCACAGGGCTGGGGTGGCCCTC
This sequence comes from Muntiacus reevesi, assembly GCF_963930625.1. NCBI lineage: Eukaryota > Metazoa > Chordata > Mammalia > Artiodactyla > Cervidae > Muntiacus > Muntiacus reevesi. The sequence goes on along the minus strand of NC_089266.1, from coordinate 27,306,045 downwards.
GCTCCTTCACAGCCCCCATCCTGCTCACAGGCTGACATAGGGATGAAAACACTTCCAAGTTTAAAGTTATTTTTTAAAACTGCCATTTTTACCACAGCAACCACAGGACTGAGGAGGGACAGCTGAGCAGAGGAGGGAAGGAAAGCAGTCCGAGGTCACTGTGGGTCCAACAGCCTCTGAGGTCATGTGGAGGGCGAACCGGCCACTTCCTCAGAGAGGGGGGACTGGAGGAAACCCTCCAGGTACAGACTCCACACCAATGCCCTCTCCCTGCCCCCCTCGGGCCCCCCGACATAGCAGGTCTGCCTCCGTGCCCTGGAAGCTGAACCCAGGTGGAAAAGTACAAAGGTCAAAGCCAGGCCAAACGCATGAAAGGTTTACAAATAAATCTAAAGACATGAGACTGATTCATAAAGCATCAGACGGGGGTCACAGGAAGCTTCTCTGCCTCTTGGAGGCATAGGGTGAACTCTTCACTGCAATTTCCACACACCTCTGAATGTACATTCACACACCCAACTGCAAGCCTGAAGAGAGCTTAGTTGAAGGAGCTGGAAGGCACACGGAAAACCACCAGAGCTCCCATCTGTGGCCACAGACAAACCCGAGGGTGGGCTGGAGGCCAAGAGCCCAGCCTGCCCGCCCGCAGGGGCCAGGTGCGGCCGAGCCGCCCACCACTAGACGCAGCAGCAGCAATGGCGGGGCCACCGGGCAAAGGACACGCCCTTCTCCCAGAAGGCATCTCACCAGCTCACAAACTCCCAGTTCTGACTCTCGCAAGTTTAGTGATGCCACCATCTCTTGGAGCCTCAGTTTCTTCTGTGAAGTGGAAGGGCAGAACCTGTCAAGCAGGAACTGGAGCGAACATCACGTTAGAAGAGGTGCCTGAAGATCAGCCACAGAGCACCAGACTGAGCACATGGCACCCCTGCAACCCCTACGACCAGCAGGGTGGTGGCCAAGGCCCCCACTCCTTCCAGAAAGCTTCTCTGACTCCACAATGCACCCACTGCCCTGAAGAAGGTGTGCGCTGGGGTTCAGCTTTGTATTTAATATTCACATGGGTCCCAACGAGTTGTGGGCTTCACCGTGAAAGGGACCCTCTTACGGCCACATGTCCTCCCGCCACAGCTCTTTACTGTGGACGTGACGGCCACCATGGTTACCAGTGAATCAGAATAGTCAGTCTGCCTGGGAAAGCTCCAGGCTGGGGGTCAGGGGGCGGGGGGAGGGCCAGCACTTAGAGCAGGGATGCTCTGTTGCCTACACCTCTTCACATCACAGGGCTGGCTACTGAAACTGTGGGCCCTGGGCCCTGCAATCTGCAGGCCCTGATGCAGTGGTATGATGGAGACTGGGCTGCAGAGGAGTGTCTCCACAGGCAGTGGGCCAAGCTGAGTCCCTCCCCAATCTCCCCTGGGGCCCAAACTCATGGAAAACCAAGTAGGCAAAGGTCCTGGGATCAAGCATTCTCTAGGACTGTCCTAAGGAAGAAAACTGTAAAGGAGGCAGACCCACAACCCAGCATTTCTCAGTTCCTCTGAGGAGTGCTCAGACCAAGCCCACCGCCTCGCCTGTGAGCACAGACCCCGAGGTGACTCCTCTGGCTGGAGCGCCTTGCCCAGGGGACTGATGAGTCCACAGCTGCCCTCCAACAAGGGAGGTGAGGGCTACCAGAGCTCTCCCCACTATATGACTGGGGTGTGACACGCACTGCAGAGCCAGCAGCACAGCCCCCGGGAAGGAGGCTCGGCAGAGCTCTGGCCTGGGCTGCCTTTCCAGGAATCTTAGGGCACACGGGGGCAGGGCTCCACACACCTGCCATGGAAACGTGGGCACAGCCTCTCCACAGGTTTCACAGAGAAGAGATCCATGGTCAGTTCGCTTCAGAGCAGAGTCAAATGCATCAGACCTTCCACGATAAGATTCTATCATATGCTCCGACATGAATGAACCTTGAGGACATATGCTAAGTGAAATAAGCCAGACATACAATGACAAACACCATGACCCCACTTACAGGAGGTCCCTGGAGTCCTCAAATTCAGAGGCACAGGAAGTAGAAGGGTGTGTGGTATGGGTTTGATGGGGACAGAGCTTTGGCCCAGGAAGATGGAAAGAGCTCCAGAGAGGGGTGGAGGGATGGTGGTGGTGGGCACACACCAGTGTCAGTGTGCTGAATGCCGCTGAGCTGTAGTTGTTAAAGTGGTACATTTTGTTGCATATATTTTACCATAGTTTAAAAGCAAACAACAACAACAAGTGTTTTTGTCTGGCTTCCAGGAGGAAAAGGAAGGGAAAATGAAATCAAGAGACAGGCTGCCAGAGCTCATTGGTCACAGGTTCCCCCCGCCCCAAGTCTCCCTGCCCAGTGACTTCACCTGAGACTGGGGGCTGCTTCCCCTCTGGATGGGGAGCTCCCCCAGGAAAGCCTTCTAGTGACCCCAGCACCACAGCTCAAGGGCAGAGACGCAGGAACAGCAGAGCACAGGGTTTGCAGAAACAAAGGCAGAGAAGAGGGGGAGCCGTCTGGGCTTCCAGACTCTTCACTCTGTCCTCTCCGCAAAAACCAGAGGCCCAGCCCAACTGCTCAGGCTCCCACTTGTCTGTGAGGCTGCCCTGAGCCCACCTCACCTCTGCTTGCGTTTGGAAAATTTTTTTTCCTTTTTTGGGCAATTTGCCTCTCCTCCACACCCACCAGTTACAGGGTATGTGGGTGTATCGAGAAAGAAATTTCCCAAAAAAGGAAAAGTGATCCCGAAGGTTAGTCCCATCTCAGAGCTGCCTGGAAGAGAAAGGCAAGAGTCACCTCTGGAGTCAAACTAGCCTGAGGCCCCAGACCCAGCAGGAGACCCCACACAGAAAGGTGTCTCCAAGCAGCCCTCCAGGGACCAAAGCCCCCTCCCACTAGGAGTCCCCACCTGTGCTCTGAGCCCTCTGGAGTGTGTTCTCTCTCTGCTGAGGAACTACTAAGAGCTTCAAGGCAGAACACACCCAATCCTTCCCCCAGGAGTACCCAGGTCCCACCTCCTCCCCATGCTTAACAGAAGTCCTACAGCAATGCAATTACAAAATTGATGATTTCAACTCAACAATTTTGACAGGACCTGTGCTCCCCAGACCCCAGGTCAGACAGTACAGAGAGGGGGACCAAGAACTATCGGGGGCCTAGGGACGCAGGACAAAAGGCCAGTTGGTTAGACCACACTTAAGCAAATGAAAACAAATAGTAATATTATAAATGTAAAAGCCCAAGTAACAATTTGAAACAAACTGCAACTAAGTGTTAAGGGTCTAGTCATAAAACGCTACAATTTATTACATGCAATAGATTAGCAGGGGAGGGATGGGGCAAAACTAAACTTGGCAAGGGTGGCAGATTAGCAGTTCGTCTGATCTTGGAGGCCTGGCTAGTGCTCGGATGTGGAGCTGCTGCTCTTGGAGACCAACACCCACATGACCGTTACACGGACCGGGGTGGGGATGGGGTCTGACTGCCCTGAGCAGCCGCGAGAAGCGGTGCCCGTCTGCTCCCTGGCTGTGAGCCTCACGGGCAGCTCTGCTGGCCCTGCAGCTGCCTGATGTGCAGGACCCCCACAGCAGGGACAAGCCCAGGACCACTCCACTGGCACAGATCGTCCCAGCCGGCAGGCTACCCCGCCCCGTCACCTCCCCCACTCCCAGGAAATCTCATGGTGAAGTCCTTCTGAACCTTGTAGGAACAGAGATGATAGCAAGTCAAACATGCCTAAATCTCTTTAAAAAAAACTTAAGCAAGCCACTGACCAAGCCACACAGGGTCTCTGGGCCAGCACTGGCTGTGGGGCCATCCTGGGCCCTGCACTCTGTCTGGCGGCACGTGGCCTCCATGAGGTCCAGCGGCACCCTGGCACCGCTGAGACTCAGGACGGCAGCTCTGCCGTGCAGCCCCAGAGGCCTTTGCACGGCAACTTCGGCACAATGGTCACCCGCTCCAGGTGGAGGCGGGAGTCAGCTGTGAAGAACAGGGCCTGACACAGACCACAGGGTGGCAGAGACCGCTCCAGCCCTGCAAGCCCCACAGTGCCAGGCTATCTCAGAACACCCACCATGGGGGCTTTCCTAAGGCAACAGGGAAACATGCCACTTTACAGGCGTTTCAACACGACGGCTACCGCTCCCTGGCACAGAGAGAAACGAAGCTCCTTTACCCCTGGAGGGGCCGTGCGCCTGCACCAAGAGCAGCGCCGGGCAACCTCTTCGCCCACAAGCAGGGCCAACTCCTCCGCTCGGCACCCACTGCCCTCCCCACAGCCCTGCTTTTCCAGGGTTTCCTTCTTCTTGAGTGCAAGACACCCCACCTCTGCCCAAGCATCGCAGGACAGGCAGGCGGCGGGGAGAGCGGAGGGCGCAGGGGGCCATGCAGGACCAGCTCTCAGACCAGTGTGAGCTGCGTGTCTACCCAGCAGCCGCCCTCAGGCTGTGCAGCTGAGCTGAAGAGACCACGGCCTGTGCCAAACCCCAGATGAACCTAAAGAAAGATTTCCTAATCAAGATCATCAGTCTCCAGACTGAGTCCAGGAACTGTTTTTCAGGATGGTTCATGGCGCAGTCCTGCCTGGATGTCATCCAGTGAACTCCAAGGCCCCTTCCCCACCGTCGGTCTTTGCAGGACTTCAGAGCAGTTAGCCAGGCACAAGGAGGACAAAGGAACCCCCATGCATCGAGCCCAGCTCCCACCTCAGGGTGCCTGCCGGGGTGATGGCCAGATCAGGAGAACACACAGGGCAGTGCAGTCACCAAACAACGTGTGTCCAGATGAATCCACTCGCCTGCTGCTGCCTCCAGCAAATTCTACCCTACCACAACCCTCACAGTGCCACCAACCCAGTACCTCCTGCTGCCCTGGACACAGATGTGCCCACAGCAAAGCCCCTGCAGCCCATCCTTGTTGACAAACATCCTCATCAGAAAGAAGAAGAAAATTCTTTTTTAGAAGGAAACAAGGCACTAGTCAACACAGAACAAAGTATCATACCTATCAATTGCATCCTTAGATATCAGACCCATTAACATGTCCCGTAAACAAAATGGTGACCACACGGCATCACAATGATGAGGACCCCCCACGTGGAAACAGCACTGATGACCTGGTCATGTACCCGCTGTGACAACCACCAAAAATTTACATGTCCACCAGACTGCAGCGTCCTCTGCTCACACTCCTGTAGTAAGCAGATGCACTCTGAAAGGGTGCGGTCCACCATGCTACACGTGTGAATGGATATTCCCGAACCATCCCAATTAAAAATGCTGCACACATACACTCACACATTCCAAAGGAACAGGAAAAGGTACTCAATTTTGGAATTCATACTTCAGATTAGTTAGGAGAGACCGTCTCCTTTAGAGAAAAGGACAGTAGACAAAATGAGTGGAAAAGAAGTCAGAGTATTCCACCAGGTTGGTAAATATCCCTCCAGCTCAGGAAGTGGGAAGCAAACCAGGCAGGTGGCAGGACAGGACGGGGCCTGTACACCCCAACTTAGTGACACGAACACCAGCCCCGTGGCCAGGAGGCCTCTGAACAATAAATGGGATGAGCGACACCAATCACAGTCACAGATCTGAGAGGAGCCCTGGGCCAGGGCAGGGGGGCCTGCAGAGCCCAGCGGGCACAGGCCCACCCAGGGCCACCCCACCTGCCCTGCAGCCCCTCCACTTCTAACTGAGGGGCTCCTTCTCCCTGAACAGAAAGGACCTCCTCCCTCACTACTGACTCTCACCCGTGGCCACAGAAGGTGCCTCAAAGCAAAGGTCAGGGCTGTTAAATGCCACCGCAACTAGCTTCCACAGTGCTTCAAAATTCCGGGCTTCGGCGCAGAAGCCACAGTGAGAGCACACAGCGGAAGAGGCCTGGCGGAGGCTGGGGCGAGGTGGGGGGAGAGGACACTCACCATCTCGTCCAGGGCGTAGCGCAAGAGGCCGTGCTCGTAGAGGATGAAGAACCGGCGCTGCCATTTCTGCAACGGAACACACAGGAGTTGGGAGGGTTCTGGCCTGCCTCCTCATGCGGAGCCCCTGCACCTGACAGGCCTGCCGCTAAGGCCCGCTGGCAGCACAGCTTCCAATGCTGGGGCCACAGGGGTGGAAGAGCAGGGCCTCGTCAGCCAGGACTGGGCCAGCAAGAGGCCCCAACCACCCAGCAAGTCTCCAGTTACTGAGGCTGAAAAAGCCGCCTGGTCTGTTTCAATTTGAGAGCTCCTCCTGAGCAAGAGTCATGCCCGGATCAACTTTCTCTATTCCTCATGTACCCAGCACAGAGCTTATTACACAATATGTGTGAATTCATAATTTGTTGAACTACCTGACCTGATTATGGGATAACCTGAGAATTGCTAGGCACTGATTCCCCACTTCTGAAAAATCTGGAAAAGTGATATAAAAGGGTTGTTCCAGTGAGCCACAGGGAGTGTAAGGAAGGGGAAAGTGAGCCAGGCTCCAAGATTCACTGAGCAAGAGAGAAGTAACAAAAATCAAAACTGAGGAGGGGCAACCAGTGGAAACAGTTCTGATATCTAGGGAGGGACTGACCAGAAAAAGGGGCCCCTCTCTGCCCTCTACCCAAAGGCCAGGCCACCAGGGCTGATGGAGGTCCAATAGCACTGACGTGGGGGATAAAGAGGCCCTTCCTTTGAACGTGTGGCAGCAGGGGGCATGTCTAGAATGTGAGACTGTTGGTCCCCAAATCTCAGAGCTCGTCATGAAGACCCATGATCTATCTTCAACATTTCCACAAGTCCAACAAAATTCATACTTCTGCTGGCAATAAGGCCACAAGAATGAACTAAAAAAAAAGAATGAACTAAAATATCATGGCTCTTTGCTTTGGACCAGAATTATATCATTTATAATAATGATTTTCCCATCAGAAGCTGGAAATGGCAATTCTATGTGACCTAAATACAAAACCGGAGAGAGGGCTGCCCCCCAGTTACTGTAGCCACTGAACACAGTAGCCCCCGTGGTCTTCACAGAGCACTCACATGGCCTTGCAAGAGGGCCTGCACCCTTCCCAAGAAATATTCCCAAGGCTTCTGTTGGTTGTTTTTAAAATTAAAACACATTCCAGAGGAAGCTTGAAGACCCCAGATACAAGGCATGTTCTACGGGTACCACAGCCCCATCCCAGAGACACTCAGGATGGGGCAGCAGAGACCCAGAGGCAGGGAAGAGGCCCTCCAGGATCAGGGGCTGGCAGGGGTGGGTGGCAGTTCCCGGAGGAGCATGCATGGAAGAGGAAAGCGAGCTTTAACTGGAGCCAAATCCAAGGGGATCCTGACAAAGGAATAAGCACTGACTGGGGTGCTGCTGGTCTGACATCTCCCTGCTCCTCTCAGACCTGCTTGAGCAGCAGCCTGTGTTCCACAGGACCCGCCCCCAGGGGCTGGGTGCCCAGCAGAGATGGGACAGAAGCCAAGTGGGCCCTGGAGGCCGCCTCCCTTCACTCGTGCTCATCTGCTGAGCCCCCAGCTGGGGAGGAAAGGAGGGGAAGATGGGGCTGCAGGAGCAGGACGCCAGCACTGAAGGAACCGGGAGCCTAAAGAGCAGAATGCAAACATATGCTGAAACGCCCTCTGACCTTTTCCATGTAACTGTTTCTAGAGCTGACCCACAGAACAGGTAGTGTTCCTCTGAATGAAGGGCAAGGTGCAACTATGTGTAATCAGGCTGTTCCTGTGGGCTCTGCAAGCTCACTGAGTAAGGGTTTCCTATGGCTCCTACCATCCTAGGACCCACAGCTCACCTCCCTCCTCCCACGGTCTATCTGCCCCAGAGGGCCCTCTCTGGTGAGTCCTCCCCCAAGAATTCACTCTGAAGTCCTTACCCGAGACCGGTGCACTGGGTTGTCGAAGTCCGTCCCATCTGGAGCCAGGAGCAGCCAGCCGCCGTAAATGGGCTTTGCCTAGAGGAGAGAAGGAGGGCCAGTCATCAGTGACCTTGGACTGGTTCAATGGGCAAGCTAATGCCAAGCTGACAAGTGCCCGCTGGAAGAGAATCTACCTCTGCTCCACGCCCTCCATGCATGCGCCCACTCCCAGCAGGAGACACAATGGGGAGCAAGAGGCTCCAGCAGGCCTGGAGCACCTGGTATGGAGACAGGAAAACGAAACCTAGCGGGAGTCTGGACAAATGGAGAACAGAAGACTCCTAAGAGCAGACACCACCCTGCAAGTTCCTGATCAACCCACCAGGGTCACTTTCTTCATCACCACGTAAGTACCAGGCATCAGGGATAGCCTGTGATCAGCATGGCCAAAGGCCCTCATCCTGAGGGTACAAAGCCTGGGAGCAGAGACACTGCTTCAGCCATCACCACTGGCCAGAGAATCATCAACTCACCAGTTGCATGACCTTGGGCTGAAAACCTTCCTAGTTTCTATCTTCATATGCAAAAGGTGCGTGTAACAATAATTGTATCTGCACCTCACAAATCTTATGTGAGGACTGATGAAACACAGCCCAGCACAGCAAAGAAAATGGCAAGGAAAAAAAAAAGAAAATGGCAAGACCGCTGGGAAAATAGTCTGGCCGTTCCTCAAAAGGTTACACTTAGAATCCCTATGGCCCCAAATTCCACTCCTAGGTGTACACACACCAAAGAAAACTGGAAGCAAGCGCTCAAGTAAAAACCTGGGTGTGAAGGTTCACAGCAGGGCTATGCACAACTGCCAAAAGGCAGGGACAGCCCAGCGTCCATCGGCAGATGGATGGAAAACTTGGCCCACGCGCTCAACGAAACGGCATTCAGTGATAAAAAAGGTGTGACGTGCGGACACGCTCGCTGCAACATGGCTGAACCTTAAAGACCTTATGCTAAGTGAAGAAGAGACACAAATGACCGCAAGTTACGTGATTCCACTTATATGAAAGGTCCAGAATAAGGAAATCCACAGAGAGAGGAGGCAGATGAGTGGCTGCCAGGATGTCGAGGGAGCAGGAAATGGGGAGTGGCTGATAACAGGTGTGGGGTTTCTTCGGGGGTGATGAAAATGCTCTGGAATTAGACAGTGGGGTTATTTGCATGAACTTGTGAGCTAAAAATTACTAAATTGTATGCTTTAAAAGGGCTTCCCTGATGGCTCTGTCAATGAAATAACAGAGAATTCTTCTGTCAAGAGAATTCTTGACAAGAATTCTGTCAATGCAGGAGACCAGTTCGATCCCTGGTCCGGGAAGATCCCTTAGAGAAAGAAATGGCAACCCACTCCATGTTCTTGCCTGGAGAACCCCATGGACAGAGGAGCCTGGCAGGCTGCAGTCCATGGGGTCACAAAAGAGTTGGACACAACTTAGCAACTGAACAACAAATGCTTTAAAAGACTGAATTTTATGATATGTCAATTATCTCAAAAATTGTATAAGGGGGTAAAAAAAAAAACCCAAGTACAGTGTCTGGCCTAAAAAGCCTTAATAAATGATGGCTAGTTTTGTATTTCTTACATCCAAAGAGTGCCCCCTCCCCAGAAACCCTGGCAGTAGGAGTTCAACAGGAGTTAAAGGATGAAGACAGACACTCAGACTCCACCTCCCTTTTTGGCCACACCAGACCTGAAAAAGGCGGCTGAGGCACAATCAGCAAAACAAATCAAAACCCAAATCCTCTGCCTGCTGTTTACACACAGACTACCCCTGGGAGAGCCTTAGGGTCCTCCTAGCATGCGCTTTACTCAACATTTCCAAACTGGGAGGCCCTGTCACATCACCTCATTTTGAAAAGCTGTAGAATCTGTGACACGCAGAGGGCAGAACACTTGCCCGAGGTCACAGAGCATGTGGGGTGAGCATGTCTAGGCTCCCACAGGGCCTTGAGACCCAGGGAAAGCACTGGCTTCTCCCCGTGAACAGAAAGAGGGGTTTCGGGCATGGGGTATGGAGTAGGCTGAAGGAAGGAAGCAAGACTCACTTTGATGAAACATGGGAGTAGGTGCTGGCAGGGAACCAGGAGTTAAAGGGACATGGCACAGAAGGACCATGGAGTATGTGGGATGAAATACTGCCTGGGAAAGCAGAAGCAAAGAGAACAGAGGTCTGTTTTCTCAGCAAGAACCAGAGGCACCCAGCCATCCCCCAGGCAGACAAGCACACTCGGTCTCTCTCTGCCCCACTCGGAGATGCACACACAGGACAGAGGGGTTGGCACTGGAGAATGACCCCTTGTACCCCAGCCAGGTGACTCCCCACCATGGCCACGGGGCCTGCAAGTCTCTGACTTGTGACATCAGGAGGTTGGAGCCCAAGGCCTTGTCTCCTCAGTTTCTGTCTGGCTTCAATCACATACCACCCTCTTCTTTTCTGGCTCCAGGGCTTTGGGGTGACCACATTGTCAGCTACACCTACCTGTCCCTTCCTCAAAAGGGCAGTGAGAGACATGGGCTTGGCCAGGTCCCTCAGAATTTGGCCTGAAAGCAGCATCATTATTCACTCAACAAACACCTCCTCGGCGAGCCTACCAGCACCCACCTCATCTGGTGTGACTTCCTCATACCAATCACCCCAAAGCAGACCCCACCCAGGTGAGTAGGTCGTCCTGAAAGGTGGGAAGGCTGGGCCAGTGGAGGGCATGGGGCAAGAGACAAGGCCTCCAGCAGCCCGGGAAGGGGGCAGTGTTCTGCAGGAGCGTTTATCAAGGCAAACCCTACTGACAAAGGGCAGAGGGGGCTGCCCAAGACAGAGGGGGCGGACGGGCTGCGGGGGGTGATGGCTACAGGGCACAGGGTTCCTTTTGGGGAGGATGAAAGCATTCTAAAACTGACCGTGGTAATAGTTGCACATCTCTGGGAATACATTAAACCACTGAACTGCACAGTTTAAATAAGTCAACTATATATGGTAGGTGAGTTTCATCTCAATATTAAGTTATTAAAAAAAAAATCATTTACCAAGGCCTATGTGAGGCAGTGGGAAAACAGAGATAAATAAGAAACTGCTCTCCCTCCATGGGTTCACAGTCCACAGCAAGCAAACAGGGAACAAATGACTTGTGAGGAGGCAGTAGTCAGGGAGGGGAGCATTGATGATCATGGGCAACGCTGAAGCAAAGACAGAGGCGGGAGCCCGTTCACCAATGGGGTTGGTTCAGCTGCCACCCTCCCTCAACTCGTCAGCGCTTCTCACTGAGGGCTCCAGATCTGGAACCCCTTCCACAAGCCTGGAAAGCTGCACCCAGGGACACACGCTCTGAGCCTCCTGCTTCTCAGGGAACCTCAAGCTAGACATGTCCACTTGCCTTCAGTCCACAAGAAGGGTGCCCCAGACATGCAGCTGCTGCCCCCACTATTTCTCAAAGGGTCTAAAGATGGCAACAGCCAACCCGGCCATGCCAAGGAGTCCAGAAGCGCCCCACACAGCCTCTGTCCCCACAGAGGAGGTTTACAAGCCACAAGTCAGAGGTTTGTAGGGCAGCATCCCTCCCGTTCTCGCCTCACCTCCCCTGGGAGCCCCCAATGACCTGACATACAGACTCTGGTGACCCCAAAGGCAGCTGGCACAGGAAGTGGGCTCTAGAAACTCCTAGTGGCCCGTAGTTTTGTTGCTATTTTCTGCTTGGGTGACTGGGGTTTACTTTAAGGGGCAGGGGGACAGGAGAAGCAGGTAACTCTTCTCGATACTGAGGGCCCAAAGGATGGGACTTTGGAGTTCTGCTTCAAGCAGGTCACTGGGAAGAAGCCCACTGGTCCAGTCCCTATGCAAAAATCACCATCTGGGACCACTTGCTGGGCCTCTCTCCCTTCCATTAAACTCAGCCCTGCCTCACACACCAATAAACCAGAGGCTGCACTTCTGCTGACCTCTGCAAAGAGGCTGCTTGCTGGTGGCTGGGGCATCCTCCTCAGCCCAAAGCCCTTTCGAAAATGCTCACTTGACATTTCTGCTTCAAGATGGGGTGGATGTAACGTCCCTATGCCTCCCACTAAGCACAAATAAAAGCCTGGACACTGCATGTTAGACAAACCTAAGGAGACTTGAAAAGCGGGAGAGAAGACTGCAGAGGGGCTGGGTACTCAGGAGTCAAGGCACCACCGGGAGCTGTGCAGCCTGGGTTTCTTTTGGCCTCACTGTCCCAGATTGGGGTCTGGAGGAGAGGCCATACGGAAGCACCAAGAGGCACAGACAGAAAAAGCCCCAGAAAAGGCTCTCCCTAGTCAAAGAACCAGGGAAGGGACGACTTGGCAAAACAGAGAACTCTTACAGAGTAACCAGCCTACCCCAGCCGGACAGAAAAGACACCGCCTCACTCCCACCCTCCCCCAGCAGAGGACAGACTTCCAGAGACTTCCTACTCAGTAGGGCGAGGTGTTGGGACAGCAGGCAGGGGCCTGGGACTGCCCTGCCCACCCAGCAGTAAAGGTCCCCTCCCCCTCCCTGATATCCAAGGAGGACACTTGAGGGGCTGCACCCCGCCCCCTATGGCAGCAACCACGCACCTTCTGCTTCAAGTCTCCACGGAGCCCTGTGAGGAGCCAGACTCCTACCTCCACTGAGAGGCAGAAGGCAGCAGCCCTGCTTCCCCTGCTGGGCAGTGCTAGAAAAACCCGACTGAAAGAGAAAGGTCAAACACAGCCCAAAGTTACCGAGCATGACACAAAACTGTCCAGGGTGAAAAATCACCACGATACCAAGAACCAGGAAGGTCGATGCCAACACCAGGTGTCAGGCATGTCGGAATTGTCTGATGGAGGTTTAAAGCTGCCATGCTACATAGTTCAACAAGAAATTATGAACATGCTTGGAATACATGAAAACACGAGAGCCTGAGCAAAGAAACAGAAGCTGTAAAAGCCAGGTGAAAATTCTGAAACTGAAAAATACAATAACTAAATCAAAAGCTCAATGGATGGGCTCAAAAAGCAGAAAGATGGGAACAATGGAATGAATCAGTGAGCTGGAAAACAAAAGAACAGAATTGCAGAGACAACACAGAGAAGGCAGACTGAAGAATGAGAGAACAGAGTCTTAGGGAACCTGCGGGGCTGCAACAAGAGATCCAACTGTGTCATCAGCATCCCGGAAGGAGAGAACGATTAAAATACTAGGACTTCCCTGGTGGTACAGCGGCTAAGATTCTGAGCTCCCAATGCAGGGGACCCAGGTTCAATACCTGGTCAGGGAACTAGATCCCACATGCCGCACCAACAAAGATCGAAGATCCCACGTGCTGCAACTAAGACTCGGCACAGCAAAACAAATATTTTCTAAAAGTACTACTTACAATCATTGGGAAAAAAAAAATGAAATACTAGACTTCCCTGCTGGTTCAGTAGATAAGAACCCATCTGCCAATGCAGGAAACATGGGTTTGATACATGATCTGGGAAGATTCCACATGCCACAGGGCAACTAAGACCACATTCCACAACTACTGAGTCCACGTGCTGCAACTGCACACCCAGAGCCGGTGCTCTGCAACAAGAGAAGCCACAGTAATAAGAAGCCCAAGCACTGCAAGGAATAGTAGCCCCTGCTCGCCGCAACTGGAGAAAGCCAGGGCACAGCACTGAAGACCCAGTGCAGCCATAGATAAGTAAACAGACATCCAACTACAACATAACCTAGGAATCGCATTCCTGGGCAGTTATTCCAGAGAAATAAAAGCTTACACTTCACGAAAACTGTACATGAGTGGTTACTGTCTCTTTATTTGTAAAGACCAAGAAAAACCTGGAAGCAATGCAGATGTCCTTCAGCGAATGAGTGGTTAATCCGTGCACACCATGGAATACTAATGAGCAATTAAAAGGAAGCAACTGGTGATATACGCAACTTGGATGAGTCTCCAGAGAATTAGGGTGAGTGGAAAAGTCAACCCTGCGGTTACATGATGTACAATTCCACTGACAAAACATGGCTGAAATGTGGAATTTCTAGACATGGAAACAGACTTGCAGCTGCCAGGAGTTAAGGAGGCAGCAGAGGTAAGAGGACAGGAGGACTGTGACAATGTCCTGTAATGTTATTAATATAAGATGCAGCCACTGGGGGAAACTGGGTAAAGAATACACAGGATCTCTCTGGATTGTATCTTACAACTGCATGCAAAACTATAATGATCTCAAAATAAAAATTTTAATTAAAAAATAATAAAAAACCAAAAACCTATTACTTTAGGATACTCGTTCCACACACACAGGCATATGCCTCCCGGAAGAGGACCCACTGCAATCCAAGAGCAAAGAGGCTTAGCCACGAAGGCTTCTGCAGTCCACAGGGGCCAGCCCCAGGCCAAGCAGCCTGCCATGGCCTCAGCTGCACCGCGTGAGCTCACTGGCCTGGCCACCAGCTTCTCCTGAAGCCACAGGCACATGCAGCTTCTGAAGGCTGCTGACTGGACCACGCGAGCTTCTTCATCCCCTCCCCCCACACCACCCTCCCGGGGCAGGTCTGGGTTGCATCAAGCCAAGTGAGCGGGGTGGGCTGCAGGCAGGGAAGGAGCAGGCACCCAGCCTGCCTTACAGAGCATCACCCAGCTGCCACCCTGATGCTGCCCAGACACATCCAGGCCTCTGGACACAGCTGCGTAATCACAACCAGTCCCACGGTGCCCAGGCATTACATGCTGGGCTCTCAGCTCCATGCGGCCCATCTGAGGCTCAAAGAAAGGAGGCGTATATGACAGACTTCTGACAGGCTGTGAAGCTCACTCTTCTGTCCCCTCAGATTCACCTGCCCCAGAGTGCGAGGGGCCCTGAGAAAAGCAGACACATCACACAGTATGGTACCCACAACCATCCATACAGAAACGTGGGTACCACCTTCCCACCCCTGTCATCCTAAAGGCCCCACACACAAGCACCTCTCCTCCATGGACAGGAGTAACCCCTTGTCTCTACTCAGGTCCCTTCAAGTAGAGTAACCAACCCAGAGTCAGCTGCTTACCAAGAACTTACTAGGGCTCCCCTCCTCCAAGCTGTGCCCATACTCACACCTCCCGTGAACAGAAAACTGTCTTCTGGCCTGGGGGCTCTGCACACACAGGCCTCAGCAGAGAGAAAACCCCACCCTGCAGCCACACCCTGCTTACGCCCAGGCCGTTCTCCAAGCCCCCCCACCCCATCTCCAGTCCTCCTGCTTTCACATCCTGCCTTTGTCCAGCAAGGTGCCCAGTGCAAAGTAGGGCTGCCTGACATGTGAGTCAGTAGACACACTGAGGCAGCACTCAGCTGCTCCCGGCTTGTCCTCCAGGTGCTACTGCAAGGCCTCTGAGCCAGGACAGGGTGAGCCCAGGCCACACCTCTACCTTCCACACACAGAGCCCGGTCACCTGGAAGAACCTGTCCATCCCCGACACCGAGGGACAAGCTGAGCGCTGAGCAGCACGTGGACAGGCTGGCCTCAACTGTCCTCCCTTTCCTGAATCCAATCCCCACCAACACAGCATGCGCCATGGTGGCCCCGATAGAAAGCAGGGACGAGGCAGGAAAGCGGGCACTCTCAGAGCAGCCAGGCAGCCACACGTGGAGAGAACCCGTCTCCCTGCTCCTCCCTGGTAATCCCACAGCCAGACACGGAGCCTAAAGAGACGACAGAGAGCTGCAAACTGGTGTGGGTTTGGAGCTCAAGCCAAAGGGAGCGGAGCTTAGGGACCAGCAGTGTTCAGGGGAATGAACCCCAGAGTGGACCTGGTACGTGAGATGGTCCCAGAACAGCATGGAAGGAAGGAGTATAGAGCATTCAAGGCCAGCCCAGAGGGGACCCCAGGATGCCTGACTCTGAGGTGGGGCAAAGCATGCAAACCCCACAAAGGCACCCTCACACAAGGCTGGACATGTCAACTCCAAGCACAGTGACCAGTCTCATGAAAGTTCTTCAAGGAGAGTGGTCCCACACAGCCTTGAAGAAAGACCCACACTGTGGGGGCCAGCGTTCCAGTTCGGGGACACTCCTGGGCCAAGCTGGAGGATGAGGAGCTGCACAGAGGCCGGAGGTGAGGATCTAGTGAATGCTCCGAGGATGGGGTGTCAGTAGACGTGAAGCTAAGTAGTTCTAAGGTTGGCTCCCTGCTCTTCTTTTCCCCAAAAGTTTTTGTGGAAACACTTCCATGTGCTCATAGCCAACAGGCTTTTCAATATTTTCTGCATTTCTATTCCAAAAGGAGAAATGATGCCTGGGTAGCAGCCATCTGGCTATCTTTAGGAACATGTAAATCACAGGGGATTTCAAGGTCACCTGTCTTTTTGGGGACATGTGGAGGTAAGTCAGTAATACGAAATGTGGGTACACGTCCAGGTCAGTCTGAAGCCTCACCCTTGCCTTGAACCAGCCACCCGAGAAAGAACACTCCATCTAGGCAGACTGCAGAGGGAGGCCTGTCCCACCTGCCTGACCCACACCTGGGTCAGCACACGCCTTCACAAGCCAGTAGGGCAAGACCCCAGGAGCGTGGGCTTCTCACTTAGAACAAACCTGCTGGGGCAACCAGGTCAGCCATCCCTGCAGATCCCACCTCAGGCTTCTCCTCCCAATGCCACGTGGGCCACTGCGCTGGGACTCATCTAAGGGTCTCGAGCCCTCAGCAGAGAACACTGTTCTGCTGCTTTACGGCCATTCAGTTCTAGACCCAAACTACACTCCTCCACATGGGCACACCTGCCGGCATGAGCTTCCAGGGCACGTCATCTGCCTCTGAAAGACAGCAGAGTCATCGGCCACTGCCAAAACAAGCACAATCATGGGGAAGCCCCTGTACCCGATTCAACACCATCAGGACCCAGGGTGAAAGAAAGTGTGGCTTCTGAGTGAGAAAGGGGAGCCACTAGGTGAGTGGCCCTGAGGATGCACGCTGCAATCGAGTGGGCACATGGGAAGGCTTTCTGAAATGTCCTTCAGTCTGCTCTGCCACCCAGCCGTCCTACTCCCCAGTGCCAACAGAGTCAACACCCACGGCTTACGAGACAGGTCACTGCTCCAGGCACTTCACTCAGGCACTCTGCCACTCTTCCTCATCTCACATACAAGGAAACCGCAGTGTCTCAGCAAGTGTGAGTCAAGGCCACCTAGCCCCGTATCATGCCTCTAACCTCTGGACACTGGCCACATCAGTGAGCCACTCCCAGGAGTAAAAGCTGGCATCATCCCAGCAGGATGCACAACCCTAGTGGGTATTCTAGTCCTGACCTCGTCACTCAGGGCCTCCCCAGACATCCCTCCACCTGGGGGGATGGCCTGGGACCTGCGTGGAGCCCTGATTCATGGTCCCTCTAAGGAGCTCACCACAGAATGGACCACCACGAGCCACCCTCCCTGGAGCTGTCCACCCAGCGCGGTCAGGCACCAAGGGCTGTGAAGGGGCTTAGGGAGCGGACAGAGGCCATGGGGCTCTTCCTCGGAAGGGGGAGTCTTCCCTATCTGTGCACACAAAGACAGAAGTGCGAGCACAGGCTCCCACCTTCGCCCAGAAAAAGCAGAGCCTCATAAGTAGAGCGACTCTATCTATTTAGCATCCAAATTGGGACACTGGGAAATGAGCAGGGAGCCTACTAATTACACCAGGACCCGTGGCCCTAAAGAAAGAAACTTACAAGAAACGCAGTTTACACATCTCTGCTGCCAAAGGTCAGGTTGCAAAGACAACAGAGCCACTGAGAATACCTACAATGAGACAAAGACACAAAACGTGGAGCTAAGGGTAAGGACCTCAGCAGCAGGGAGCAGAGAGGAAGAATGTGGAAGAGACCTCCATGAGGAGCAAGCACAGGCCAACGGCAGAGATGGAGGTCAGGGAGGCCAGCTGGCATGTGAGGAGCCCCACACTCCCCCCAGAAGCAGCAGAGCCTCACACATAGTGCCACCCCCTCCCTGGGAGCATGTTACAGAGCAGGGCTCCCAGAGGGGAGGGCATATCCCAATCGGCCATGCGGCTGGAGCCTTTGGGGCCCTCCTCCAGAGCTCTAAGCCCAAGAACCCACTGTGGTGACAGTCCCACCCTTCGGCCAAATCAGAAGTAGCACTGGACGGAGCCAAAGACAATCAATACTTGATGAAATAATCACCCAAACGCCAACTGCTCTCAGCACAGAACACATCCACACTGCTGCCACACACCTGACCACGGCTGAGCCCCAAGCTGTGTGTGCAGACGTGCACACGTGGGTGCGACAGGGCGAGGTCAATGCCACGGCAGTCCAGCATGCTCCTGGGGACCTGGGGTAACTAGGATGGAGCAGAGGACGGAGGTGGAATCTGCAGTGTTAGCTACACACAGGCAGCAAATGCCAAGCCAAAACCAACAGAAATACAGGAAACAAAGACGTCAAATAATGGTTTGGGCTGGGCTTCCCTGGTGGCTCTTCCCTAGTAAAAACCACACCTGCCAAGCAGGAGATGTGGGTTTGATCCCTGGGTTGGGAAGATTCCCTGGAGAAGGGAATGGCTTCCCACTCCAGTCTTCTTGCCTGGAAAAATCCCATGGGCAGAGGAGCCTGGCAGGCTATAGTCCATGGGTCGCAAAAGAGTCGGACACGACTTATCAACCAAACAACAAGCAGAAACCAAAACTGAGATGGGGGTAATAATGGCTTTGGGTTATTTTTGTAACAACTTACTTTTTTTGAGGCATAATTCACATACCATACAACTCCTCTGTTGTACAACAGGCAAAATTCAATACAAATTCAGGTTTGTATTGCATCCATCACCACCATCAAGTCTAGAACAGCTTCGTCACCCCAGAAAAGAAGCCCTGTGCACTTTAGCTGTCATTCCCGCACACTCTCCCCCAGGGTCCCCAGCAGCCACTAACCTGCTTTATGTCTTTACAAAGTTGCCCAATAGGGACTTTTCACACGAATGGAATCAGTAACACATGGTCTTTTATGCCTGACTTCTCTCACGGAGAGTATGCTTTCTAAGCTCAGCTGTGCTGTAGTGGGTGCTTGTCTCACTCCTTTTCATGGTCAAATAATATTCCCCTGTGTGGACAGACCACATTTGTTTACTGATGACACTGGAGTTGTTTCCCCTTTGGTGACCGTTGTTAAAAATCCTTTAGGAGAGATCAAAGAAGAAACAACAGCTGTCTAACTGACCCCAAGCCCCTTGGCTATTGGCTCCCAGCAGCTTCCCCACACCTCACCGTTCAAGGGTGCACCAGTGTCTCCCTGCATCACCTGGCCTTCAGCTCCCACGGCCCCCTACCCCAGGACATTGAAGCCCCAGCTTAGCTCCTGCTCAACAGATCTTCAGGAGGGAATGGAGGCTGGGGCAGGGAATGGCCTTGGCTACTCCTATACACAGGCACAGCCCCTCCAGGTCCTCATCCTGAACTCCTCCACCTGCCCATGCCATCTCTGCCCCTGTGGCCCACTGTCCACATTGCTGAGGTCTGGCCTGGCTAGGTGCTTCCCAGCACAGTTCACAGCAGATCTCCATGGGACCCAGGAATACCCCCACAAGCCAATCTCCACTCTGAAGACCTGAAGAGTCAGATAGATGTGTGTTCACAGCAGCACGATTCACAAAAGCCAGAGGCAGAACAGCCCATGTGTCCCTCTATAGACAGACACAAACAAAATGTTCTATGACATAGAATGCAATATTCATCCAGAAACAAGCAGTGCACACTGATTTAGTGTTACCACGTGAACTCTGAAAACATGCTCGGTGCAAAAAGCCCGACAAAAGGTCACAATTTCTACAATTCCATTTTGATGGAATATCCAGAATAGGTAAATCTGTAGGGACAGAAAGCAAACTGGTGGCTGTTGAGGAAGGGGGTGGGAAGTGGGATAAAGCTGCTCAGTAGTAATGGATGTTCTTTTGGTGTGATGAGATGTTTACATTACAGAGTGCTGGTGACTTCAGCATATCGTGATGAGATGTTTTACATAACAGAGTGCTGGTGAATTTAGCATATTGTGAATGTGCTAAATGCAAGTGAACTGTACCCTTTAAAATTATTAACTTTAGATTTCATGAATTATACCACAAAAAAACAAAACTCACATACAGAGCTCACTGGATCCCAGGCCCCGAGATGGGAAGGCATGCAGCCGCCAGCCTGCTGGCCACCACCCCTCATTCCCCAGCTCAGCTGCCTGCTCACCCCTCTGCCCACACACATGCCCTGCAAGTCCAGTCCATGCCCAGGCCTCCTCCCTGGACTGCAGCAGCTGGAGAAAGAGGGGAAAGGAACACTTTTAAAAAAAACTCCTTCTCTGTTTGGGCTTGACTAGGAGCCCGTGGCCATGGGATTTTTGGAACATGACGCCATTTGTGGCAAAGGCAGGAATGCTAGAGAATGCGTGGGACAAATTTCGGAGCCAATGGTTTGGCAGGAAAAAGTCACACCCTGTCCCTCAAAAAGCAGTGCTTCCTATAAAGTGACAGGTAGGACAGGAGAGTCTGATGAAAGGAAGTAAGAGAGAGACAGGAAATGTAACACGTTCAACCCAAGCCTCGCCTCCACCCCACTCTTCCCAGCACACACACACTCTGGCAGGGCAGCTCCCAGACATGAGGGGCCAGAGATCTAAGGTCCAGAAGGCTGGCCTGAGCCCACTCAGGTTCATTTGGGAATCCTGGGAGGAAGGTCCAGGTCAGACTGTCTGCGCAAGTTCCAGGACCTCTTTCCATCTCAGTTTTCTTATCTCTCTAATTCATAAGGCTGCCGTGAATGTAAATGAGTTAGCAGTGGCCAGGCACACAGCAATTACTGTCAGCTCTGAATCCCACCACTGCCACAGAAAATAATCCCAGCGCACATCCAACTAAGCACATCCATCCCAGCATACTCCTCCAACTAAGTATAAAAAACCACACCAGAGACGGCTATGTGGCCGGTACGCTGGCCCCATTCCCAGGAAGAAACCCTAAGCTCACAGGTTTCCAGGAGGCAGGGGAGACGTGGGGATGAGAGACAACGGGCTGTCTGCCGAGATGGCACCTGCCTGTTGACAAGCTAGATTGCAAACTCTCACAAGGAGCCACGTCTGATCATTTATAACCCCACAGAAGGGTACCCTTGGCAAAAGGCTCCACCTCCTGAAAGAGTGTGTGATCCCTAAAGGATGTGGGGCAGTGGGGGAAGAAGCCAGAGGACCCACTTGCCAGCTGAGGCAAGTTATCGAAGCTGGTGAGCCAAGGGCCCGGCCCAATCTCCTGCTCACTGCCCAACTCAGTACTAGGCCCAGACTGCTCTCTACGCTCCTCCGGCCCTTTCACCCAGGCCCAGTGCACGAGAACTTGGACTCCTAGACAACTGCTCCCAGGGGCACCTGCAGGATAAGCAGTTTCTCTTAACCCTCTGCCACCTTGCTGATGGCAACAGAGACACTTCCAAGCAAAGTGACTTCTGAAATTGGGGCCTGCCACTGCCATCCGACTACACAACTGCCCTCCCTGGGACAGGCGCCGTGCGTTTCTCTGGGCTCAGCAGGTGCTCAGGGGTGGCTGCTGCCCCAGCTGCTGGCCCCCGGAGCAGCCCACACCCTCCAGTGGTAGGTCTTAGCCCAACGTACCTGGCCTCTCCAGTTTTGTTGTTGTTGTTGTTTTTGCCACATGGTGCAGCATGTGGGATCTTAGGTCCTTGACTAAAGGGATGGAACCTGTGCCTCGTGCAATGGAAGCACAGAGTCTTAGCCACTGACCACCAGGGGAGCCCTGCCTCTTCGCTTCTTATACTCTAAAAATTCTTAAAATTGGCTCACTCTTCATACTTAAACACTTTCTGAAAATCAAACCCACACAAGCAAATGGACTGTGGTCCTTCCAATCCCTGGGGGCTGATGTGGGGCAGCTGCTAAGTGATGCCAAGCAGCTCACAAGAGAGGGGCAGCCTGGGCTTCTGTGGTGTGGGCACCGGGGAGACAGAAAGAGTTTGAGGGTAGCCATGCTGCAGAATCTCATCACAGAGGCAAGTCCCCTCTCTGGGTCACCACGTGCCCACCACACACTGAGGCATTTACAGAGCTGGGGCTTGCTCTTTCCTGCAACCCCCATCCTCACAGGTACACAGACGTGGGTCTTGTTGCAGCCCCCATTTTCAGAGAAGGGATGCAGACACTTAAGACTCTGAGTAAGTTGCTTAAGCAGCATAAGACCCAAATCTGAGCTGAAAGCCCCCGTCCTCAACCCTCCCATTCCCTTACCCGAGCACGTGTGAACTAAAAGCGGGACTGTGTCAGATTTGTAGGTCAGAGCGGTCCCCAAGCGGAAGACCCACCAGCTCAGGTAGAGAGGCTCTGAGAGTGGCACCCGGGGGACCTGGACTCTTTCTCTGGTTCACCTGGGACTCCCAGCAGCTGCTACCCTGCCCGGCCCCTTAAGCTGTGCACCAGGACACTGGGAGGGGAGAGAACATGAAGTCTCCTGGTTCCAATCACAGCTTTAGGATCTGAAGATCAAGGACACAACTATTTCCTGATTCAGAATCCCTCAGGGGAAAACAGTGCTTCCCGTTCAAGGCTCACCAAAGGTGTGGTCACTGCAAAAGGCCAGCAGACTGTCCAGGAGACGTGCAATACCCCAAAGCTGAGACGTTAGAACCTGCGAAATACTCTGCCCTTCCCATGCCCCCCACCAACTAAGGAATCCAAGTCAGGGCAAGGCCCTGTCTCTGACAGCAAAGGTTAACATTTGCTTTCAGACACAGAGTGGACAAATAGAACTCTGAAAACTCCACACTGACCTTCCTGTGACCTAGACTGAAACTCTCTGGGTCTCAGTGGCTCCATCTGCTAATGGGGACAATCCTTCACCTGCTTAAGGGTGGGAGGATCACCCAGCCCCTCAGGCCCCTTCTCCTTGGGGTAGGAATTAGAAGTCTGTCAAACAGCTTCAACTTAGTTCGCAGACCTCGGCCTCCTACTGAAACCGTAACAGGTTAACAAGTCACAGTGGCCTTTCCAGGAGGAGGGAGGCCAGGCTCCTGGCCGCACACAGGCTGGCAAGGGAACCAGGTGGAACACAGCCCATCCCTAGGCAGCTCAATGACCTCAGGATGATCTAACCTAACCCTGACCGGTTCTCCACATCCCTACTCCACAGGTAGCCACGCTGTCCCCAGCCCTGCTCGCCTCCCCAGACACTCCTGCAGACAGTGGAAGGAGGTCACAGAACACACAACCCCTGGATCCAGGGCGACTCAGGCTCAGGAGGACTCCACAGGCCTGTCCACTCACCCTCACTACGAGCTGCCCCCAAGTCCGGGGGCAGGACACCACTCAGCACAGCACACACACCAAGCTGAGCGAGGGGAGGAAGGAGCCAGAAGGGTTACAGGCTCCAGGCAAGAATCAGGCTATGGTTTCATGTGAACTAGGATGACCCTGAGGAAACCAGCAAGTGGTTTGGAAGAGTCTAGTCCAGTCTCCAGAGACAAAATGCCAAGCCCCTGGCTCTCTTGCCCCCAAAGGAAGTAAGAGCATAATAATAGTGGAGCTGGTATTTGGGGGTCCAGCCCAGGACAGCTGTGAAAAAGCCCAGACCATTTCACAGAGCCCTCACTGCTAAAATCAAAGGGACCACAAAATCTCAGGCAGAGTCTTCAAACCTGCCCCTCGTACTCTCAGAAACAACTGGAGGGCCCATGCGTGGGAAACAGAAACAAACGGCTGAGCGGCCAAGCACCAACTGTGTGTCGCCCAGAACCGTGTCACTTTTTCTGTTTCATACACATTTCTGTATGAGACTCCTTTGAGTAAAAGGCTCTGCAATTTAAAGTTTGAAAACCAGTGACCTGGTTCAACCATGTCATCTCAGATGGGAAAGTGATGCTCAGAGAGTAAGTTTTCAAGGATAAAGGAAGCCTGTTTTCTCAGATTAACTGCTTCGAAACCAGTTCCCAGTGCTCCCCACTCCTCCCTGTATCCCACCTGCCGCCCACAGAAGAGGGATGGAGGCAACAGAAGCGCAATATCCTCTAGTCTTTCCTCCCTGGCTCAATGCTCTCTCTTCTTTCAAGTCTAGATGGCAACTTGGTAACAACTTAAAGATGGGTATTCCAGGTCAAATTTATTTCAGCTAAATAGCGTTAGGGTGCCAATGATCTGAAGAGAGCCCAAACAAAGGCTGTTCCCCACAGCAGAGGCCCTTGACATCCTTTCCGGAATATTAATTACCACAAAGGGATTCGGTAGCCTCCACAGGCCTGGTCACTACTCTCCATCCATTCCGTTAGGGAACTAGACCGCTCCTGAGAACAAAATGTGGGCAATGGCTTTAGAGGTGGGAAACCGAGGCCAGAAGAACATAGGCGAACTTTCTGGGTCACTCTGCAATGTCTGTGCCAAGCACAGAACACAGGTCTTCCATTGTAGCCCTTCTGCATGGCAAGGGAACAAGAACTCGGAAAGAAAGGTCAAGTAGCAGGCTAGAATGCTGGGAAAAGCAGCTAGGATGCAGCTGCTGAGCACTGGATGAGCTAACACAAAGGGTGGTGCGGGATGCGGGCAGCACACCTCCACGTGCCCCCATCAACCCGCCCTAGGCTCTCACTCGCTCCCCAGAGCATGTCTGCTAAGCCCTGACCAACCAGCACCCTGCTCTCCTCCTGCCCTGGCCAGAGCTCTCAAACACAGTAAAAGGAGTCACCAAAAAAGAAGTGACTTTCAAAGAAAGAACCCCCTGAAGCTGGCAAAAACACACCATAAGGGGATGCAGACAAGAGTATCAGTACCCAGCTGATACTCTTTTTGTAGCTCCAGGACTCCGAATGCGAGCTGAGGAGAAAAAATCCACAGGCACAGCCTTCCTACCCTGGAGTTCCCCGTCTCAAGAACCCACCTGTGGGCCAGGCCACTGCAGCCAGAGCCGCCCCATTCATCACTGCAGACAACAGCCACACATGGCCACTGAGCACTTGGAATGAGGCTAGTCTGGACCAAAGGTGCTGTAAAGGTAAAAGAGCGTATAACAGCATCTTTACATGTTGAAACGGTAATTAATGTTTTAGATACATTAGGTTAAATATAATTAAAATTAATCTCACCTATTTCTTTTTACTTTGTAGCAACCAAAAACTTTTAAATTACGTATCTGGCTTGCATTATGGTTCTACTAGACAGGACTGGTCTAACCAGGCAGGGGCAGGGGCACAGGGTGGCAGTGGGTTGGGGGTTGGAAAGCTACCTATGCTCACTCCAGAGGCCAAATCTAGCCCACCGGCTACTTTCTCTTAAGGTCCCAAGACCAAGAATAGCTTTTACATTTTCAAATGGTTATATAAGTACCTACCTAAAGGCCTCAATTTTGCCTGTGGGCCTACAAAGCTGAAAATATTTTCTGGCCCTTTAAGAAAGTATTTGCCAATCCTCTAGAAACAAAGCAATCAGATACTCACTCCAGAGACACTAGAAGCAGAGGGCAGGTTTAGGATTTGTGTGTATGTGTGATTCTTGATTTTTATCAAGACAAAATTCACATCACATAAAATTAACCACTTTCAACAGTTCAGTGGCATTTAGTACATTCATAGTGTTAGGCGATTCTAAGACATTTCATCACTCCAAAACAGAACCTTGATCCCATCAGCAGGTACGCCCTGTTCCCCTCCAACCAGAACCCTTGCAACCACTAATCTGCTTTGTGTTCCTACAGATTTACTTGTTCTGGGCATTTCATATAAATGGAATCATACACTATATGACCTTTTGTGTCTGACTCTTTCACTTAATATCAGTTTTTGAGGGTCAATCATGTTGTAGCATGTCTCATTACTTCATTCCTTTTTATAACTGAATGATATTGTATTGTATGGACAGACAATAATTTCTCTGTTCATCCACTGATGAATATTTGGGTTGGTGCTACTTTCAGCTATTGTAAATAGTGCTGTTAGAAACATAGGCATAAACTATTTGTTTGAATACCTGTTTCCAATTCTTTCGGGTATATGCTAGGAATGGAATCACTGAGTCACGTGCTGATTCTTTTGAGGAACTGCCAGGCTGATTTCCACAGCAACTGTACCATTTTACACTCCCAGAACAATGCACAAGGGCCACATCTTCACCACACTTAACACTTTCCCGTTTTCTTATACAGCCATCCTGGTGGGTATGAAGTGGTACTTCACTGTGCTTTCCATTTGCACTTCCCTAATGACTAACGATATTAACCATTTTTCATGTGCTTGTTTGGTCATTTGTAAGGTCTGGGACCTCTGGCACACCCTTTACCAAACTATCTACCAATCGGAATAATCACAAACCTTCTAAAATGGGTGGGCGTGAAATCTTTCCATCGTTTCTGAGATAAGTGTTAAGTCAAATAAAGAAGTTCCATACTCTGGAACATCTAAGAAAGTCACAGAATAAAGATAAATGATGAAATGACTGATGAAATGATTCACAAGGAGAGCAAGGCCTGGTCTATCCACCTCTATGTCCTGGATTCCTACCCCAATGCCCCAGAAGCCCCAGCATCAGGGTATGAGCACAGCAAGTGGCAGAATTAGACTGGGGGGCTGGGGGGAGACATAGGAAGACTGAAGCGCAGGGAAAGATTAAGACTAACTTCCTTTTTCTCCTGGAGAGAGACAACCCAGCCAAGGTCCCACCAACAAAACAGTGCTAGACCAGGGACTAGAACTGAAGTTTGGTGATTTCTTTCACAAAAAGCCATGCTTAATGGGTGCACAAGTCAGTTGGAGAGGCAGACATCCAGTCAATACCCACTAGGAACCCAGGCTGGGATAAGGACCTGGAAGCCAAGACCCCTCAGTTCCACATCTGCTGCTCCCACTGACCAACAAGCCCTTCCCCTCTCGTTTCACTTCTATGACATCAGAATTCCCACCGGGCTCCAACCCCTCCTCCAGCTCTAACCAACTACCTGAGTGGGTGATTCCACCTAAGGATCAAATTGGACCTCCACCTCCTTGAAGTCAAATTTACCACTTCTTTTACTCGGGAATTCCCTACTCCCCCAAATCTACTACAAATCTGCTATTCTCAACTGCCGTTAAAGGTACTTTTACCCAATCAGGTTTCCTCAATTCCCACCTCTGATCGACTGCCAATGTCTTGTTCCCAGTGTCAGCACTGACCTGGAGAAGACCTTTACAGACATTTACCTGGACTTCTTCAAGAGCATCTATTAGAGCTTCTGCCTTTAGCCAGAATTATTATCTTCCTACAACACAAACCCAATGGGTTAAAAAGCTAAGCATAGGTAATTCTCTGGAGGTCCAGTGGTTAGGACACTATGCTCCTTTCACCGCCAAGGGCTCAGGTTCGATCCCCCGTCAGAGAACTAAGATCCCACAAGCCACACAGTGTGGCCAAAAAGAAAACCAGAAACAAAGTTAAGAATAAAAATAATATTTTCTTACTTATAATAAAGAAAATATTAGAGGCTATTTTTTAATGCTAGAAATAAAACTTTTATAAGCATGAGATTAAAACTACAAACGAAAAACATGGAAACTTAACTGCATTCATATTTAAAACTACCATATAAAGGCTTCCCAGGTAGCTTAGAAGGTAAAAAATCTGCCCGCAGTGTGGGAGACCCCGGTTCAATCCCTGTTCGGGAAGATCCCCTGGAGAAAGATACGGCAACCCATTCCAATATTCCGGCCTGGAGAGTTCCATGGACAGAGGAGCCTGGCAGGCTACATACAGTCCACGGGGTCACAGAGTTGGACATGACTGAGCGACTAACACACATGTGTAAGGAAAGAAAAAACCATACATTCACTTAAACACAGTATATAACAGGTGCTGAGCCTGCGTGCCATAGAAGCCCGCACGCCACGAGACGAACCAGGGTACCAAATTAATATCTAGAGTGGGAGTCAGCAAACCATGGCTCCAGGCCAATCCTCTCAACTGCCTGTTTTTG
Organism: Muntiacus reevesi; assembly: GCF_963930625.1. Lineage (NCBI taxonomy): Eukaryota > Metazoa > Chordata > Mammalia > Artiodactyla > Cervidae > Muntiacus > Muntiacus reevesi. Next base: position 27,278,226 of record NC_089266.1, on the reverse strand, counting down.
TAAATAAAGTTTTACTGGAAACAGCCATACCCCATAGTTTACATCTTGTCTACAGCAGCTTCACACAGTGGCTTTTGTGGTACAGTGGCAAAGCTCCATAATAGCCACAAAGGTCTATGGCCCACAAGGATGAAACATTTACTATCTGACCTTTTACAGAAAGTTTGTGGACTCCTGACCTAGAATATATACAGAAAACTCCTACAATTCAATGGGATGTGGGGTTGGGGGGACTAACCTGATAGAAAAATGGGGAAATAATATGAAAATCCACAAAAGAAACAAAATATATCCAACAATTATTATTAAAAGAGGTTTAACCTCACTGGTAACTTGGGAAATTATTATAGAACTAAACCATTTGATAACACCCAGTCGTGGCAATGATAAGATATAGTCTTTTCCAGAAGAAAATTTGATGATTATCTGTTAAAAAAAAAAAAAAATATATATATATATATATATATATCTAATGCACTTTATATCAATTCACTCATTCTATTTTTACAGATCTGCCCCCAGAGAAATACTTGCACTTGTGCGTGTGCAAGTGCGCACACACATACCCAAAAGCAATTGGAAAGCTGTTCATTGAAGCATTCACTATCTATAACAAAACCAGTAAAGAACCTCGCTTCCCAGCAATAAGGTAATGGTTAAACTATGGTACATCCCTGACGATACAAAACGCAAAACAAGTTTGGTATGCTGATATGCATGACCATGAAAATGGCTATAAGACATCACGGCAAGGGGAAAAAAAAAATTAGGTGGCAGAGCAAAAATGCACACAGTTTAGGTTAAAAAAGATTTTTTTTTCACTGTACTTGAGTCCATATGTATGCAGAGAAATGCACAGGAGAACAACTAAAGTATAAACGCCTTAAAGAGGAGGTAGCCTCGATGATCCCTGATCTATCTTCCAGCCTTGACGGTCTAAAATAAGCTCGGGCCGGAGGGGCAACAGGAAGCAAGGACTTGGGGAAGACTGATGGGAACCGATTGGCTGAGGTTTCCTAATGGAGCCATGAGGATGAGGCGGGGGGGGGGGGGGGGGGGGGGGGGGGGGGGAGGGCCGGATGCAGGGAGCAGCAGCTAAGGCTGTTGGCAACAGCCCTGAGTCTCCCTCCTCTTTTCAAGAGCAGTTTCTTCCTGAAAGATCCCAGGAGGTAGAAGCCTGGTGTAATCCCTCCAGGCACAAATAACCCAATCATTTCAGAAACTACCATTCCACTTGTGCCCGGGAGGGCCCAGGCCTATTTCAAAACCTACAGTTCAACTGTGAATACACTGCAAGAATAAGATAGTTTTAAATTTGCAACATCCACCCAAGAATCCAATTAATAATCAGCATTTTTTAAACAGATACATTTCAAACATGCAGATTTCATTCCAGTTCAACTATGCTTAAGAATCAGAAAACAAGCCCTTTGAGGTATAAACACTCAATTTAAGCAGCTGCCTGGAATAACTAGAAAACTCTCAGAATAACCCTTGCCAAGACCAGAAACTTTCTAAATTCAAGTTTACTATTCTGCAGGTGATTCTTGTTTTTTTTTTTTTTTTAACTGTAAAAGGAAAAAGTTTACTAAGATATCACGCCTCGCTTTTCATAACAGCCTGGTGAGGGAAGAGAGCCAGGGATTGCTACTCCCAATTTATGGAGAAGGAAATGAAACTATACCGAGCAAACAGATTTGTTCAAGGTCACGCAGTTGCCAGTGACAGCAAGCCTACAAGCTCGGTCTCCTGAGTCCTGGTCCAGGACCCTCATCGCCACAGTAACTGCTTCCCCGGGCGAGGAGTCCGGTGGAGAGGAGGGCATGTCCCTTAGAAGCCCACCCACCACCGGGACCACCACCGGAAAACGGGCCCTGAGGTCCTGACGCTCTGACTCCGCGGCCCCGGGTGTGGGGTCTCGGTACCAGGAGTCTTTTCCTGGCCGCTGGGGACGGCGGCGGGTCCCGTGCCGTCATCCCTGCCAGGCCACCCACTCCGCAGCGAGAGAAGCGGCCCGCCCCGGCCACTCGAAAGCGGCGAGCCGGTGGAAAAAGCGGCCGCGACGAGGTCAGCTCCCAGCCCCGCGCAGGGGGACCAGGGAGACCTCGAGGAGACGGGGGCCGGGGAGAGGCCGCGTGGGGGCAGGACGGCCTGGGAAGCGGGAGTGCTCGCGCCGGGCCGCAGAGCCCAGCTCCGGAGGGGCCGGCCGCCCCAGCAACCCCGCCCGGGCACGCGGGACGGCCCGGCGCCGCGCTGTGGGCGGGTTTCCGCCGCCGAAGCCTGCGAAGCCCCCCGGGGACGAGAGACGCGGCCGGGAGCGACGACTCTGGGGGGCGGGGAGGCCGCGAGCCCCTCCTGCCGGCGGCCCGGGGTCGCGCCCGGAGCGAGACCCGAACCCAGGCCGCCCCCGCCCGGAGCCACCGGCGAGAGATGGGGGGGCGCAGAGCCGGACGGCCGCAAGCGGCCCCGCGCTTTGTTCCCGCGCTCGGCCGGGCGCCCCGAGCCGCCGAAACGCATGAGTCACCCGCCGGCGAGCGGAGGGCGCCGCTTGTCCCGCGGGCGCCGCTTTGTCCGCCCCTCCCGCGCCGCCCGCTCACCTGCGTCAGGTCCTCGTCGTTGAGCAGATGCGACTCGCGGGGCTTGAAGCAGTTCTGACACTTGCTCTTGTTGAAGATGTTGGCCTGGAATTTCCTGCACGGGTTCTCCTTGGCCGCCGACATGGCCGGGCGCGGGCTCAGGCCGGGCGCCGCCGCATCCCCGGCCGCCGCCTCCAGCCGCGCACGCAGGCCAGAGCCTCAGAGAGCGCGCGGCCCTCGCCGCCCGCCCGCGCCGCCGCCGCCGCCGCCCGCCGGCCCCGGGCCCATGGACGCGGCCTCGCCCGCCCGCTCCCGCTCCCACCGCCCCGCCGGTCCCCGCGCTCGGTGCCCGCGCAGCCCTCGGCGCCCGCAGCCGTAGCGAAGGGAAGCGGAGCGCCGGGCGCACTCCAGGGCGGCGGGCGCGCGCGAGGAGGCGACGGGCCAGCGCGCGGGGCGGGGCAGCGCGCGGGGCGGGCCCGCGTCCCGGCGCGATCGGCGCCTCGTTGGACCAATGGCAGCTCCACCTCCCGGCTAACAAAGAAACCCTCTAGCCAATGGGAGTCGGGGGAGGGACAGAAGGCGGCCTGGCGCAAGGTAACTTGTGTAGGCGGAGGAAGGTGGGGAGTGGTGGGGCGTTCAGGCTTGGTGGACGGGCGCGCGGCCGCCGGGCCTGACAGCTGCGGGGGCGGGGCCTGCCGGCGGGGCGGGGTCTGTGGGAGGGGCGAGGAGGAGCGGGGCCTACCGACCGGCTCCGCAAACAGCTCTTGCAACCTCTCGGTCGCGCGCCCACGCGGAGAGGATTAGTTTGACACCCACTGGGCCGGGGCCCCGCGTGGCGGTCAGTAAGGATCCCTACAGTCCCAAGTACTTGATATGCGCGAGACTCACAGCCTCCCCACCCACATTTTACGTGAGCGGACACTAAGGAGCGGAGAAGTTAAGGAGAGGGAGGTAGGGTTTCGAGGGGTGACTAAGAGGCGTCAGCCTGGAAGAGCTGTCAGTTCTATTGCGGGAGATTAGTGAGGGCTGACGCGATGCCAGCTACTGAGCCAGGCATTCCTGCCCCCATGACGTGCTGGAGGAAATTAAGGCTCCGACGCCCGAAGTCACTGGAGGAGGGAGGGGTCGCTGTGCTAGGCGGGCCGACTCTCACTCCAGTCGTCCACTCTCCTGCCTCCTAACCAAAAGACCACTTCGCGAAGACTGCAAAGGGGGCGCAGGCAGAAGGCTCGGCAGCCCAGAGAGGGGGCTTCTCGGGGAGATCAGGGGTGGCTTCAGGGAAGAGGGGAAATCCAAGCAGAAGGTGAGAGGTTGGGAGGGGCTGGGGTAAGGGAGAAAGGAGCCGGACGGGATGGGGCTGGCAGCCTGGACCTCGGGTTTCAAGCTCCGACCGGTAAAGGTCATCCTGCTGGCAGTCAGGAGTTCATCATCGGAGTTTTCAAACAGGGGGGTGAGCCAACTCGCCTCACAGAGGAGGTGACACCGAAGCATGTGTTAGTGGTGGGGACAGCAGCTGTTGCTTAGGGAATGGAAGGTTTTAGAAGCAGCAGATGCTTCCAGGGCTGTGTACTTTTCCACTGAGCGTCCGGTTAACATCGCAGGAGGTGGATTTCAAGTCAGTGTAAGACAATACTTCCCTCCAAAGGGAGCTGAAGAAAGGTGGATCCACGTCCTGTGGCCACCTGAGGGGAAAGGCCAGCTCTTGACCTTGGGCAAGTGCCTTCACCTGCTGGCTGCCTCAGTTACCTCATCTACAAAACTGGCATGATTGTGTGCTTGTTGTGAGCATTACATGACACAATCCTTATAAAATATTTAGCATAATGTGTCAAAATGTTAATTGGTGAATCGAGGCAAAGGGTGTTTATTGTCCTATCCTTGTAATGTTTCTGTTGGTTTACGTTTTTGCAAAATAAAAAAATGTGTGTGTGGCAGGGGACAGAGAGAATTGCACAGAATCCTCAGAAACTGACACCAATGGTGGCCTCTGGGGAGAGAGCTGGGTGGTGAGAGGTGACCTACTTTTAATTTTTACTGTGAGCCCTTTTGTTTCTTTGGATTTGGTATTATGTGGTATTCCTTGGTTGGGAAGATCCCCCAAAGAAGGGAATGGCTACCCACCCCAGTATTCTTGCCTGGAGAATTCCATGGACAGAGGAGCCTGGCGGGCTACAGTCCATAGGGTCACAGAGTTGAACAGGACTGAGTGACTAACTTTCACTTCACAACTTGTTTTAAAATAATTTTTAAAGTCTCACCCATGCCTGAAGGCTGACTCAAAGGCTCCTGCCCTTAAGAAAATGCTTGGGGGACTTCGCTGATGGTCCAGGGGTTAAGACACCACACTTCCTCTTCAGGAGACACAGGTTCGATCGCTGGACTGGGAACTAAGATCCCGCATGCTGCGTGGAGTGACCAAAAAATAAAGAAAAGTGAAATAGAAAATGCCTGGCAAGTTCAGCTCTAGTTGGCACACACATGTGGCACCTGCCTTGAATGGAAAGGGTCTGCAGCTGGGCAGGAGATGACGTGTGATTCAAGTCACCTGGGAGGAGCTCACACTGAGCAAGCAGAGACAGATAAGAGCAGAGGGCAGAGAGACAGTCAACCCGGGCTGTTGTGAGGGTCCAGACAAGGGGACTGAGCAGTGTGTGTGCAGCTTCTGGGAGGGCTGCTTGGAGGAGGCAGTGCTAGGGCTGAGACATGAACTGAGTAAGAACCAGCCAGAATGAGGTGGAGGGCGAGCATTCCAGACAGAAGTAGGGCAGAGTCAAGAGTGATCCAGAAAGAGCGAGCAGACCATGCTCACAGAGCTTCAGCCCTCACAGAACAGACACCTGTTACTATAGGTTACAGCCCGGCCTCTTCAGGGAGATGGGTTGTTGGTGTTTATTATCATCATTTTATCTCCAATTTACAGAAAACACACATGAGACTCGGGGCATTTAAAGAACTTGCCTGTGGTCACAACACACACCCTCTAAGAGAGGATTCAAACACACACAGGCTTCAAATGACCCCAGAGCTTCCTGGGCAGCTGGGAACCAGTAAGTGATGTTGTTAGACTGAACACTTAAGTAGGGCTGCTGGCCTGAGAATGAAGCAGAGGAAGAGACTGGAAGCACAACTGATTGAAAACTACTGCCACAGCCCAGGTCACGGCCTGAACTAGGACAGAGTCAGGGGTAGAAGATCAGAATGAATTCGGGGATATTCAAGAGGGAATCAGGTAGACTTAACCTTCTATGTGCTGTCCTCCAGACAGGACCAAACCGTGGCACCATGCAAGCAGGGCTGGGTCAGGAGTCCTGCTCCATTTCCCCGGAGCTTCCCTGCCTGGCACAGAGTAGGCACTTACGAAGTGAATGGATGAAAACTGACTGTCCCATCTCACTGTTGTGTCTCCCACACCAGAGTATAATACCCATGCACACAGGGCATCTTATCACCTTGGCTTGTTTCTGGGATCCTAGAACAGCACCTGGGACCACATCAAATACTGCACATGAATGCTCATTGGGCTGTCCACTCAGAATCTGTCTACTACAGACATCTCTATGGATGATGTAAAGCTCAAGCGGGCAATGACGAGGCAAGCAGTGCTCTTCACGTGGGCTCCACATGCAGACAGGGGCATCTCCCTGCTCTGCGCCCTGACACCATCCTATAAGGGAGCAGAACTCATGGACATGCACACACACATGTACATACATACGCATTACACACACACACATGCGTATACATGTAGACACATATACACACAAATACGTATATACACACATACATACACAAGCACTACATATGCACACACATGAATACATATACACATACACATGTGCACACATACACACGTGCACATATATACACATACACACGTGCATACATGCAGATGCACACATACACATATATACCCCGCAAATGCTCTCGGTCTGGTTCATGATGAGTAACTCTCATAGGAACATCCTTGGCCTGACTCTGGCTGAGGAAAGCACTTGCTTTGTAGGGTCCACCCAAGAAGAGTTAGCTGGGTGTTTGGTGAGTGGGTCTCATGTAACAGGAAACTGCCAAACAGTCCTCCAACCTGGGAGCTGGCTGTCCTCTCCCCTTTGCTTTAAACTTGGTAATGAGATTCACCAGGGGCCATGCTGCCCCTCCAGCTCATAGACCCCTCCGGAGATTCTGGACCTGGGCCCAGTGGCACTCAGGAAGCTAAGCTGTAGATGATGTGCCAGGCCTGCCTGATATTTGGGCAAGTTTTGGAAACAATGGTGGAGCTGGGGTTCTTCAATCTTAAGGGATTTAAAAAACACCTACTCTGGGCCCCTACACCCACATATTCTGATTTAATCAGCCTCTGGAAAAACTCCTTGAGGGGTTGCTGTCAGGGCAGGGGGTTGCAGCCCAATGGTTCAGGCAGAGTAAGAGTAACAAGCCGAGAGGTCGCCGGCCTGGGAGGGCCCAGGAGGTCTTGTGGCTGTATGAAAACACCCACCCAACCCAGCTCATGACTGACTCTGCTTTACTGCCTCTTGCGGTTCTGTGGGCTGACTAGGCCCAACTAGTGGCTCTGCTAGGTCTCACAAGAGCGCAGTGAGAAGGTGTCCAGACTGAGGCCTTCCCTGTCCTCCTCTGTCCTGTGGCCTCTCCCCACAGCTCAGGGATCCCCAGAGTCCGGGAGGGAGGAGGCAGAACCAGCAGGCATCTCCCAGCCTGGCACCAGCTCCACCATCCCTAGTCAGTGCCACTGCCCAGCCCCAGCACTGCCCCAGGGCCTACATCCCTGGGAGTGCTTCCCTGGGCCCCTGAGCCTGGCTGCCACAAACAGTATCTGCTTCATAGGTTACTGTGAGGATAAAATATATTAATACACAGGATGTGCCTAGTTTGATACTTATGACAGTAGTTGCTCAGAAGCTTTCTGCTTTTACTGTTGTGCCTAGAACCCCTGTACTGGGGCTGGCAAGCTTTTTCTGTAGAGAGCCAGCTAGTAAATGTTTTAGGCTTTGCAGACCACGTGGTCTCTGACACAAGCACCCACTCAGCTGTTGTTCCGGGGAGGCTTCATAAGCAATACATAAGTGCATGAGTGAGGTGGGGTTCGAATAAAACTTTATTTACACTAACAGGTAGAGGGCCAGGTTGGCCCTCTCCCTTGAGTCCCTTCTTTTTCTGTCAGTCAGGCCTCCCTGTCCTGGCCAGTCTCTCGGGAAGGTGGGTCTCCCTGGTCCTGGTCTAGCCCCTGTCAGCCATCACGTCAAATCATGTGGTTCTGTGGCCATGGAGCGCTGTCAGTGTGCTCCATGCTGGGTTCTGTGTTCCCTCACATATAATCTCACTAAATGCAAATCAGTTCCCGCAGCGCCAAGTGGTGCCTGGTGGGGCTTCTTGGTACCCCCCCCCACCTTCCAGTAGTGCCCCGCAAAGCCACCCCAAATGACCTATACTTCAAATGTTGCAAACACAGCTTGCTGGCCCCTCCCTGCCTGCCGCCTGGGGTTAGTATTACTCCCAGTTGACAGATGAGGAAACTGAGGCACAGGGAGGTCAAGGACCTCATTCAAGGTGGTAGAACCAGTAAATAGTGAGGCTGAACTCAGATGTGTGCAGTACATTTATAACCTGTGCTCTACACTACCCAGCCAAGGGTGCTATGGGCAGGTGGGCCCTGACCTTCCCTGGGGCTCAGGTGCGCTGCCCTCGGAGGACGTCAGAGGAGCGTGTAGGCTCCTTCCAGCCTGATTCCCATAGGCACCAAATGACCACAATCCTCAGATACGACAGGCCCTGGGCAGATAAAGTCCAGCAGGAGGGAAATTTAGCTGTCCTGTTAAAATTTTCAGCATGCACACCCCCTGACCTAGTGAGTCCTCTGGGAAGATAGGTGTGGAACTGCTCACGCGGGTGCACAAAGGTATGTCACAGACAAGGATGCGCAAGGCATCATTGTTCTCGAGAACAGAAACATGGAGACGTGCCAGCTGGCCACCTCTGGAAGATCTGATAAATAAATGATAGTTCTTTGATTCAGGGGAGTGCTGGGAAGCCAGTAAGGAATGAGAGGGTCAAAGTGGTCAGCCTTCTGCCATGTAAGGTGAAGTTTAAAAGCTGGTTGGGGGGTGAGGAAGGCACAAGAGGGAGAGGATATATATAGTAACGACTGAGTCCCATTGTTGTACAGCAGAAACCAACATAGCATTGTAAAGCAATTATCCTCCAATTAAAAAAAAAGTAAATGTAGGAAAAAAGTGTAGAAGTATGTCATGCAGTCAATTATTTTAAAATATTATGTTTTTACTTGAAAATAAAAGAGCTCGTTGGAGGGACTTCCCTGGTGGTCCAGACGCCCCATTCCCAAATCGGGGGATGCAGGTTCCAGCCCTGGTTTAGGAAGATCCCGTGTTTCGTGGAGTAACTAAGCACGTGAGCCACAACTGCTGAGTCCAAACTCTATAGAGCCCGTACTGCACAACAAGAGAAGCCACCGCTATGGGAAACCCACGCATCACAGCTAGAGAAAGCTCTTGTATATCAACGAAGACCCAATGCGGCCAAAAATAAAATGCATTAATTATTTATTTTAAAAGAACAGAAAAATTTAATAAAGGAGTCAATGTCATCTCAAATAAACCTTTGTAAAAAAAGCTGGTGGGAAAATGGTGTGTGTGGTGTTGATTCCTGCCTTAAGTGTAGATAGATAGATATAATATAGATAGATAATATATCCACACACAGCATTTGCACAGGGAAATTCTATTCTAAAAGCACAGACACCAAACTGTTGAAATTAACCCTGGGAGGTACAAGAATGGGAATTCTCAGATAAGCTACAGATTTATAGTGTACAAACATTTGGTTTTTATTAATATAGAGAATCCTGTGATGAAGGTTGGTATTCCCACTCCCAGCTCCACAGTCACCAGCTCAGGATGAGTCTCCTTTTAGGCACCCTCCTCCCCTCCCATATTATATTAGAGCAGACCCCCAATTCATACCATTTCTTCCATAAACACTTTACTGTGTGCAAAGATCACACACAGGCACAACTTGGAGGCATTGTGGGTTTGGTTCCAGACCATTACAATAAAATGAATATTACAATAAAGCAAAGTGCCCACACACACACACACACACACACACACACAAATTTCAACATGTGTCTCTAAAAGATAAGGACTATTTTTTTTAAAGCAGCCACAACACCATGATCGCACCTAAAAACATAATAATTCTTTAACATCATCTAATGTCCAGTAAGTCATTTCTAGTTATCTCATAGAAACATGAATTCTTTTCATAACAATAATAATAAAGTTTGAAAAAAAATAAAAATAATAAAGGTTGAAACAGAAAAGAAAGCCAGTCCAGAGGGCAGGCTGGTACAATCCTCCTGGAGGTTTGTTTAGTGACACTTATCAAAGCCTTAAAAACGTGCTTATCTTTGACGCAGCAATCCTGACCCACGAATTTATTCCAGGAAAACAAGTTGAAAGAGGGAGGCAGACGCCGTTTGCCGGGTGTGCCGCGCCTGTCACAGAGAGGCTGCTTGGAAAATATTTGTTGAATGTGAGGTTGAACTTCAGTGTCATTCCCTGCTGCTTTGTTTGTAAAAGAAAAAACCGAAAGCAGCGGAACTGAAAGATGCTAGGGTCCCAGCTCAATAAACAAGGGCAGATCTGTAATGGAATGTGGCCCTGTCACTGAGCTGGTTGTGATAATACTCGGAGATGCTCCCATTCCCTCGAGTGTGGCCCAACATCCCGGCGGGCATCCAAGGCTCGGGGTAGGGAAGGGGGACCATTGTATGTCACGGTGAAGAAGCCCAGCAGACACGCCTCCTGGACATCAGCTGTGATGAATCATACAGACCTCAGGTGCCCAGATGTGATGCAGTGGGATGGATCTCCCCTCAAAACCGCCATCCTAATCATAACACAAGAAAAACATCAGACAAACCCAAATGAATCTGCATTCTATGATGCCTGAGCACACCCTTCAAAACTGTCAAGGTTGCGGATCAGAAGAGGAAGCAGCTTGGCCTGAACCCCAAGTGGGATCCCGGACGGGGTCTGGGAATAGGAAAAGATCAGCTGCTGAAGAACCGACAAAATCCTGATGAAGCTCCTGGTTTAGTGAATGATAATATACTAATGTTAATGATTTAGCTTTGGCAAACGTGCCATGGTTCAGTAGGGGAGGTTCTCATTCAGGGAGGCTGGGTAAAGCATAGATAGGAGCCGAGTGTGCTCTCCTGGCTAAGTCATTCCAAAAAGTAAGAGTATTTTAAGGCAACGGAAGGTAGGTATTTCTTAGCATAAGGATGGGTACATGATACATTAAAGGGGGAATCTGTGTCTAGGCTCATATAGTTTTAGCTGAATGACCCCAGTTTTGTAATAAGTCACCGACCAAGTGTATGTATATACATGAATGGAGGTATATGCAAAATACACACACAAACATGCAGGAAGACAATGTCTGGGCTCACAGACTCCCATGGCTGCAGGCCCGGGGCTGGGGAAAGGTGCCACCGTCCTTCCAAAATGGGCAGCAGCCTTTTGGTTCCAACCAGTCGTCCTGCAGGATGTGGAACCAGTCCTGACGGATCTTCTCATTTTTCAGAAGAAATCAAAATCCAGGCTGTTACCAAAGTCTCTAGGGCCCACTCAGCTGTGGGGAGAGGGCCTCCAGGGTCACATGGCCAAGGAGAAGAGGGCTGGGGTGTCAAGAGGCTTGCAAGGCGGGCGCCAGCAGCACCATCCCGCCTCGCCCCCCTCTGCACCTGGGCCTGAAGGACAGCCAGCCGCCAAGAGGGGTTATGGGTGGGGGCATGCCACTCTCCCAGCCTTGGCCATGTATACAGTCAAGCTGGGGCAGAGGTTTACTCAGGGCCCACATGCCCAGGTTCTGACCCTCTGGTTGGGCAGGTCACTCTATGTGTTTGCGTGTGCGTGTTAGTGATAGATCCAGCATCCCCTCGGGCATCCATGTCTGTGTGTATCTGAGGGGTCTGGACCTCTTTGAGGGTGTACATAGGCATGGCCATGTTATGTATTGGTGTGTTACCACTAGTGTACACTACTCGTATATGCTACACGAATATTGGCGTGTCACCCACAGGTCCACAACTGTGTGTGTGTGTTGTACAGACGCACACATCTGTGTCTCTGCTGTACACATGTGAGACAAGGCTCTATGTTTATGTGAGTCTGTGGGCAGCTGCCCTGTCTGGCTGGCCCTGATGCCTACACATCTGTGCTTCTGCGGGACTCCCTGTGTGTCTGCACTGTGTATGCATACATGTGTGCATGTGTGTGTTTGTGTCTATGTGTCTGCTCTGTTTGGTTGAGTTGTGTTTGCTTGCATGTCTGTTGTATATATGAGCATCTCAGGCATGTCCATGCCTCTGTGTGTGTTACTGTATGTAGCTGTGTGTTGTGTCCACTGAGTGTATATATGTGTGCATATATGTGGGAGTATTGGGATCAAGGCTTAGAGTTTGGGTCATTCAGTCAGCACCAGCTTCTCAATTCCCTGGTTCCTGAAAGTCCCTACATAGGGTCCAAGCAGCCCCACGAGCACCCAAGTCCCAGCCACAGGGTGAGAAGGTTAAGGGCAGGCCAGCTGCAGAGTTCAGGCTCAGAGCTTCAGGAGTCCACTCCTTTGTGTACACAATGCAGCTACCAGCCTGGCTCAGCGTGGCTCCTGGGGGCCCCTTGACTTTGCCCTTCAGAGAGTATTTTACCTAAGACACATCCCCCACAGCTTCATTACCCCTAAAAGTACTGCCTGAAGGTAATTTGTTTACCGGTGAGCAGGGGTGTGGGCTGGGGGAGGGGTGGGAAATTGAGGCGATGGGTGAACGGGAGCAGCTGGACTGAGTAACAGGTGCAGGAATCCTCAGAGCCTTAGGCCAGAGGGACCCTTGGAGACTTTCTGGTCCAGTCCCCCTGTTTTACAGATGAGGACACTGAGCCCAGAGAGGGCAAGATCTGATCTGAGGACACACAGCAAGTCCCCAGCAGAACTAGCATTCCCTTCATAGAGCCCAGAATCCCAGGGTTCATAGCCCATAGGAGTGATTCATTCATTCAGCAAACATGTATTGATGGAGACTTTCCTGATGGTTCAGTGGCTAAGACGCTGTGCTCCCAATGCAGGGGACCCAGGTTCAATTCCTGTTCAGGGAACTAGATCTCACATGCTACAACTAAGAGTTCACTAAGACCCAGCATAGCCAAATAAATATAAATATATTAAAAACACATATTGAGCACTTACTGAAGCCAGGCTCAGTTCTGAGCCCTGGGGATATAGGCATGGACAAGACAGACACAACACTTACCCTCATGGAGCCTACCCTCTGGTCAGAAAGACAGACAAGAAACACAGAAATAAGACCATGTCTGATGCCAAGCGCACCCCATGTGACACCAGGCGGCTCCAACCAGAGCACCCACCAGCCACAACTCCCCTCAGTAAAATGAAAGGTGCCTTGGCTGCAGCAGCCACATCTCAGCTGAGCCTTAGCCACATGTGGCTGGTGGACGTCAAGCTGGGTGGTAGAGAGAAAGGACTTTTCCATCAACCCAGAAGTTCCTGCTGGAAGGCACAGTCTGGACAGTGAAGAGAGGAGCCGCAGTGTTGGTGGCCCAGGATTGGGGACACCTGAGCTGCACCTAAGAGAAGGAGCTGCCACATGTCATGTGCCAGCAAGATGCAGCAGGGACAAAGCCTGTGAGGGAGGAAGGAGCATGGTGGGGACAGAGGGGACACCGAGATGGGGCTGGGGAGGTCGCTGGGGGCCACTGGCCTTGACCAGGAGTTTCTGCTTTATTTTAAGGGCATCAGGAAGCCACAGGCTGTGATTTAAAGCAGGGAAGTGGTATGGTTTTTAAAATACGTGGAGAATGGATACATGGTGGGGGGTGGGGGGAAGAATGGAAGGAGGGAGACCTAGTAAGAACATCATTGTGTCCCAGGGAGGAAGGTAACTATGCTTTAGGGGACAAGGGGGAGGGGAGCCACTAGTCACACCCTGAACCTCAGGGTCCTGGAGCAAACCGTACCTGAAGCTAAGCTTCACTTGATCCTCAGGCTCCCTTCCCTCCTCTTGGTTACTGGGCACTGACTTGAATACCCTCACTAGTACCATCCACCTGGCTCCCCCTCCCCCACAGGCTGCCTGAAAGTCCTCCAGTCCCTACTATATGGAAGTGCTCAAACCAGTTCCCCAGCCTCCCTCAGTGCCCGGGGTCCAGCTACTCTTCCAGGGTCTGGCTCCTCTCCCTGCATCCCCAAGCTGATAAAACAGGCCCATCTGGTTGCCCTGGGTGCACAGGAAGATGCTTTAGGTCACCTGGCATTTCATTAACTTCCCCACCACGATGGCAATCTTGGAGCTTGTGCGGAGGCGGCCAGAGGAGCCAGCTTGCTTTGGGGCCAGGGGGCCTAGAGAAGAATCTAGGGCTTCATGTCAAGAGAAGGGGCTTCTGGTGCCACTGTAGAAAGAACTCTTTAAACACAGCAATGGCATAGCCACGCTTCACTAGCAGAGGAGCCCCCAAGGCGCTAAGAATGGGACAGGAACCCCCGTCCTGAGCAGTGGGCAGAGCTGGGATTGTGCTCCCTTGTGGGTCACCCTGACTCTGAAATCCCACGTCTCCTGCACTGGACGGCCAGTGCTGAGAACAGAGCTGTGTGTCTTGTTTCCTTCTGCACGAATCCCGCCCCCACCACTGAGTTTCCTTCTGAAACTGCCTGGCCTGTGGGAGGCTTCAAAGGCTCCTGGAATGAACAGACAGCTCAGGAGAGCAGGGCCCACCACCACCAGCCATCCCACTGTGGTCCTGGACCCAATGGAGGAGAGGGGTGTTCGGGCTGGCTTGAACTGGAGAGGCCTGGTGGGTCACAGGCCAGTGGCTAGTAGGGCTGCAGGCACACTTCCCAGGTGACAGCTCAGCTTCAGGCATCCACTCTTGCCCTGCCCAACAATGGGTCAGACTCAGGTATGACCTCTCCAGGCCTCTGGCCTGTGGTTCAGCGTGGGAACGCTGCAGCTCATGAAGGAGGTGCAACTGGAAGTCCTACCTGTGGTGACTGTCGCTGAGCTGCCTGGCAGCCCGAGGCCTGGGTGCACGTGCGGATCCCTGGGTCATGGTCAGGGCACCGGGCTGCAGACTCGCCTCTGGGTGCGCTTGGCCACGCCCTGGGCTTACGTCAGTCAGTGGGGTGGACTGTGAACTGGGCAGCCTCTCTGAAGAATGCAGCTCATTGTCAGAGATCAGCCAGGATTCCTTCCCGGCCCCACCCGGAGGTGGAGGCTGCCCATCTGTCCAGGGGCCCGGGAGGCGCTGGCGGAGGGCTTCCCCACCCCCACCCACGATAGCCCGAGCAGCTCCAGGAATGAGGACCGGTACTATCTGACCTTTCGACCACACGCCGAGACTTTATAAAACACAGTATGTGTTATATCCTGGTGCAGGCCTGTGTTACATCCGCCCTGACTTGTCTAACCCTCCCGACCCCATCACGCCCATTCTGCAGATGGTGAAGCAGAGGCTGGGAGCACTCACCTCACTTGCAGAGCTAGTGGGCAGGGAGCCAGGACTCGGCCTACACAGCCCCCACCAGACATCTCTCAGCATTACAGGGTCCCCAGATCCTGCCTGGAGCACACGGGTGGGGCGTGGTGGTGGTGTGTGGTCCCAGCTCTCTCCAACTCTGGCTGCGACCTCACCCTCTCTCCCACAGAGGTCTCATCTCCTCCCCTGCAAAGAGAGGGGTCATAATAAAACCTGAGGAATGAACAGCAAGGAAGGACCTCAGAGACGAAGCCAGGTCCCCATCTGGCTCCACACGTGTGTTCCCACATGCTCACTGAACTACACGCCAGATCTACACAATTTTTTAAATGGGTAACCCTGAAAAAAGAAACACAAGCTCTGCAGCCTGGTGTAAATCCTGCTGCTCCTTCGAGTGGGTGGCCTCGGGGACACACTGTCCCTGCCCAGCTGGGCCACCACCTCTGGGGGGCAGGATCCTCTCCTGGGGTCTCTCAGGGCAGCTGCTGCTGTTTGCTGTTTAGCATTCAGTCATGTCCGGCTCTTTGTGACCCCATGGACTGTAGCCCACCAGGCTCCTCTGTTCATGGAATTTCCCAGGCAAGAATACTGGAGTGGGTTGCCATGCCCTCTTCCAGGGGATCTTCCCCACCCTTGGCAGGCATTCTTTTACCACCTGGCAAGCCTCCTGCAGGGTGGGCCAGGCATAAAGCTTGAACAGGGAGGCCTGGCCTGGAGGAAGGTCCAGTGGCTGGTTGTCATCAGCAAGGGAAGACTGACACCAGGAGCCGTGAGACATTTATTTCACACGTGCTCCCTCAGCGCTCCGCGTGCGGACGTGGGATTGGGCTGGGCTGGGCCAGGCAGGCGGAGCGGACGTGCTGGGGCCGACTCGGCCTCTCCCTGGGGGCTGACAGGCCGGCTCCTTCCTCCACCAGGACGTGACTTCCCGAAGTTGCACAGTTCATGACAGCCTCGGCCTGGACCCTGGGCCGGCTCCTCCAGCTATCCCAGCTGATGCCCCTCCATGCATGAGAGGAGCAGACAGAAGGGCTGACAGTTGGTGCCACTGAGGGCGTGAGTCCGTGGGCGGATCTCCAGCATCCCCGTTCCAATCTCATCTCCAGATGCTCTTCTCAGAGTCTGCTTTTAACTCACTGAACAGAGCCACCACTAGCCGGGGGGTGACCAGAGGGGCGAGGATGGCACTGGCTTCCAGCACAGCTGGAGGGCTTTCAGGAAGGCCTGCAGGGCACAGGGAGCCCAGCTGTGGCCTCAGCCAGGACCCAGCTGCCCTCCTGGTCCCAAGTTCACTGGTGGCCACGGTGGCTAGCTCTCAGCGGGAAGAGTGGTTGCTCCTGGCCTCGGGGAGATGGAATGCACCCACCCAGGGGACGGAGTTGGGTATCTCCCAGGGCTTCCCAGGTGGCTCAGTGATAAAGAATCCACCTGTCCATGCAAGAGATGCAGGAGACAGGGATTTGACCCCTGGCTTGGGAAAATCCCCTGGAAAAGAGAATGGCAACCCGCTCTAGTAGTCTTGCCTGGAAAATTTCATGGACAGAGGTGCCTGGCGGGCTACGGTCCACGGGGGTCACAAAGAGTCGGGTAAAACTGAGCACCGCCACTAGGGCAGGGCACTTCTAGAACACCCTTGGAGAAGAGGAGCCCCACGCACTAGTGTTGACCCCGCCTGCCCTGGGCACCCCCTACACCCAGCTCTGGTCCCACAGGGCTCGGGACCTCGCTCCCCACCAGCGAATAAGGCTGAGGCCGAGTGACCTTCCCTGATGGTCTCTGAGGCTGGGTTTTGGTTTTCCTTCTGTCCCCACACTTCTGGCCTGTGCTCTGCTCCTATGTCTGAGGCTTTGTGACCGTCGAGGGTCCTCGGGCTCTTCTGGAGCTTAGTGCTGGGAACACAGGATGCAAGGCAGAGTCCCTGAGGGTGGGGGTAGGGGGTAGGGAGACACTGTAGCCCTGGACTCCAGTGACCATGTATGTGTCAAGTGCGTCCTTCTGTCTGGAACCCTCAGGGTCTCTGCATCAATGACCACATGCCTGAAAGAATGATACTGTCACCTTACCTAGAGATGAGGTCTTCACAGGGGCTTGGGGTTACAATGAGGTCATGAGGGCGGGGCCCTGACCCAACATTACAGGTCTCCTTAAAAGGAGGATATTTGGATACAGAGACAGACAGGCATCAAGGGAAGAAGACAACCTTCCGCAGCACAGAGCGGCTCCTCCCATCGCAGCTGCAGCAGGACCAGCCCTGCGTGGGCTCCGGGAGGCAGGAGGTCCCAGTGTTGAAGCCACCCAGCCTGTGGGACTTTGTCCAGAGCCCTGGCAAACTAATGCATGTCTTTACTGAGGTGTAAATCGCACATCACAGAATTCACTCATTTAAAACATACTTTTAAAAATAAAACATACTTTAGGGACTTCCCTGGTGATCCAGTGGCTAAGACTGCACTCCCAGTGCAGGGGGCCTGGGTTCCATTCCTGATCAGGAAACTAGATACCACGTGTTCCAACTAAGATCCAGTTAAATAAATAAACGAAGAATTTTTTTTTAATGTACAATTCAGGCTTCCCTCGTGGCTCAGTGGTAAAGAATCCGCCTGCCAATGCAGGAGACACAGGTTCAATCCTTGATCCAGGAAGATTCCACTTGCCTCGGGGGCAACTAAGCCTGTGTGTCACAACTACGGAGCCTGTGCTCTAGAGTCCACGAACCATAACCACTGAAGCTGTGCACCCATGCTCCACAACAAGAGAAGCCACCCCAATGGTAAGCCTGAGCACCGCAGTGAAGAGTAGCCCCCTAGCTCACCACAGCTAGAGACAGCTCGAGCAGCAACGAAAACCCAGTGCAGCCAAAACTAAATAAGTAAATAGAATTATTTTTTTAAATGTGCAATTTGGGGCTCTTCATTCTATTCATGGACTTGTGCACCTCTCACTCTGATAGAAATTTACAGCATTTTTCTTCACTCCAAACGGAAACCCTGGACCCTCATTCTCTCCACTTCTCATCCCTGGAAACTACTGCTCTGCTTTCTGTCTCTACGGATTTGCCTGTTCTGGATACTTCATGTATGTGGAAGCATGTACTGTGTAACCTTCTGTGACCAGCTTCTCTCATTTCGTATGAGATCAGTGTTCATCCATGTTGTAGTGTGTGTCAGTGCTTCTTTTCAAGGCTGAACAATTTTCCCTTATATAGATGGACCATGTTTTATTTATTTACACATCCCTGGTGTGTAGTCCAATTTTATTTTGAAAGAAGACCTGAAACACGGGAAAGTGTTCACATTTGTTAAGTTCAAGAGGTGAAAACGTGGATATTTGTTATGTTCTTTACATTTTTCTGGATGTCTGAAAGATCTCATAATTTTTTAGTGTTAACCAGTATACGGATACAAAGAGCCAACTCATTGGAAAAGACCCTGATTCTGGGAAAGAGACTGAGGGCAGGAGGTGAAGGGAGCAACAGAAGATGAAAAGATTGAATGGCATCACTGACTCAATGGACATGAGTTTGAGCAAGCTCTGGGAGATGGTGATGGACAGAGAAGACTGGCATGCTGTAGTCTATGGGGTCACAGAGAGACATGACATAATGACTAAACAACAATAACCGATATACTTGAATATATCTATTATATATATATATCAGAAGAGGCAGAGAATGAGTCTCTGAGCACTGACAAGGGATGATGGTTGCTAATGTGCTAAAGAAAAGATGGTCTAACATGTAGGGAAAAGAAAAAGGATTCCTGAACCTCGGCTTCCTGCTTCCCTTCTGACCAGACGTCAGCCTCAGGGATGCTACTTAACAGCCCTGCTGGGAGACCCACCGGCCACGTCCTCAACAGCCTTCCCAGCAGGCCAGCCTTGGGCCATGCTCACAGGAAGTGTGGATGTTTCCTGAGCCTGACCCTGTGGGAGGGGGCCCGCCAGGCTCCCAGGGTCCTCTGCCTAGGTCCCTGGCCATTGCAGCCTCCCCCTCCTCCACTGGAGGCCCATTCCCGCCAGACCCTGGTGACCTGCCTCATGCACCAACAGGGAGCTCACCTCTCCCAAGGGAGTCTTCCCACTGCCAGGCACCATTGGGCACGCCCCGCGGAAAAAGGCTTGGAGGTCAAACGTGTTTGGGGACCATGTGCAAATCTGTCAGGTCACCAGTGTTTACTGAGCACCCAGTGTATGCCTGGCCCTGGCTCCGCCTTCACACCCCGCCTCTCAGCGGCTCTGAGAACAGGGCCACAGGACCTCACTCCTTTGAAAGACAGTGCTCAGTGGGGTAAAGACAGCACAGGTCCCATGGCAAGCAGGGGCACTCAGGGCTCCCGTTCCCCCCACACTCACATCTCAAGGTACCAATACAGGTGCCTTGGGATCCCTCTTAACTGATCTGGGGTCCCCACTCCCCTAACCCATGGGAAAGGCCTTCAAGATTCCCCTTGGGCAAGGCAGCCTTGGGCCTGGACCAGTTCCATCTGTTGGGCCTGCTTGTTTGCAGCAGCTTTCTCTGGGTGTTGGCAGAGTAGCTGGTTTCCTCGAAACTGTTTGGATTCTATCTTGGTGGTGCTAGTGGTAAAGAACCCGCATGCCCATACAGAAGTCACGAGAGATGCAGGTTTGATCCCTGGGTTGAGAGGATCCTCTGGAGGAGGATTCTCCACTATTCTTGTGGGGAGAATCCCATGGATAGAGGAACCTGGTGGGCTACAGTCCACGGGGTTGCAAAGAGTAGGACATGACTGAAGTGACTTAGCACGCACACTTGTAGCATGTAGCCAGTTTCCCCAAAACCATTTGGATCCATCCTGCTCACATTTCACGGCCAGGAAATCTACATTTTTCACCCAAGGTGATGCCTCACCTGGCAAGAACTGTGCCTTGAGGGTGGAATTTTAGGCATGGGCTGAAATGCTGCCGGAGGCCTAGGGGTGAGGCTGGGTTGAAGGTGGTGGGGAGGGGGGCAGTGCTATGCTGCACCCACCCCAGACAGGCTGAGCGGTCCCCGCTCCAGGAAAAAGGCACAGTAGTGCTCCTCCAGAGAGTCTGGGGGAGCCCTGCCTCCCTCCTACATAAGGGCATTCTGCCCTCGAACCCTCAGCCTTCCTAAGACTGAGGCTGCCTGCTGTGGCCAGCGCCTCCGCATCGCTGAAATGCCAGGAAGGCGGCACCCTGGCCAGCGGGGGCCCAGGCTGCTGCCCCCTGGGCCCCTCCCACCTCATTGGAGTCCCAAGAATGTTGTCATCTGGCCACCCACAGCCTTATCAGCCTGGCCTTTCTTTCTCAGGATCCTGGGACAAAGGGCGTGGGCGGTCCCGGGACTCTGGGAATCTGTTCTCGCCTCTCCAGATCCCTCCCACCCTTCATTGCAGGGGAAACTGAGGCTGGAGAGGACAGAACTTCCTTATTGAGAGAGGCCTTGAGCTCGTGTGACAGCTCCAGGGGTCATAACAGAAGCCCGGAAGAAGCCCAGTTGCCTGGCAGAAGCCTCAGTGGGAAGTACCCCGTGGAGCTGATGAGTGGGGGGCCAGCAGCCACTGGCCAGCCTTCAGGCCCTGCTTGCCCAGAGCTGCTGGAAGGATCTCTAAGTATCCTCTAGTTCCAGTTGGGAGCCTAGAGACTGGAGGGGTCAGGCAGCCCCACAGGAGACGGCAGCAGGAGGTGAGTTCATACCCAAGGTCATGTGGGCTGACCTCTGTGGGTAGGGGTAGGCCTTGATGAACAGAGGAGGGTGCCTCTGAGTCCACTCCTTCACCTCTGCCCATTAGCCTCGTGACCTGCTCAGCCCCCTTTCCTTGCATGTTATTGCCTCCTGGCCAGTGAGGGCAGCACATGGAGCAAACCGAGTTCTGAGAACACGGAAGAGGTGGGGCAGGGCTGAAGGCCGAGCTCATGCGGGAAACCCCTCCCTCCTTGGTCCCCTCCCTATTAGGCGACAGACACAGGGGCCATAGAGGACGGAAGTCAGGGCATGGGGGGAGAACAGCCTGGCATCAGGGGCTCCACAGGGTGCCGCTGGGGAGCCTGGGAAATTCCCTCCCATCTCTGAGCCTCAGTTACCTGGAGTGTAAAGTGGGCAGAGGCCCCACACCCATCCCAGGGCCTGTGTCTTGAGGTCGGTCACAGTCTGGCTCCCCGTGCACCTTCTGGTGGAGTCCTGACTGAACAGGAGTTGAATAGAAACACAGATTCGGTTCTGGCTGTCTTCTTGTCACCGCCCCCCTCCCCGCCCCCCAGGGGTCCTGTCAGCCTACCCAGAATCTCTCCTGATCAGCAACTGTGATCCCAGCCTCGCCCACCCTGCTGCCCCTCTGGCTTCCCTCTGGGGTCTCCAGCCTCAGGGCCTTTGCACTTGCAGTTGCCCTGCTTGAACTCATATTTGCAAGCCAAGCCACCCTTCATCTGTCCCCACATCTGCCCCGCTGTCCTCAGCCCTCAGAGCCACCCACTCATTTCCTGCCCATCACTGAAATTTTGAGAGCAGAACACTCGCTCAGGCCCAGTTCCCCTAGGAGGCTGAAGTCCCATGAGATCCCACTGCCCACCCTGGTGTCCAGCACACTGGATGTGTTCAGTGATGCCCAGGGAGTTCTGAAGTCCATATGGGTTTATATATAAAAGAGCTGGACTGTCGCAGGGTGTGGCCCCAGACAGGTCTGGAGTGGGCTCTGTCCAGGGAGGGGCCCAGCACTAGGAATGCCTCTGGGGGCCTGTCTGACGCCACCTGCCCCTGAGTGGGGAGACTAAAGTCTCAGGGGCCCTGCATGCAGCCAGACAGGTTCCAGCCGGTTTGGCAGGATTGCTGTGGATGGCACTCAGCCCTTCCAAACTGTGGCCAGGTCACTTGGGGAAAGGCGCTTCATCCCTCAGGTCCCCCTCCTCCTGCCTTCTGTTCAGGAACCACACCCCAACAGCACCCACCAGGTGCCTCCCACAGACCAGAAATGAGCACGAAGGGCAGGTTGGGGCTGTGTGGAATTTACAGGTCGAGAATGTCCAGTTATACCTCATGGCCGGCCACGGGGGGTGGGGGAGTATCAGGGCTCTTGCACGAGCTCCATTGGCTGGGGATACCGTAGCCTGAGATGGGTTCTGACGGCAGGCGGGTTGGGTGGAGGGGATCAGAATAGATGAGTGGGGAAAAGAGGCAGGGAAGGGGAGGGAAGGAGCCCAGGTTGGGCTGCACTGGTGGGCAGGCCCCCGCTGAGGGCACCTGGGCTCCCCCACCTGCCAGGCCCCCAGAGATACTCATGCAAGGGTTTCTCCTGCAGGCAAGGACACCCAGCCTCTAACTCAGGCTCGGTCCCCTGAGGGGGTCTCTGCCATCATATTCCCAAAGCACACACGTGAATCTAATCACCAGACAACACCTGACAGACCCAAAGTGACAGACGTTGTATAAAGCAACTCTGTCCAGTCGTGGAAAACGAAGGAAGGCAGAGAGCCGTTTTCAGCATTAAAGGAAGTGAGATAGATGTGGCCCTGGCCTGTGGGGGTAGGGTGGGGGAAAGGGTTATAAAGACTGTTGTTACTGGGCTGGTGACAAAGTTTGAAGTGGACCATATACCAGGTCTATTGGCGTAAACTTTGTGAATTCTATCACTGCCCTTGAGAAGAGAATGCCCTTGATCTCAGGACCCCAAGGGATCACCTGGAAGTCTTCACAGTGAAGGGCCTGAGGTGTGCAGTTGACCATTGAGTGAACACCTCAGAAAGAACACCGAAGAACACCTCAGCAAACATGTATACGTGATACGACACCCCGCGTAACTCTCATGTATGACACATACAGCGTAGCATCATGTTAGTCCCCATGTCATCACAAAGCATGATGAGAGAACAAACCTGATGAGACGCTGACCATAGTGATACCAGGTGAAGGGTATCCTGGAAGTTCTTTCTTTACTCTCATAAATTTTCTGTAGGTTTAGAATTATTCCCGAACGGAAATTTTAAAGGCCCTGGACTGGGTCCCTCAGTCCTTGGGGAGATGCCCCCTTTACCACTCACAGCCCAGCTGGCAAGTCATCACCTGGCCTCCTTCCCTGAAGAGGCACAACTGGGTAACCTGGCCTCTTCGTGTAACATTGTATCATGAGCATTTTCCTGTGTAACAAAAACTTCCAAAACACCACTCTGAGTAGTTCCCAGTAGGCCTCAGCTCTTTCCTTTTGACACCTTTCTAAACAACACTTTGTCTGATCACCTCTGCCGCGCCTCTGCTCAGCCTCTTTGGGGAGATTCTAAGGTGGGAGGCCGGGGTGGGGAGGGGGACACTGCTGGCTTTTAAAGGCACTTGGCAGGTCCCACCTGGTGGCATCCCAGCATTCCAGAAAGGGTGAACCATCACCACGCCGGCCACTCTGGGCACCTGTCCTCCCCACTTCCTGACTGCGGGTTCGTGGTAAACTATTAAGACCTGAGCCAGTCCAGCACGCCCCAGGTGGGCCTCACTGTTTCCCTCAAGTGGAGTGCACCCATTTTTGGTCTTTTCCTTCTCTACATTGTCTGAATCCTTGGCCTGCTTTCCTCCGTCTTCTCATCACCATGTGCTGGTCGTGAGGATGCAGGTGAGGGCAGGTCTGGGGAAAGCAGGAACAACACAGGGAGGCCAGGGTGCCGTGCCCCCGGGGTCCACCCTGGCTCTGCCAGCCTGAGGCCCCTCCTCTGCCAGCACTGAGGGAGCCACCAAGAAGAGGGCTTGGGACCAGAACCCCTGCCAAGAGCCCTGCGATGTGACATCACCCGTACCAGAGGGACTGATCCTCTTGCTGGCGATTCCTCCCCTTTTCGGGGAAGCAGAGCAAGCAGTCCCCCGGGAAGGGCAGCAGGCCAGGAGTCTAGTGTTCATGAAGCCACGTCACAGGAGGAATGTCGACTGCCGGAACATTCCCAGAGTCGTAAAGAGAGGCCTGCTTGGCCCCAAACCAAAACCCAAATTAGTCCTGAGGGAGATTTCGCAACTTCCTCTGGGAGCAACCTCCCAGCCGGCGGTCAGGGATCCTGCCTGAGGACGACCCCAGCCCCTTTCTGCCTGCCTGTGTCTCTCCCCATCCTGGGCGGGGAGGCAGCAGGGGCTTCACCCCGAGAGAGAGCCCCCCACAGGATCTGGTGGGCAGGGTGCACTGGGAGCCAGGTGAGGCCCTGGAGGGAGACGGGCCCTCTGGGCTCAGCCTGCGCCTTCCCTGTGACTCGGGAGGGAAGGCCTGGTACCTGGCACCCCGTCTTCCCAGCCTGCCCCTCATTCCCGAGGAGCCCCCATCCACCTGGAGGAGCCCAGGGTGGGGTGGTTGGTGGCAGCCTCTGGAGAGCTGTAACTGGACTTCCTGGGGGACATACCTGTTGGCACCTGCAGCATCACAGGAGAAGTGTTTGTAAGGGGGCCCCACACCAACACCCCCAGCCCTGGAGACAGGGTTGAGGGGATGCCATCAGCCTTGGTCCCAAGTCATATGCCTCAGGCCTCCCGGGCCATGGAGCCCAGAGCTCTGGAGGACCGGACTGACCACCTCCCCGCTGGATTGGGAGGGACTAGCCCTGTTAGGACTCATGCTCCAAATAAGTTGAAAACAAGTTATAATTTCATATGCAGAATTAACCTGTTAGATAGTAATTCCACTTACAAGTAAAAATAAACCCAAATGAACTGAACACAGGGACTCAAAGATATACTTGTACACCCATGTTCACAGCAGCATCATTCAGCCAAAGACAAACCACCCAAGTGTTGGGACTTCACTGGTGGTCCAGTGGTTAAGGCTCCAGCTTCCACTCCAGAGGGTATGGCTTCAATCCCTGGTAGGGGAACTAAGATCCCACATGCTATGTGGAGCAGCAAAAAAATTAAATAAGTGAAGTAAGAAATTACCCACGTGCCATTAACATATGAATAGACGACATAGTATGGTCCATCCACACAATGGAATATTACTCAGCCTTAAAAAGGAAAGAAACTCTGACACCTGCAAGGACATGCATGAACTTTGAGGACATTAGTGAAATAAGTCAGACAAAGGACAAACACAGCACGATTCCATTCATAGGTGATCCCTAGAGTTTCCAGTCCATGGAGACAGGAAGTGGAAGGTGGGGCCCACGGGCTGGGGGAGGGGTAGGGAGTGAGGGTTTCAGAGATTCAGCTTGGGAAGATGAACAAGTTCTGGAGATGATGGTGGTAATGGTTGGACAATGTGAATGGACGTAAAGTCACTGAACTAAACAGTGAACTAAACTGAACAGTTAAAGTGGTACGTTTGTTACATGTATTTTACACGTACCCCAGAAAAGTTCCTCCCTCCCTCTCCCTCTCCCAGCTAAGCTTCTGCGCTGAGGGCTGGGGCCTGTGCAGGTCTCCAGCCACTGTCTGCTGCACAGACTCCGGCTGTGGACGAGACTGGGACGCCTATGTTTAGGAACCAGGTTCAGCTACACCACACACTAGTCTAGTGGCTTAAACAGACGGAGTCCACGGATCGGGGATGGCGTGAGACTCGGCTCTGTAGAGCTGGGCCCCCGGCTCCTATCTGGTCACCCTGGGGCATTTCTCTCGCCCACAAGACTAGAGATGGTTCACAGCTACCTCCCTGTCCTTACCACCAGGAAGGACAGGAGAAGGGGCGCTTCCTTCCTTGCTTGCAGACGCTGGCACTGGCTGCTCCCTGCACGCTGGGAAGATGTCAGCTGCCTCCCATCTCCCTGTGGCAGCAGCTGTGGGGAAGCGCTGCCCAACGGCCCTTCCAGAGACTGTCACAAGACGTGCAGTCAGGTGACGGCCTCCAGCTGCAGTGCCCAAGGACTCCTCGGTGGGCCAGAGCCTACCACTGCCGGCTCAAGCCCCTCCCCCACCTGCCCAAGCCCCTCCCCTGCCGACTAAAGCCCCGCCCTTGCCTGCTCAAGCCCCGCCCCATGCCTGCTTAGGCCCCTACCCTGCCTGCTCAGGCCTCGCCCCACTCACCACAGGCGGTCCCCCAATGATTCTTGTGAATCTAGTTTGTCTTGTTGTCCACTTCTGCGAGGGCCCAAAGTGCCATCTTTGCTCAAGGCTGCAGCCCCAGTCCAAACCACCTAAGTGAACCAAGAAAACACAGCGGGCGCTGCAGAAATTGCGCAGACCCCCGCAGACTGCCGAGCACTGGGAACCAGCCTCATGCTGGCGCACCTGAGAGCGGCTCCCGGTAACAACGGCTGGGCCCTTTGCCAATGAAAACAGGAGGCGAAAGTGAGGACCAAGCTGTCTGCGGCGGGGGGGGGCCTTCCTGCCACCTGCAGGGCGGGGTCTTCCGGAGCCCACAGAGGGCACAGAGGGAAAATAGCTGCTCTGGCCAAGGCAGCCTCGACCTGGGCACCTGGAGCCCAGGATGGGGTTTGTTGCCAGCGACCTTTTCCCCTACAGCTGCTCTGTCTGTGGAGATGCTATTTAGGCCGTTCATGCCCCCATGCCCCTGCCACTGGCGAGCAGGGGAGGAGAGGACATGAAGCCTGCTGCAGGAGGGCTGGACACCTGTCTGCGAGGCTCCTGACAAGCCTGGTCTGCAGGTGAAGTGCCCCATCACGGCAGACACAATGCGGGGGGTGGGGTGGGGGAGGCCAGGGTTGGGCTGAGAAGGCAGAAGTAGGCACCAGCAGGGCTGACCTGGGGCAAAGCCACAGACAATGATCCTAGATCGTTCCAGAATCCTCTGGATGACCGACCAGTCGATTCCCTTCTGGAGAAAGACTGACCTTGTGTGCAGACCCTGGCCTGGAGTGGGCAGGGTGCCGACACAGAGGTGTGTGGAGCACCGTGTCAGATCAGGAAGGGGTGAGCAGGCTGCAGTCCGAGGCTCCAGAGAAATGAAAAGTTAGAGGGTGGGCCAGGATGGGTCAGAGAGGTGGACGGGAGGGCGGGTAGGATCCTGGGTGGGGTTGTGCCGGGCAGGGAGGAGGATGGTCTCCTGGCTTTCCATGAAGGACCAGAGACAGGACAGAGGGTGTGTCAGCCTAGGGAGTGGGCAGGTGGTCTACAGAGGGAGGCTGAGAGTGGGGGATCCCTAGGACAGAAACCAGAAAGGACAGAGAGGAGGAATGACAAATATGATTACACAAGAGCAGGAGGAAATGCCTCCAAACGCCGAGCACAAGACAAAACAAACACGCAAACCCCCATCAGCAGGGCTGCAAGTGAGACAACCAGTTGAGGAAACGTAACCCATCAACAGAACAGGTGGAGAGCTACCATCCACCATGTAAAAAGATCACACAAATCAGCAAGAAAAAGGCAAACAGATAGCAATCCGGAAAAGGACACCAAGAGGTGACATGCCCAGGTACCACAAGCGTCAGATGGGTGTCCCACATGTGACCCAGGGGCAGAGAGGCAGAAAACAGGACAAGACGCCACGGGCCCATCAGGTCGGCACAAACTTGCAGTGGACGAGGACATCAATGAGGACATGAGGAGAGAGCCCTGG
The DNA here is from genome assembly GCF_963930625.1 of Muntiacus reevesi. Taxonomy (NCBI): domain Eukaryota; kingdom Metazoa; phylum Chordata; class Mammalia; order Artiodactyla; family Cervidae; genus Muntiacus; species Muntiacus reevesi. The sequence goes on along the minus strand of NC_089266.1, from coordinate 27,250,617 downwards.
GGCAAGAGCATTGCGGGAGCAAAGCTGCGCAGCAGGGGCTGGGGTGGGGTGGGGGGACACCCACCAGGTTAGGGAATCTGTACACATGCGCTCCTTCATCCAAGGCCATGCCCCCGTGAGGAGCAGGCCAGGGGAGTATTTGCCCTAGTGTGTGCAAGTCCAGGCACATGACCCCTGGTTACGTTGGTTACAATTCAGATTTCTATCAACAAAGGATCATTGAATGATAGTGTATGTTCACAAGATGAGAAAGCCCACAGCAGCTATGAACTATACAGTGGATCTGTGTAGACTCCTCCCCTCCTCTCCCTCTCCCCTTCCCCTCTCCCTCCTCCTCTTCCTGGCTCACTTGTTAAGCCAGTTTGAGTTGATTTTCTTCACTTGCAACCAAAAGAACCCTGACTAACACTCTGATTGCAATGGTAACAACTGGCTTAGGGCATTATCTTGAAGAGACCTAACATGTGCATTGCAGCCAGGTGGGGTGTGGGGTGCTGGGTGCATACTAAGTGGGGTTTCCTGCTTCTGCCCCAGGACCCAGAAGCAAGCTGGGCCTCTCAAGTGGGGGCTGAGAAGGGGCCCCGGTGCAGCTTGCGGGGGGGTCAAGGTGGCTCCACCATCCTATCCAGCACCCTAAATGCCACAGGGGTGGTCAGTCTTGAGTGAAGTCCTTTTCAAAACTGACCCACCTGCAAGGGAACACCCAGCCCTTCACATCAGAAGTTCCACAGAGTTGTGACGCCACTAATGGAGACCCCACTAAGCCTGCTTTGTGCTACATCTGCCAAACCAGGTCACCACCCTCCTCTGGGTCCATCACTGCCAATTCTCCATAAATTCAACCCACACAGACACGTACACAAATTGTAAGTATACAGTTCAACAAACCTTAAAAAGTGAACATGCCTGTGGGACCAAAGCCCAGATAAGAACCAGAACCTCATTGGCACCCAGAGTCTCCTTGCCCCACCTGCTGCCATTCCCCAGGGTCACGGCCTTCCTGGTGTCCCACCGGCAGATAGGTTTTGCCTGGTTTTGAACTTCATGCTCAGAACAAAATCACGCAGCTGAATCAACCATATCCAGCATCTCCTCTTGGATGTCACACCTGTGAGAGGCACGTGTCTCCCCCAGTAGCAGCAGGCATTCAACGGCATAGGACCCCCGGCTGAAGACACACAATGTACCCATTTTACTGCTCATGGACGTTCAGTTGTTTCCAGGGTTTTCCCTGTTTTAGGAACCATGCTGCTCTGGCACTTTGATTCTCTGCCATGGTCACTCATTGGATGGAGGGTCCACAGATGGAGACTGGACCGTGTCTGCTTTCGGTTCCCCCTTTCCTGTGCAGAACCAGGAGCTGCCCTCCCCCTCCGGGGTGTTGCCTGTCTCCACTCTGGTCCTAGGCCAGCCAGAGGATGGAATTCTCCGAATGTCTTCAGCAGGCTGGGCCCCAGGACTTGTGTAGTTTTCTCAGCAATGTAAAGGGTCACCTGGCTCCTTGTCATCAAGCCTTTGTGAGCAGGACCAGGTGACCCTGTTGAAGGAAGGTCGGGAAGAGAGAATCCTGTTTCACTCTGGACCAAAACTGTAGACCTGTGGTAACATCTATACTAGTTAGGAACTGTATTTAACTACAAGTAGCAGAGACCTAGGAAATAGTGGCTTAGATAAAATAGAGGTCTATTCTCACAGGTCCAAGAAGTCAGGTATTCCCAGGACAGGTGTGATAATTCTAGAGCACCATCGGTAACCCCCAATCCTTTCTGTTCTGCATATTTAGAGTTTGGCTCCATTCTCAAGGTCACAAAATGGCCTCTGGAGTGCCAGACATCATGTATATGTTCCAAGCAGGGAAAAAAGGGAAGAAAATAAGTGGTGCACATGTGCATGCATGCTAAGTTGCTTCAGTCATGTCCAACTCTCTGTGACCCTGTGGACTGTAGCCTGCAGGCTCTTCTGTCCATGGGATTTGCCAGGCAAGAATACTAGAGTGGCTTGCCATGTCCTCCTCCATGGGATCTTCCCCACACAGGGACTGAACCCGCATCTTGTCTCCTGCTTTGGCAGGTGGGTTCTTTACCACTAGCGCCACCTGGGAAGCCCAAGAGGAGCATACACAGCTCTTTACTGGAAGTTCCACCCAATAGCTTCTGCTTGTGTCTCTGGCTATCCTGCTTGCTAGGGAGGTGGAAAAGCAGTCTTAGCTGCTCACCTGGTCATCTTGGAAGAAGGGGAGATGAGACATTAGGCAGGTGACAAGCAGGCTGCTGCTCAACATCCAAGCCCTGTTTCCTTCTGCCTTCTGTGGTTCGTCCTCCTCCTTCACTGGAGGTACACAGAGCCCCTTGGGAATGCACGCGGTCTCGCCTCTCCTCGAGAACAGGGCTTATCATCCATAATCATGGGTGCTTTCCGAGATGAGGGATAAGAGCTGCTCTCTTACGGGGTCAGGTCAGTGGGCCTGAGCTCTGTGGGGGGATTGACGCCAGAGTCTCTGGCTGGTTCTGGAAGCAGTTCCCCATACCAACAATTGTTGATGTGAGTGGTTTATTGGGGAGAAGCCCCACCCCAGCCAAATGCTGCAGGAGGCTCAGGGTGCAAATTCCATCTTGGGGAAGTAGGTGGGGTCCGGCCCTCATGGGTCACTAGCTGGGGCCTTTGGGATGGGCTGGGGGAGGGTCACCCACAGGCTCCACCTAGGGAGGCCAGGCTGGGGTGCAGGAGTGAGACCTGTGAGGCGGGGGCACACATGGGCAGTTCAGGGGGTGCACGGGTCTGATGAAAGGGACCCAATAGGTGTAGGCAAGTGTCAACAGCATCCGCAGCACCCCTGAGAGGTCTGGGGGGGAAACAGAGGCCCAAGGAAGGGACAGGGCGTGTTCCGATGTCAGAGATGAGACGCTGTTCTGCCCTGAATGTCACCAAAGACCCAGGTTATGCCAGCACGTGCGTTCCTCTCTTGCTTAGGCCAGCTGTGTGCAAAGACCAAGCTAGCCCTCCAGATGGGGATGCCTGGCCCTCCAGACAGGGGTGGAGCACCTGGCCCAGGTGTTTCTCCTAGGATGAGTCTCAGACTCACCTGGTCACTGGCCCCCATGTCGTCACCAGAAAGCGGTCAATCTAAGACATGACCACAGCACCAGGGTGTGTAAACTTGGGGCCTCCTGAAGAATGGGCATGCAGAAAGGCAGGTGACCAGGCCTCTGGAGGGGCTCCAGGAGGAGACAGGCTAGTCTGCCAGCTGAACCCAGGGTTAACCAGCTTCTCTTTGGGAGGAAGGAGGTGACTCGCCACTGACACAGCCTGTGGTCAAGAAGGTGCCCCTGACAGCGGGCTCAGAGAGCTTGTGGGTCCCATTGCAGTGGAGGTAGGGGCTGTAGGTAGTTGCTTTGTGCACAGGCACATAGAGTTAGAGCCCCCACAAATCCCAGCTTCACTAGATTTTACCACTGATTGGCTGTGTGACCTTAGGCAAGTTAATAAACCTCTCTGGGCCTCCACTGCCTTAGAATGGAGGGTTTGGGAGGATTCGATAAGTTACTTTGATACTTGGCCCACAGCAGACTCCCACAGGGATGATGATGGTGGTGGTGATGGTTCAATGAGGAGCATCTGCAATTTCCTTCTTGGCCGTGGGAAAGGCTCACTGTTGCCTCCGTGGCAACTTCCTCCACCTGGGTCCCCTCCTGCCTCCCAGAGGAGCTGGACCCAGACAGCTGGGCTCCTAACACAGACCTCTTGCCCAGAGGACATGCCATGAATAGCCCTCCATGCAGGCCCACGCCCAGGAGCTAGTGCTGCTGTCTGCTCTGCTGTCTGCATGAAGCTCCTCCTGGATGCTGCCCACTGAGACTGTGTAGTCCAGGCAGCCTAGTGAACACTGTTCCCTCAGGAGCATCAGCATTCCTGGGCCACCCAGGTTCTCCAAGAACTCCTCCCCCGACACACACCTGCTTGTTATGGTATCCCTCACCAGTGGTCTTTTAACTCTACTTGCATACCTCCGAGGACAGGGGCTCATGACCTCTTAAGGTCACACCTCTAATCATTTGAAAGCTTGTCCGTGTCCTGAGCCAACACCCACCTCTCCACTGGTCTGGCTTTGCTTCCAGGGGGCAGTGAAAATCCTGCTGGTCCGTGAGAGCAGAAGCCCAGACAGTGTGACCACCCAGCAGTTACTACCTGTCCCCCAGCTGGTCTTGAACTGCTGGGCTGTGGACAGACCAGGCACAGCAATTCCTCCCCTCTTCTTCCTCCTCCTCTGCCCTTGAAGGCACCAGGCAGCTTCAAAACCTTTATGTGTCACGTGAACACAGTTACATAAATATTACGTGTGCATGATTTTAAGGATCATAAGTGATGAGATTTCAAGGTGACAAGATTCTTTGTCTTTCTTTTGGAGAAGATATTTGAATGCAGTGCTTTTTTGGGAAGGAGAGTGGGAGGCAGAGGTGGTTCTGTTTCAGAAACTTGCCTCTCCCAGGTCCTGGGCCCAGCTGGACACCTGCAGGGTGGATCAGGCTCACATCTGGGCATGCACTCCTGGCTATGCCCAGATGTGGGTGTCATGTTGCAAACACAGGCCATTTCTGATGCCAGCGAGGGGGCTTGTTCTGCCATGGGGGGCACACACACTTATGGGGGGGTCCTTAAGAAACAGGCCCCGGGCGGGGGTGGGGGGTGGGGTACAGGCGCCTCCCACACATACTTGCGCACAAGTATTCAGAGCAGCACAATTCACAGTAACCAAGAGGTGGAAGCAGGCAAAGGTCCATCCACAGACGAACCAAGTGTGGTCCATACCCGCGATGGAGCATTACTCCGCTTTAGAAAAAGAGGCGATGCCGACCCTGGTTCCAATGTGGATGAAGCTGAAGACATTATGGTGAGTGAAACACGCCAGACACAAAAGGACTAATATTGGGCTGCATGACCCACTTACATAAGACACCCAGAGCCCCAATCCATAGACACAGGAGGTGGTGCCCAAGGGCTGGGGAAGGGGTGGGGAGAGAGGGCTTAATGGGGACAGTTTCGCTTTGAGAAGATGAACAATTTCTGGAGGTGGAGGGTGGTGACGGTTGCACAACAACGTGAACACAACGCCACCCAGCTGCATACTTTAAAATTATTAAAATGGTAAATGCTACTGTTAAGAGTACTTAACGATAACAAAAATACTAACACAACAACCCCACCCCCGCCCCCCGACATAAACACACGATCACCCGGGGAGGCGCCTCTGCTGGGTGACTGGTCTGTGGGCGGAGTGCGTCTTCGCGTGTTTGCACGCCTCGGTGCAGGGCAAGTGCGCAACGCAGGCGTTTCGGAGGGAAACTGAGTCTGGGGGTGGGGGGTTGCGGCTGGGCCTGTCTCGGCGCTCCTTTCCGAGCCCGAGTCCATCGGGGGCCGGCCTCGAGGGAGGAGGACGGGGGGCTGCTTAGGCCCCCGGAGCAGACCGCCCCCTCGCAGGCGGATCAGATAGGAGGCTTGGCTCGAGCCTCAACATCAGGTAGGCCTAGCGGGGCAGGCACCGCACACGCCCTGCCCGCAAACGCTACCCTCCCGCCACAGCTGCCCCTGAGGCCACGCCGGCCCCCGAGGCCACGCCCGGCTGCGCGGCCGCCGAGAGGACGGGCGCCACCTGCCGGCGAGGAGGACGCTGCGCGGGTCGGGCGGGGCTTCCTCAGGCTGCCCGCGGATCTCCGCGCCCTGGGATGACAGCTTTATCTTCCAAGTCTGAGCCCAGAGCCCCCTCTGAAAGCCCGGCCGGGGTCGTTCCCAGCCCCCCAAACCCCAATCGCGGGGGCGGCGGGCCTCTGGGCCCCATCTCTGCTCCGTCCTCCAGTACGGCCTCATCCTACCCCGACCACATCTACCAAGACCCCATTTCCAGAAAGAGGTCACATCACCGGCCTGGGGATGTGAATTTGAATGCACGCTAGTGAACTCAGTAGAGCCTCTGATGTTTCCTCCTCCCGGGAGCCTTCCCCGACCGCCGGGACCAGCCACTGTCCTCCGAGCCGGACACCTGCGGTGTAGGCGGGGGTCTGCACTGGACTTGCCTCACCGCGCCCAACTCTGGGAAGGGGAGTCACAGCCTCATCCTTTTTTTTTTTTTTTGAAGACTGAACTGTAAAAATATGGAACGCTTCACGAATTTGCGTGTCATCCTTGCGCAGGGGCCATGCTAATCTTCTCTGTATCGTTCCAATTTTAGTATATGTGCTGCCGAAGCGAGCACTCATCCTTTTTTTAAATTGACTGTGCCTCGTGGCTTGTGGGATCTTAGCTGGAATAGAATCCTGGGCCCTCTGGTACTGGAAGCAAAGAGTTCTAAGCGCTGGACCGCCAGGGAACTCCCCAGTCCTGCACCATTCTTATGTGGCAGGAATGGGACCAGCCCCACGGGTGTATTCAAACTGCAACACGTTTTTTTTTTCTCTTTTGGACTATTTCAAATGGAATTCAGCATTCACAGGATGAACCCACAGAAAACTATCAGATCTCAGTGGTATGGCGTGTTTCATAAAGCAAATCTCAGTCTTTACCCAGATAGCTCAGTGAATGGCTATAGTTCAAATGGTTGAAAGCAAAACAGAAGGAACACTGTTGTCCTGGATGTTTTATTTAATTCTTGACCCTGCCAGCCAGCAATGTCAAAAACCATGTTCGAGATGGCTTTGCCCCCAGTGCTTATGGAAGTCAGGGAGGCCTGGGGCAGGGGAACAGATTTCTGCCCAAGCACTTATTGTATATGACCAGCCAGCAAATGGGTGTGGACCACGTAAGTAGCAAAATGGAAACATGCTCCTGAGATTAAAATGTTTTCAAAAGCGAATCAAATGCAGAAAGTGCTAAAAAGAAAGGTTACATCAGCACACTGTGCCACATTTGGGAAATGGGCGGGGTGTGACCTGTTGCTGAGCAACTGAACCTGGCCAGCAGGGAGGCCTTGGGCAAGCCCTCTGCTTCTTGTCATAAGAAGGAAAAAAAAAGCTTTTATTCAAAGTAGATGACATCTGGTTACACAGAACAACAACCATTAATATCACTCACCCGTGTCTGTCACTGGCCCTCTGTCCTCATTAAAACCCCCATAAAATGGCAGCAAAACCCTGGTTCCCTGGTGAACACGGCACCCTAAGACCTCCACTGCTGGTGTTCAGGAACTTTCCAACTTCAGGCTTTAAAAATGACACTCAAGGACCTCCCTGGTGGTTCAAATGGTTAGGAATCCACTTGCCCATGCAAGGCACGTGGGTTTGATCCCTGGTCCAGGAAGATCCCACGTGCCTCTCAGGGCCACAACTAGTGAAGTCCATGCAATCTCAAGCCGCACCAAGAGAGGCCACCCAGTGAGAAGCCTGCGCACTGCAACTAGGGAAAGCACGTGTGCAGCAGTGAAGACCCAGAACACCCCCCAAAATTAATACTTTTAAAAAATGACACTCAAGTGTAGGTTTAAAACTTTGCCTGTATTTTGGATCACTTCTTCTGTATGGGCCCTTGGAAGTGGAATTCCTAAGTCAAAGGGAAAAATAATTTTTAAGTTTTTTGATGAGAGATTTCAAACTGGTGGCTGCAGAGCCATTTTGTCTTCCAGCTGAGTCTGATTTGTTGCTGTTGTTTAGTTACTCAGTCGTTTCCGACTGTTTGCGACACCGTGGACTGTAGCACACCAGGCTGCCCTCTCCTTTACTATCTCCCGGAGCTTGCTCAAACTCATGTCCATTGAGTCTGATTTGCCCCATGCAAATTTTTTTAATTCATGTCAACGTTTCAAAGAAAGAGGAAAAAAGAATAAAAGAATAAAGATTTCCCATTGGAATTCAGATTTCCAGCTTGTCTTAGAAAAGCAGAGCTACCCAATCAATCAATGTAATACATCACATTAATAGAACAAAGGGAAAAAGCCATATGGTGATCTCAACTGATACAGAAAACACATTTCACAAAAGCCAGCGCCCCTTAGGATAAGACACTCACCAAACTGGGAAGAGAGGAAACATCCTCGGTGGGATAAAGGACATCATACTCAGCGGAAAAGACTGAATGCTTCCCCCTAAGACAGGAGCAAGATTAGAATGCTGGCCCTTACCACAGCTGTTCAGTGTAGTGGTGGAATCCTTGCCAGAGCAATTAGACCAAAGAAAGAAAGAAAGAAACAAAAATCATCAAAACTGGAAAGGAAGAAGTAAAATATCTCTGTTCCCAGATGACATGACCTTTGTTGTTGCTGTTGTCTAATCGCTCAGTCATGTTTGACTCTTTGTGACCGCATGGACTGTAGGACTGTATCCCGCCAGGCTTCTCTGTCCATGGGATTTCCCAGGCAAGACTACTGGAGTGAGTTGCCATTTTCTCCTCCAGGGGATCTTCCCAAACTAGGGGTTGAACCCAGGTCTCCGGCATTCACAGGCAGATTCCTTACCAGTAAGCTACTAGGGAAGCCCCTGATGTGACCTTACATACAGAGAATTCAAAGAATCCACTGAGTAACTATTAGTGCTAGTCAATGAATTTAGCAAAGTTGCCAGGTACAGGATCAACACACAAAAATCAGCTGTATTTCTATACACTAGCAACGAGCAATCCAAGAAGGAAATTAAGAAAATAATTCTACTCACAATGGCATTCAAAAGAATAATACTTTGGAATAAATTTAACCAAGGAGGTGAAAGACTTGTACACTGAAAACTACAAAATATTGCTGAAAGAAATGAAAGAAGACATAAATACATGGAAAAACATCTTGTGTTTACAGATTGGAAGACTTCATATTGTTAAGATGCAATACTACCCAAAGCAAATAAATAGATTCAAATCCCAATGGCTTTTTTTTTTTTTTTAAAGAAATAGAAAAACTGATCCTAAAATGTATATGGAATTGCAAGGGACCCTGAACAGCCAAAACAATCCAGAGTAGAAAAAGATATCTGCAAAAGTCTTATGTGCATGCTCAGTCGTGTCCGATTCTTTATGACCCTGTGGACTGTAGCCCGCCAGTCTCCTCTGTCCACGGAATTCTCCAAGCAAGAATACTGGAGCAGGTTACTATTTCCTTCTCCAGGGGATCTTCCCAACCCAGGGATCGAACCCAGGTCTTCTGAGTCTCCTCCATTGCAGGCAGATTCTTTTACCACTGAGCTATCAGGGAAGTCTCAGATCAGAATACAAGAAGAACTCCTACAAGTCAATAACAAAAAGGCAAATATCCCAATTTTTAAAATGGGCATAGGACCTGACTGGAGATTTCCCCCAGAATATATAAATGGCCAACAAGCACATGAACATATGAAAGTGTATGTAATGTCATTAAGGAGTCAAGTTGAAACCACAATGAAATGTACCCACTAGGATAGTTATAGTTTGCTTTTGAAGGGAAAATAGTAAGTAAGTGTTGGCAACAATGTGGAAAAATGAGAACTCTTCATTGCTGATAGGAATGTAAAATGGTGCAGCCACTGTGGAAATAGTTTGACAGTTTTCCAAAAAGTGAAACAGAATTGCCACTTGACCCCACATTTCCACTCCTAGGTATACACCCAAAAGGACTGAAAGCAAATACTCATAGGAAGTGTTCACAGCAGCATTATCCAGAGCGGCCGAAAGGTGGAAACCCCTACATGCCAATCAATTGATGAATGGGTAAACAAATGTGGTCAGTCCGTACACTGGAATATTATTCAATCATGAAAAGGAATGGAGAACTGATTCTTCCTACAATATGACAATATGAATAAACCTTAAAACTTCATCCTAAGGAGAGAAGCCAGACTTGACAATCATGTATTGCATGGCTCTGTTTATATGAAAAGGTAACAGAGACAGAAAGCAGACTTGTGGTTGCTGGGAGCTAGGGGGAGTGGGAGGGGTGCACAGGTGGTGACAGGGTCTCCTCCCGAGGTGACAGAACATTCTGGAACTAGATTCAGCAGACAGGAGCACCGCAGGTGAGTGTGCTGAACGCCACAGATATGCACACTTGAAAATGGCTAAAATGTGGAAAAGGAAATGGCAACTCACTGCAGTATTCTTGCCTGGAAAAGTCCATGGACAGAGGAGCCTGGCGGGCTGCAGTCCATGGGGTTACATGACTGAGCTTGTGTGCACAAGGGTGGAAGGAGATGGGTTGGTAGCAATAAAGTGGTAGAACTAAAAAAAAAAAAAGAAAGAAAGAAAATGGCTAAAATGGTAGATTGTACCTCAATGAAAAGTTTAAAAGCCAGATGGCCTGGCTCCGGGCCCCAGCCGTTGGAGACCAGATCACCTTCTTCCACCCGAGGATGGAAGAGAGACATTCTCAGACAACTGGGCAGTCCCAACCCTTTGGTGGGGGCAGAGGGGAGTCAAGAATGTGAGAACTGGGGGGAGACACAGGCAGCCCCGAGCACCATCCATCCACAGGGACTTGTGTGGTCAGAGATGAATTGTCTATCAGTCTGAGTATAGCCACCGGCCACTTGGTGTCCAGCACATCAGGAAACTGAGATGCTGAATTTTTCACTTTACTTAATTGGAATGGAAGTGTAAATCCCACAGGACTTCAGGGGCTGTGCTGACGCTGGTTGCGTTCCTGTGCTGCCCCACCTGGTGGCTCCCCTCCGTGGCCCCGCCCAGCAGCAGGGCCTGAGAGCCTCTGGGTCCGCTCATCACCCTGCCCCAGCAGGCAGGTCTTCCCAGCCCACTGACATTATCACTCTGCTTGCCCACGCGCCCCGCTCTCTGTGGCCCCTGAGGTGTCTGGTCTCCCCATAGCTGCGCCTCTCGTGGCAGGACCACGGGGGCCTGGCTAGGAGGCAACCCACAGCCCTGCAGGTACTCCTACCAGACAGCACCCGCCTTTCCTAGCGGGAGCCCAGAATACTCAGGTTGCTAATTTGAACCCAAATAGTGAAGTTCTCTCTCTCGCCTCTTTAGGCACTTATTCTGTAATTTCAGTTTTCAAAAACAAAACCCTCCTGCCTGCAAAGCTCGTAGATGGCCCTGAGACCTGCCTCGTAAAACAAATGGGTCTCCTTGTGGTTTTACGGTTTCATAATCACCCCACGTAGCAGTGGTGCATTTCCGAGGGAAGCTGGCCCAGAGCCGCAGGTGAAGGGGCACGAAGGCGGAGCGTTTAGACCAGCGAGTGAGCTGAACCCCTGGACAGCGTTGTCTGTGGGTTCCTGGTCTTAAACCAGACAAATGCACACTCGCATTTACTGTTCTGCCTGTCAGGTGCTAGGGGTATAAGGACGAACAAACAGAGAAACTTATTAATTCATTCAGCAAGCATTTATGGCTTCCTGTGTGCCAGAAACTGGGTGTATTAGTCAACATTCTCCAGAGAAAGAGAACCAATAGAATTGAGAAATATGTACATGTGTATGTATCCTACTCATATGGATATGCAAAGAACCTAGAATATTCAAAATAACTCTGAAAAATAGCAAAGTTGGAGAATGGACACTAGCTGGTTTAAAACTACAGTGAAAAGGAGAGTGTGGCATTGGTGTCCAGCAGACAGTTAGGTCAATGGTACAAAACAGAAAGTCTAGAAATAGACCCACGGGTCTGAACAAGTGAATTTCAACAAAGGCGCAAAGGAAACTCAGTGAAGAAAGGCTAGTCTTTCAACAAATGGTGCTGGAACAATTGAAGTCTGTATTCGGAAAAAAAAAAGAACTTAGATTTATACATAAAAATTAATAGGGGGAGGGACAGATTGGGAACTTGGGAATGACATGTACATATTGCTATATTTAAAATAGATAATCAGACCTACTGTTAATAAGTAAATAAACAAATTTAATACAAAATATTGCTAATACACTGTATACAAAAATCAACACAAAAGGGAACACGGACCTTGATGTAAAACCTAAAAGTACAAAACTTCTAGAAAAATATATGAGAAAATCTTAGTTAAGCAAAGACTTTAGACACGATACCAAAAGCACCATAAAAGAAAAAAAAAATCAACAGTTGAACAAAGGCCTAGAAGGTTTTAATATTCAGAGCCATGCAAGAAATAATTGATGAAATCCCCAGAGGGGCACTGTTTACAACTGGTTGTGTCTGCTCTGTATTTTTCTGACCAGCTTTCTCTGAACAAGCCCAGCGATGCCTTGTCCCATCCTGGAGGTAACCTTTCTTGTAGTTTGGTTTCTGCATTTTCAGCCCAGCTTTTGCAGTTTACACCTGGGTGTAAGTGCACCACATATTATTTGGGGTCTGTGTTTAACATTCACACCAATTAAGCCACTTTTCTTCAGACCTCAGGTGACACACAGGATCTACTTCTTCCTGCTGTGTAGCATCCCACTGTCAGGATGTGTCGAGTCTTATTTATCCAGGTCCCTGTTGTTGCCTCAGGCAGAGTCTGGGCAGGAGAGGGACAGATGGGGACTTACAGCTGGAGCAGCCAAAACAAGGAGTTGAATGAATGTGGGCGGGGCTGGCCAGAGCTGCACCCTCACACCCTCCCAAGTCTCTGCTTTCGAACACCCTTGCAGGGACCATTGTTCTCAAGGAGGGGGTTGTGCAGAAGCTCCTCCAAGGACGCCACGAGGTCTGACTCTGCATTACCCCAGGTAGTTCTTTTTTCTTTTTTAGTTCTACCACTTTATTGCTACCAGCCCATCTCCCTCCACCCTTGTGCACACATGCTCAGTCATGTAACCCCATGGACTGCAGCCCGCCAGGCTCCTCTGTCCATGGACTTTTCCAGGCAAGAATACTGCAGTGGGTTGCCATTTCCTTCTCCATACCCTGGGTAGTTCCACCCAAGAAGGTGTGTGTGCCTGTGCATGTGTCTGTGTGTGTACGTGTGTCTCTGTGTGTATGCACATGTCTCTGTGTGTATGCACACATGTGCATTTGTGTGCAGGCTCAGTTGTGTCTGACTCTGCGTAGGATGACTATTTTGACCTACAAATGAAGGCACCTCACAAAGGAATTTACGCTGAGTCACCTCCTGGAGGGTCACCAGGAGGACTTTGTGGGGCTTCCTTTTCCTTTTTTGGCCCAGCCATGCAGTTTGCAGGATCTCAGTTCCCTGACCCGGGATAGATCTCAGGCCCTCTGCGGTGGACACGCTGAATCCTCACCACTGGATGGCCAGGCAAGCCCCACCATGGGGTTTTCTTTACATAGTTCTGTCAGCCTGACCCCCTTGAGCCCCTACAATCCAGAGTGACGGAGGACAGAATCCTGGGTGCAGACTCAGCCCTGGCCCTTGTGAGCATGACTCTACTTCTGTCTCTTCACTGGTGGCTGGGGCATCACAGCTGGAGCCAACCACCCAGAGAGAACCAGCTGGGGGGCAGGGGTAGGGGCGGGGCCCTGGCCCCGCCCTCAGAAACACTTCTCTTCTGTACAAAGAACAAAAGTGCCCACCTTTCTCTCACTTCCTTTTTGGGGCCTGGGCGGTTGGCCTGTGAGTGGCCAGCTGCTATTTTTGGGTCTTGGCTCCTCCGTGTGAAACCCTAGTCCCTCCACAGAAGAAGGGGGGGCACCAGGTGACCTTGCCCTTGGTCTGGGGTGCAGTCGGCACAGGTGCAGCGGTCAATGCTCAGAGTGACACGCACTTTGGCAGGCCAGGCGGGTTCCACGGGTAGGTTTCCTAGCAGATAAGCGCCGAGAGTGATATTTATAGCTGCTCAAATCAGAGGGCCTGCCGTGGGACCACACCATCCCCTCCCCTGGTTTTGATGGAAGGAAGACAGGCCCAGGATATGGAAAGCCTGGACTGAGGTCACACAGAGAGCCTAGGACTCCTCCTGGGGGGCAGGGCTGCCTGTCTGGAGCAGGATGGGTTTTCTTGGACCGGGGCCTCTCCCCCACCCACCCCCACCCCCATCCCACCCCCACCTCCGTGCTTCCAGTGGGCGAGGCTGAGCCACAGGGGAGCAGGGCCAGGGCCGTGCGCAGTCTGGGGTCCTGGGGTCTGCATCAGGGCAGACGGGGGCTGCCCCCCTCCCCGGCCCCCCGCCCCTCTGTGGCAGCCCTCTGTAGTCTTTTCTTCTGCACCATCTGGGCTGCTTTCTGGCTTCACTGTGACCCGATTTCACTGGAATGAAAGTGGCCATGTGGGGCCTGTGCCACGAACCAGACACAGTCAGGGCTGTCCTCCTGGAGGAGTGAGGTTCAGACAGAGCTTTGCAGGAGCCAGTGGGTCACCCGAGCAGGTACCTGGGCAAAGGGCTTTCCAGTCCAAGAGAACCCCATAGGCAAAGGCCCAGGAGGGAAACTGGGTGTGGGGTGGTGGGCTCTAAGAAGGAGGGACTCAGTCTCCCAGGCAGGGGGTTCTGGGCAGAGAAGGACAAAGCTGTGTCCTGAGCTGTCGATTGCACTGGTCCCAGGCGGGGTCACAGGATGAGGGGCACAGGCAGGAGTGGCCAGTGTGGAAGCCACCTGGCCAGGCCAGGTGAGGGGGTGGCTTGGAGGAGGCAGGGCAGAGGCCAGAGTGGTCGTCTCAATATCACCTTGAAGGGACCCCTGCGCCTTCAATGGATGGGGGTGTGGAGGGCAGCGGGGAGTTGGAGCCTGTGAGTGCTATGCGTGCAGCACCGGGCTGACCGCTGGCTGTGCCATCCCCCGGATTCCCACTCAGCACCCAGCAGTCTGCCCGGTGAGGGCTCAGGAGTGGCGGTTCCGATGGTGACGAGACCAGGGCTGCTGCTTACAGAGATCGGGGGCAAGTCTCCTTCTTCTCCACGCCCCCCTTCTTCCTGAGTCAGATGCAGGGCTGCTGGACAGGCATTTCCGGAGCGTCTCCTCCTGCTGCTCCCCCAGGACACAAGTGAACCAGCCCAGGTCCCTTCCAAGGACACAGGAGATGACATCTCAGGGCTGAAACAGGAGGCCGAGTGGGGCTGGGGCCGGAGACTTAGGGGTGCACCCGAGCTCTGTTGGCCGGGAGAGGCATCCCGTGCCCATGGTGGAGCTGATGCACAAAGGAAGTTGTGCATCAGGCAGGCGGAGGGAGGGAGGGAAGAATGTTTCCAGCAGAAGGAACAGCGTGTGCGAGGACCCTGAGCCAGCACAGGATGTGGCCGGTGAGGGACTAAAGGGTTTGCAGGCAGAGAAGTGCTGACTGGTGGGCCAGGGTGACACAGGTGTTCGGCGTGGTTATGAAATGTGTGGTTGTGACATAGGCGTGGGGGGTGGTGGTGACACAGATGTGCTTGTGACACAGGTATGCCATTTCTGCTCCTCTCCCTAGCATGGTTCCCAGGAGGGTCTCCTGGTACCACTAACCCAGGCGGAGAGCCTTGTGGAGATGGAGTGGGTGCTGGCCTTGCCCCGCCCTGGGTGTCAGCCACCCTGAGCCAGGAGGGGCCCCGGGCGGGGCAGTGGAGACTGGGGGCAGAACCCTGTGCCTTTCTGCTGTGGGCCCAGCTGCAGTCCCCATCACCTGAGAGGATGGTGGGTGGGAAGCTGGCTCATAAAGCCTCCTGAGGGGGTGGGAGTGTGAACTCTGGGATTCAGAGCATCCTGACCCCAGCGGTGTCATTCCTGGAAGAAAGATTCAGGGTTCATCCTCTTGGGACAAGTGAAACCCACATTTGGTCCCCCCCACCCCCAGCCCACTGGGCCACAGCGGCTTCCCTGTGGATTCTAGGGAAGGGAGGGTCACTCCTGGGGAAGAGCTTAAGGCCTTCATTTCACCTGTCTTCACCGCCCACTTTACAGACTAGGAAACTTGAGGCTCAGAGAAGGGACACATTGGCTCAAAGCAGGGCCTGGATGTCTGTGCAACGCCGTCCTTGCTGGGGATGGGGCCAAGGACTTAGGCCTCCCCGGAGCTCGAGTTTTCACTCCCAGGTAAGCTCTGCAGCAAAGGAACGTTTGCACAGCTGTTTGTAATAACCCTGAACTGAACTTCCCAACGTCCATCAGCCTGAGGATGCGGTGGGTGACCCACAGCAACACACACGACACAGGCAGAGTGGGGGCCACACCGACAAGCACAAACGGTCCCCGAGGGCTTCTCACCAAGGTCAAGATCAGGCAAAACGAGCCTGGGGTAGGTGACCCGACGCGAGGGAACGGCCCTGGGCTTCTGGGGGCCAGAAACCATCAGCCCAGGTCCAGGGAGCCAGACACTGGAACTCTGTGTCACCCTCGGCACCAGAGCCCGGAATCAACAAAGACTGGGAGGCGGGGAGGAGACCCAGGAGGCCAGGGCAGCTTGAGGAGGACCTCGTTCAGTTCCGGGCCAGCTTCGTGCTTCTTCTCACACAGGACATCCTCCAGTTCGGGGGCCATGGACAAGTCCTCGCTGAGGCACCACCGCCTTCCATGTCAGGAGGGCCGGGTATCACCTTCTCACCAAGGACCCACTTCGCTGGTCTCCTTCCTCTGGCGAGTCTCCACTCGCTGGTCTCCTTCCTCTCCCTCCACCCAGCCGAACCCCAAGGAGGCAAATGCGCGAGCATCTTTTGCTCTTAATTTTCAGCCTTTTCGTCCTTCCTTTATTCACTCGACATGTGCATACTGTGCTCAGAGCTCACCGCTGGGCTGAGGACCAGTCCCCGCTCTGCTGCCCTTCCCAGCCTCCTTTCCCACCTAGGACCTGGGCGGAGGCACCTGCTCCTGGAGCCCTGCTGCTGGGGGTCGAGGAGGGGCCTGGAAACGTCTCCCCCAATACCATGTGTGAAACAGAGGGCTGGGGAAGCGGCCAGGAGGGAGTGGGGAGAGCAGTTCCTCCTGCTCCCAAACTCGAGACACAACCAGGTGTCTGGAGCCTTGCACTCTGTCCCCCCACCTGGCTACAACCTGGTCCAAAAACTACAAGAAACTGGGAGACTACCACCCCCCTCTCCTTCCTGAGCTGCCCTGGGGAGGAGTACTGGACAGCCTTCTGACCCAGAAATCCTGTTTAGAAAGCTGGGAACTATTTGTAAGGCTGGACTTTTTCATTTACAAACCATTTCTATGCTCACAGCTCAGGGGAGGGGAAGCAAAGCTCGAGCCATTTTCTCCCCTCTGGGAGTGTTGGGCAGGTGGAAGGGGCTGTGTGGAGGGAAAGGTTTGGGGCTGGAGGCAGCAAGCTTACCAGTTCTGTGACCTTAGGCAGGTGGGTGCACCTCTCTGACCCTCTGTGTCCTCTTTAGCAAAACAGGATAATAAATACAAGCATTTCTAAGTGGATCAAATAAGGTCTGACTAGGTAAAGTGCCTGGTGCATGGTGAGCCATGGGTGGCAAGTGCTATTATTAATAGAAATGTGAAAGCCTTATGAGCTGAGCATAAGCACACTACCTCCACAGGCCCACGTGATGGTGGCTCCAAGGGCTCCCCTGGTCACTAACACAGCATCTCCTCTGGCCTCGGGGGCCCAGCTGCACTCCCTAGGCCCCCTCCTCCCCCATGAGTGATCACAGGCCTTCTCTCAATGGCCACTGAGCACGTGTGCATAGCCTCACCAGCAATCGGGAAATTAAAGCCACAACATACACTTGTCACATGTGAGGTTACCAAAAAAATCTAAACAAATTTGCCTGCACAGAAAGAGACACAGAGGAATGAGGAAGGTTGCCCATCGTCACAGGGAGTGAGTAGGACGTCAACAGTCACTGAAATCGGGATGTGTAGACCTCAATGTCTGAGGTCCTGCTGGACAACACCCACCCCCCAGAGAGATGCTTGTGTGTTGGCACAAACAGATTACACAGGTATCCCTGGGATGCCGCTGCTTATAACACCAAGGAATGAGAAACAACCTAGGTGTTCCTCCTCTGCAGACAGACGGGGTGTGGGGTGGTGAAAAAGACCACACCAGGACCACACTAGCAACACATCAGGGCCACACCAGGCACACACCAGGTCCACACCAGCAACACACCAGGAACACATCAGGTCCACACCAGGAACAAACCAGGCACACACCAGGACCACACCAAGAACATACCAGGAACATACTAGGCACACACCAGGTCTACACCAGGAACACCCTAGGTCCACACCAGGAATGCACTAACCATGTGTGCACTAATTCGAGTTGATTGCAACAATGGGTTAAAACATGATGATATATACAGAGTTCTATTTATACAAAACATTTTAAAATAACATGCAAATAGTGCTGTGTACTGTAAGTTCAGAGATAAACACATTCTTTTGAAGGTATAAAAATAACCCTGGAGGACAGAGCCGTGTTGTTGAGGGTGGTTCCTCCTGGTGAGGGGAGGAGTCAGGTGGGGGCAGGCAGCTTCAGAGCTTTCACCGTAATCTTTTCTTTTTTGAAAGAAAAACTTGAAGGCGGATATGTCAACCTTATAACGTGATTCTGGGTGGTGAAAGTACAGGTTTTGTTATATTATTCATTGTTATTTTCTATATTGTTTTCATCAAAGGAAACAAAACAAAGCTCTCCTTCACAAGAGAACACAGTCTAGGAAACAGGGGAGCAAAGACAGCTTTGGAAAGCCATCAGTGAAAGCTGCAGCCATCACCTGCAGTGGCTGGGGACCAGGACGCACGGGGCGCTAAAGCATCAGCCACAGGTGACTGCTTGGGTGTGCGGGGGCCTTTACATGGGGACATCTGGCCCCGTAAGTGTCATGCGAGGTGGGTGAGCTGACACAGGGCTCCACTTGATGAGATGCAATAGGAAGGACACTCCTCACCTGGAGGTCTTCTCAAAACGTGTGGCCCGACCCAGGGGAGCCCACAGAGACACTGTTCAGCGTTCAGGACTCACAGAAGGAAGAGGAGGACAGAATCAAACCAGGCAGGGAGGGGCAAGCAGAGAGGAGGCTGCAGGGCACTCCATGGGACATGCGACAGAAGACGGGAAAAGAAGAGAGCAAAGAAGATGAAAGAGCAAAAGGGAGGGAATGATGCTAGGAGAAAAAGGACCTGAGACAAACCAACAGCAGGCATGATCCTCGCTGGATCCTGAATCACAGGAAGCAGGCATGGGACTTCCCTGGTAGTCCAGTGGTTAGGAATCTGTCTGCCAATGCAGGGGACATGGGTTTGATCCCTGGTCTGGAAAGATCCCACGTGCTGCAGGGCAACTAAGCCAGTGAGCCACAGCTACTGAGCCCACACTCTGCAACGAGTCGCCACCGCAATGAGAAGCCAGCACACCACAACTGGAGAGTAACCCCCACTTGCTGCAACTAGAGAAAGCCCTCCCAGCAACAAAGGCCCAGCGCAGCCAAAAATACAATAAACAAATAAAAATTAAAAAAAAAAAAAAGGAAGCAGCCAGGAAAGCTTCTTAGGACAACTGGGAACCTTAAATGTGGATGAGGTTTTAGATGATGCCTTTGAATTATCACTGATTTTCTTAGCCATGGACACGACAGTCTGTGTGCAAGAAGGTCCACTTCTCTGGAGACGCCTGTGAGGTGTCTAAAAGCACCATCCTAAGGTCAGCAGAAGGTACCAGTGGAAACCAACTGTGGATGGCAGACCCTGCCGTGAACAGGGCTCAGCCCCTGCAGGTCCCAGGGGTATTCATCTCACCCCACTTTTAACCTTTCTCTGACGTTTGAAGTTCTCATAATAAAAAGTTTTGAGGGGAAATTTTTTTTTAATGGAAAATAAGTCTTTCCACAAAGAGCTGGGAATTCACTATAAAGAAACCACTGTTTGCTTCTTCGAAGTGGGTTTTGCTAAAATGCCGGCCTCCAGCATTTCTGAGAAATTAGCACAAACTGTAGCAAAGAGGAAATTCAGCACCTCTGAGTCGGGTATGTAAATTGAATCATGAAAATCAGGGCTTTCGCTGCATTTCTAAGAAATGTCCTTTTTTGGATACTCTTGCTTTTGTCTTCCCCTGGGACTCTCTCAGAGCGGGTTGGGCCTCCAGGCCTGGGGTGGGGGGCTGGGGGCGGGCGGCAGACAGTGCTGGGGAAGTGGTAGCCACCAGACCCTGGGGGGCCGACCGACACCACTTTAGGGGCTGGGACCTCAGGGCCCAAACCTCAAACGCACATGTGGACAGTGGAGCCATCTCGCTGGAACATTCCGTCTGGCTGAGTAATTCCACCTAAGGAACTCAAGCCTTAGCATGAGACACAGAAAAGGTAAAACACATGTGCAATGAAGACGGGACATTTAGAACAGAGCCTGCAAAGCTATTTTATTTTCCCAGATGAGCACAGAAGAGCTTATCTAAAAAGACAAGGACTTGATTGATAGGATGTATTAGGTGGGGAAAGAACCCTGTTAACAGTGTTTAATCTGCAAGAAAAAAATGTGTGGGGAATGACGAGGCAAAATCCATCACCTGGTGAAACGTGCATCCAGGTTCTGCCGGAGGCCAAGGGTCAGCGCACTGGCCATGGCAGAGCCTGCTGTCCTGCTTGGCAGGAGAGGCCCTTCCTGCACAGGTTCAGGTTACCTTTACCATATTCTATCTTAACTGTTTAAGGACACAGTGGAGTGGAACCAGCTCCAAACCCTGAGGTTACCCTGTCTTTGCTCCAGTTCTAGAACTCTCACGTCCCCTTGATGGTGGAGCTTAAAATTAGAATCCTGAGTCTCCCCTGAGACACTGAGAAAGGGCTGCTTTCAGAATGAGGAGCAGAAATCTTGGCACCTGCTCTGAGGGCTCCTAGCACAGGGAGAGTCACACGGAAGTGCAGTTCCTGCTTGGGGGGTGACAGTCCCTGCTGGGGGGGTAGTTTCTGCTGGGGGGTGGAAATCACACAATGGGCAGTTCCTGCTGGGGGGTTAGTTTCTGCTGGGGAGGAGTCACACAGTGGGGCAGTTCCTGCTGGGGGGGAGTCACACAGGGGGTGGTTCCTGCTGGGGGGGTAGTTTCTGCTGGGGGAATCACACAGGGGGGTAGTTCTTGCTGGGGGGGGAATCACACAATGGGCAGTTCCTGCTGGGGGGGGTAGTTTCTGCTGGGGCGGAGTCACATGGGGGGGGCAGTTCCTGCTGGGGGGGTAGTTCCTGCTGGGGAGGAGTCATACAGGGGGCAGTTCCTGCTGGGGGTTAGTTCCTGCTGGGGGGAATCACACAGGGGGCAATTCCTGTTGGGAGGGTAGTTCTTACTGAGGGGAAGTCACACAAGGGGCAGTTCCTACTGGGGGTGCAGTGCCTGCTGGAGGGGCAGTTCCTGCTATGGGGGGAGTCACACAGGGGGCAGTTCCTGCTGTGGGAGCAGTTCCCACTTTGGGGGGAGTCACACGGGGGGGACAGTTTCTGCTGGGGGGGAGTCACACAGGGGGTCATCCCTGCTTCGGGGGGCTGTGGCGGGGGAGGGGTCTCACAGGCTGCCGTCCTATATGAGCTTCATGTTCATTGTTTGGGCAGAAGAAGATGAGGCTCCCTGAGATTCCCAAAGGCCCCCCCCCCCCCAGCTTGTTCTGTCTGGTGTAATAAAATCTAACCTTGAGCAAAGAGGCTGGAAGAAAGAAGTGGCGATCGTATTTGTAGGTTCCCTGGCCAGGAGCAGACATGATGAGTCTGTGGTAGAGTCAGAATAAGGGCTATTCTGGGCTGCCTGTGAGGGGGAGGGAGGCCTTCTGGGGGCTGCAAATGTTTCAGGTCTGGATCTGGGGAGCATTTCCTGGGTTTGCCCCCTGGTAAGTAGTTGCTGGCCTGCCTGCTGAGAATATTGTATTTTATTGCATGTAAATGACACCTCCAATTAAAGAAAAGAGAGTCAACAAAACCCATTGCTTGTAAACAGTGTTTGAACAAAAGCATTAACAAGCTGTGATCAGCAGTGATACCGGTGTTGGGGACCTGAGACTTCAGCTCTCATTGCCCAGAACCAAGGTGGATCTTGTTTTTCATTTCATGCGTAACTTTGCTGGTGTTAGAACTCCAACGGACGAGACCGTGTGTGCCCATAGAGACAGCAGTTGGTGCAATGGGTCTGTTCCCGGAGGTACCATCTGCTCACTCCTGGGAGCCAGCTTCTCTGTGAAGTGGTGAGAGCCCCAGCCCTGGGGGTGTGCAAGTGGGTAAGGAGGCCTGCTTGTCTTTGTTTCACTGAAAGGCCTCTTACTGCAAGAATCATGCTGCAAACTACTTTTTTTCACTCAACCATCGGCCTTAACAATCTCTCCACATGCCCGGGTACAGACTTGTCTCACTCTTTATGATGGCTGCGTTGTGTTCTAGGTTGTGCCTGTGAGCCTTATGTGCTTGGCCATTGCTGCCTGGTGGGTATTGGTGCGGTTTCCACGACAACCATTCTCTGCTGGGCACGCTCCATGGGTGCCTGTGGCCCCTGGAGAAGAGCTCCTGGGTCATGCATCAGGCGTAGGTTCTCCATGTTACCGGATGTGGACATACACATCAGAAGTACCATCTGTGTTGCCATCCACACAGAGGTACCAACACACTCTCTCCCGTGGGCCGGGGCTCGTGCTTCCCCAGATTTTTTCCAGTCTCCATGTCAGTACACTTTAAGACTTTGTCATCTGGGGGGATGAAAATTGACACCGACAGGGACCGCGGTGCTTGTCCCAGACGCTGGGCCCTGAGAACCACCCTGAGGCCTGACGGTGCACTCAGCCCCTTCTCATCGCCACCTGTGACCTGTGAACCAGGGGCTGCCTTTACACCCACTTAACAGAGGGGGAAACAGAGGCACAGATAAGTTAACTACTAAATTGCCACCATGGCTTCCTGCTGGGAGGTGGCTGAGCCAAGACCCCAGCCCAGTCTGTCCGCCTCTAGTTCAGCCTCACAACTGCTCTGCTGGGAGTCAGGTCAGGGCTTGGGAAGCACAGAGAATCATAATTCACCTGACCTGGGGGCAGTCAGGGATGACTTCCTGAAGGAGGTGGGCCTGAAGAAGGAAGAGGAGGAGATGACCGGGCAATGAAAGAGAACAGGGTTGCTGAGAAAGAGGGCTGGGCCACCCTGCTGCGGCATAGCATGTACAGTGCACCCAGGGGCTCGGCAGAGAGCACTCAGGGCTCCTGGAGCATCAGGCGAGTCCACCCCCTTGAATGAGACAGACAGCGCAGGTGCGGCAGGAGGGAGCCGCTGATTTACATCCTATAGGTGGGGGGAAAACCCAGGAAGTACAGCCGGGCACTAACCAAATCTGGGCTAAGAATAAACGTCCTGAGTAATGAGTGGCCTGGGCCGGAGAAGGCAAGGTGGCCGCAGCCTGGCGGGCCAGGAGGAGCCGAGTAAGTAGCCGGGAAGGTGGTGCGGGGAGGGGAGTTGCGAGGGGGTTTGGCTGGGGGCCCCGTGTGGCCTTGGGGGTGCAGGGGGAATGGCACCTATGGCAGATGGATGAGCTCCGGTCTTCCTACACACCTGCATGTGGAGTGCCTAGAGACTGGGGGCCCAGGGTGGGGGCTGGCCTTGCTTTCCAGGGCAGCAGCCACAAGGCCGGAGGGTTAGCCACATGGGCAGGAAGTCCCTCTACTGCCCAGGACCCAGAGCCGGGTGGGCCAGGACATATTTAAGATATTCTATGTTGAAGTCAACACATGCAAAAGTAGGAGAGCTTAAGGAGCCTCCAACAAACGTGGCCCGGCATGTGCTTTCCAGGACTGCTGGGCCCTGCTGAGGCCTTCAAAGGCCACCATGGTTTTGATCTGTAAATACCTCTGGATCTCTCTCTCTCTCTTTTTTTTTTTTTTTAGTTCTACCACTTTATTGCTACCAACCCATCTCCCTCCATCCTCATGCTCACATGCTCAGTCATGTAACCCCATGGACTGCAGCCTGCCAGGCTCCTCTGTCCATGGACTTTTCCAGGCAAGAATACTGGAATTGGTTGCCATTTCCTTCTCCACGGATCTCTTTCTTAAAAACAAAACCCCAAAGGCCCTCATGCCAGGACAACTCCTGCAAAGAACATTTCCTCAATGTCACAAGTGCCGGTGTTCACACTTTCCAGCTGTATTGTGTTTTTTCCAGCTGGTTTGTTCAAATCAGGACCCAGTCGCCATCCTTCTGGTTACACGTTTTAATCTAGAACATTCCCATCATGCCGCATGTTTTCCCTTGCTGCTTTTCTTTAATCTAAGAAACCAAACCATTTATCCTGTAGAATTTTTACCAGGGGAGGTTTTGAAGGTTTGTTCAAACGCCAAAGCAGAAGGCAGCACTCAGGTCCCTCGCTGTGCAGAGCCAGGCTGTTCCATCCTCACACGCCGGGCAGAGAGCAGAGCCCTTCTGTGATTCTCTTTGTGGGGAACAGCCACATCCCAAGACGTGTCCCCAGATACAGGCTCGAATATACAAGACTTCTGAAGGAGCTGGACCCGGAGGGGACCAGGGGTCACTTTGACATAGGATGGACCCCTCAGGTCCACAAGTCAGAAGCTACCAGACCTGGGCCTGGCACTGCCAGAGCCCGCAAGGAGCAGCAGAGCTGGGCCTGGCTTCCCTGGTCCACTGACTCGATGTGTTGTTAATTATAACGCCTTAGGAAAGCCTGTGTATTTGCCTGGGGGGAAAAATGTTTTAAATGATCTAACCCGCCTGTTTGGTAGAAGTGGTGAAACCCCAAAGGACATTAAAGAAAGTAGAGATATTCTACAAGATTAAGGGGTGGGACTTCCCAGGTGGTCCAGTGGTTAAGACTTCCCCTCCCAATGCAGGGGACTGCGTTTGATGCCTGCTCGGGGGTTAAGATCTCACCCTGGAGGAGCCCCTTCACCTCTCTGGGCTCCTTTCCCTCGGTTGTAAAACAAAGGTCTGCCTCTGCCCTACCAGATATCCCTGAGAAAACGCAGCCGGGCCCTGAACCCGCCAGAGCCCCATCTGAAGGGCCATAGGCGAAGGCTCTGAGAAGGACTGCAGTTGGAAACAACAAAACTAGACTCTGACTTTCCTTAGCCCAGCATTTTTCAAACTAACTTGACCACAGGGACCTTTCTCGGTCCAGCACCAAGAGACCAGGCATGTGAGAGAGACGGCAGACGGCTGGGGCGCAGGGGAGCCCAGGCCTGCAAGAGCCCTCCCTCCTTCCCTGTGATCAGCACTGCTTCTATCCTGCCAGGGTCAATCTCGGGTGTCTCCTGCCCTTCTTTGGGGCTGAGGATGGTTCTGGAACCTTACGTAGGTCCTGGGGGTGGAGGAGGTGTGGGCAGGGACAACGCCCTTTGGTCAGCTGGGCGGTTGTCATCTGGCCAAGTGTGCTCTATGTCCCCCTCAGGCCCAGCGGCTCCGTGCCTCTCGACCATGAGTGGGTCTTGGTGGCTGCCTTGGCTACCTGCGTCCCATCTACCTCTGTCCACCAGCCATCACCTCCCAGAGGGCTGGGGGGTGGCTGGTGTCCCCCTCCCCTCTCCCCAAATGAAGGAAGGATCATCAGGAGTCTCCCTTCAATTCTGTTTGGCCCTTTTGCTTTTTTATTTAAACTAACGTATAATTGATTTACAATGTTTGTGTTAATTACTGCTGTAGAGCAAGAGGACTGTGGATGTTATAGGATACTGAATATAGTTCCCTGTACTATAGAGTAGGATCTTGTTGTTTATCTATTTTATATATAGTAGTGTGTATCTGCTAGTCCCAAACCCCTAATTTAGGTCCTTTGCTTCATGAATAGATGCCAGTCCCAGGTTGGGGGCCCAGAAAGTATAAAAGATACAGAACACAGTCTTCCTCTCCTCCAGGTCCTCCATCTGCCCAGTTTTCCTGTCTCTTCTGCAATAAACAGCCCTGTTAAGAGAATTTACATGACATAAAGTTCACCGGTTTAAAGTCTACAACACAGTGTTTTCAGTATATTTACAGAGCTGCGCAACATCTCTACAATCTAATTTTAGAGCATTTTCAGCACGCCTCAGTCCTCCCCCCTGCAAGCCCTAGGCTACCACTGTCTCTAGATTCGCCTATTTTGGACATTTTCTAAAAATGGAACGTGCTGTTTGATGACTGGCTTCTTCCACAAGCACAATGATTTTGAGGTTCATCCATGTGGCACGGTGTCAGTACTTCACACCTTTTTATGGCCAAGTAACATCCCGTTGTATGGATGGACCCCATCTCTTATGACTCCTGGTGGCACTAATGGTAAAGAATCTGCCTGCAACGCAGGAGATGCAATGGACACAGGGTTGATCCCTGGGTCAGGAAGATCCCCTGGAGGAGGACATGGCAAGCCACGCCAGTATTCTTGCCTGGAAAATTCCATGGACAGAGGAGCCTGGTGGGCTACAGTCCATGGGGTCGTAAAGTGTCTGACACGACAGAGCACACACTACTACATTACTATGGCAGTTCTGTGTTTAACATTCTGAGGAACTGCCAGGCTGTCTTCCAAAGTGGATGTACTGTTTTCAAGATCCTGCTGAACACACAAGGGTTCCGTTCCTCCCTATCTGCCCTAACACTTGTTGTTGTCCGCGCATTCATTTCCGCCATCCCAGCAGGTGGCTCAGTTCGGTTTTGATTGTTTCCCTGACGACAAATGCCGTTCAGCATCTTCTCATGGGCTTATTAGCCATTCATACAGCTTTTTTGGAAAAATGTCTTGTTAACTCCCAAACACGTTTTTAAACTGGGTTATTTGTCTTTTCATTATTCAGTTGCAAAAGTTTTTTCCTATAATCTGGATACAAATCCCTTATCAGATACTCAATTTGCAAATATTTCCTCCAAGTCCGTGAACTATTTTTTATTTTCTTGATGGTATTCTGTGAAACACAAAAGTTTCAAATTTTTATTAGGCTCTATCTCTCAATCTTCTCTTTAATCATTTGTGCATCTGGTCTCACTGCCTAGCCCCAAAGCCTGAAGACTTACTCCTGTTTTCTTCTAAAAGTTGTCTAGTTACAGGTAGGTCTATGATCCACTGTGAGTTACTTTCTGGTGTGAGGCAGAGGTCCACATTCACTCTTACGAAAGTGGCTATCCAGCTGTCCAAGCACCATGTGGGACAGTGGTTGAATCTTTTTGGTACTTTTTCCTATTATCTCCATGGTACCCATGTTGAAAACCAACTGACTGTAAATGCTAGGCTTTAGTTTTCAACTCTAAATTCTATTTCATTGACCCATGTCTGTCCTTATGCCAGCACCACACTGTCTTATTTACAGCTGGTTGTAGTACATTTTGAAATTGGGAAGTGTGAGTCCTCTAAATTTGCTGTCTTTGAAGAGTGTTTCAGCTCTTCTGGGTCTCCTGCATTTCCATATGATTTTAGGAGATCAGCTTGTCATATTTTGCAGAAAAGCAATCTGCGGATTCAAGTGGGATTGCATTGAATCTGTAGAATAATTTCAAGAGTATTGCTATCTTACCACTATTAAGTCTTTCCATCTATGAATGTGGGATATCTTTCCATTTATCTAGGTCTTCATTCAGAAATGTTTTAGTTTTCAATGTACAAATTTTGTACTTCTTTCATTCAATGTATTCTTAAGTATTTTCTTTAAAACACTGTTTTTGGTTTCCTATGTTTCCTTACAGTGTTTCTTTATATATGTACCTGTAAATGTAGATTAGAACTTTCTCCCTTTTTGCAAAAAGAAAGAGAAGGGAGCCTATGAGCCATGCTGTTATGGAACTTGGTTTTTGTTTGTTTTTCCACTTAATATATCTTAGAGTTCTTTCCAGAGCAATAGAGAGAGAGTATCCTCACTCCTCTTCTTCAGCAGCATCACAATCCGTGCATCAGTGGACTCACAGTGCAGGAACGAGGACTGCTTCCCACTCCACCCGTCCTCCCTGAGGATCGCTCTGTGAGCATCTGCTCAGAACCTACTTGCGCCCGGTACTATGGATGCCCACTATAGTGGGCTCAGAGACAGAGGAGACAGTGTAAGCAGGCAGACGGCTACACCCCCAAATATCCAATTCAAAATAAGAAGCATCAGCAGGTTGAGACATCCCTGGTGGTCCAGTGGCTGAGACTCCACACTCCCAGTGCAGGGGGTCCAGGCTCCATCCCTTTTCAGGGAACTTGATTCCACACTCCACAACTAACAGTGTGCATGCCGCAGCTAAGGATTCCAAGTGCCGCAATGACCCAGCACAGCCAAATAAATAAATATCAAAAAGAAAGAAATGCCACCAGGTAGAGGGTGCTCAGACTACATGACCATCCAGGAAGGCATACCTGAGATATCTCAGAGGCCTCAGGCGACATGGCAGCTGCAGGAACAAATGTCTTTGGGAAATTACAGTGTTTCAGCCACAAGTTGAGGTTCTGGGGGCAGTTTTCAGGTCTGGAGCACTAGTTTGGTGATTATGAAATGATTGTAATTAATCCATTATGTTTTTAAACCACTTTATCCAAATAATAACTACCACCTGGCAACTGTGTCTTGGGTCAACTCTATGCATGTCATATGCATGTCCTTAAGGAAACCTCCTCTGCAAAGAATTGCACACAGTCCAGTTTATAGAATAGGAAAACCAGGGCGGTGCTGACCGGCTTTCTCAAACTGACTGTGGTGACTCAGCTGCATTGCCCCCCAGTCACCACCCCCCACAGGCGCCGCTGCTATCACACACATTCTGTCGCTGAAACACAGCAAATCAGGTTTCAGAATGAGGCAACAGGAGGCCGAAATTAACAACAGGAGGAATGGGAGGAACGGGAGGAACAGTCATCCCCACCTTTCTCTCTTCCTTCTCATCCTCCTCCTCTCCTCTTCCTCCTTCTTTGTGATTCATAAAAGAGAGACTGTAAACACTGTCATTCTCCCACGTGTTGCCCCAAATGATGAAACTGCTCAAATTCTCTCCGATCCCCCCAGCCGACCAGGTGCTCAAGGATAGACTGCTCACTTTGCTGCCAGCTAAGCCATTTGCCCCAAATGCAAAACCCTCTGCAGTTTTTCTCCCTCCTTCCTTCCTGTCACTTAAGTCCTGTCATTGCCTTGTTTACAACAGTGGTCGAAGGGTGTCCCCTGTCACGGGTGAGTGACTATTCTACAGTAAACACAATTCAAAGTCTGAGTTATTCCCCGACTGGTGTTCAATTGTTATGATGATGTAAACTGTGTTCATAGCTAAGCCATGTGCAGCTCACCTCAGTAACTCACCCCCAGCTCTGCGGTAGATCCAGCCTCTCAACTGGGCAAGCAGACTCCCTTATCTGCAGTTGTGTTTCCACTGGAGATGTTCCTCCCGCTTCCCACCTATTTTAGCTGAGCTACAGCTCCCTCTCGGCCTCCTGCCAAGTCCCGGGACTTTCTCCACTACCACTCTGAGAATTTCTACCTGCACTTCTTGGCTGCAATGGACTTGCTTTTCCCTCTCCTCCATCTGTTGAAAATCAATTGACTGTACGCAGACGGAGAGCTTACTTCTGGGTTCTGTTCTATTCACTGGGCTTCCCAGGTGGCACTAGTGGTAAAGAACCCGTCTATCAATGCAGGAGACATAAGATGGGTTTGATCCCTAGGTTGGGAAGATTCCCTGGAGGAGGACATGGCAACCCACTCCAGTATTCTTGTCTGGACAAACCTAAGGACAGCAGAGAATGTCAGGCTACAGTTCATGGAGTCGCAAAGAGTCGGACATGACTGAAGCAACTTAGCATGCATGCATGCATTCTATTCACTGGTCTGAGCATCTGTCTTTATTTCATCATCACACTGCTTAGTTTAGCTTTGTAGTAAGTTTTGAAATCAGGACATATGAGTCCTCCAACTTTGTTCTTCTTCACGGTGGTTTTGACTATTCAGGGTCAAATGGAATTTTTAGGAGGGGGGTTTTTCTATTTGTGTAAAAAAGTCATTGGGATTTTCTTAGGGATTATATTGCATCTGTGATCACTTTGGGTGGTACTGACATTTTAACAACATTAACTCTTCTAACCCATGAACATGGGATGTGTTTTTTGGGATCGTCTTTAATTTCAGCAATGTTTTCTAGTTCTCAGGGTATACTTCTTTTGCCACCTTGGTTAAATTCACTCCTAAGTATTTTTTAACTGTTTATTTATATATGTATTTGGCTTTGCCAGGTCTTAGTTGCAACATGTGGGATTTAGTTCCCTGACCAAGGATCAAACCTGGGTCCCCTGTATTGGGAACACAGAGTCTTAGCCACTGGACCACTAGGGAAGTCCTTCCTACTCCTAACTATTTAACTCACTTTTATGCCTCTGTATATAGATTTGTTTTCTTGATTTCCTTTTAGGATCATTCATTGCAAATATATGTATATGCAACTGATTTTTGTGTGTTGATTTTGTATTTGCAACCTTGCTGAGTTTTCATCTCTAAGAGTTTTCAGTGTTTGAAATTATTAGAGATTTTACATATAAGATCATGTCATCTTTGAACAGACAATTTTACTTTCTCCTCTTCAATTTGAATACATTTATTTCTTTTTCTTGCCTAATTGCTCTGGCTGAAACTTCCAGTATTTTGTTGAATTGACGTAATAAGAGTAGTCATTCTTGTTTTGTTAACAGTCACAGGAGAGAAGTTTTCAATCTTTCATCACTGAGTATGATGTCAACTATGGGTTTGTCATATATGGCTGTTATCACGTAGAGGAGGTTCTCGTCTATTCACACTGGTGCTGAATTTTGTTAAATGGTTTTTCTGCATCGAGATGTCCCTGTAGTTTTTTCCTTCATTCTTGTACTGTAGTAACGTACATCAATTGATTTTCATATGTTGAACATAGCATTGTATTCTGGGAAGGAATGAATCCTACTTGGTAATAATGTGTAATTTTTTTAACATACTGTTGGATTTGACTGGCTAATATTTTGTTGAGAATTTCCCCCCCCCCCTTGTTGAGAATTTTTACATCTATATTCATATGGCATATTGGTCTGCAATTTTCTTTTCTGACAACATTTTTATTAGACTTTGTCATCAGTATAACGCTGGCCTATTCACTGGCCACTCATTCTCGGGAAATGCTCTCTCTTCAACTTTTTTGAAAGAGTACAGGAAGGATTAGTTTTAACTCTTCTTTAAATGTTTGGTAGAATTCTCCAGTTAAGCCGTCGAGTCCTGGGCTTTTGGCCGGAAGGTTTCTGATCACTGATTCACCCTCCTTAATTGTTATAGGTCTATTCAGATAGTCTTTCTCCATGAATCAGTTTTTGTAGATTGCATGTTTCTAGGAATTGTCTGCTTATTTAAATTACCCAAATGGTTGGTGCACAACTGTTCACGATACTCTCTTAAAATCTATAAAATGTGTACCAGTTGTCCCACTTTCATTTCTGATTTTGGTAATTTGGGTTTCTTCTATTTTTTTTTTTTTTTTTCAGTCAGTCCAGCTAAGGTTTCCTTAAATGTCTGACTCTTCGAATAAGGGAGGAGTTAGTTTCTCTGCTGTTGCTTTCATAGTTCACAATTCTCTCCTTGTCTTTGGATCTCCACGATTTTACTACAGTGTGTCTCAATGTGGGTCTCTAAGTTTATCCTGCTTGGAGTCCACTGAGATTCTCAGACACGTATATACATGTCTTTCCTAAGTTTTGGGAAGTCTCAAGCCATTATTTCTTCTCTCTGGGGTTTGGAATTACAAATGATTCCATACGGCGGTATATTTGATGGACTCCCACGAGTCCCTCAGGTTCTGTTTACTTTTCATCATTCTTTGTTTCTGCTTCTCATTCTAAATAGTTGAATAGTCCTATCTCTAGGCTCACTCATCCTTTCTTCTGGCTACTCAGATCCGCTACTGAACCTCTCTGGGGAGTCTTTACATTTCAGTTATTGGACTTCTCAATTCCAGAATTCATTTCCATCTTTGAATAGAATATTGAGAATGGTTTGGGGTTCACAGAAAAGTTGAGTGGAAATTACAGAGAAGCCCCATATACTCTCCCCACACAAGCACAGCCTCCCTCACTGCCAGCATCCTGCACTAGAGTGGCACATCCCTACATCAACACATCGTTTTCACCCAAACTCCAGTTTACGTCAGGGTTCACTCTTGGTGCTGCTGACAAGTGTATAGTGCCTTGCACCCACCATGACAGTATCACACAGCAGAGTCTCATGGCTCTGTATAGTCCCCTCTGCTCCAACTTTCTCTCTCCCTCCCCTCAACCTCTGACAACCACTGATTTGTTCTGTTTCCAGGATGTAATATGGCTGAATCACAGTGTGTAGACTTTTTAGCTTGGCTTTTCTCACTTAGTCATATTCATTTAAGGTTCCTCCATGTCTTTTCATAGCTTGAGAGCTCACTTCTTACTAGTGCTGAATAAATTCCGTTGTTTGGATGAGCCACAGTTTATCTATCAGGTCATCTACTGAAGGGCATTTTGGCTGCTTCCAAGCTTTGGTTCCTTTTTGACAATCACTCTGTTTATTCATATCCTCATTTTGTTCATACATCCTTTTGCCGATTTCCTTTAGTTCTCTGTCCATGGTTTCCTTTAGCTCATGGAACACATTTAAGACAGTAGATCTAACATCTTTGAATAGTATTTCCAATGTCTAGGTTTCCCCAGGGATGGTTTCTGTCAAATCTTTTTTTTTTCCCTTCTGTGAATGTGCCATATTTTCCGGTTTCTTTGCATGATCTGTACTTTTTTGAGAACTGAATATTTTGAGCATTATGTTGTGGTAACTCTGGAAATTTAATTCCCTCATTCCTCAGGGACTGCTGATTTTGCTGTTGTTGTTGTGAGCTGGAGTCTGTTTGTGACTTTTCCAAACTATTTTTGTAAAGTATGTATTCCTTGTGTGTGGTCACCAAAGTTTCTGTTCATCTCTGCAGTCAGCCAGTGACCTGACAAAGATTTTCCCCAAGTCTCTGTTGCTCCTGAATTTCATGATGATGGGTCTTGGTTTGAGAGAACTTATTGTACAGGAGACCTGATTGGCTCTTTGAATCTGGAGGCTAATGTCTTTCAAACATGTCTCTGAAACTGCCATCGGTCAACATTTATATCTCCTGAAATAATTCCATATTTTCATATCTTTTCTCTAATTTCTGGGATGTTTCTTTAAGTACATCTTATAACACTTCTACAGATGTTTTGATTCTAGCTATTATATTTTTAAACTTCTAGTCATTCTTATTTGTTCAATGCAGATTATTCTTTTAAAAGTAGCACATCATTGAGAACTTGGCATCCAGTGGTTAGGACTCCATGTTTTCACTCCCAAGGGCCTGGGTTCAATTTCTGGTTGGGGAACTAAGATCCTAACTAAAATAAAAGTAGCACGTTATCTTTCTCATGGATGCAAAAGTTCTCTTTCTGAGGACGTCTGCTGATTGTCTCTTAGTTTTCCTCTGTTCCCTGCATTGTCTCTGTTTGCTCGGGGTGGGTTTCTTATGCTTGCTTTCTCCCAGGTCTCTTTCATGCAGAGGTGGTTTTCCAATATTGGTGACTCCTGGCTGTGGTTTACAATTCAGACTGTGGCCCTGACAGCTGATTGGAAGTTGTAGGTAAACAGACAGGGTTTTCATGTAGAAGTTTTGCTCTGAATGGTCAGGCAGCAGCGTGGTCATTTTCTTGAGACTCTCCCAGGCAGTGCCTCCAGGCCTTTTCCTTTGGGTCAGTTTTTCCAGAGCCAAGTCTGCTGGTTTTCTGCCACTTGCAGAATGGGGAAGGATACATTTTTACAGACCTAGCCATGACACTTCTGAGGTATGGCTGCGGGGACAGTGGACCTCAAATCCACCCTCAGTTGTGTCTGAGGAGACCCCCAACCTCCTGCTTGAGTGGGTGAGGGGCCATCACCTGCCTGGGGTCAAGTCCTCTTTGTGTAAATTTCCCCCAACCCTATTCCACGGTTCTGCACTCCATCCCCGCTGTCAGAGGCACCGGAGCCTCCAGCTCCAGGAGCTTCCTAAGGTTCGGTGACCCAATTTTGAACTTCAAAAGAGTGAGACATCTCCTGAAGCCAGTCACCCCAGGCCACCTGCTTTCCGTCTTCCAAGATGTTGCTGTCATTTGTCCCCTGCTGCAGCTACTTCTTCCATTCTACGCTTGAGGATGACTATATTTTTTAAAAAATATTTATTCTTTTTTTTTTTTTTTTGGCTATGCTGGGTCTTCATTGCTGCATAGACTTTTCTCTAGTTGCGTGGGGGCTACTCCCTAGTTGCGGTGCTTGGGCTTCTCATTGTGGAGCATGAGTTCGAGTGGAGCACGGGCTCAAGGACACTTGGGCTTCAGCAGTTGTGGCTCCCAGGCTCTACAGCGCAGGCTCAGTAGTTGTGTGTGGGCTTAGCTGCTCCACAACATGGTGGACCCTCCTGGATCAGGGATTGAACCTCTATTGCATTGGCAAGCAGATTCTTTACCACTGAGTTACCAGGGAGGACCCCGTGGACAGCCCTCTTTTCTGGTCCTTTTAGTTTGGTTTCAGGAGGGAAGGAACATAAGCCCCTGTGCTTAAGCTGCCAAGTCAAGTGGAAGCCGCTGGTCTTTTTCAGTGGTTTTTCATTAAAGAATAAGCAAAAACTCACGATACGTTTAAGAGAACTTGTTGGGGATGCAAATGCCATGAAATCAGACAGAAATTTAGAGAAGACTCAGCAACGCATGACCAGCTGGGATGAGTCCCAGACGCCTTGTGGAGCCAAAGAACCAGACACAGAAGTTCAAGACTGGGTGATGCCAGCATCCTGTGGGCCTGTAGGTCTCAAGCTCAGACCAGGAGTCACCACTGGGAGCAGGTGTTGAGTGGGGGGCCTACGAGAGCCACCAGGGGGCAAGAAACATTCACCACCTTGACATGGTGGCTGTGGCACAGGAGTGCACACATGGATAGGTTTGTCAGGCTGCACTTCTGAGACGTGTCACTGTGTGTCTCAGCAGAAGGGATGGAAACGGACATTTATTGAGTGGCTGCTGTTTGCTAGGCACTGGTTCGGTCTGCTTTTCTGATTCATTCATTTAATGAGCACCTATGACGTCCAAGGCACCCCTGAGATCCTGGGGACCCAGCAGCAAACACGTAGCGCCTGTGCCTGCCAGGCACTGCTGGTTACCAGGGAGACACCAGGGAGCGGCAGTCAGTGACGGGAGTCCATGCAGATGGGGGTCAAGGACAGGGTGTCAGAAGGCTTCCCCGTGAGAGCGAACTTGAAACAGATCCGACAGGTCAGGAGGAAGTGAGCAGCCGCGGAGCAGGAAGAGCATGGTATGCGGAGGGACCAGCGCCTGCAAGGATCCCGTGAAGGCGCGCGTCCACAAGGGCAAAGAACAGGGCCGAGCAGGGCGAACTGTTGCAGGAGGGGCCTCCAAACCAGCGAGTCCTGGCTGGGAAACTGAGGCTCAGCGTGGTAGGCGCCGGCTGCCCAGCAGCATTGCTGGGGAGGAGGCCAGCTTTGTCTGTTCGCCCTCCACGTACAGAGTGGGAGGCCGCCTGGGCTCCAGCCTCCAGCTGCCCTCACGCTCCCGCCTCTCAGCCCCACAGGGCCCGCG
This sequence comes from Muntiacus reevesi, assembly GCF_963930625.1. NCBI lineage: Eukaryota > Metazoa > Chordata > Mammalia > Artiodactyla > Cervidae > Muntiacus > Muntiacus reevesi. Next base: position 27,215,366 of record NC_089266.1, on the reverse strand, counting down.
GCGGGGGGTGGCCATGGAGCCCTGCCCCGAAGAGCGGTACTGGGACTCACTGCTGAACACCTGCGTCTCCTGCAAACCCACCTGCAGCGGCCAGATTCCGCGCACCTGTGCGGCCTTCTGCAGTGAGTTCTGGGGCCCAGGCCCTCGCTGGAGGCGAGCAGCCTCTACTCCTCACACATGGGGCCTGAGGGGGATGGAGGAGGATGGACAGTGTGGGACCCTCTGCCTCTTGACCCTCCTGCCAGCTTGCAGCTTCCTTGGGATGCCCTATTCCTTCCTGCCTCAGGGCCTTTGCACAGGGATGTTTAACCAGGGCTTCCTCCTGCCTGACCTTTAGGTCTCAGCACCAAGTCAGAGCTCTTCTCTGACTGCCGGATGGAGAGTGGGCCCTCCTCCATTCTTTTTACTATAGAAGATAGCAAACAGAGAGAACAGCATAACAAACCCGTCTACCCATCAGCAGCTTTAGAAATACTGCTTTTTCGGTCCCCAATCAATGTTTTAACTTGTGTATTTTAAAGTAAATCCAAGAACTCATATCATTTTACCTGTGAATAGTGGATCATGAATCCTTAATACATAGGCCTTCAAAATACAAGCTCAACATTTTGTCACTCCCAAAAGTAATTCTTTAACATCGTCTACACTCACGCCATATTCTGAATGTCTTGACAAGTGTATTTTTCTTGCCTGATGGAACTCATCATGACTTGTATCATGTTCTTTCCTGTGGGTTTGTTTTATGTGTGTCTCAACCACTAGATTGTGGGCTCAATTCCTTTCTTAAGCCTAGCACAGTGCCTGACACACACTTCATATAAATACTGGCTGAGTGGAGCTCAGAGAAGCTAAGTGACTGGCTCAAGAACACACAGCATAACAGTGGAAGAGATAGGATTTGAAAAATGACTCTTTGACACCAACACCATGACTCTGAGCCACTATCCATTAGTGAGGTGATCATTCATTATGTTGACCGACAAACCCTGGAAAGAGGATGGAAATGACTACATTTCATAGTTTCATAGTTAAAAGATGAACCATAAAGCACCAGGACTGGGAGGGACCACCACCTGCTGATGGGCTGAGGAGCACAGAAGTTTTCTTATAGGAGGTACCACCTGAGATTGATCACTGAAAGCTGAGGATGTGGAGGCCAGATGAGGGGGAAGGGCATCCCCCGAGAAGGAACCAGTGTGGACAAAGGCACAAGACCCAGAAAATACAGCAGAAACACTGAGGTCCAGTGGGGAGTCTGTGAGGTCTGGCAGTGAGGGTGGTGGCCTGCGGACCTGTCACCTACACAAGCATATGGGGGACCCGAGGAGGGTAGGAGGTCACGGCAACCCTGGGACAAGGCCACCATTAGGCTAACTCCCCCTGTGTTGGGGTCGGGGGTCCAGGCCTGGGGCAGGACAAGGGGTGGTTGCTGAGTCTTCCCTGAGGGGGTCAGGGGCCCAGGTCCGGGCAGGGCAAGGGAGGGTCTCAGATCCACACCTCACTGGTCTTGTCCTCTACTCTGAAAAGGACATAAGGGCTGACTTGTCTGCATTGCAAAGAGGCGCGGTGAATGTTCTACTTAAACTTGAGCATTATTCACTATGTGTCAGGCACTGTGTTGGGGACTTCAAATCCTCATAGCAACTGTAAGAAATTACCATATTATATTGTGATTACCCCTCTCCTGGAAAACAGGACACTGAGTCACAGAGAGGCCCAGCTGCCACATGAAGTGGGGATGAGTGCGCCCAAAGCCTGAGTAACTTCAAGGTCTGGCTTCTGGGCCTCTGTCGTGTGCTGCCTCCAAAATGCCTGCAAACCTGCCTGCAGGTCACAGTTCCATAGAACAGAATCCTCCTTAGAGACAAAGGAGACCCACCCTGCAGAAAGGCAGGTCTGTAATGCACTCAGAACTGCTCTCTGAGCAAGTGTGAATGACCTTTGTTTTGCTTCGATTCTGCCTCTGGTAGTGATCCATGTTTGAGCTCCTGTGACTCTCATTTATTATTAGGACAGGAAGAACACTGTCGTTCAAGCTTTCCCACCTCCTGTCCAGGCCCCTCCCTAACTCACCAAGGGGTATGCTGGCTTCCTTCTCCATTCCTTGTATTTATAAGAGATATGCTTCTCAAAAAAAAAAAAAAAGAGATATGCTTCTCCTTTATGAGATTTGAAAAATCCAAGTAAAGAACTCCTGTGACAACATAATAACTTAGATATCAATGTTAAAATATAACTAGAAAATCCTTATATGGTTAGTATTAGGAAATGCACTTTTAAATCATATGTAGAGCAAAGAACAAATACTAATAAAAATAACATTTTAAAGTAGATATAGAAAAAAATACTACACATAAAACATACAGTGCAGCTAAACTGTACATAGTGGACAAGGTACTGTCTAGTGTTTGCATCATGGAAAAGGACTGGGATTACTCTGGAATTGCTTTTAGGGAACTGGACTAGGATTTTTTTTTTTCACTGAGATGCCCTTTGAGGCCAGACCTGCAGGTCCTGTGTGTGTCCATCACCCAGTAACATTATTGATCTCTGTCTCCCAGAGTCCCTCAGTTGCCGCCAAGAGCAAGGCAGGTACTATGACCTGCTCCTGAGGGACTGCGTCAGCTGTGCCTCCATCTGCGGACGTCACCCCAAGCAGTGCACACACTACTGTGAGAACACGCTGAGGAGCCAAGTGAGCCTCCTACCAGAAGTCAGGAGACAGCGGGCCGGAGAGGCCCCAACCCGAGCGGACAGCCTGGGGAGGTACCAGGTGCCAGAGCACAGAGGCTTGGATGCGGGTCCAGGTAAGCCACCTGCTGTGTTTGGTCTGCTCTTTGTTCAAGGTCCAGGTGGGTGGAAGGCAGGCATCAGGCCTCAATAAGGAGGGACTGTGAAGCAGGAAGTCCAGTGCATGCAAATAACCAGAAGCCAGACTGCGGGGTGGTCATCACAGGAAGAAAAACTGGGCAAAGTTTACAGAAGTCTGTGGACAAGAAGAAAGCAACAGAAGAAAAAAAGACCAGACAGTTGGGAGTCTCCTGACAGCCTCTGAATGAGCTCTCAGAACCCAGGGTCACGAGGGACCAGCACAACCAACCTGTGAGCAAGACCCCCAATCCCATTCGGAGAAATGGGACTCATCAGGGCCAACAGGCCGTGTCTGCCCCACACCGTGTCCCTCTGGAGATCTGGGGCTTACGCGTCTCCCACTGTATCCCGACACGTGTGTGTGCAGGTGAGGCCAGAGCGGGGCTTGGCAAGGACGGTAAACAGAAGGTGCCGAATCCAGGCCCTGGGTCCTGAGGGCGGGGGTGGGGCGTGGAGGATGGTCACACAGCGGAGCTGACCTCTCTCCATCCCCTCCTGCTCCCCACATCCTGCACCCCCACTCATCCACACCCTGCCAACCCCTACCTCGGCCCACTCCACATCTCTTGGAAAGACCATTCCTTTGTTTGATGGGAACAGTGGAAGCTTAGCTGGGCTGGGCCTCCAGGCGTCCACACCTGTGGCCACTTCCCTCCTGTCTGTCTTCACGGGGCTTCTCTGTGGGTCTGTCTTCCTCTTTCTAAAGACACTTGTCATTGAATTCAGGGCCACTCTCATCCAGGGTGGCCTCACCTCCAGATCCTTACATTAAAAAAAAAAAAGTTTTGTTTTGGCTGCATCGGGTCTCAGTTGTGGCACACAGGATTTTCCCTGCCTCATGCAAGATCTTCCAGGGCTCAGTAACTGCAGCTCTCAGGCTTAATAGCTCTGTGGCATGTGGGATCTTAGTTCCTCAAACAGGGACTGAACCCCCACCCCCTGCATTGTAAGATGGATTCTTTTTTCCCCCAACTTTATTTACTTTTGGCTGCACTGGGTCTTTGTTGCTGCCAGCAGGTTTTCTCTAGTTGTGGTGAGTTGTGGGCTGCTCTCTAGTTGTGGTGCACGGGCTTCAGTAGTTGTGGCACATGGGCTTAGTTGCTCCATGGCATGTGAGAACTTCCCGGCCCCTGTCCCCTGCACTGCAAAGCAGATTCTTAACCACTGGACCAGCAGGGAAGTTCCCCAGACCCTTAACTTGGTCACATCCACAAAGGCTCCTCTCTCACAAATCAGGGCACATGTGTGTGGGGGCGGTGCCCGCCTTGGGGGCTCCTTGGGGGCACACTGGCATGGTAGCCTGGTGGTCGGTCTTGTCCCTGGCTTTTTGCCTACCTTGGGGCATGGAGTGTTTTCTCTTCCCATCCCCGCCACTGCCACATGGGACGTTACCACTTTGAGGGCTGCCCCAGGCCTGAAGCCAGGGAAGAGGTGCAGACAGCCTTGTGTGCCCACCTCACTCCTCCCCAGCCTGCCCACTTGCTAGGTTGGGGCCGCAGGGATGCTGGCCAAACGTTCCACTGGGTCCGGCTGCTGCCAACAGCATGGAGGCCAGAGCGTCTGCCCCATTCCCCCAGAAGGCAGATCTGACCATTAGCACCAGTGGCCGTGGGCCCAAGCTCAAATCCTGTCCTCCCTTGGCTACATCAGCCGAGCCAAAGTCACCAGGGCCCTCAGGATGGTCACAGCACTGCCAGTCTGGCCGCTGGAGCTCCAGCCCAGCAGCAGCAGTTTCCAGGCAAGACTGGTTCTGAAAACAGTGTAAAGGGTTGAACAAATCAAATGGAAAGTTCAGTTCAGTCGCTCAGTCATGTTCGACTCTTGGCAATCCCATGGACTGCAGCACGCCAGGAGTCCCTGTCCATCACCAACTCCCGGAACCTATTGAAACTCATGTCCATTGCATCGGTGATGCCACCCAACCATCTCATCCTCTGTCATCCCCTTCTCCTCCGCCTTCAATCTTTCTCAGCATCAGGGTCTTTTCCAATGAGTCAGTTCTTTGCATCAGGTAGCCAAAGTATTGGAGCTTCAGCTTCAGCATCAGTCCTTCCAATGAATATTCAGGACTGATTTCCTTTAGGACTGACTGGTTTGATCTCTTTGCAGTCCAAGAGACTCTCAAGAGTCTTCTCCAATACCATAGTTCAAAAGCATCAATTCTGTGCTCAGCTTTCTTTATAGTCCAACTCTCACATCCATACGTGACTACCGGAAAAACCATAGCTTTGACTAGATGGACCTTTGTTGGTAAAGTAATGTCTCTGCTTTTTAATATGCTGTCTAGGTTGGTCATAGCTTTTCTTCCAAGGAGCAAGCATCTTTTAATTTCATGGCTGCAGTCACCATCTGCAGTGATTTTAGAGCCCCCAAAATAAAGTCTGTCACTGTTTCCATTGTTTCCCCATCTGTTTGCCATGAAGTGATGGGACCGGATGCCCTGATCTTAGTTTCCTGAATGTTGAGTTTTAAACCAACTTTTTCACTCTCCTCTTTCACTTTCATCAAGAGGCTCTTTAGTTCTTTGCTTTCTGCCATAAGGATGGTGTTACCTGCATATCTAAGGTTATTGATATTTCTCCCAACAATCTTGATTCCAGCTTGTGCTTCATCCAACCCGGCAATTTGCATGATGTACTTTGCATATAAGTTAAATAAGCAGGGTGACAATATGCAGCCTTGATGTACTCCTTTCCTGATTTGAAACCAGTCCGTTTTTCCATGTCCATTTCTAACTGTTGCTTCTTGACCTGCATACAGATTTCTCAGGAGGCAGGTCAGGTGGTCTGGTATTCCCATCTCTTTAAGAATTTTCCACAGTTTCTTGTAATCCATACAGTCAAAGGCTTTGGCGTAGTCAATAAAGCAGATGTTTTTCTGGAATTCTCTTGCTTTTTCAATGATCTAACGGATGTTGGCAATTTTGTCTCTGGTTCCTCTGCCTTTTCTAAATCCAGATTGAACATCTGAAATTTCTTGGTTCATGTACTGTTGAAGCCTAGCTTGGAGCATTTTGAGCATTACTTTGCTATGAGTGCAATTGTGTGGTAGTTTGAACATTCTTTGGCATTGCTTTTCTTTGGGACTGGAATGAAAACTGACCCTTTCCAGTTCTGTGGCCACTGCTGAGTTTTCCAAATTTGCTGGCATGTTGAGTGCAGCACTTTCACAGCATCATCTTTTAGGATCTGAAATTGCTCAGCTGGAATTTCATCACCTCCACTAACTTTGTTTTTAGTGATGATTCCTAAGGCCCACTTGACTTCACACTCCAGGATGTCTGGCTCTAGGTGAGTGATCACATCATCATGGTTATCTGGGTCATTAAGATCTTTTTTGTATAGTTCTGTGTATTCTTGCCACCTCTTCTTAATATCTTCTGCTTCTGTTATGCCTATACTGTTTCTGTCTTTTATTCTGCCCATCTTTGCATGAAATATTCCCGTGGTATCTCTAATTTTCTTGAAGAGATCTCTAGTCTTTCCCATTCTATTGTTTCCCTGTTTCTTTGCATTGATCGCTGGCTGGAAAACCTGCTTGGAAATGAACCAAGCGCTGCCCCTGGTGGCAGTGCTCAGAACTGCACCTGCCGGCCTGGTTCTCAGGCAAGCACCGAGGTCACGTCCTTTCCAGACAGAAGTCCCTGGGCCTGGGGTCAGCAGACAGCGAGGCACCGGGCCAGTCCGCTCCATCCCAGGGCCAGGTCACTACGGCCGAGACAGGGCAGCAACCAAGCTGCAGACCTGAACGGCTTGGTGACTGAGCACAGGAAGCAGAGCAGAAGCCGGGACCCTGTCCTCCCATCTGGCAGCCAGCAGGCTCCCCCTGCTTTCCTGTCTGGAAGGGGTGACATGCATGAGTTGTGAAGGGAGAGAGAAGGCATTAAGACCGAGGTTTGGGGCACTCTCCCTAGAAGCAATGCCTGCTGGAAGTGGAGTGTTCGATTCCCAGGTGTTCCCATCGAAGCACATCTCATCCCAGGCTGTACCCCAAGTGCCTGCCTTCCCCTCCCTCCTCACTCCCTGCCCCTGGGGTTTGGCCCATCTCAGAATCCATCATGCAGCTGGTCCCCAGTCAAGGACTGCATCCACATCACCGGAAATGATAATGCAGAGTCCGTGGGACTCTGAAAGCATGCCCGTGTCTCCAGCCTGGGTGCAGCTGGACGGTGACATGTTCTGTGGTTTTAACTGCACTTCTCCTCTGGGCCAGGGCCTCTGTGAGGCATGTGCAGGGGCCAGGGGGGCCAGGCAGGAACTAGTTCCATTTCCCTGGGAAGCCCCAGATCTCAGTCTGGGCCGAGGGACAGAGAGAAGGCAGAACCTGCCTTTCAGAAGCAGAGTCCTTGCTCAGGTTGTCTAGTGTGGCATCTTAAATCAGCTGAACTCTCAGATGGCAGGAGACCACCCCTGTTCCCACTTCTGTTTCTGCAGGTCTGGGCAAGGAGAGGAAGGGGGGAGGGGGGCTCAGGCGGCAGGTCCCTGCTGATGGCGCCTAGGGTCACCGTAGTAGGTGGATGGTGCTGTGGATGGAGTCACCTAGAGGCTTGGCCCTGATGCTGCAGTGACTGAACCACACTTCTCGCTCTAGTTCAAGAGGAACACTCTCCATGGGGCTTCTTCAGCTGGCTTCTCACGTGGGGGCTCGGGACACACAAGAAAGCAGAGTAGCAGCTGACAGGCCCCCTTGGGGCACAAGCCAGACCCTGTGTCACCTTGCTATGTTCTGCTGGACGCAACGGGGGGGCCCAGCCCAGCCTGACCTGAAGGGCGGAAATCAGGAACCATCTCCGAATGCCAGCAGCCAGTCTCCAATCAGTCTGAGTGTTGGAATTCATGCTGAAAACACCTAAAATATGCAGATGTGTGGTTGTGAATTGACCTGGGGGTTCTGTGTACTGAGCAGTGTCAGAGAATAGACGCTGGTGGCTGGCAATTCCGCCTCTGACAGGAAGGCTTGTCCAGCCGGCCTGATGGTTTCCCTTTATTCCGGGGTGTGTAGGAGCAGATGGAGAGACCTGGGAGCTGGGAAACATGGTGTCACCTGGTTCTGCACACCCTGTGACCTCTCCCTGGATCCTCTCACCTCTCAGGATCTCGGCCTCCAGATCTGTAGCCTCAATCAGGGTCTTTGCTTTTCCTCCCCCACTCAAGGCCTGTCTGAGCTCTGGTCAGCACCGCTGGCCTGGGGTGGTGACACCAGCCCGCTTAGAGCTCTGTAAACATCAAGGCAGCATAGGGTCAGCAGTCACTTTATACAACTCTCTCTTGGGAGTGCGTGTAAGGAAGAGGACCAGTGTCCACGCTCACCACGTGTGTGTGTGGTTGGCCAGGCCCTGGCCTGGAGTCCATCAGGTCTGCCCCTAATTGCACCTCTGCAGTTGGGACCACAGTGATTCTGAGGCTCAGTTTTGTTTTCTGCAAGATGGACTGTAAGACGGTGCAACCACTGTTGAAAACCGTCAGGCTCCTCAAACAGCTCAACACGGAGCTGCCGTCTGCCCCACACTCCACCCCCGGGATGCGTCCATGAGAGTGAACACAAGGTCCATATGGAAACCTGCAAGCATCAGAAGGGTGACACAACTCTGATGTTCCCTGTGACAAGTGACACAAGTGACCACAGGCCTGAGCCTCGGAAACATGCTGAAGGGCTGACACAAAGGCCCCATGCTGCAAGAGTCTGTCGGTGGCCGGAACTGGTACAGAGACAGTCTAGTGGAGTCTGGGAGAGGGGGGTCACCACGATGGGTGCGGTGCTGGACCTGGCCCCAGGCACACAGGCAGCAGCTGCACAACCCTGCGAACACACTGAACCCCTGCCTCCTCTGCTTCACAGCTATGTAGCCACGGACTACACCTTGGTCTCTAAAGAGGTGACCAGCTCTCACTCCCAGAGCACAAGGATCTGGGAGATGCTAAAGAAAGCACTGTATGCTCCAAGGGCAGCAGGCGACCAGCAGCCCTTCCTCCAGATGGGGGGAGGCCCAGGGCAGGTGTCGAGGGCAGGGCTTTGGCTCAGGCCCTGAGAGGCAGAGGGACCAGCGCCCCATTTCCCTAGGGCCCCCGGCTTTACCCCTGCCCCCCAAACTCAGAAGCAACTGCACTGTCTCTCTCTCTCGAAGTTTGTGCCCCCAGGTCAGACAGACACACACCCTCCCTGGATAGCTATCTCTCTGTTCACCTAGCCACCTCTGGTACTGCCCCAAGTCACACGCCAAGGAGATGAGAAAAACGACATCCAGCTCCACCATCTCAGAGGCTACTCCAGGCCGCGGTGGGAGCCAGCTGAGCCTGGCCCTCCAAGGGGGTGAAGGGTAACCACAGAGCTTGCGTTGGGCTGACAGGGCAAGAGCAAGCCTGGAGGAGGAGGGGCTGCTCCCTGAGGACAGCTGCCTGGGGAGGCCCTTCTCATTCTCACCCCAGTCTTGTCCTGCAGCGCCCGCAGGGCTGAAGCTGAGCGCTGACCAGCTGGCCCTGGTCTACAGCACACTGGGCCTATGTCTCTGTGCCATCGTCTGCTGCTTCCTGCTGGCCGTGGCCTGCTTCCTCAAGAGGAGGGGGGTCCAGGTCTCCTTCCCGATGCGCCCAGGGCCGTGTCCCACGCAGGCCAAGACCTCCAAGGGTGAGTGTTTACTGGGATCCCAGGCATCTCTCTGTCCTGGCCCTGCCCCGTTTCTAAGTGGACAGCGCCAGGCAGCTCCTCCTAGAGAGCCCTGGGACTGGAAACGGTGCAGCACCCGCTCAGACTAGATGAACCAGGTCAAACATCAAGACGAGAAGAGAAGGGGCTTGAGGAAGGGTGGGTGGACGCATGGGGTGGGGTGGGGGCTCGGGACCCGCAGCGCTAAAACCGGAGGTGGTGGGTCCCTTGGCGCTTTGGGTTGTAAGGACCGCACCTGCACATCTGCCCCAGCGGAAAGGGAGGGCGTGGCCGGGCTGCCTTGGGGAGAGGGCGGAGGAGGAGGGGTCCGCACCGAGGCCAACGCCCTTTCCTCCCTGCACAGATCACTGGATGGAAGCCGGCCGCGTGGCAGTGGCGCCGCCCGAGCCGGTGGAGACGTGTAGCTTCTGCTTCCCAGAGTGCAGGGCGCCCACCCAGGAAAGTGCAGGCGCGCCCCCGACACCCAGGTCCGAGCGCACAGAGAGGAGGGCGCACCCCGGTCAGAGCGCAGCCGGACAGCCCTGCGTGCACGCTGCGAACGGCGGGATAGAGGCAGTGTACACGCCTGAGCAGGAAGGAGGCCTGGCCACGTGAACCGGGGAATGGTGAGGCGGGAGAGGAAGAGAAGTGGGGGACGGGGGTGGGCAGAGGGGAGGAAGAGGTAATGGGGAGGAGGGGAGAAGAGCTGCGGGAAAGGGCCAGGGACCCTGTTCTTGACCCCAGATCTCCACTGTAGGTCACCGTCACTTCAACGCACCTGCGGTAAAGGCACCGCCCCTGCTGGACTCAGCCCCGGGGCCCCTTCGAGGAAATAAAACCTCCCACACTGGCCGCTCCTCACTGTCCTGGTTTGGGTCGTGTCTCCCTGTGGTGACCACCCAGTTTCACGGCTCCTGCTGCCCCTGGGTTCCAAGCCTGGTCTCCGCGGACCGCGGATCTGAGATCACATGTGGACAGAGGTGGGGGGCTCTGCACGTGGTCAACACATGGTGCACTAGGGCTGTGCCAGCCTGTATTGATCTCACAAAACCCATTCCCTTCCGTGTCTCCTCGGGAAGATGTGAAGCAGCGTGTCTCTGTGTGCCCTGTACATGTGTATGTGCAGCGCTGTCCCCACCAGTCAGGGGCGTGGGGTGGACAGAAGGGCAGGTAGGCTGAGCCCAGGCATCAAGCTGCTTGGAAAGCCTGGGACCATGCCACAGGTTCAAGGGCGGGAGTGTTCTCATTTAGACACCAACCTACACTACTGTTTAGTATTTTTCTTTACATCAACTTTTCTTTCAGACCTACTTGGTAAATCTTGTGGATTTTGACTGGTAACACTGTATCTGAGCATTCACAAATTTTTGATGTTACATATATTTTATGTGTGTGCTTAGTTGCTCAGTTATGTCTGACCCTTCGTGAGTCCATGGACTGTAGCCTACCAGGCTCCTCTGTCCATGGGGATTCTCCAGGCAAGAATACTGGGGTGGGTAGCCTTTCCTTTCTCCAGGAGATCTTCCCAACCCAGGGATCGAACCCAGGTCTCCTGCACTGCAGGCCAATTCTTTACCCTCTGAGCCACCAGGGAAGCCCATATATTTATATCAGTATCTATATGATATATATATTCTCTATATATTTTATATATATTATACATACATTTTATATCAATATCTATATGAGCAATGAAACTTATATTTAAGTAGCATTTAAACCTGAAAATACAAAACTATTCTAAGCAGCTACAAAGATAAACACAAGATTATGCAAACCATTCATTCTGTATCTCCCCAAACTGCCTGGCACACCTACATGCACCAAAGTTTCACACACACATTCCTGGAGGTGCAGACAGAAAAGACACTCCCTCTTTCCCCATCCCCTGTTAACAGACCCTGTCAGCTTCCCAGACTGGGCGGTCTCAGCTCTGGATCCTTCTGCCTCCCTTGGCAGTGATGGGAGGGGCTGCCCCGCCCTCACCCTGGGTTGCAAGCAGCCAATGCGTGTCTCTGTCCAAATCTCCCTTTATAAGGCCACTAGTCACCCTCATGACTTCACTTGATCATGTCTGTAAACCTGCAAATAGTGTTGCGCTTAGAGGTTCTCAGGGTTAGGACCTTAACCCTTGAGAGTGGGGGGATACATCCTGGCCAAAACATGGTTCTTCCAGAGCCCACCTCCGCTTCAGCTGTCTGAAGGCAGAGCTCTGACCTGTGTTCAGAGGGCCTCCTGTGGCAACACGGATGGCCTGGTGCAAGCGTCTCTGGGCAGCCCTGCTGGATGCCAGCAGAGTCCTGCACAGCTCTGAGCTGCGCCAATGTGCTCGTGACGTGACGATAGGCTTGTTCCAAAGATGTGCAGACTCCCCTTCCCTCTGCAGCTCTCTGAACCCCAGGGGAGACTTCTGAAGCAGGGGGTAGGGGGGGAGTGGGAGCTGCTGAAAACAGGGAAATGCGTGCCTGACTATATAGCTTTCCACAGACAAAAATAATCTTTTGCTGTTTTTCCACTGGTCTTCCCCCCCCCCCCCCCCAACTGGTCTTTTGTATAAGTTTATGTGGGGTTTTTTGGCATCCTCTCTCCCCTGCCTTTTTAAGACCGAGTTTCCTTGTTGGAAAGAAAACTTGAAACTTTAAGTACCATTTTATCCATATTTTCTGTTCTGATGGATCTGATTCCTGCTGCTTGCTGCAGCTCCAGCCCAGTTCCCGGGATACCAGTCCCCACTGGCCTCCTTGAGGCCACCCTGTCTTCCAGGCCCAGAGCTCAGCAAGCTCTTCTGAGAAGGTAGGGATGAGAGAGTCTGCAGTGGCTACTCAGCACTCACCCACTGTGGTCACTTACTGTGGCTATACCCGGCTGGCCAGGATGAGGCAGTGGGTCAGCCTGGGCTCTGGGGATCCAGCTCAGACTGCCCACACCACTTCACCGTCTTTACGATCAGCTTTACGGAGATGTAACTGACAGGTAACACTGTGCAAGTTGACACATGACACATTTATACATTGGGATATGCTCTACATGGCATCAGGAACACCTGGACCCCCGACCACAACCCTCCAGACCCTGTGAGATGATCTCTCATGTGACACAGTGTCACAGCGTGTCAGTCTCACCCCTGAGAGTTCATGCCTCTGGCCAGTATCTCCCCCTTCCCCACTTCCAGCCCCAGGTGACCACCACTCTGCACTTTCTCTAAACACTGGTCTCCATGCTTACCCCTCTCTACATTTTTGCAAGAGCTATTTGCAACACACACCTTTACTTGGTGACAGTTAACCCACAAACAGCCTCAGTTCCTTTGGCTGCCCCATCTTCGTGTCGCTGTCCTGAAGCCTATGATCCATCAGTATTATTTTTGCCTTAGAAACTCAGTATCTTAACAGTGATTAAAAATAAGAAAAACGACACTGTGTATATTTACCTTCAAGTCTAGAAATCATTTTCTGTGTGCAGACCCAGGTCTGTCCAAAGAGCTTCCTTCAGCACTTCTTGTGTGCATCTGCAGGTGATGAAGTTATTCAGTTTGAAAGTCTCTTTCATTTCTGAGATTTCTTCTGGGTAGATTCTGGGAAGCGTTTCTTCCCTTGAGCATCTCAGAGACATTGCTCCACTCTCTCCGGCTCCCAGTTTCTGATGAGACAGCTGCTAGAATTCCCACTTTTGTTTCTTTGCAATGTGTGCCTATAAATTCTTCTGTTTTTTAGCAGTTTGAAAATGTGTCCTGGAGTTTTCTGCTGTGAGTAGGTTTGTTATTTATCCTGCTTGGGGTTCTCTGAGAAAGCTTGCATCTGCAGTGTTTTTTTGTTTTTTGTTTTTTTTTTCATTATAAAGTTACTATCATCCCTTCCAACTCTGGGTACTGCCCCACACCGAAGGTACCCTATTCTTTGGGTTTTTACCCCATTCCCCTTTGGGTGGTCCCAGAGCCTCGTGCCTCGGCTGAGGCCAGTACACACCCTTGTCACGCAGCGCTGTCACGCTTGTCAAGGGTGTCCTTCTTGTCACCATGATCGTGTCTCCTAGAAGGTCCTTCCAAGCAGATCCCCCCACTCCACTAAGGGCCCATCTGTTCTGCACGGTTTCCAAGGGCCTTCAACACATTAACCCTAATGACTCAGACTCTCCACCTGACAGTTTCAACATTCAGGTCATCCGACTCTGGCTCTGCTGCTCTGTCTCTTGGCAGGAAGCAGTTTTTACTTGCTCTTTTGTGAGTCCTGTGCTTTTCTTACCAAACACCAGATCTGTATGGGGCGCCAGAGACTGAGATATGAAGTTTCCATGCCTGGAACTGGCCAGTCTTTCTCTGCCTGGCCATCAGTGAGGGGCCGAGTCGCTGAGTCACTGGCTGAGTTGGTTGGGTGGTGGTTGTTGCTGTGTGATCACCCTGGGGCCTCTGGTTTCACCCGCCCTCGCGGTCATGCTCTCAGGTGGGAGCGGCTCCCCAGTTGCTGTGCGCCTTCCTGCCTCCCTCAACACAGTGTCACTTAGCGCTTCCTCCCATGGGGTCCTGTCTTGGCTGCTCGCCACCCCACCCCCCAGAGCAGGAGCCCTCAGTGTCCCCCCTGCTGGAGCCTCAGGACCACACTGAACCTGCTTCTGCCTGGAGTCCTCAGACGCATGGACCATCTCAGTACTGCATGAAGCATCACTCTGGCCCCCAAGCTGACAACATTCTGCAGACTGGTTTTGACTAGTTGCTACTTTAGTAACAGTAAACTAAATAAAGCACTATGTTAAAAAAATGTACAAGTGAACTTATTTACAAAAGAGTCACAGATGTAGAAAACAAAGAGGGATAAATTAGGAGACTGGGACTGACATATACACCCTCCTAGACAACAGATAAGGACCTACTGTAAAGCACAAGGAACTCTACTCAGTACTCTGCAATGGCCTACATGGAAAGAGAATCTAAGAAAAGTGGACATGTGTGCATGTATAACTGATTCACTTTACTGTACAGCAGAAACCAGCATGACATTGTAAATCAGCCATATTCCAATAAAAAAGCAAATAAGAATTAAAAAAATCATAAACACATGAGAAACCCCCAAACTCACAGGCCCCCCAATTTGGTGGCATTTCGAGGGATTCTATGGTCTGAAGCAGGAAGACAAGGTGCTGCACCCCCACACCTCCCGTGTGAACAGGCAGCCCTACTGACACCTTTGGGCATGTTAAGTCCACCTGTCCACGCTGGCAGCACATGGCTCCCAGTTAAAGCAGGACCTGCAGGAGCACAAGCGCGCTGCACAACCACTGAGCCTTAGGATGCATCAAGAGTCCAACAGGGACGCCAGGGCACCAGCACAGATGCTGGGAGCACACTGACCTCATCCCACCTCCGGGCCGTCCTCCTCCACAGGAAGAGCTGAGTCACTGACCTCATCCCACCTCGGGGCCGTCCTCCTCCACAGGAAGAGCCGCTGCTCTGGCCGAGCACCTGACATGGACACAGCAACCACATGGCCCGAGTGCCCTGAACACACAAGTGTGAGTGTGCAGCAGTGGACATGCACGGGCAGCGGGCGTGGTGGCGCCAACATCCACACACACCCTGTGACCAGGGACCCGAGAGGCATCCCGAAGGACAGCAACAAAGGGAAGTCCTCGCTCCAAGCATAACTCTTGAGTACTCTATCTGGTCACCCACCTTGTCAGGAACGAGACTGGCCACAAGTACTGACCTATGTGGACTCCTGGGGCAGTGCCAACAGCTCACTGGACAGTTAAAGACTCAGAAGGAACAGGATTAAAAGGCCAGCAACAGATGTGGGTTGGGACAGACCTCACAGGTCAGGAACAGACTGCTCACCAAGAAGCCTGACAGAGGACACTCACCAGGTGGACGAAGCCGCCTGTTGCGGGTGCCCTCACTGCCCCCACACCATTGCTCCAAGGGCCCACAAACGAAGAAGCCATCAAAATGGGGTAGCAGGGGGATACTAGAACAGGCTCAATGTCAGGCCCCGGGCCCAGCTCACCAGCCACTCCTGCGGGATGCCTGCCCAGCCCAGCTCCCAAACCAGTTCTGAAGCCTGGAGGTCACTTGCCATATCACAGCAGCAGGTGGCCACCTGCTGGCCGGCCGACTACACAGGGGTCAGCATCTGTCTTTGTGGGATGGACCCATCTTCTGAACTCGGCTCTGCCTGCCCTGTCTGTCCACACTCGCCAGGTCATGGCGCTCCAGAAGCCCGGCCAGTGAAGGCACGACTTCGAGGACAACTTCACACTTTAACGAGACCATGATCAGAGCGCACAGGCCCTGGAACGGAGGGCGAAGGCTGGGGCAGGACTGGAACACTACAGCTTTATACCAACAACCCCATTGTAGGTCTTCATTCCCAGCCTGGAGAACTCTGGATTGAAGGTCTAAGACCCTGGGGGCAGTGGGGGTTGGGGTGGGTGCCTTTCTGCAGGGATGCAAGAGTGGTCCTGGTTAACATGGAGAGACTGTGGGGTAAGACAAGGACAGCTACCCTGGAGCCCCGCGGACTTGCTGGTGCTTCCTGGTATTTCCGCATGAGAGAACTGAAGGAGTCTGCACCTCTCGCATCTTGAAAGGGACGCTTCAGAAATGAAGGGTAGATGGGGTGAAGGGGCCACAGCCCATGACAAGCGCAGAGTCAAACAGCACTGACCAGGCCAGGGACCTTCACTACTCACACCTTCCACCTGCTCAACAACAGGGTGGCCTTCCCCACATGCGTGTCCCTGCACCACATCCCAGGTCTTGTGCTCAAAGTCTCCAAGGGTTCCTCCACTTAAAGCCCCTCAGGTGACATTAAATTCAAAATCTGATGGACCACATGGCCCAGAGCCCCAGGCTTCTCAAGCCACTGTCATGCCCAGGATGAGATGCAAACAACATGGACTTCCTGGCCCAGGGCACTGCCAGTAATGGGAGACCGACCAGTTTTCAGAATAAAATGTAGCTTTATTACGACACAGGAAAGACTACAAGCCATTAGGGAGGAGAGGAGCCAAAGAGTCCCTCAGAATGGCAAGGAAAGGGACACGGAGACATCCCCATGGTAAAATCCACAGCACGATCACTGGCACCTTGTTCTTATGATTTTGTTGTCGGAGTTATAGCAAATCAGTTACCTGAACTGTCAAAAGAACGGCAATTTCATACGACAGGAGCATCTACACCGAGCAAGCTACGATAGCACGAGTGTACACACTGCAGAAGGGCGGGTCACGGGCGCTCTGGTGCAGGCAGGAGGGCCCCCACCCCCCAACTCAGGACACCCCAGAGCGCGCGCCGCCTCCCCGTGACGCGTCGACACAGCGGCCGGTGTCTCAGACACAGTCACTTTCATACACAAGTGCGGGGGGAGGGGTCGCCCAGGAGTCCTCCGTGGTCTGGACGTCGACGTGAGTGGTTGTGAGAAACGGGAAACTTTCCAGCAGTTGCATTGGGAGCTGAGAGAAAGGACTCCCAAACGCAGCCTCTGTTCCTGACATCACGGCAGGACCTCGGCACAGCCGAAGCGTCACGCCACCCTGCCTCCACCCCATGTGGCTCTTCCAGTCAGGGGGTGATCTCGTCAGCAGACACACAGCTAAGTGCTCAAAACACCAGGCCAGAGGGAGTAAAGAGCATTAATCCAGATATAAAAATTCAAAAATAACATTTAGAAAAGAGAAACCTGGCTTCACTGTCTCCCCATCCAGGAGCTATGGACATGAGTGCAGGGCCCAGAAGGAGTGCAGGGAGGGACAGACTGATCCGACAGAAAGCCAGAATATCCACTCTGTTCCCACTTAACACGGAGGACCCGGGTCCAGAGCTCCACAGTCACCTCCAGCCCAGGGCCCTCAGAGCAGGCATAGTGCACGGGCCACGCAGGGTGGTTTCTGAGTACAGGTGCCCATCTGCATGTCTGACGATGCTCATGGCTGTTTCAAAATAAGCTTAACAACTTGTGTTTCTAAAATACAGAAACACAACTGAGTGACCCTGGCAGGCGCTTGGGCCGTATCCACCGGGTATGATGACCTGGCCTAGGAACCCCAGCCAGCACCTTCCACCCTGCACGGCAACCACGCCACTCCTGGACCTAAGTAGTTGATGAGCTGGACCCAGTCCACTGCCTGTTGGCTGAGAACTATGCGCACACCTTTACAGAGTGAAAAAAGTTAACACCCTGTAACATGGGAAAAGTATGTGATGTTCACACTTCCATGCTCATGTAAAGTTCTCCACAACACAGCTACATCTGTCTATGTGTTAGCTGTCAAAGAGACCACAGGGCCCACAAGCCGGGAGCACCGACCACCTGGCCCTCTGCGGAAAGTCCGAGGACCTAGCTGCAGGGGGATGTGTTCCTTTCCACGAAGTAGACCTCACAGTTCAGGGCAGATGGGCTCATCCCCGTCTCCAGGTTGGACTCTCTCAGAATGGACAACCTAAGTCAGGGTGTGGACAGACGGGTGCATCTGCTCCTTCAGCCCATCCCACTGGCTCTGTCCTGGTCGTCTTTCCTGCTGCAACAGAAACAAGCAGAATGGAAAGCAGAGACCCCCAGCATGGAACAGAGCAACACCCCCCATCTCTGCAAGGCCCCCCCCACGCCATCCAACATGTCCGCTGCCCAGCAGCAACTAGGAGAGCTCGTAGGCCAGGTGGCCAGGAAGGAAACACAAGGAGAGAAACAATGAAACCACCAGACACACTTGAGTTACTTGAAGACGGAAACCATTCCCTGCCCAGCCCACTCCTCACCCGCAACTCTGACACGGACACGGAGGTCCCTGGGGATAAGGGGTGGGGGCAACAAAAGCAGCACCAGTGAAGAAGCAAGACCCACTCTCCAGAATCAAGGGAAAACAATCTAAGGTTCAGTCTGAACTCGGTAATTCGTTTACATTACTATCACTGCATTCATGAAATTCACGATCATGGAAAAGAGAGTAAAAGGGAGAATAAGAAAACGCCTATTTCTAGAAAACGGGGAGGTCCTTCCGCATGCAGGACAACGCTGGCGTCTGCAGGACAGACGAGCCGGAGGCCACACGGGGCTGTCAGCTCCACAGGCTCCGGGCCCTGGATCCACGCTACGCACACTCAAGACCCCAAATTCACCAAGAAAGAGATCGCGAGGCCCGCATCTCTTCTCAGCCCGCTCTGAGCCCCCAGCCTGGAGCCGCTGGCAGTCCAAGGGGCATGGGAGACACGTGGGCACTGTCTCCTTTGCCCCCAACCCCTGGGCCCACCTCCTGCCAAGCATCTGCCAGCGTGGCCCCAGGCGTGCGGGACTACTCGTACTCCAGGAACTGCTTGTGGTAGAAGAGCAAGTACCTGTGGAGGAGAAGGCAAGTTCACCTCCCAGCCGGGGCGGCCGTGGGGCACCTGTCCCCTAAAGCCGAGGCCCCCAGCCCATGCCCGCCCTCCCTTGGGTGGGGGGGGTCCCTCTCTGAAGGATGCCTGCCCCAGGTTCCACCCACCCAGCCCTCTCAAAGCCACCGGGGAATCTCAAGGCTGCCACGCTGCCTGGAACTCCAAGCCCAAATGCTGTCAGGGTCACAGCAGGTCATCTGGGGCAGAAGCCTCACAGATGGGCACAGGGGGAGCTGCGGTCAGGGGACCTTGGACCTGCGGGACGCACCCCTCGCTGTCCAGCACATCCGCGATGCTGGCCTTGGTGATGATGGCGTCATCACATTTGAACCACTGGTCCTTGTGCTGTCGGATGAAGCTGGTGTAGTGGCCGCTCTCCAGGGTCCCCTGGTGGTTGACCACCGCAAACAACGAGTACCTGATGGGATGGCAGCAGGGACACGGAAGTCACTCAACCCTGTCACCACCCGGGACCACAGTCCCCACAGGCAGCAGCCCAAGAATGAACACTGACGGGGAAGGGTAAGGGGACAGGCCACCCGGGAGACACTGGAGCTGCTGCAGCCTCCCCTCGGCCGCCAGCAGGAAGGACGGGAAAGGAGGACAGGGCCTAGTCAAGGTGCCAGGAAGGTCAGGCTCCTGCAAAAGGAGGCAAGCTTAGATGCAGATGGGGGAGGCCCTGCCCTGACAGAAGAGTGGTCGCAGCCACCACAGGGAGCCAGCCAGTGACCAGAAGACACACAGCCTGGCCACCCCCTCCCCATGGCCAGCCACACACACACAGTCACACACACAGTCTCCCAGGCAATGCAGGTGGGGCCTCCCTAAGGCCCAGGGCCCACTCTCGCTCAAGACGCTAGCCCGCCCGCCAGGTGGAGCCACTCACTTGTTGTCGTTGTTGAGACTGTCTGTCGGCTGCTGGTACTGCCCGTTCATCCTGCTCTCTTTGCTGTTAAGGACAGCAGCAGACTCAGCCTCGATCAAAATGTTAACTGATCACCCTAACTGATCACCCTCACCAGGGACTTGCAAGTCATGCCTATGTGGCTTCCTCGTATTCTCCCAAAAACTCTGCCTCAGGCAGACAGCCTCCGACTTACAGTGAGGAAACCGAGGCCCAGGCTAGCCAGGCGGACCCTCCACACCAAGGTGGAGTTAGCCAAGACCCACGGTTCCCCCAACCCATCCTGTCTCCCCACTCCACCCCTGGCCAGGGGGTCAGCCTCACTGGACCCACCTGGGCTCGGCCTACATGGGCTCAGGTCTCTGCTGCTTTGACACCCCCTGCAGTCGTCCACCAAAGCAGCCCTCATCTGACACACTAGTAAGTGTCCAGGCGTTTTGTGAAGGTAAATTTTAAGTGGTCCAGGAAACAAAGACTCAAAAACAAATGACATCTGCAGCTGCAAAACCACCCTGCTGATTTGTATCCAACCCCGGCACCTGTGGCTGAAATGCTGCTGATGGGCAGACAGCCCATGTCTGAGCCAGTCCCATGACAGTTAGTCGGGGTCAGCCTCCCTCACACAGGGAGGGATCAGAACAGTGAGGGGTCAGGGGCTTCCATGATATCAGGGCTCACTGGGGCCTCATCAGGGACCTGGCACCATACCTGCCCAGCCATGGACAGAGAACAAACCTGGAGGCCATGAAGGGGGTCATGTCCAGCTCCAGGGGGAAGGACACGTAGGTGGTGATCTTACGCCGGAGTTTGGCTGAGTGTTCGAACCGCTGCAGAAACGGAGGGAAGGGGGAGACAGGTTAGGGCACCTACCACCGCGTCTCTGGGGCTTCTAACGTGCCTTTCTGTGTTTTCTGAAGTGCCCCGCTTCTGCCCAGAGCCAGAGCTCAGAATCCACAGGACGACAAACCCCACGGGGCTTAGCCCACCACCCCTGACACAATGGGCATGACGGCAGGTATGGACATGACACAGAATCTGGCAGGAGAAACAGAGCACACGCCCCACGGCCTGTGCCCCCTGCCAGACCGGACGCATCCCCACGAAACGGGACCCTGGACCACTAGCAAGTCAGGGCTCGGGTTTTGGGTTGTCTTACACCTTTAAAGGGTCACAAAACAGAATAAACAACAGAAACCATTAAAAAACGCCCAAGAAGAGCAAACACAACAGTTCTGCCACGTATTCTTTCTTAGCTCATCACACAGGACTCACACTTGCCACTGTCCCTTCCCCGAAGGCATGGTGACCCCGGGATTAGACCTTACTGCAAAAGATCTTTGCTTTTAAGGAAAAGAAAATCAGAAAACTTGGGCTGAGAATGGAAGAATTTGGAGGGGAGGAGGAGTAAACCCCTAACCACCCCCTACCCAGAGTAACTTGCCCTGTTTCAGTTATAAAGTAATTCCTTTTTGATTCATAGCAAACCTCGGGACAACAGACACGAACAGTCACTTACAGGAGCCTGTGTGCTCCAGAGGCGAGGTGGGCACCGCACACCCACCCTGGGCCCGGGACGTGCTCGGGGAACTCACTTTGAGGTGGAAGCAGGCCACAATGGGCAGCTTTTTCATGGTGAGCTGCTTGGTGGACTCCTGGTAGCTATGGCAACCGCTACATTTGATCTTGGCACTGCTTCCTAAGTGCTCTGGTCTGGTAAATCTGCAACATGTCAAAAATGTGCACTTTTAGTTAAAAAAAAAAAAAAAAGATGAGAATACTAAGAGAAGAAAGAGAGAAAAGTTTTATCCCCTTCAGTGGGTTCATTTTGTTCCTAAACACATGCACAATTAAGGAAGCTTATAACGTTACAATGAAAAAAGAAAAAGGCTACTTCTTCCTCTTCTCTATCATAAAGAATTCTCATCCTAAGTAATGATTTTCTAACTACCGTAAGACGCAGCAAATTACTCCCTGAAAAGTGAAAACCAGCATTCACACAAAACTGTACGTGAGGGGTTACTAACTGCAGCTTTATTTGTAAAGGCCAAGAAAAACCTGAAAGCAATGCAGATGTCCTTCAGCAAACAAGTGGTTAACCGGTGCACACTGCAGAATACTACTGAGCAATTAAAAGAAAGCAACTGGTGATACACGCAACCTGGATGAGTCTTCAGAGAATTAGGATAAGTGGAAAAGTCAACCCTGAGAGATTATGTGATGTACAATTCCACTGATACATTCTTAAAATGTGCCCCCTCAGCTCCTATGTGGCAATGTGGGGGCCTAGGGAGGTCTGGCTTTCTCAGGACTCTCCCCAAGCAGCCACAAGAAGGGCCCCCCTCCCCATGAGGCGTGGCCACTTCACCTCCGCAGGCAGTCGGTGAGGGTCGTGGTTCCTGACACGTGGCTCTCCCCATTTACCACACTGCTCTCGCTTCCAGGGCTCAGAGGCCAGAAGGGGGTGGAAGAGCCAGGGAGGTCCAGGCTGATGTCCCAGAAGGGGTCGATGGTGGTGGAGACCCCGCTAGGAGTAAGCAGGGGGACATGTGAGCAAGGACGGATCTGTGGGCAGCAGAGCAACAAGGCCCCAGCATCCTTGGGCGGGGGGGAGCACTTACTGGCACACCTGGCAGGTCACATCAGACTGCAGCCCCCCCGTGAAGATCTGGTCTATGATGCAGTTGCAGTGGTTGGGGTTGTTGGCCTTCTTCCCGTTATCGTCACCTGGGGAGACCATGGCTCTGTGACCCTGGGCCCCAAGGCAGCTTGCCATCAAGCCGCTGAGCCTAGGGACAAGGGCAGTCCCCTAGGACAGGCAGCAGCAGGAGGGCCTGGGTACACCTATAGTATGTTCTGTTTTCTCCCCTTGTTTCTCCCTAAGACCACCTGCCTGCCATCGGTCTGACACTAAATCTATCTCACGTCTAATAACTGGTCCAGGAGCAGCCCTGTCCTCACCCCTCCTGGGCCCTCACTTTCGCAGCCCACACCCCTGCAGAGCTCACCCTGGAAGGTCCACCCCCGCAGCCCCACCTTTGCAGTGCCGGTGCAGGACATCCAGGGCTGCGATGAGGAACTCGTGTGCGTCCTGCTGCTCGTAGCCTGCCAGGTGCCGGGCGTGCGTCCACACTAGGTGCAGCAGCTTGTATGGGATGTGTGGGGACCGGTGCCCCGAGTAGAACTGTGTAGAGAGAAGGAGCGGCAGCCTCGTCAGGGGCAACACAGAGCTCCCATGTGCACACCTGACAACGAGTGGGCCGAGATGGTCATTTCCTCTCCTTTTCATGTGAACTGTGTTTTTACTTGGAGTCTGCATGTAAGTTTTCTCCATTCCTACCATCTGTTTTCTAGAAATACGTCCAAGTGATGAACTGTGGCAAACTTTCATCAAAACACAGAGGAGGGCATGGCAACCCACTCCAGAACTCTCGCCTGGAGTACTGGCACAGGAGCCTGGTGGGCTACAGTCCACGGGTCCGCAAAAAGTTGGACACAATGAAGCGACTAACACTTTTACTTTGGTCAAAGGTGAATAAAAAGCTTTTTTTAAACACACACTCACACATATACACTAAAAGGTGACTTTTGTTCTGTGTAAATTGTACCCCCATAAACAGGAGCCTAAAGAGCAACATGACAAGATGAACTGACCACCAACAGTGCCTGAATAAGACCCCCACCAGACTGTTCTGGCCCAACGGTACCACTCAGCTTGTTCACTCCTGTAACGCCAGCCACTGCTGGCAGGCTGCAGGAACATGGGGACTGGATGGGCCGGGCCAGGCCAGGGATCGGGAGACTTCTGAAAAGGGCCAGATGGTGAATAACTTCAGCACCACAATCAGGCAGACTCCAGGCAGCCAGGGTGCAACAGGGAAATGAGAGGATGCAATCAAGGGCCTGGGGCCAACACCTGAAGACACCTGGGTCCTTACAGCACCCGAGGAGCAGGACCCTGTCCTGCAGTTGGGCCCTGAACCTGGAGGGTCAGCTTGCGAGCCCATCAGGGATAGGGGCCTCTGGTGACACAGTTAGCAAGGCTGGTAACGAGACCCACTGCCCTGTGGACAAAGCTGTAGGTGACGGTTGGGTGCTGGGGGGGCAAGGGGGCCAATGTCCGCTGCTCACATCCCATCTATGGCAGCAGTGAGCCTCTGAGAATGACGTGGAGTCTCTCGGCTGGAGACCCTCTTGGGAAAAACATGTGGTTCCACGACAGGGGCGTGTATGAGATGCCCACCGCAGGTGAGGTGACAGAACTCCTCTCCCTCCCCATCCCCTCCCCGCACCTCCTGGAAGAGGGAGGACATCTCGCAGACCAGGCAGGAGCTGGGGCTCTGCATCTCACAGCGGTGCCGGTCAGACAGGAAGAAGTCGCGCAGCAGGGGTGTGTGCGTGAGCGCCTGCACGATGCAGTTCATGAAGCACGTGTTCCCCAGGTTGATGAGGCCGCGCAGACCTGGCGGTGGAGGGCTGGGTCAGGCGGCATCAGGACCCCGCCAGCCCACGGCCCCATTCGTGTGATAAGAATGGAGCCTCTTTCCAAGGCTTGCGCTCCTCTTATAGGAAAAGGCCTGAGGAGTGCTGACCCCCAGCATTCGGCCCCCAACTTCAGCATCAACCATTCTGGCAGAACTGCCTGAAGGCCTCCGGTAACAAGGGCACAGGTCATAGAGAAGTTTCCCCGACAAGCTGGCAGCCATGCCGCGTCCCCTGCAGTCTTGGCAGGGCCAGGGAGACTGCTCACACTCACACCCGCTTCCTGAAGAGCCCCACCCTGCCCGGCACACCCGAGGCCCCACTGGGCACGCGCCCACCCACCGATGGTGCAGTTGGACGTGATCTTCCGCCGCTTGGGGTTGTGTTTCAGCAGCTCGAGCTCCCGTTTGGTTGGCTCCCACGTTGAAAACTTCTCTCCGACACCTAAGCGGTGGAGGGTGCTGTTAGCTACACTGTATGTATGAACCCTGTTCCAGACACTTAAAGGAGCTTCCTTCAGAGAAAGTGCCGTGAGTAAGCCACGTTCCCAGAGAAGAGGAGAGCAAGACCAGTTCAGAGCTGTTCAGAGTGGTGTCAGTGGTCCTGAGACCAGCACCTCCTCGGTCTTAATCCCTGAGTAGAGGGAGCAGGGCTGAACCCCTTGCGGCAGTCGCAAGCCCGTGCGGACTCAGGCAAAAGCACAGGTCCCAGAAACTGGGCACCGCACCTTCCTCCCTGGGCTCCTCCAGAGCTTGCAGGAGGGAGCAGGCAGGGATGGGGGCTCTTCCCCCCCCCCCCCACCTCCCTCCCCTCATGCCCTGACAGACGAGGGGCAGGGGATGCAGACTAAGTCACAACCAGGCTCACAGAGCTCTGGAAAACCAAACCTTGCATCTTCCAAGCTTTCCGCTGCTCCTCTTTGGCAATGATTTCTATGTCTTTGTCATAAATATAGTCCTGACACAAAAAGCAGTAGATACCTCCATACATGAGCTCGATGGCTGAAAAAGAGAAAGGAGAGAAGAAACAAAACTTAATTAAAGATCGAAAGGTAATGCTTCAAGATACAAACACCTAAGTTTTCTATGTATCATTTCTCTAACCAGAAAATCCCACTATTACCAAAGGCTGTGCACCCGCTTCAGACAGTGTGTCCAAAGCAGGTGAGGCACGTGAGTTCTCCCTGGAAGCTCCCTCAAGGATTGAGCAATCTGAGGGAGAAAGAGGTGCCATGTCCGTACTTTACAATGGACCCAACCCCTCGGTACCAGGACCCTCTGCCTTTCCTTTGAAACAAGGGAAACTTGCATTCCTATCAGCCCACGGAGACTCCCAGGACCAGAGCTCTGTGACCCGGGCGCCCAGCAGCCCTCACAGTGCCAGGATGCAGGCAGCACAGCCGCCAAGCCAACAACCCAGACCCGTGCCCAGGGCTTCCCAACACACACACGCACGCATGCACACAGTCTCCTCCATAAAACATGTTAACCTGGAGCACCTGAAAGGGGACACACACACAGACACACTCTCTCCCTCTTCTGTAACATGTAAACCTGAAGCACCTTAAGTGGACACACACACACTGTTCCATAAACCACATTCTAACACAGCAACGGGCAGGATCTTACTCCTGTTCTGTGCTTTTGTCTCTTAAAGCAAACTTTCTAAAACTGACTCATTCTGGCAAAAATAGAGACAGTTTATCAAGCAGACTGATAATGTGAACAAACACCACGTTTCTAAAGTGACTTTTGTAGATGACACTGGGTTTCAGTAAGATTCTTCAGACAGCCTTTTAAGTGTAAACGTGTTCCCACTTGTGCAGCCCTCCTAACCACAGACACTCTCAGCCCACATGTGAGAGCCCTACGTGGGTCTGGTCTGAGAGTCAGACTGCACGACCCTTGTAACCACAGACTCGCAGCCCACATGTGAGACCCTACCTGGTCTCGTCTGAGAGTCAGATGGAATGAAGCACAAAGTTCTCTACCGCACACCACAGGGTCCCACCCCTCACCGTGACCATCAGCCCTTCTCTCTGGTTCCTCCAGGGGAGATCCCACTGCTGACTGCTGGCCCTACTGGGCGGCCGCCCACCCACAGCCTATGAAGCACCATCAGTGTCATTGGCTCTCCTTCCAAAAAGGCCAGTTAACGCCTCGTCCTGGGCTGACCCCTTCCCCGCCTGGTTCAGGCTCTCAGCTAGAGATGAAGCATGACCTCTGGAAATGACTGCGTTCGGACACCATCTCTACATAGGAACACTGGGTCAAAGGAAGCTGTGTTGTAGGAAAAGGGCTTGTGGCCTGGACCTTGTGAAAGCGATTTCCTTACAGGAATCCTCACCACCTCACCACCGTTTGACAGAAACCACAATTCTCAAGGAGAGAAAAACTTAGCGACAGCAGTCAGAAAATAAAGCCTAGAGCAAAACTCAGCTTCATGTCACCCCACCTTGATGCCAGCACCTCTAGCCTCTCCATGAACAAACAACAAGGCAAACCCCTCACAGCACTAAACTCACCCAGTACCCCATAATGACACCAATAACCTAAAGCTGCATGGAAGGCCTTTACAGATTTCTGCCTAAACTAACACCTAACCATGCTTTTCAGAGGGAGAGACAAGTCTCCGATGTTCTGTTGCAGAAAACGCACTCTTCAGAGAGTCATCCTTCAGGGTCACAGAACTCCACGTGACCTCAGGCATGTTGGACAGGAATACCTGTGGGCTGTTTCTCTCCCCTCCCCACAGGAGTTCCAAGGAGAGCACAAACCACTTCAGATAAGAGCGGGCTCCTGGGAGAGTGGAAGGTCAAAGCGGGAAGTTGGGAAGCTGACCCCAAAGCCCAGCAGGTGTGCATCAGGAGGGTCTTACCCAGGTTGTGCCTCTTGGATTTGGCGTGCTCGTGAATGTGCTTCTTCGTGAAACAGCCGAAGAAGACACAGTGCAGGCAGGAGTGCAGCCGGTTCAGGTGGAGGCCACACACATGACAGACGCACGACTTCGCCTAAAAGTCAGAAGAGAGAATTGGCAACCTGGGGTTCTCAGAGACGCCAGAGCAAGGTGATTCCGACAGGCACAGCTCGGAAGGAAGTGCAAGCCTGGGTTTCCTCTCAAGGTCTCCCCACCTAAAAGATCTTTTCCTTAATCTTGTCAATCAACCCAAAAGGCACGTAGGTCACTTAGTTCAGACCGGTTCCTCGAAAGAGGACTCAGCCCAGTCTCAACCCAGTCTCAAAGCCACTCAGACCAAGCGTGTGAAGCTTCAGGAGCAGAAAAGGTCCTTCTGCATCCGAGGGCCCCCCAGCCCCAGGGCACCCGTAACCAGCACACCATTTCAAGTTTGATACTCCAGGTTCCAAGACCACAGCAAATCTATAATCAATCAAGATGGATATGAATCAAAGCAATACACAGAAACAAGAAAAAGAATAGTTTGTGGGTGAGAACTAGACCACAGAAACCTGAAGTTTTATAACCTCAGCAATCATGAGCACTGTGGTAAACAATTCTCTTCCACCCAAACCTCCCAAGTATCTCCCCCCTCCCAGCAGGAAGCCGTGCTCCAGGGCAATTACACAGGAGTAAGAGGTTCATGGGAAAGGCTTCTAAAATGTTGCAATACAAGAAACAGTAATTGTATCACCTATTTATTCTGCCAATGATCAATCTAAGAAATCAACTAATTCTAACTGTTCTCAGTAACACAAGGGAAGTTTTAAGTTACATAGTGGTTACTTGACGTGTAACAATGAATGGTTCCCAGTAGCCTGGATGTTTTCCTTTTACAAAAATATTGTTAGGAACAGACTCCTGTAATCTGTTTACTGCCCCCTATGGCTACAGATGTAAAAAAAAAAGATTAAGAGGTGTTCCTTGTTTTTATCAATCTGGATACATTAAATGCAAGACCGTAGTTTTATTTAAAAAACTCTTCTATGACCTTAATAAACAAAAAATCCAATTCTATTTATATAATTCAAGAAAAAACTCAAGACCAGCATGACTCTTAAAATACCAGGTTAACATACATAAACATACCAGGTTAAGTACATAACTTTAACACATTATTTCCCCTTAAAACACACAAAAGTTTTAAAAAACAGATAAAAATTTAAGCCCTGAATTTTAAATACAAATCCGCGTCACCTGTTCTCTTGCAGCACCTCTCATGAAAAAAAATCTGCTGAAAGAAAAAAGGCGTCAAGAATGTCAGCTACACAAGAAGGGAACCACAAGAATTAAGCACAGGCAGATGGGCTACAACTAGAAAGAAACTGGTCACATCCTGAAATGATCAGGGAAAGAAAGCCTGAGGTAACAAACACATACACACACAATTTGACTAAGTCTTTTTCACACAAATAAAGCCCAAGCTCAGGACTCATTTTAAGGCCCTGATTCAGATTTTACAACTAGGGCTCCACTGGCAGGCAGTCCCAAACACAAATCCATTTTCCGTAAACACCAAGGATTTGCCACATACCCCAGAGTAAACAACTCTTGGGTTAATTGGTGCTCCGCAAATAAAAACAAACACAAACCGCACCTCTTACAAGCCACTGACTCCAGATGACGCTGATGGGCCTGAGAAGGAATAGGAGCTGCTTCTGGAATTCCCCTAGGCAATTCTGGCAGGATTTGAGCATAAAAATGAGTAACAAAAGTAATGGATTATACACCCAACAACAACAAAAAATACCCAAGTCCACTCTGAAATTATACCCCCACACACACTGCACAGTCTTTTCATGGTGTTACATAAATGTAACAATGTTTCTAATATGACTGTTCTGAAGGGGACTGCAACTGCTGTGGGTGATCAACATTTCACAATGGTTCATTCATTAGTGCACAGGCTAGGCTACATGGCTACTGTGAGACAATCAATTGCTACTTTTTTGTTACCAATACAGAATTGCTACATCAGTAATCAAGAACCTCTTCTGCTCCTAATCTTTTCATTTTTGATGTCTAGTTCCACCCCTCATCAGCCTATAATTTAATCAGCCACACCTGTGTAATGATTTGATCACTGCCCGTTAATCGTGACTACATAATAAAGCCTCCATAAAACCCCCATAAAACCCCTAAATAATGGTGTTCAGAGTACTTCTGGGGAGGTGAATGGATCGCTGTGCTGTGAGATGCACTCCAAACCCACTAGGACACAAGCTCCTCCGCTCTGGGTCCCCCAGATCTCACTCCAAGTATCTCTTCATCCGGCTGCTCATCTGTGGTCTTCATAATAACCTTTACAATAAACATGTAAAACTGAGTAAATGTTTCCCTGAGCTTTGTCAGCTACAGGAGGGAAGCAGAGTCTTATGACTGAGGATTGAAGTGGGGGTGTCCGCAAGAACCTGCAGGATCAGACACTAACTCCAGGTGGGCAGTCACATGGGTCAGGTTTATGTGACACTCAGTTGGTGTTGGTGCAGACTGGACAATTACTTGGTGGTGCTGGAAAAATGCCCAAATAATTTAGTGGGATCACAAACTTGAGTCAGACTGACTTAATTTCAAGGTCCAAACTTGGCATTTAATCTGCAACCTTGAACAGGTCAGGAAACTTAACTGCCAAGACCACCTAAAAAGTGTAACCTGAGTTCAAAATCAAAATGTAATACCGTGAGAGATGTTTTATAAGATGAAAAACGCTATGAAAATACAAAGTAGCAGTATTATAAATGAGAAATCTGTGAGCCCCAGAGATGTGGGACCACACAAGGTCAAAGGCCACACACCTAGGCAGAAGCAAGACTCAGGCAAACACCCACCCCCCCACCTCAGTACTGACCACCTCAACCAGTCCTTAATTCACATTTCGATCACGTTCCCCACTGTCAATTACAAGTGCCTCCAGGGAGCCATCCGATTCTCCTAGAACCTCATGTAACCTGCTGGTCCCACTTCATTCCCTAGAAGCTCGATCAGGTGATGCAAGTGACTGACAGGCCCAGGTTAAGATGAGGCAGGTCAACTCAGTCCCTAGAAACCAAGTTCCCTTATTTCTACCTCACCTCTCAACATCTGCTGGACACCTGACCCCTTAAGTATGGGTGCTCAAGACAGCAGAAACTTCAGGAAAGACACAGCACCACTCCAGATCTTGCCTGAGGACCAAACTCAGATCTGATGGAGCCTTTGAGCTGGCTGCCAACTTACAGGAAATAGAACAAAACATGACAAAACATGAAACCTAAGCCTGCAGCCGGCAAATCCAGACTCAAGAATGATCCTGGCAAAGCCTGGAGCTCTTTAGCAGGTCCCTGTAGGAATGAGAGGGGCAAGGAAACCGAGACACAATATCCACACTGGGACAACACCCAGGGAGGATGGGCTGGGGGGTGGGGGCGCTTTGACCCTGCGCCTGCCGCACAGAGCGAGGACCTTCACAAACAGGGCTCCAGATTCCCCCCAAACCTGGAACCACAGCTGTGAACCGTGAGAAACATATCAGACAAATCCAAATTGAGACACATCCTACAAAATACCAGATTAATACTCCAATACTCCTCAAAACCACTGCGGTCATTAAAAACAAACAAAAGGCAAACTTGAAAAACCATCACAATCCAGAGGAGCTGAGGGGGGAAAACAGGGGAGAGAAAAGACAAAAGGACATCCCTGGTGGTCCAGTGATTAGGACACCACTGCAGGGGGTGCAGGTTCAATCCTTAATCAGGGAACTAAGATCCGACAAGCCGGGTGGCAGAGGCAGCAGAGGAGCCTGAGGAGACACGGACCAAATATCTCCTGAGACAGGACAAGAGAAAAACTAATCAGACCTGAATCAAGTATGATCTTTAGTTAATAATGATATATCAAGCTTGTGCATTAATTGTAACAAAACGTACCACAGAAATGTAAAAACTTCACCATCAGCGAGATGCTAGAGATTGATACAGGAGCTCCCTGTATCATCTTTTTAAAAAATATTCGCCTACAGTTTATCTTGGTTTTTCTAAATAATCACATCTGTAAACAATAGGATTTTTGTTTCAGCCCCAACTACCCAGTCATTATAACTTTTTGTTCTCATAATATCGTCTAGAACTTCCATTGTTTCTGCTGTTATTTAGTCACTAAGTCGTGTCCAACTCTGCAACCCCACGGACTGGGGCCCACCAGGCTCCTCTGTCAATGGGATTTCCCAGGCCAGAATACTGGAGTTACCATTTCCTTCTCCATCTGTATTATTTCTGATAACTTTTCTGTAAATCTAAAATCTGAATCTAAAACTAGTTATTAATCTGCATAGAACTAAATACACACACACAAATGAGCCAAAGTGGAAATCAGGGAAATCAGAAATAAAGCTGTGGATTGTATCCACGTGGGCAAATGGTTTTAACAGTGAATTAGTCTTGCTGGATGTTACCATAAGGATAAACCCCCAAGGTTCTCTGTTTTTCACAACAGTAGGTTAATCTACATTACCTCAAAAGGAACAATGTTTTCATTTTATATCTTTTACTTGGAACCACCTGTCTCCTGCTCCCTGTGAGTGCTGCAATACTCAGGTGTAATAACCTGAAAGAACTAATTCATCAATAAATAAAGCAGAAGTTAATTCCTCAAAACAAGAAGTTCTGAAAAAGAAAACCTTTTACTTTAAAGAATGGACATATCAAAAAAATGAAATAAAAAACAAAACTGAAGGGACAGGAGACAGCTGTCTGCAGCATTCTCACCATTTCTAAGTGCCTGGTCGAAAAAGACTAGTCACTGCAGTCAGTAACACTGGACATTTAACAGCTAAGTCTACCATCTATCTACCAGATGCTGTATGCTGTCACTCCAGGTGTTCTGTCTAAGCCAGTGACAGCAGAACTGTTACTCTCCAAAGATGAGTCCTACTAAAAACTTCAAACATAAGAGATTCATTCAGATCTCAGACTCTAGAATTGAAGCAACACTGATTAAAAGAGGTGACCAGTAAGAACGCTAGAGTAAACCTTTTTCTAAAATACATGGTAAAGTAATAACACTGACTCAAGATAAATAAGACCATTTTCCATCTGAAATGCCTCCCTTTCCACACCCCAACCAAAGGCTTGAACCATGCTTCTAAAATATTGATTACCCAGAAACAAAAAGACACGGTCTCCAGCCCCTTTCCTCAAAAAACCCCTCAGAGATTTCCAACCCAAAGGATTAGAAATGCTGTCACCAAATGTTGTACTGAGAAGACTTCAAAAGTGGTTTGTCATCCTCCAGATTACTGTCCAAACTACAGAATCAGTAATGGCCCGAGTGCTGATGCTTCCTCACCTGTGGTGAAGTATTTCAGTAAAAACACTTCTTATGACTACAAAAAGGGCTGTTATTTGAGGGCAAGTTGCTGGAAAACTTCAGAATCACAGAAACAGTTCAAAAAGAGAGAAATGATTGCTTAAAAAACATTACCTCTCCCCCCAAAATGTCTATATATTTATTTAAATATAATACAGACTGGGTTAACTCATAACAACCAGGGGAACTGAAAATTCCTGCTGTCCTAATTGTTCGTTTCCATCTTCACATACAATCCCTCAAGTGGCAAGTACCACGCCAGAAAAGTACAGCAGTACTGAGCCCTCAATTCTCAAATCTGATCGTGCCCACCAAGAGCAGCAGCAGAGTTTGGATACAGAAGTCATAACCCACCTCTACTTAAAGGAGGGTGTGAACTCCTGTAGTTACACTATAGCTGAGACTTCACTGTAGCTTCTTTGAGCAACCTCAATGAAGTTTAACTTAGGTTGAAGTATTTTACAAGCAACTTTCCAGTGCTAAAACCAAACTACTAAGCCTGCACCTCTTCTGTGAAACCTCAGCAAATTACCAAACGTACATTATTGTTTCTCAAACCAAACTCCTCCTTGGCTGGGCCACCAGGATTCTAGAAGTGCACGGAGTCCCCAACATTCAGGGAATATGGATGGAGGACACAAGGATTCACTGTCGGGGTATGACCATAACGCCTGGCAGCACCCGACAGACTCGAGTTCTGAAAGAGGCTCCTACCTCACTTCTTGTCTCTCTGCAGCTCAAGTTCTCACTAGCGAGTAATACAGACGTGTGTCAACAATTTTCAAACGAAGCAATTAACATTAGAATATTAATCCAAGTCACATGTAACAACAACAACAAAAAGTGAATCTTTCCTCAGGAAATTCGGCAAAGTTAACGAGGGGTTAAACTTGACTCCTTGAAGCAATATTAAAAAATTACACATCTTAACCAACAACATGGAGCAGTAAGTAACAAGATTATCGCCTTTAGAACAGAATCAACCAAGTGATTTAAGGGCACAGAACTCCATAAGCAAGAACCTCACTCCCATCCTGTCTTATCTCCGATTTCAGTTCATCATAAGAGCCAGTTCTTCCCAACACCCACACTGATAAAAAGAAAGAAAACTGGTGCTTAACATTCCCTACGTGCTCAGCAGATGTTAGTTTTACCATAAAAAATGCTATTCAAGGTGGACATTGCCTAACAGCGCCTGCCCTCGGGCTGCGAACTGCAAAATCGCCCTACACCAAACATACTTTCTTCAGGTAGGAGAGAATAACGCCATTTTCTCATTTTCAAACAGCTAACAAGCCCAAAGGCAGGACACTGAGTACAGCTCCCTCGGGGAGGCGCCCGCGTCAGAGAGAAGGCACCCCGGCCCCCGTGCCGTCAGACAGGCCCCCTTTACACCGCTCCTGCGCAGCGACAGGTGACCTGTAAATCCCCTTATGCCAAGAGCGCGACGCGACTCCAAGCGCAGGGTCGGCGGCGCTCCGCATCCGCGCTCGCGCACACCTGGAGGGAGGAACAGCATCCCGGAACGTCCCTGCGGACCTGGGCCGGGAGCTCCCGGAGCTGAAATGGGGGAGGGGGGGGCGTCTTGTGGACCCTGAGACCCGAGGGAGCCCCGCGCTGAAGTGGAACGGCTGGGGTCCCTGCTGATCTGGGCCGGGGAGACGCCCCACGCTGAAATGAGGGAGCGTGGGGGGGGGGGGCGTCCTTGCGAACTCTGGCCTGTGCTTAAGTGGAGGGGCGGGGGTCCCCGCTGATCTGGGTCGGGGAGGCGCCCCGCGCTGAAATGGCGGGGTTGGGTGTCTTGTGGATCCTGCGTCCCGAGGGCGCCCGGCGCTGAAATGGTGGGTGGGGGGGGACGGGCGTCCCTGTGGACTCTGCACCCAGCGCTGAAATGGGGGGAGGGCGTCCTTGTGGACTCTGCGCCCAGAGTTGAACTGAGCGGCGCGCGTCTCTGCACATCCCAGGCGCGTGGAGGCTGTACTCGCGTCCCGGGGACCCCGCCCGACCGCCAGGCCCAGCGACCCCCAAGCACCCGCCAGGACCGCGGAGAATTAGCACATCGTGGGCGGCACAGGCCGCACCCTCCGCAGCTGCGTCCCCGCCCCGCCCCCGCCGGAGGGTCCCCAGGACACGCCCCGCGCGGCGACGTCGGAGACCCTCCCCCT
Source organism: Muntiacus reevesi (assembly GCF_963930625.1). NCBI lineage: Eukaryota > Metazoa > Chordata > Mammalia > Artiodactyla > Cervidae > Muntiacus > Muntiacus reevesi. Next base: position 27,180,643 of record NC_089266.1, on the reverse strand, counting down.
CCCACCCGGCAGCCCCGGGAAAGACCGCCCCCCACGCCCGCCCTCGCCCACCCCGCCCCCGCCGACCGCAGGCGGTGGGGGAGGGGACGGCGGAGGCACGACCCCCGCCCCGGAGCCGCGCCGCCGGGGCGCACCTTGCGCTTGCGGGCCTCCGCCGAGCCGCTCCACACGAAGCACTGGTAGATGGCGCGCAGGTTCTGCTTCCAGTTGTCCACCTTGAAGCTGCCCAGGTGCGCGCAGCCCGGCGGCGTCACCACGAGCTCCGCGTCCATGGCCTCGCCGTCCGGCTCGGGCCGGGGCGCCGGCGGGGACGAGGACGACGCCAGCGCGGCGCGAGGCTGCAGGCGGCCCGGCTGACGGACGGGCCCGGGACAAAGCGGAGCAGCGCGACTGAGTGGCGGGCACCGCCCGCGAGGCGCTTGCAGGTCGCCGAGGCCGGGGCGGCGCTACGTCATCGCGGCCGGCGCGCGTGCGCTAGGCGCGCCCCTCCCCCACGGGCTGGCCCGGCGGGGTGGGGCTGCGGAGGCCCCGCCCCGTCGCCCCGCCATTGGTCGGCGGAGGAGACTTCTGACGGGAATTGGTTACTTCCCGCCCTTCGAGGGGAGCAGGCGGAGGCGGGACGGGGCTGGTTTGCGCCGGCTGTGCTGCCGCAGGGACTGGCGGGCAGGGGAGGGCGGTTGCTGGGCGGGGCCAGGTAGCGGTCCGCTGGGTCGGATCCGGTGAGTTCGGACTGGCGCTCCATGTAGTCAGGCCTTCCGGGTGGGACGCAGAGTATCACACACTTGCGGACTCTGTCCAGTTCGGCCCACTCGTCGCCATCCCGCCGTGCAGCACGTTCGCAGCCCGGGGAGAGCGAGTCCCGCGACCTCCGAGCGGTCCTGTCCATCTATGGGCCGGCCCCGCTGATACGGGATGTCCGTGAGGGCAGGTGCGGGTTTCTCGGGGTCGCTCAAATGCGCCCCGCATCCGGAGAGAAAAGACAAATAAAAGATGCTGTCTGGCAGCTGGAGCTCGGGGCCCGGCGGCATGGGCCACCTGCCCGCCGCCTGCTCGGCGAGGCCTTCCCTCCAGCCTGTTGGACTTCACGATTCCCGCCCCGCGCCCACCAGCCCTTCATTTCCTTACCCAAAGAACTTATTCACTTTTTAAAAAAATTAACTATTTTCCTCAGTAGCACGAAAACTCCATGATGGTAATGATTTTTCTGTTTTATTAAAGTCTGTATCCAGCAGTGCCCACTGGTTATATGCAGGTCTTCAAAAATAAATGTTTAATTAGCTAATTAATTAACCCGAAGAAATTTTTATAGTAGAATCTAATGCAATTATTCTCAGACTAAAACACGAGTGAAGTAAGGCACATTACGGATGTGTTAAAGGAGTGTCAGTTTTTAAAAAGTGAACTCTGAAATTTTAAGTTAATTACAAATTCTATGTGATTCATCTCTATTAATGTTAACATATGATGAGTATTCCAGTATTATTGTTCTTACAAATATGACTCGGTTTCAAGAATGTGCCCCTAATATCAAGCACAGTTTTTATGAATTTGGTCATCCAAACATGGGAGAATTTCTATGCTCTCTACTTGAATTGTAAGCAATGATTTCAAATGCCCTGTAATCAGAACAGCCTTATACATAAATAAAAGTAAAGCACAATATATCCTTGCAAAGCAGTTCCCAACTGAGTCACGGTTTAACACAGCTTTTTCTTTTTCTAATGGGAAAAAAGCTGAGAACATGATGCTGCTGCTAAGTCGCTTCAGTCGTGTCCGACTCTATGCGACCCCATAGACAGTAGCCCACCAGCCTCCCTGGTCCCTGGGATTCTCCAGGCAAGAACACTGGAGTGGGTTGCCATTTCCTTCTCCAATGCATGAAAGTGAAAAGTGAAAGTGAAGTCGCTCAGTGTCCGACTCCCGGTGACCTCATGGACTGCAGCCTACCAGGCTCCTCCGTCCATGGGATTTTCCAGGCAAGAGTACTGGAGAGGGGTGCCATTGCCTTCTCCCCAGAACACGCTTAACTGACCATTAACAGGCAAATGAATGATTCAGTAAACTGTTGACTAGACTTTGCAGGGAACGCTATGCAACTGTAAAAATGGATGACGTAGGTCTCTAAGCGCTAGCATCAATGCTGTGCTGTGCTCAGTCCGTCAGACGCCTCTGGCTCTTTGCGACCCCAAGGACTGCAGCGCGCCAGGCTTCTCTGGCCATGAGATGTTCCCAGGCAAGAATACTGAAGGGGATTGCCATTTCCTTATGCAAGGATCTTTACCACTTAGATGGAACCTGCATCTGCTGCATTGGCAGGCAGGTTCTTTACCACTGAGCCATCTGGGAAGCCGATAACAACAACACTAATATGGAAATTATATAAGATACATGAATAAAGCAAGTTACAGAAAAATACAAGTAGTATGGTAATGTTTATTGAAAAATAAGACTGTATGTAGGTGTATATTAAAGGGCTGGAAGAAACAAACAAACCCGTCAATCATAGTTAATATCTGGTGAAGGAGAACACCTGTAATATTTGAGTTATTTTATAATAAGAATTAATTACATATTATTTAATACTTAAAAATCACTAATGGGACTTCCCTGATGATCCAGTGGCTGACTCTGCTTCCAATGCAGAGGACTGAGGTCCATCTGTTGTTAGGGAACTAGATCCCACGTGTCTGCAACTGAAAGATCCTGCCAAATATATATTTTTTAAAATAATTTAAGGCATTTATTTTTAAAAAGCAAACTAATAAATATGCATACTTTTATTTTTGATCATATTTGTGTATATTAATCAATTTTGGTTTTCTTGGTTGCTCTTTTCCTCTATTTTAGATAGAAAAAGTGGTGGTGATTAATATCTTGAAATGTTAAAATTTCTCCAAATCATGTTATGACTTTCTAACCATAATTGTGTTAATAAAGTAATTCCAAAAGTATTATTTGGTTTTCAGTTTGAAATTAGTACTGCCCACTATATTCAAACACTAAAACTGTGGTGTCAGGGGAAAAGTTTTTCTAGATGCTACTGTCAGCTTCTGTCCTGAGCAGTTTGAATGATCACAGTTTCTTAATCAGCAGAGTTCATACTCTTCATCTAAACTCTCAAACCCATTGTTAAATAATAATCCTAGGAGAGTTGGACATTTTCTGTCATGCATGTGAGAAAAGGAAAGGGGCCAATGATCCTTGTCGTCAGATGTAACAGATAAATCCTATTAAGAATACACAGATTAAAAAAAAAATACACAGATTTCAATTACAAGACTCCCCCAGAGCCACAAACTATCAACTAATATAACCCTGTAGAAATAACATCCTTTCTGCAGGTTTTTTGTTTTTTTGCTTTTGCAGAATGTGGCAACAGTTTCTAAAGATTCTGTGTTCAAATAACACTTGCAAGAAAAATTTACTTTAATCACAAACAAGTTATAGTCACACCAGTCCCAATTCTGCATCAGAGGATGGGATTTTATGACCACTCTCAACTCACCATCCTATCAAACTAATTATTTTAAATTGTGATTATAATAAACTGTTTAAAGACTACATTATTTAAGATTGGTTATTTTAAATAGATTATTTTTTAAAATATTTTATTATTTATTTATTTGGCTGTGCCAGGTCTTGGTTGCAGCATGCAGGATCTTCTGTCTCCATTGTGGCTTGCAAGATCTTTAACTGCAGCACGACAACACTTACAGGCAGCATGTGGGATCTAGTTCCCTGAGCAAGGCCACCTGCATTGGAAGCATGGAGTTCTAGCCATAGGATCACCAGGGAAGTCCCTAAATAGATTAATTTAAACACTTTATGGTGCAGAACATTCCCTTTAACACATCTTCAATTCTTTCTGAAGCTCCCTTTGTTAAGACTTCCAGTTTTTAAGGTCTGGTTCTGAAATAGCTTCCTACTCAACATCACATGCAAAGAACATATCTGTAAAGTGCCTTTTTGCTGGCAGAAATGGAACAAAGACTGAATATGGATCTTACTTATCTTTTTTTGTTTTTTTTCTTTTTGAATATGGATCTTACTTAATACTGACATGAAACTGAGGAGTGTATTGAATTTTTCTTCTTTGAAATTAAGCTATCCTGTATTTAACTTTCTTTGGGAAAATATTCTAGTAATAACCTCTTATATTTCTTGATACAACCACTTTACCATCCACACTTTTGTGTAATTGTCACAACAGCCCTGTGAAATAAGCATTAATTTCCTGTGAGGGGCCCTGTTTAGGCTCAGTGCTTTTGTGGCAGAACGAGCACTGGCAGTCTGGCTTTTGTCAGCCTTTGAGGATGGCAGTGATACAAATAGTAATGGCAACAACTAATGTTTATTGCATACTTACTCTGTAGATGGGCTTCCCAGGTGGTTCTAGTGGTAAAGAACCCACCTGCCAATGCAGGAGACACAGGTTCAATCCCTGGGTAGGGAAGATCCCCTGGAGTAGGGCATGACAACCCACTCCGGTATTCTTGCCTGGAGAATCCCATGGACAGAGGAGCCTGGCGGGCTACAGTCCATAGGGTCACAAAGAGTTGGACACAACTGAAGCACTTAGCACACACTCTGTACCAAGCAGTGTTCCATTAATATAAACACCCTCCTGACAGATCAATGAAGTGGTTACAGAGACTAGCTCTATCTTAATACTGATGCACCACTCTTAAACCCGCCTCACCAAAAGATGTTCATACTACAAAAAGTAAAAAGGTTTATATTTCTAAAAACCTTGGATTCTGAGACAGGCCAAGATGAAGAAGCCTCCCCAAATCCTTGAAGCACAAACACCAAAAACCTGGCATCTCAGACAAACCATGTCCTGATTTTTATGAATAAGATAGGAATATCTGATTGTCACAAAAAAGACTACACTACCCCATCAGATTTGATTGTATATAATAATCTGAACTCTACATGGTATCCCTTTTCATCTGCTAGCCAGTTTTTCTGGAAACCAGACTTTGTATGCATTACATGAAAGTAATGTATGCATTATTTTCACTGAGTGCTCAAAATTTGTACACAAGGAGACTTCCCTGGTGATCCAGTGGTTGACTCTATACTTCCTCTGAAGGGGGAAGCATAGGTTTGATTCCTGGTCAGGGAACTAAGATCTTGCATTTCCCATGTTGGCCAAAAAAACAACCTCGTACACAGGGTTTTTTCCTTCAACCATTATCGTAGTCCTGAAACTGAACACAGAACAGCTGGTTAACTTGCCTGGGGTTGCCCAGCTGAAACAGGAACTAGGCAATATTTTCTCTAAGCCCACTCTGACCCTGTCTGCCATATTCCAGCCATTGCTTGACTGGTAAGCCCCTGCTTTTATTTTTTGGTTGCTCCATGAGGCTTGGAGGATCTTAGTTCCCCAACCAGGGATGGAACACATGCAGTGGAAGTGCAGAGTCCTAACCAATGGGAAGCCAGGGAAGTCCCTAGTTCCTACTTTTTTTGTTTTCTAGCTCTGTCCTAGCCACTGGGAACACAGGATGAAAAATGCAGTCACTGTCCATAGAAGTTTAGTTTTAAGTGGGGGCATGTGACAATTCGACAGTGGTTATCAGGCCTGGTGGAAACATGACAGAGGGGTGCACAGAGGCCGTACAGGTCCAGGTGATGGGCAGCTCACCCAGCCACAGAGGTCAGGGTGGGTCCCTGGGACCAGGTCTTGAAAAACAAATAGGATTATCCAGATAGGGGAAGAGAGGGTGGGAGGAGCACCCGTGAAAGCCATTCCAGTTATCTATTTCTGTACGACAAATTCTCATGGTCAGTAGGGCTGGCGAGCATGTTCTCTTTCAGGATCTCTTGTAGTTTCACAGAGGTGGCTGGCACTGGGTTCATCCTTGAAACATCGGATGGTTGACACCAGCTGGAGCCACAAATAGGGTTACCAGAAACTTTCATGCAGCCTCGACGTCCTCAGCTGGATTTCAAGAGTAAGCATCCTGAAGAAACCAGGAGAAAGCTATCCCACCTTCACCTGGAAGCGAATGGCCTCATTTTGCCAGTCAAAAGTCCTCCCAGGTTTGAGGGAAGAGTCTGCTTTTCTTTCTTTTAATTGAATGATAATTGCTTTACAGAATTTTGTTGTTTTCTGTCAAACATCAACATGAATCCGCGATAGGTGAAGAGTCTGCTTCTCAGTGGTGGTTATATCAATGTCACTTCATCAGAGGATGTAGGATGGGTGATATCTTTGTGGCCATTTTGGGAAATACAATCTGCTCAGAAGGTCTGTAAGAGCCCCGAGTACTGGAGAGACTGTGCTATGTCTTCTCCCACCACTGAAATGTAACCCAAATACAAATAACTCTAGGCCACAATACAGGTGCAATGTGGTTCAGTCAAGTGTTGGCTTTCCCATAATAACTCCTACTATGTCCTGGGGGTTGGGGGGATGGATATCAACCATCAAACACCTTCTGTATTTTTTCCCTCGCTTTCTTTTTTTGGGGGGGATCCCTGCTTTGTTGGTGTTCAAACTACATGTTAGGTGCTCCAGGGTGGGGGAACAGTATTCCAGGTGGAAGCAGTGGCACAGGAAAAGACAAGAAGAAGTAAAAGAGCATGGGTAAGTTCACTTGAGCGAGTGGAGACCAGAAGATGAAGGGGGAGAGGTGATGGTGGGAGGCTGAGAAGGGGCAGATGATGAGGGCCTGGAGCACCAATGACAGCAGCATGCACTCTTCTGTTCTTGACATCCTGAGCACTTTTCATACAGTAACTCATTTAAATCAACATTCCTGTGAGGTAGGTTATATGAGTATTTCATCTTACAAATGAGGAAACTGGTTAAACAATTTCTTCAGGCCTATACCACTCGTAGGAGGCAGAAATGATTTAAGCCTAGGAAGTCTGGTCCCAGAACCTGCGCCTTTTAATACAATATATTTACTTATTTGACTGCACCACGTCTTTCTTGTAGTGGGATCTTCAGTCTTCATTGTGGCATACAGGATCTTTTAGCTGCAGCATGTAGAATCTTTGACAGTGTGGATCACAATAAGCTGTGGAAAATTCTGAAAGAGATGGGAATACCGGGCCACCTGACCTGCCTCCTGAGAAATCTGTATGCAGGTCAGGAAGCAACAGTTAGAACTGGACATGGAACAACAGACTGGTTCCAAATAGGAAAAGGAGTACGTCAAGGCTGTATATTGTCACCCTGCTTATTTAACTTATATGCAGAGTACATCATGAGAAACACTGGGATGGATGAAGCACAAGCTGGAATCAAGATTGCAGGGAGAAATATCAATAACTTCGGATATGCAGATGACACCACCCTTATGGCAGAAAGTAATGAAGAACTAAAGAGTCTCTTTATGAAAGTGAAAGAGGAGAGTGAAAAAGTTGGCTTAAAGCTCAACATTCAGAAAACTAAGATCATGGCATCCAGTCCTATCACTTCATGGCAAATAGATGGGGAAACAGTGGCTCACTTTATTTTTTGGGCTCCAAAATCACTGTAGATGGTAGCTGCAGCCATGAAATTAAAAGATGCTTACTCTTTGGAAGGAAAGTTAAAACCAACCTAGACAGCATACTAAAAAGCAGAGACATTGCTTTGCCAACAGAGGTCCATCTAGTTAAAGCTGTGGTTTTTCCAGTAGTCATGTATGGATGTGAAAGTTGGACTACAAAGAAAGCTGAGCGCCGAAGAATTGATGCTTTTGAACGGTGGTGTTGGAGAAGACTCTTGAGAGTCCCTTGGAATGCAAGAAGATTCAACCAGTTCATCCTAAAGGAGATCAGTCCTGAGTGTTCATTGGAAGGAATGATGTTGAAGCTGAAACTCCAATACTTTGGCCACCTGATGCGAAGAGCTGACTCATTTGGAAAGACCCTGATGCCGGGAAAGATTGAAGGCAGGAGGAGAAGGGGATGACAGAGGATAAGATGGTTGGATGGCATCACCAACTCAATGGACATGAGTTTGGGTGGACTCTGGGAGTTGGTGATGGACAGGGAGGCCTGGCGTGCTGTGGTTCATGGGGTCGCAAAGAGTCAAACTTGACTGAGCGACTGAACTGAACTGTAGGATCTTTAGTTGTGGCATGTGGGATCTAGTTCCCTGACCAGGGATTGAGCCCCAGCCTCCTGCACTGGGAGCACAGAGTCTTAGCCACTGGATCACCAGGGAAGTCCCAGAACCTGCTCCTTTAACCACAATATTATATCACTAACCAATAGAGTTTGCACTTCAGACTGAAAAGTTTGCACTTCAGATTAATTTATTGAAAAATGAGACTTGATTATAATGAAAGCAGAGAATTTACATTGAAACCTCCTGGCCTAGTTTTGGAGGATATGGGAAGACTGATTCAAAGAAGAAATGTTCCATCTTTCACTTTTTTTGAGTGTAATGTACATAATTGTAATACACAAACAATGAAGTGTACTAAAGTACAGCTTGAAGGACTTTTCCATATGTATTCACTTGTACAACCAGCCCCGCATCAAGCTGGAGAGGAATTCCCACTCACAAGGCTCTCTGAAGACCCTCCCCACTTCTCTGGCCCCTGTCGCCTCCATCACATGCTCCTGAAATTCATGAAGTGACGCCCTGTGTGTCTGTGAAAGACCCCTGTCACCAGGTCGGCTGTTCACCCATGACCTGTGTTGTGCCCTTCACTGAACCCTGAGTAGGTAATGAGTGAGCTGGGGAGCTAGAAGATTTCTGACATGCTTTATTTGTGGGTGGCTGGTGCGGCAGCCAGGGACTTCTGCACGACCTTATACAGTTCTGCAAACAAAAGTGGCAGCTGTCTGAAGAGTTATATAATGGTGTGCAGGTGCCATATTCTGTACGAGTTCATTTGAAACAATAGCATGCTAAGTCATTCTCTACAGGAAATGAGGTGGGAACCTGCCACCTACCGCCGAAATCTCGGTGTGGTAACACTTCTCTACATTCCACCCCTTCAGAGTCTCTTACCTCACAATCTACGTGCAGTCCGTCTTCCATGATACCCCCTTTGGTGAGTTACACCAGCCCCTGGGTCTGCACCCCACAGCAATAGGAGAGGCTGCAGCAGCACACTACCAGGATGCTGGCTATTCCACCTACGCACACTAAAGTTCAATGCCAGGTGCTAGATGATTCAGTCCACCACTCCTGCAGGGCGTCTCCAGTGAGATGCTGTACTCTCTCAATTTCCTGCATCATAGGTTGCAGGCCCATTTTCACGTTCTACAGTTATCTGGCATATACACACAACACTTAGCACCTAACAGTGCATATACTCTGCCTTGAGCGACTGTTAGAAAATCTAGGGCCATTTAGTTCTGTAAAACCATTTTCCTCATTTGATACACTTCTTCATCTAACAGTGTTAGCGCTTGATGCATGTAATTCAAAGCACAGGCAATGTGCAATATAATTTCAGTAACTATGGCTACTCCTTGGTGTACAAATAAGGCCAGTGGGTAATACCACCATGGTGTCCGTTTCACCCTAAATCGTGCACAGACTGTGTCCCAGTTGGTGGTGTGGTGTGGAAAGGTTGTATATACCAAGGCAGGCAAGTATAGTCAGCCTCATGTACATCACCCTGCTCCTAGGCAAGTATGGTCATCCATATGGCTCACATATCCACAAGGTCCCATGGGGAACAGGAACAACACTGTTACCCGAATGACGCCCTTGGACGATGCTAATGTTAACACAGAGGGTTAGGGGGAGTCCAACCTGCTGGGCCAACCTGTCTGTCCTTTCCTCACAAAGGGGACTATGGTCTGTAGTTCAACACTTACAGCAGGTAGCCAGGCGAACCCGTCCCACATCACATGATCCCCTGGGGGTAGGATATATTCTGCCGCTTCTTCACATCCTGTGCGAAAGAGCACCTTATGTCATTCCATTCAGCTGTCATTGAGTCTGGTTGAAAGAAGGTTAACTTCCAAGTCCAATTTGCGAGTGTTATGGGTTGAATCTGCCAGGAAAATCCCATGGTGGCCCCAAGAAGCTGACACATTTTGTACTTCTGCATAAGTGTTGGGTCCAATCTATGACTGGATTGCCATGACACACCTATGGACAAGGGGCAAAGACATTAAGAATACCAACACAGGTACCTCTCAATTATTTAGTCAGACACAGGCAAGTTTCTTATCCTGGGAAAGAACAGTTCCTGCCATCGTGGACAAATACACAAGGTATACCCTTGCAGGAATTTTCCCAATTTCCAAAGGTAAGGACACAGACTTAACCTCAACTGTCAGGTGGCCATATCCATCAGTTCCTGCACTAGGGCCTGGAAACTGTTCAGATGTATCACAGATGAGGCTACATTCAGCACTGGTATCAACCAAGGCCATCACTCTCTCTGTATGTTGGTCTAAGATAAGTGAATTGCAAGTTGTACATGGTGCCTCCAGTCCCCGCTTACTCCTTTTGGGCAAGAACCTTGGCCTAAGCCCTATTCAAAGTGGAAACAGGCATCCAAAGAGGCGTCCTTGGGTGCCATGTAATCTTCTAACTGTACCATCCGTGTCTCTTGCATGGGCATGTGCCACACTTGGTGAACTGCTGTTCTGGTCTCAGTTGCCTCCATAATTCTAGGAGCACAGCATTTGGCTGCTTATCAATTTTATTTCTGTCAAGTCCCACTGCAAACAAATCGGCCCACATTTGCATCTGTGTGACTCAGACTGCAAGGAGATCCAACCAGTCCATCCTAAAGGAGATCGGTCCTGGGTGTTCACTGGAAGGACTGATGCTGAAGCTGAAACTCCAGTACTTTGGCCACCTCATGCGAAGAGTTGACTCATTGGAAAAAGCCCTGGTGCTGGGAGGAATTGGGGGCAGGAGGAGAAGGAGATGACAGAGGATGAGATGGTTGGATGGCATCACCAACTCGATGGACATGGGTTTGAGTAAACTCTGGGAGTTGGTGATGGACAGGGAGGCCTGGCGTGCTGCGATTCATGGGGTCGCAAAGAGTCAGACACGACTGAACGACTGAACTGAACTGAACTGATGGGGCCCCCTTAGGGGTCTTCACATCACTGGTACCTTTTGCCTGGCACTCTCCCCTCCACCTTTCCTAGACTTGCTACAATTTAGGCCACCTCATAGATGGAGCATCCCACAAAGGGCACCAGAACTGAAGTCAGGGATCCAAAAGAAGTGGACAGGGCATTGTTCAAAGTGGCATTTTGCATGCTGCTTGTAAATTGTTCCTCATCCAAGCTCTTTGTGTTCAGGTTAAACACACAGGTTCAGGTTAGACTGGTTCATGCCTAATTCCCTTAGGACCTGAGTCAATTTGCCAAATGTATGCCATTTATTTAAACAGTATCTGGGAATTCCCACATTAGTCCAAACCGGATGGTGGCGTTGATCCATTCCATCAGGGAGTGTGTTTGGTTGGGAGGCCCCTGCATATTCTGCCTCATGTTACGCAATCTCTGCTGCAATAAGGGGTGAGTGGTCATAGATACCAAACACTCTATTTTATCCCCTGTGCAGATAATACTGTCCACCTCAGTGTCCCAGAGTTGTAGAAGCCATGACACTAGATGCCCCTCCTGCCTCTGTTGAATGCTTCACCCAAATAGAACAACTCTGCTTGAGTAATGGCTGATATGTCATATTAGGGGCCCCCTGGGATGATCCCCTTGAGCCAAAGGTTGTTTATGTTTCATCTACTGCTGTACGTTGCTGTCTGAGGCACTGGGTTCATCAAGGCCACACATCTTTTGCTCCAGCAAAAGTTCGTATGCACTGTTCTAGCTCTTCCGCCTATCTCTGTAACTCAAACCTGTGCAGCATCACGTAGGGCATTGTCCATATTCACCTTCAAGGCAGTCAAGAATATCCAGCCCAAGGTGCCAGCGGCAGTACCTGCTGCTACATCAGGTAGACAGGAACTAACGGCCTGCAACACCTTTTCAAGGGTAGTAGGCGACCCATCCTCTGCCTCCCAGCCTTCTAATAGGGCCCGCACCAGGAGGACCATGGCCACCTGGTACCACATGCTGTGTGGTGGCCACTAGCTTCCTCCACCCATTGAAGCTTTTGGCTCACCTACCTGCTGGGAATCCTGACAACTACACCAACTGTCATGCTGATCACTGAACCCCAGGTAGGTAAAGCGTGAGCTGGGAGGCTGGAAGAAGACTTCAGATATGCTTTATTTGTGGATGACTGGTGCAGCAGCCAGGAACTTCCGTGCAGTCTCATATAGCTCTGAGAACAAAAGTGGTGGCTCTCCAAAGGGTTATATAATGGTGTGCGTGAGTCGTAATCTGTACGAGCTCATTTGTTACTTAAGTGTGTTGAGTCATTGCCTACAAGAAATGAATTTTGCAATAAGGAGTTCATGATCTGAGCCACAGTCAGCTCCCAGTCTTGCTTTTGCTGACTATATAGACCTTCTCCATCTTTGGCTGCAAAGAATATAATCAATCTGATTTCTGTATTGACTATATGGTAATGTCCATGTGTAGAGTCGTCTCTTGTGTTGTTGGAAGAGGGTGTTTGCTATGACCCGTGCATTCTCTTGGCAAAACTCTGTTAGCCTTTGCCCTGCTTCATTTTGTACTCCAAGGCCAAACTTGCCTGTTATTCCAGATATCTCTTGACTTCCTACTTTTGTGTTCCAGTCCCTCATGATGAAAAGGACATCTTTTTTTGGTGTTATTTCTAGAAGGTCTTGTAGATCATCATAGAACCGTTCAACATCAGTTTCTTCAGCATTAGTGGTTGGGGCATAGGCTTGGATTACTGTGATATTGAATGGTTTGCCTTGGAAATGAACAAAGATCATTCTGTCATTTTTGACAGATTTTGACAGATTGCACACAAGTACTGCATTTCAAACTTTTTGTTGACTATGAGGGATTTCTTCTAAGGGATTTTTGCCAACAGTAGTAGATATAATGGTCATCTGAATTTAATTGGCCCATTCCAGTCCACTTTAGTTCACTAATTCCTAAAATGTTGATATTTACTCCTGCCATCTCCTGTTTGACCATTTCCAATTTACCTTGATTCATGGACCTAACATTCCAGGTTCCAATGCAATATTGTTCTTTACAGCATTGGACCTTACTTTCACCACTAGACACATCCACAACTGGGCATTATTTCCACCTTGGCTCAGCCTCTTCAATCCTTCTGGAGCTATTTCTCCCCTCTTTTTCAGTAGCATACTGGGCACCTACCAACCTGGGGAGGTCATCTTTCAGTGTCAGATATTTTTGCCTTTTCATACTGTTCACGGGGGTCTCAAGGCAAGGATGCTAAAGTGGTTTGTCATTCCCTTCTCCAGTGGACTACATTTTGTTAGAACTCTCCACCATGACCATCTGTTTTGGTTGGCCCTACAAGGCATGGCTCATAGTTTCATTGAGTTAGACAAGGTTATGATCCATGTGATCAGTTTGTTTAGTTTTCTGTGATTGTAGTTTTCATTTTGTCTGCCTTCTGATGGAAGAGGATAAGAGGCTTATGGAAACTTCCTGATGGGAGGGACAGGCTGTGGGGAAAACTGAGTCTTGCTCTGGTAGGCAGGGCCATGCTCAGTAAATCTTAAATCCAATTACTCCTTTAATCCAAAACAAGATCAGGAGCTGACTGTGGCTCAGATCATGAGCTCCTTATTGCCAAATTCAGATTTAAATTGAAGAAAGTAGGGGAAACCACTAGGCCATTCAGGTATGACCTAAATCAAATCCCTAATGATTATACAATGGAAGTGACAAATAGATTCAAGGGACTAGACCTGATAGACAGAGTGCCTGAAGAACTATGGATGGAGATTGGCAAAACTGTACAGGAGGCAGTGATCAAAACCATCCCCAAGAAAAAGAAATGCAAAAAGGCAAAATGGTTATCTGAGGAGGCCTTACAAATAGCTGAGAAAAGAAGAGAAATGAAAGGCAAAGAAGAAAAGAAAAGATATACCCATCTGAATGCAGATTTCCAAATAGCAAGGAGCGATAAGATAGCCTTCCTCAGTGATCAATGCAAAGAAATAGAGGAAAACAATAGAAAGGGAAAGACTAGAGATCTCTTCAAGAAAATTAGAGATACCATGGGAATATTTCATGCAAAGATCGGTACAATAAAGGACAGAAACAGTATAGACCTAAGAGAAGCAGAAGATATTAAGAATAGGTGGCAAGAATACACAGAGCTATACAAAAAAGATCTTAAAGACCCAGATCACCATGATGATATGATCACCCACCTAGAGCCAGACATCCTGGAGTGTGAAGTCAAGTGGGCCTTAGGAAGCATCACTATGAACAAAGTTAGTGGAGGTGATGGAATTCCAGCTGAGCTTTTTTCAGATCCTAAAAGATGATGCTGTGAAAGTGCTGCACTCAATATGCCAGCAAATTTGGAAAACTCAGCAGTGGCCACAGGACTGGAAAAGGTCAGTTTTCATTCTAGTCCCAAAGAAAAGCAATGCCAAAGAATTTTCAAACTATCACACAGTTGCACTCTCACATGCCAGCAAAGCAATGCTCAAAATTCTCCAAGCTAGGCTTCAACAGTATGTGAACTGAGAACTTTCAGATGTTCAAGCTGGATTTAGAAAAGGCAGAGGAACCAGAAATCAAATTGCCAATATCTGTTGGATCATAGAAAAAACAAGAGAATTTCAGAAAAAGTCTACTTCTGCTTTATTGACTATGCCAAAGCCTTGACTGTGTGGATCACAACAAACTGGGAAATTCTTCAAGAGATGGGAATACCAGACTACCTTACCTGCCTGAGAAATCTGTATGAAAGTCAAGAAGTAACAGAATTGGACGTGGAACAATGGACTGGTTCCAAATTGGGAAAGGAGTAGGTCAAGGCTGCATATTGTCATCCTGCTTATTTAACTTATATGCAGAGTACATAATGTGAAATGCTGGGCTGGATGAAGCACAAGCTGGAATCAAGACTGCTGGGAGAAATATCAATAACCTCAGATATACAGATGACACCACATTTATGACAGAAAGTGAAGAGGAACTAAGGAGCCTCTTGATGAAGATGAAAGAGGAAAGTGAAAAAACTGGCTTCAAACTCAACATTCAAAAAACTAAAATCATGGCATCCAGTCCCATCACTTCATGGCAAGTAGATGGGGAAACAATGGAAACAGTGACAGACTTTATTTTGGGGGCTCTAAAATCATTGCAGATGGTGACTGCAGCCATGAAATTAAGAGATGCTCCTTGGAAGAAAAGCTATGACAAACCTAGACAGCCTATTAAAAAGTAGAGACATTATTTTGCCAAGGAATGTCCATATTGTCAAAGCTATGGTTTTTCTAGTAGTCATGTATGGATGTGAATTAGACCATAAAGAAGGCTGAGTGCTGAAGGATAGATGCTTTTGAACTGTGGTTTAGAGAAGACTCTTAAAAATTCCTTGGACTACAAGGAGATCAAACTGTAACAGGGGGGAAAGAGGGCACAACTTTTGAAAGAATGACATACCCGAAGGACACAACATAAACCAATTAGAATCAAATAGGACCAAGATGGCAGACAAGACTAGATCTTGATCTTCAATCAGCAAGTGAAATGACACACCCAGAGGTGCCCTGACTGTTCCAAAGCACTGTCAAAAGACCAAGGAGTGGGTAGTGGCCTAAATCCTGGCAATCTTCACCTCTTCCCCAAAGTAGTTGGAATAATCCTTCCACTCATTAGCATATGAAGTAACCCAGCCCATAAAAATTAACCATGCCACATTTGGTGGCTGCACCAGCCCTCTGCAATGGCCCACACTCTCTGTCTGTTGAGTGTGCTTCTCTGTGAATCTGAATAAATCCACTTCTTACCTTTCACTTTGTCTCTAGCTATATTCTTTCTGTGATGAGACATCAAGAACCTGAGCATTATTAGGCCCTGAAACCAGGTACTGTGGGTTTTGGCTGGGTTCAAGTCCTAGCCATGGGTTCAAGACCCAAGCAGGGTTTTGGCTAGGTTCCAGTCCCAGCACATGGGCTCAAGTCCCACTCTGAGATAAACGGTTTCAAAACCAGTCAATTCTAAATGAAGTCAGTCCCGAATATTCATTAGGAAGACTGGTGCTGAAACTGAAGCTCCAATACTTTGGCCACCTGATCTGAAGAGGCCAGTCATTAGAAAAGACCCTGATGCTGGGAAAGACTAAAGGCAGAAGGAGAAGGGCATGACAGAGGATGAGACGGTTGGTGTCGTGATCTGGGTGCAGGTTGGAAAAGAATTTCCAGACATGGACAGAATGAGAGGGAAATGAAGTTTATTAGACTGGGAGAGGCTGTTAGAACAGTGGGCCAGCTCAAAGGAGAACAATGTTGAACAGGGTTCCTTAGCCCACCTTTATACCCAGGGTACAAGGAGTGGGATAGGGGTCTTGTGGGTCATTTGCTGATTGAATAAGGCATGTATACTGGGTGGGGGAAGAATAGGACAAATACCTTCTCCCTATGGGGTAGGAGGAGAGACAGATTATACAGTTTCATTAATAGTTACAACATGGGGTAGGGTCTGGTTTTTCTGTTCTTACATTCCAAGACCTACTTGGTTTTATCTGCTCTTTCCTCCTTGGGTCATCGCAGTTGTATGGCATCAGAGACTCAATGGACATGAGTTTGAGCAAGCTCTGGGAGATGGTGAAAG
Source organism: Muntiacus reevesi (assembly GCF_963930625.1). Classification (NCBI taxonomy): domain Eukaryota; kingdom Metazoa; phylum Chordata; class Mammalia; order Artiodactyla; family Cervidae; genus Muntiacus; species Muntiacus reevesi. Next base: position 27,164,005 of record NC_089266.1, on the reverse strand, counting down.
ACAGATAAGCCTGGTATGCTGCAGTCCACTGGGTCGCAAAGAGTCGTACACAACCGTGTAACTTAACAACAGGAAATGAGGTGGAGCCTGACTGCAGCCATCTTGGTCCGGTAACAGTTCCCTACAACCCGCCAACGGAGCCATCCGGCCTTTCCGTCGATTTCCTGACAGCCCATTGAAAGATTATACCTCAACTGCCTGTTTGTGAACGATCTGGGCCATTCCTGGGTTTGGGCGATTACGAGAGGGGTGGGCAGGCACGTAACGGCACTTCTGTTGGTGGGTTACAGGGTAGAATACCCCTTTAGAACCAAATCCTGAGACTTTCCCATAGAAAACGGGCGCGAAACACCGACCCCCCAAAAGCCGGGCCCCTCCCTGGTTTCAGGGACTCATTGCCCCACCTCATGGGTCGGAACCTCCTGTTTGTCACAGCCCCCAGCCGACGTGCCAGCAGGACGCCGGAAGTGGTCGCAGGCTGCTGACGTCCTACTGGCCCGCCTACCTGCGAAGCATTCTGGAAGAGCTGTCTCCTGTGGGGCAGAGTGACCTAGAGGGACGCTGAGAAGGGCGATGTTTCTTTCCCCTACAGTGAGGGAATGGGGTTTTGTGGGGATGAAGGAGCAGGAAGAAGGAAGCATCATCATGGCACCCAGTGCTGGGAAGGTCAGCCAACTGCCCTCCTTAGCGCTTTCGGAGCCCTGGCCTCGGAGCCTGATTGGCCCGGTCGTCAGGAGACTTCTTGATTGACAGCTGAGAGCCCTGACAGAAGGACGATTCCTGAGGGCCATTGGTGGATCCGGGCCTTTGCCCAGTCCTGCGGTGCTTCCCCAACCTCCCGCTCTAGTTTAGGTCTCTGGTGCTAGAACCCTTGCGAGCACCCGCCCGGAGGGCCTCCCTCTTTAGTTGGGGGGCAGACTTTGCATCTGCCGGCTTTCAATGTCAGTTGAAAACGAAAAGTGAGTAACTCGAGGGAATAAAAAATGCGACATCTGAGCAACAATAGCAGAGAACTGTATTGCATAGGGCACTATATTCAGTATCCTGGGACTGATCATAATGGAACAGAATGTTAAAAAAGTGTGTATGTGTATCACTGAGTCACTTTGCAGTAGAGCAGTAATTAACACAACATTTTAAATAGTCTATATCCTGGTGGCTCAGACCATAAGGAATCTGCCTGAAATGTGGGAGATGGGGGTTTGATCCCTGGGTTGGGAAGATCTCCTGGAGGAGGAAATGGCAACCCACTCCAGTATTCTTGCCTGGACAAAATCAGACAGAGGAGACTGGTGGGCTACAGTCCATGGGGTTGCAAAGAATCAGACACGACTTAGCAACTAACACTTTCACTTCGTACAACTTAAAAAATTAAGAACAAAACAAAAAAGAAAAATAACAGTGACACCCCATTCCCCAACAATTACCAGGAGGATGGTATCCATTTCACACAGAACCAGAAACCCAGAGGGAGGAAAGGAAATCAGAATTTAAGAGAATTCCAGGCCGCAAGCATTTTCTGGTCCCTCAGTTATGAGGCTTGCCACCATCAGTCTGCATTCAGTAATACACCAGTTAACATTTGGACCCCAAATTGCCTTACAACCTCAAAATAACTAACCATCCTCCGTATTCCCTTTGTAGATTAGTAGTCCTGAGGCAGGAGGCAGATGAACCCCCAGGGTAAAGCAATTGAAGATTCATTCCCTCTGGACTGTAAGAAAGGAATAGCAGGACAATTAAGGGAGGTGGCTGGGCCATGCTCAGACCATGTATCTCTCATTACCAAAATCCAGAGACCTCCCCAACCACAAGTGGGCAGAAAGCCTCCGGATTGCAGGCCAAAGGGGGAGCAATGTCAGGGAATACCCAGATATGTTTGTGGTAGGATCCATTTTGGCTAAGAGAGATGTGTGCTCACATGGAAGGATCCTGAGACACACCAAATATAGACTGTGAACCAGGCAAATCAAAATTACTGGCCAAAGGAAAACTGGAAGAAATGTCCCATATAAGTGATTCAAACTGCCAAGAGGGTGAAACTCAGGGACTCTCCTTCTGAGTCTGCCCCTTGCCTATGCACGCATACTGTACTTTTTTCCTCTTAGTAAACACTTTACTTGCTTCACTACTTTCTGTCTTTGTGGAAATTCTTTTCTGCAAAACCAAAGGGTCCGGGCACTTGTCCCTGATCACTGGTCAAGTGGCTAGAATCTGGGGCTTTCACTGACATGACACAGCCCAATCTCTGGTTGGGAACTCAAGCCTTACTCCAAGCCCTTGCAGGCTGAGGCCACCCAAGATCAGTCTTATGACTTCATATATCAGAATCTGAATTACAGATTCTGTAATTCTGTAAAGGGGGGAAATTAAGTATTCATAACCACAAGTTTATGATGATGCTTTCAAGTTTCACGTCTTAGGACTTCCCTGGTGGTTCAGTGGCTAAGACTCCATGCCCCCAATGCAGGGGGCCTGGGTTCCATCCCTGGTCAGGGAACTGGATCCCACATGCCACAACTAAAGAATCCACATGTTGCAGTGAAGATCTTGTGTGCCACAAGACCCAGTGCAGCCAAATAAATATATTAAAAAATAAAGTTTTATGTCATAAACTTTCCTCAATAAAAGGTTATTAATAGGAGGGGGAGAAAGGATAAATAGGCAGAGCATAGAGAAATTTTAAGGCAGTAGAAATATGTTATTATAATCATGAATATACATCATTATACGTTTGTCCAAACACTCAGAATATAGAACAAGAGTGAACCCTCAAGTAAAGTGAGCACTTGGGGTGATTATGATGTGTCAGAGTTGCTTCACCCTTGGTAGAAACTGTACCATCTGATGAGTGATGTTGATAATGGAGGAGGCAATGCATGTGTGGGCTCCCAGGTGGCTTAGTGGTAAAGAATCCACCTGCCAATGCAGGAGATGGAGGAGATGTGGGTTTGATCCCTGGGTTGGGAAGATCCCCTGGAAGAGGAAATGGCAACCCACACTCCATTATTCTTGCCCCGGAAATCCCATGGTCAGAGAAGCCTGGTGGGCTACGGTCCATGGGGTCACAAAGAGTTGACCATGACTGAGCCACTGAGCATGCAATGCATGTGTAGGGGCAGGAAGTGTATGGGAAATCTAGATTCCCAAACTGCAATTTTTCAAAAGTCATTAAAAAGAAAAGGTTTTTAACACTTAATTTGTGCCAAAAATGGTAAGGTAGAGAAAGACAGTTCCTGCCCTCAAGAACCTGCCAGTTGGACTTCCCTGCTGGTCCAGTGGTTAAGAATCCACCCGCCAACGTGGGAAGGGAAATGGGTTTGATCCCTGATCCAGGAAAATTCCACATGCCATGGAGCAACTAAGCCTGTGAGTCACAACTATTGAGCTCAAGGTCTAGAGCCCGTGAGCTGCAACTACAGAGCCCATGTGCCTCGACTACTGAAGACCATGCGCCTAGGCCCCGTGCTCCTGATATTCTGCAGTTAGCTGTTATTGTCCACAGTTGTGTCTTTCACATTTAGATCTACAATCTGTGGTGCCCTGTACCAGGTGTGAGGTCTTGTACCAAGGCCACAGATGCAGAACTCCACACCAAAGTCATCTCCGGAACTGCCTAAGTCCCACTGTAACCATTGCCAAGAACCCCCTAGTCTTTACTGGCCACCTCCCTGACCCCATATTAGGTAAAAATACCCACCCAGGTACTCACGTTATAGTGCCTTAACCAATCACCTAATGCAGGAATCCTTCCTAATGCACCTAATCCTTCCAGAGGAATTTTTCTCTTGAGACTATAAAAATTGGCTACAAACCCATGAAAGGGGCTTCCCAAACTCAGTGGTAAAAAATCCGCCTGCTAATGAAGGAGACGCAGGAGATGCAGGTTCAATCCCTGGGTTGGGAAGATACCTTGGAGGAGGAAAGGGCACCCCACTTCAGTATTCTTGCCTGGAAAATTCCATAGACAGAGAAGCCTGGTGGGCTACAGTCCTTGGGGTCCCCTAGAGTTGGACACAACTAAGCACTACTAACCCATGAGAAAGGTCTTCTCTCCCAGATCTGTCAGGATGTTGGCCCACTGTTCTAACAGGTCTCCTGCTCTAATACACTCTATTCTCCTGTCATTCTGTCTCATGTCTGGAAATTATTTTCCAACCCTTGCACAGACCATGACACAACCCATTTTGGATTTATTTTCTTGCATGAACTAGGGGTTCATCCCCCAACCCGGACAACCACATTCAACAGATCAAGCTCTTTTTCTTGCTAAGAACTTTCCTATTGCATTACTGTGACTCTTTTGTGAGAAAACACGTGACTACATACCCTAGGGTCTGTTTCTGGCCTCTCTTTTCTTTCCCACTGATCTTTTTATTTATCTTTCAGTCAATATAAGACGGCTTTAATCACTAAGGCTTTATGCTACCTAGCATACATTCTCAACACTTCCCAGGTGGCGCTAGTGGTAAAGAATACACCTGCCAATGCGGGAGATGGAAGAGAGACGACGACTCCATCCCTGGTCGGGAAGATCCCCTGGAGAAGGAACTGGCAACCCGCTCCAGTATTCTTGCCTGGAGAATCCCAAGGACAGAGGAGCCTGGCCGCGCTACAGTCCATAGGGTCGCAAAGAGTCGGACACTAGTAAGCCGACTGAGCACACACATTCCCCAACTCTGTGTTCCCTGCCCTCCCTTCTCCCCACGCCAGCAGAGTGCACGAAACTCACACCGTGACTTTCTTAATTTCCCTCCGGAATGTGGAAGTAGGGCACGTACATCACAGGACAATGTTCAGACCGCCCCATCCCGCAGCTCCTCCCTGTGGCTTGAGGGGCGCACGTGCAGTCTCACGGCCGTGATTGGACAGAGCCGTACTACTGGGCGAGGGAAAAATACGTCACTGGCGGGCTGTTGGCGCTGACGCGTCATGGTCTCCGCAGCAACCAGGTAGGGCTGCAAGCGGGGGAACTTCGGTGGCTACTGGGGTCCCGCTCTGAACTGAGGCGCGCGGCGGATTCCGGTTCGAGCGCGTCCCGCCCTCTTGAGGGGAACGAAGCGGTGTGGAGGCTGAGCGAACCCGGAGGGGCGCCCGCGCCGGAGTTCGGGCTCGGCGGGTTTTTGGTGTAGAGTCGCGCCCTCGCTACCCTGAGTCTGGGTTTGAAACTGAAAGTCGCACGGTCCGACTCTTTGCGACCCCATGGACTATACAGTCCACGGAATTCTCCAGGCCTGAATACTGGAGTGGGTAGCCTTTCCCTTCTCCAAGGGATCTTCCCAACTCAGGGATCAAACCCAGGCCTCCCGCCTTGCAGGCGGCTTCTTTACCACTGAGCCGCAAGGGAGCCTCGATTGGCGCGGCCACAAGTGGGTGTAGGCGGGCGGCTGATCCAGTTTCCCAGGTTTCCCCGATTCCGCGCCAGGCATGGCCGAGGCTTGAGGCACCTGGCCCATGCAGAGTTAGGGCAGCAGGTACCCTTGTGCAGAGGCAGAGTGGGGTGGTGCCTGCTGCGCGCCCGCGGGACGGCCACGGCGTCTCTGGCTTTTCCGGCCCTTTCTCTGCCGTCCCCAAGTTGTGCGGCTTGGACTTGTGTTCTGATGCGCAGAATGCCCACCCATGAGTTTGTCGAGAAGCGTGATGAGATTGCACGTGGACGGTACACGATCCAGGAAGTGCTTTTGATATCTCCAACCCGTGTGTGTGGAAAACAAAGAAAGTCAGTTTTTAGATCTAAGGGAGGACGGAAACAAAGTTAAATGGGGTGTACTGAGGAAAATGGAATACCACAGGAAGGGTGAAGCTGGTGACCCTGGGCTCTAGAACTGGAGGACACCAGAGCAAAGGGACATTTTGTCATTAAGGCATGGAGTTTCCTACTAGGAAAGAATGGCAGTTGTCCTAAAAGCGAAAGCCGATTGTTCCAACTACATGTGGCACAGAACAGGCTCAACAAATGGTACCCGTAGAACCCTATTTTTAGTTTACTTTGCTATAATAGTTTGAGTTGACAAGTTACTTTTGAAATAACTTTTGACCTTCATATACACGTGTGTTTAGTGAGCATAATATTTGGTTCTCTTAATGGAATTACCAGGAAGTGCTTTTCACATCTTCCAACCTGTGTGTGGGGAAAAGAGAGAAAGTCAGTTGTTAGAAAAGTGGCAGATAGAAAAAAGGATGCTCAACGTGGTGATACAGGGATTGCTAAGTCGTGTCCGACTCTGCACATGAAGTGCAGCCGGCCAGGTTCCTCTGTCCATCGAATTTCCCAGGCGAGAATACTGGAGTGGGTTTCCATTTCCTTCTCCAGGGATTCTTATGGACACAGGGATAGAACACTTTTTTGTCTCCTGCATGGCAGGCGGATTCTTTACCATTGACCAGTAGGGAAGCCATGATTCAGGGATAGAAGTAGCAAATTCTAATTCTTAAGAAGGATAGGCAGGGAACTATCTTTTTGAGAGCCTACCAGAATGGCTGTGTGCATATCTCTTACTCCTAATGCAGGAGAGTGTAGTGAGTGGCATGACTGTACTTCCAGACCATTTTGGGTGCTGAGAGCACCCACAGCCAATAAATGAGGGAAGCAGGCTTTTTAAAGCTAGGCTTCTGGACTTCCCTGGTGGTCCAGTGGTTAAGAATCCACCTGCCAATGTAGGAGACTTGGGTTTAATCCCTGGTCCAGGAAGATTCCACGTGCTGCAGAGCATCTAAGTCTGTGAGCCACAATTAAGCCCCTTCGCCACATCTGCTGAGCCCATGCACCCCAACTGGGAGGCCACCGAAATGAGAAACTCACATACCACAACTAGAGAGTAGCCCCTGCTTGCGACAACTAGAGGAAGTCTGCACACAGCAACAAAGACCCAGCACAGTCAAAAATAAATAAATAAAATAATTAAAATAAGACTAGGCTTCTATATAAAACATACTCATTCCAGTATAGGCGTTGCTTTTGAAGAGGTCTTTGCTCAAGAATTTATATTTAAAGGTAATCTGAATTGTTGCCATGATATATCTTACCAACCAGATGGAGGTCCCCAACTTTTTCCTAAGGTAATGAGGCTTCCGTTTTCTCCTGTGGCTTATGTTGGGTGGGAGTGAGATGGAAGGAAGGGGTAGGGGTGTGATTAGGCTTTGGTAAGGGGTGACCAGTGGCACTGAGTGCTTCTTCTCGCTGGGATTCTCTTGGTGGCATTTTGCTATGCCCTGAAGCAACATGGTGAGATTTCCAGATTAACTGAAGTATATGTCATCCTAATAGGGCTTGCTTTAAAGGAAGGCATCCTAAAAATGGGTATACATGGAAATAGAGGACCGTTTAGTTGAGTCATTTTTCTTTGCAACATATGGAGATTCTTTGGGATCATATATTTTATTCCAGTTCAGTTCAGTCCCTCAGTTGTGTCCAACTCTTTGTGACCCCATGGACTGCAGCATGCCAGGCTTCCGTGTTCATCACTAACTCCTGGAGCTTACTCAAACTCATGTCCATTGAGTCGGTGATGCCATCCAACCATCTCATCCTCTGTTGTTCCCTTCTACTCCTGCCACCAATCTCTCCCAGCATCAGGGTCTTTTCCAATAAGTCAGTTTTTCACATCAGGTGGCCAGAGTTTCAGCTTCAGCATCAGTCCTTCCAATGAATATTTAGGACTGATATCCTTTAGGGTGGACTGGTTGGATCTCCTTGCAGTCCAAGGGACTCTCAAGAGTCTTCAACACCACAGTTCAAAAGCATCAATTCTTTGGCGCTCAACTTTCTTTATGATTCAACTCTCACATCCATACATGACTGGAAAAACTGTAGCTTTGGCTAGATGAACCTTTGTTGGCAGAATAATGTCTCTGCTCTTTAATATGCTGTCAGGTTGGTCATAGCTTTTCTTCAGGGAGCAAGCATCTTTAATTTCATGGCTGCAGTCACCATCTGCAGTGATTTTGGAGCCCAAGAAAATAAAGTCTGTCACTGTTTCCATTGTTTCCCCATCTGTTTGCCATGAAGTGATGAGACCAGATGCCAGGATCTTAGATTTCTGAATGTTGAGTTTTAAGCGAACATTTTCACTGTCCTCTTTCACTTTCATCAAGAGGCTCTTTAGTTCTTCTTCGCTTTCTGCCATAAGGGTGGTGTCATCTGCGTATCTGAGATTATTGATATTTCTCCCAGCAATCTTGATTCCAGCTTGTGTTTCATCCAGCCCAGCATTTTGCATAATGTACTCTGCATATAAGTTAAATAAGCACAGTGACAGTATATAGCCTTGACGTACTCCTTCCCCAATTCAGAATCAGTCCATTGTTCCATGTCCAGTTCTAACTGTTGCTTCTTGACCTGCATACAGATTTCTCAGAAGGCAGGTCAGGTGGTCTGGTATTCCCATCTCTTTCAGAACTTTCCACAGTTTCATGTGATCCACAAAGTCAAAGGCTTTGGTGTAGTCAATAAAGCAGAAGTAGATGTTTTACTGGAACTTTCTTGCTTTGTTTGATGATACAGTGGATGCTGGCAATTTGATTTCTGGTTCCTCTCCCTTTTCTAAATCCAGTTTGAACATCTAGAAGTTCATGGTTCATGTACTGTTGAAGACTGGCTTGGAGAATTTTGAGCATTACTTTGCTAGCGTGTGAGTACAGTTGTATGGTAGTTTGAATATCCTTTGGCATTGCCTTTCTTTAGGATTGGAATGAAAACACCTTTTCCAGTCCTGTAGCCACTGCTGAGTTTTCCAAATTTGCTGGCGTGTTGAGTGCAGCACTTTAACAGCATCATCTTTATTCCAGTACATTAATTAATAGGGTGGGAGGGGTTTTTTTAATTGTAAAAAACACAGACTCTGGGGGAAAAAAAAACATTTAAACCATTGGCAAGGATCTTTGTTGTGGTTTTTTCCTAGGTTGTAGATTGATTAGGGATCTGGTAGAGACACTAAAACAATATTGTTATGTACTAATGTGTGGCATATACCATGCCATGTGGTCAAAAAGAAAGTACATTTTTAGTTCCGTTTTTACAGATGAAGAAATTGAGACTTGGGGAAGTTAAATGGTGTGTCCAAAGAAGGAAGATCTAAGCGAGTACGGAAACAAAGTTAAATGGGGAGTACTGGGGGATGTGGAATGCCACAGGAAGGGGGAAGCAGGTGACCCTGGGATGCTGGAGGACACTAGAGTGAAGGGCCATTTTGTCATTAAGGTATGGAGTTTCCTGCTAGAAAGGAAGAGCAGTTGTTCTAATGGCAAAAACCTGTTGTTCTAACTATATGTCCTGGACTGAAGTCAGCACTGCTGGACCAAGGTCCTTTAGGTTTTGAAGCCCAGGTTTGGAATTTCCTTCCCTGAAATAATGGATTTCTCATGTGCTCTGCTTTGAGAGAACCTGACGCTATGCACAGAGTCCAGGAAGTAAATATGTGATCACCTTACATCCTCCAAGAGCTTGGTTCTATACTGTTGCTATTTAGTCGCTAAGTTGTATTGGACTATTTTCAAACCCATGGACTATAGTTCCTCAGATAGATCTATTTCATGATTCTTTTAGATGATACATTCCTGTAGTATCATCTAAAAATATTTTTTTTATTCTGTAACTTCTCTGGTGGTCCAGTGGCTGGCTCTGCACTTCCAATGCAGGGGGCCCAGGTTTGACCCCTTGTCAGGGAACTAGATCCCACATGCTGCAACCAAGTTCTCACACTGCAACTAAGGATTCTGCATGCAGCAATGGAAGATCGAAGATCCTGTGAGCTGCAACGAATACCTGGTGCAGCCAAATAAATAAAAATAATTAAATATTCAAAAAGTATTTTTTATTCAGACTTACAGCTATATGTTTGCATTAGGGAGCTATATTTGTGCCTGAGTCTAGAGCATGGAATGTGTCTTCCCTACTACATACATTCTTCTTTTTCTCCATTTTCTAAGAAAATAATAATAGTTAATCATCACTGAGAGTCTTAGCACTATGCTAAGCAGTTATTGGATTATTCAATCCCTACAGTAATCCTGTAAAATAGGAACATTTATCTTCATTTATAATGGAAGGAGTGAACTCAGGAATGGGAAGAAATTTATCCCTGAGATAGAAAGAGCAGAGTCAGTTTCATGTCACTCCAAAAGCTAGTGCTTATCTATATATTTCATTCATCCCTTCACTCACAGATATTTAAGGAACAGCTGGTTTGTACCAGCAGGTGCTGTATATGGGGGATACACTGATGGCCCAAGCAGACACAGCGCCTGTCCTCAAGTAGCAACTTGGGTTGAAGCAGCAACTCATCAGCAATGAGTCTAGCACAGGAGACAGACCAGAAATAGAAAATGACCAACTAAATATTGACAATGGTGGTGGTACTCACCGTGGGGACAGTAGAGGGGGCTGTGAGGATATCTAATGGAGCCACTGGCAGCAGGTGGGACGAGGAAGGACAGGGTCAGCTTTCCTGAGCAGGTAGTATTCAGCTGAGACCTTAAGGACAGACTTGCAGTTCAGTTGAGCAAAGAGTGAAGAGAAGGAGGACCCACGTGAGACCCCAAGGGTCAGAGGGGCCATGTTTGGTCCTTATGGGCCAGCGGTAGAGAGTGCTTCCTAGGCAGATGCGGACGCAGGTTGGAACTCATTTGAGCATTGCTGCGCCCCAGGGTGTATTTTCTTCCCTGGTAGCTCAGCTGGTAAAGAATCCGCCTGCAATGCAGGAGACCTGGGTTCGATTTCTGGGTCGGGAACATCTGTTGGAGAAGGGAAAGGCTACTCACTCCGGTATTCTGGCCTGGAGAATTCCATGGACTGTATAGTCCATGGAGTCGCAAAGAGTTGGACATGACTGAGCGACTTTCACTTTCACTTTCATGTAATCACCTCCACAGACCATGTCATATTCCAGCTCCTGGTCTCCTCCTTCAGACATAGTTAGGCCTCTGGTTGCCTTGGCTGGGGACGAGTCTCCAGAGGGGCAGAGACCTCAGTGTCAGTAACTTTTGTGGCAAAACGGAATAAACAGGTGTGCCAGTGTTGTATTTCATCTTGTTTGTCTCTGGTTTGCAAAATTATTTAACATTTTTTAGTCTCACGATGGTCCGAGGCCTATGTTAGCTACCTAGGGTACAAACATATATTTATTTGCCTTCTATTTAAGATGCTACAGTTATTCTATCAATATTATTCTTCAGATATGTTTATTTACCACCTGCTGTGTGCTGGGCATTGTGCTAGGGACATAGCATAAGCAAACAGACATGGTCTCTGTCCTGGAGTTTAAGTTCCCATTTGGGGCTGGAGGACAGAGAGGGAGGGGGAGTGAGTCAGGGAGATGGGGCTGGACAGGTAGGCAGGGATCAGACCTTGCAGGCCTCACAGGTCATGACAGTTGTCCAGGGCTTCTGCTCAGAATGGTGGGAGGCCATTGAAGAATCTCAGTCAGGAGAATATAACCAGCAGGTGTATTTATGAAAGATCACTCTAGCTCCTCCTTTGGTGGAGGTAGAAGTCATGGGTGTGAGAGCTATTTAAAAGGTAGGATCAGTGGTAATAGGTTCACTCTGGGCTGAGAAAGAAGAGGGAAGTTCAGGGCTGATTTGTTTTCTGACCTGTGTGCCTGAGATCAGAACCCAGAGGAAGGACACAAGTTCAGTTTTGAGTAAGATGTCTTTGCAGTAATCTCGGTGGAGTGTCACACAGTGTGTGGAATCTTAGCTCCCCAACCACGGATGGAGACTGTACTCCCTGCAGTGGAAACGTGAAGTCCTAACCCCTGGGCTGCCAGGAAAGTAAGTCCCCACCTTTTCCTTGTTGAGAGAGCTGTCAAGGTGGGACCAATGAAGTGGTCTAGTGAGAATACAGTTTCTCTACATTTATGTTGAGGAAAGATTAAAATAAACTTTCTGGCCAACCTGGAAAATACTCTCCACAAATGTGGAGAAGGAAGAATTCTATTATTGAACAGGCACTAACCAAAAGTGGGATACAATATAGGTAGTCTGCTAATGAGACTACAAAACAGAGAAAACAAACCCTTAACATTTATAGACCATTGCATACCTAGTCTCAAGATTAATGATAGTTTGTCTCCTTGTAAAAAGATGAGACAGCACCATTTGTTTGTGCTTTCATCCTAAATTCACCTGGTGATTGGGGTGGCCATCTGTGCTATTTCTCGGAAGGAAAAGTAAAACATCCTTAATTTCTTATTTATTTATTTGGCGGCACTGGGTCTTCATTGCTGTGCATGGACTTTCTCTAGCTGTGGCGAGCGAGAGTTGCTCTCCAGTTGCGGTGCCCTGGCTTCAGTAGTTGCAGCTCGTGGGCTCTAGTGCACAGGATTAGCAGTTGTGGCGCATGGGCCCGGTTGCTATGTGGCATGTGGAATCTTCCCAGACCAGGGATCAAACCTGTGTCCACTATATGGGCAGGTGGATTCTCAGCCACTGGACCATCAGGGAAGTTCATTTCTGGAAGAGGCTGAAACTAATTAGGAGAAGTTTGTTGACGTGGGCCTCAGTATCAGTGACTCCATTTTGAGCATGTTTTCTTGTTTTAACACCAGTTCTTCTTTAACACCAGTCTCAAAGCATGAGACCTTTGGTAGGTAATGTTATGATATTATGCGGAAATAAACCCTCCATTTGTCTGCTCTGGAAGCTTGTAAATATGGGGATGGAAAATGATATTGAATGGCATGTAAATTCTGCTCGGAAGCTAAGGACATTCAGTGGCCTCTCTTTGAGATTCTACCTGAGCTGTCCCTCCTGTCTTCTGAAGTTCAGGGTAACCTGAGACTTGGCTCCTAAACTGCTTACTGGAGGTTCAGATCTGTTGATGGCAGCTGAAGTGATTGAGTATTGCTTACCAGTAGTTTGAATTCATTTGCTGTAATCAGCTCTTTTTTTTTTTTTTTTGGCTGTGCCATATCCCAGTTCTCTCATCAGGGATTGAACCTGCACCCCTGCAGTGGAAGTGCAGAGTCCCAACTACTGGACCGCCAGGAAAGTCCTCAATAAGTAATTTTTAAAATTATGGTACTTAATTTTTTTCAGACAGTGTTTCTCAAATGGTTACTCTTCAAAAAGTTTGTTTAGAATTTTTTTTTTTAGATACAACTTTGCAGGAAAATATCTTTTATATTAATTGGTGTGTTGCATGTTGTAGAATATTGTATTGTGTAGAAGGGTCTCAATTAATGAAAAAAGAGAAGCTTGATTCATTGTTCATTGGTGAATGAAAAGAGATAAGGAAATTTTAACTACAGTTGACCCTTGAACAACATGGGTTTGAATTGCAAAATCCATAGGTTTAGTATAGGCAAGTTATTAAACAAACAGTAAAAAAAAAAAAAAAAAAAAAAAAAAAAAACACCAGCAACTATACCAGTCTCCAAAAGGGAAAATCAGAATGTAGAGTTGCTGCAATATAGTATCAGAATGACAGTGATGTAGTAGTATCAGTTGTATCAATATAGTATCAGTTGTATCAATGTAGTATCAGTTGTTCAAAAAAAGTTATAAGACATGAAAAAACAAGAAAGTGTGACTTGAGCTCAGGGGGTAAAAGCATTCTATGGAAGCTGACCCTGAGTTGGCCCAGATGTTGGACTTAAGAGGACAGAGACTCCAAAACAGCTCTTATAAATATGTTCAGATAACTAAAGGAAACCATGTTTAAAGAGTTAAAGGGAAGTATGATGACACTGGTCCTACAGACACATAATCTGAATTAAGAGAGCATATAGAAGAGAACCAGGTACCAACTCTGGAGCTGAAAGGCACAATAACTGAAATGAAGAATGCTTTAGAGGGACTCAGTAGCAGATTTGAGATGGCAGCCAGACTTGAGAAAGATCAGTAGAAATCATCCAATCTAAAGAGCAGAACAAAGGTGGAAGGCAAATTAAGAGAGCTGCAGATGTCTACAGGACATCAAGTGTACCAAGCTTTGGGAGTCCCAGAAGAAGAGGAGAGAGAGAATGGGGTAGGAAAAAAGTATTGAAGAAATAATGTCCTAATATCTCCAAATCTGATGAAAAATGTTGTTATTAGTTTCCTATTGTTGCTGTAATAAGTTATCACAAACACAGTGGCTTAAAACCCCACAAAGCTATTATATTATGGTCTTGGTGGTCAGAAGTCCTAAAATCAAGGTGTCAGCAGGCCATGTTCCTTTTGTAGGCTCTGGAAGACAGTCTGTCCACTTGCCTCCCCCCGTCTCTAGGTCACCAGCATGCTTTGGCCCAGGGCCTCCTCACATCACTTCAGCTTCTTGTTGCTCAGCAGTTGTCATATCTACTTTATGACTCAGCCCTCCTCCCTTCCTTGTGTGAGGATTCCTGTAATTATACTGGGCCAGATGTATTCAGGATAATCTCCCCATCTCAAGGTACTTAATTTCACTACATCTGAAAGTCCCTTTTACTGCGTCAGTCAGGTCACATACTCTTTGGTTCTAGAGGTCTGCATGTGGAATCACCCCATCTTTGGGGTGTATTATTCAGATTACTGTACACATTATTATACACATCCAAGAAGCGCATGTTAAATATAAAGACACATATAGATGGAGAGTGAAGGGATAGAGAGAGCCATGCCAGCACTAATGAAATAGGAGTAGCTATATTAATTTTAGAGCAGACTTCTGAGTAAGGACAGTGATCAGGAATGAAGAAAGAGATGGCATAATGATAAAGGGGTCAGTACTCTAAGATGACATGACATTTATGAATGTGTGTGCACCTAACATCAAAGTGTCAAACTACACGAGGCAAAACCCAATAGGACTCCAAAGAGGAATAGATGAATTAGCGTCACTGGAGACCTCATTACCACTTATTGGAAATGGACAGATCCAGTGGGCAGAAAAGCAGTAAGGACGTCTTCCAACTCAATAGTACCATCAGTCACCTGGGTATCACTGACATCTCTAGTCTGCTTCATCCCACAACAGTACATTACATATTCTTCTGAAGCTGGACCATGTTCTGGGCCATAAAAACACACCTTGACAGATTTAAAAGAATAGAAAACAGACTGTCTGCTCTGAGACCACAATGGGACTAAAGTAGAAATCAATAAGAGAAAGCTGGAAAGTCCCCAAATACTTGCAGATTAAACAATGCATGTCTAAATAACACATGTCAACAAAGAAATCTTTAGAGAAACTTAAAAATATTTTGATCTCAGGGAGTTCCCTGGGAGTCCAGCGGTTAGGCCTTTGTGCTTTTACTGCCGTGTCCCGGTTTCAGTCCCTGCTTGGGGAACTAAGATCCCACAAGCTGCACAGAGTGGTAAAAAAAAAAATTTGGGAGGAAAAAAAGAAAAAAATTTGGGAGGTGGGGGGAACTAAATAGAAATGAAAACACAGCTTATACACAATGTGGAGGAAGTAGAGAATTGTATAGCATTGAATACATGTATTAAACAAGAAGATCTGAATCAACACTTTCAACTTCCACTTTAGGAAACTAGCAAAAGAAGAGCAAATTAAATCCAAAGTAAGCAGAATAAAGATAACAGAAACTGGAATGGGCCTGGGACAGTCAGGGGACTTGCTCTGCAGTAACCTGGCCTCAGGTACCATCGAAGGTCCAAATCAAGGCCCACCCACCTTGCTGCCCATGAAGATGCCATTGCATCAAGTTTGTTCCTCTTGGTGTTCTATTTGGTGGTATTTTTTAGCTAGTTTTACTTTACGAGGTTGATACTTAGAGTGTAGCTAATTATTCACTTTTCTAACCTTATTTTAGCAAAGCTGAGCATGAAGGAGAGTTTATAGAAAAGCTCAAAGGGAAACACACAGCAGACTCCCATATACCCACTGCCCAGTGTCAATCCCGACGTCAAAGGCATCGGCATTTTGTTACACTGGGAGCAAAGAAACTTAAATCTTGCATCTCCTGGTTCATAAATTTGATTTTAAAATGTGTTTGCTTTCACCTTATTCTGTGGCTAAGCTTATTAATGCTAACATGAATGACCAGAAAATTTTTGTTATTTAACAGTATATATTGACTTTCTGGTTTAAATGCAGTTTAAAAAAGATAGCCTTTTTGTTGTTACATACTCTAACAGTAAATGTGGTGAAAACATAAAAGACATTTTTGATTTTAAGGTTGTGTTGTTGTTTTTTTTTTTTCTTTTAATATAAGCTCTGGAATTTGCCAAGTAATTTTCTCCAAGCCTGAAAAGGCTCTGAGTGAGAAATATGGGGGGAAATCTGTGTGGGGAAAAGTAAACCTGGCAACAGTGTTTGTTGAGATAAACAGCTTGACTGATGGCTGCTGTGGCCCTGACCTTTGGCAACAGGGCTGTCCTTGGGGAGTGATTGGTGGGGTGCTGGAAATAGTGACAGGGCCCCGGCAAGGCTATTTTTAAGTGAAAGCTTAGCGGCTGGCTCTGGAAAACCCTCTCTGGTTACTCTGCTTCTTTAGTCCTTCCAGGATGGAGGGTCCTTTCCATATTTTTCTGGCATTAAAGTGAGGATGCTCTAAGTGGAATCATTATAAAAACTGCCTCAGAGTAAAGGGCCTTTCATAGTTACATTTCACAATTATGTTTTCAGTTCTAAAAATAACTTGGAGTTGGAAATCGGAATGAACCATCATCCTAAGTAAATTGTCTAAGAGAGAACAGTGGGCCAAGGCAAATCTATCCAAATCCATGAGGAAATTAATTTGTTAGAATTTTTTTTATTTGTTAGAATTTTTAAATCATCTGATTTCAGCCATGAACCTACTTGAAATTAGACAGCATTTAATGTTTTATCCTTTATGAGTGACATACTTAAATATTTTTTATTGTAATAAAATATACAGAATTTAAATTTACATCGTTAACCATTTTTAAAGGTCTAGTTCAGAGGTGCTAAATAAGTTTTATAATGTACCACTATCCCCACCATCTGTCTCCAGAATTCTTTTCATCTTGTAAAATGGAAACTTTGTACCCATTAGAACACAGCTCCCCATTTCCTTCCCTGCCCCCAGCACCTGGCAACCCCCAATTTTCTGCCCCTAAGGATTTGACTACTCTAAGTAGCTCATGTAAGTGAGCTCATAGTATTTGCTTTTGTGTCTGGCTTATTTCACTTAGCATAAACGTCTATAAGATTCATCCATGTTATAGCATGTGTCAGAATTCAGGTTTTCAAGCTGAATTGTGTGTATATATCCTATTGTATTCATGTATCACATTTTGCTTGGGTGGTCTCTGTTTTCTCTGTTGTGAATAATGCTGCTGTGAACATGGGGCACAGGTATTTTTTCAAGACCCTGCTTTCAGTTCTTTTGTATGTGTATCCAGCAGTAGAATTGCTGGATCATATAATTCTATTTTTAATTTTTTTGAGGAACCTCCATAGTGTTTTTTCCAGTGGCCATACCGTTTTACATTCTCACCCACGGTGCATAAGGTTCTAATTTCTCCGTATCCTCCCACTTTGCATTTTCTGGTTTTTTGATAGTGGTCATTCTAATGGGTGTGAGGTGGTATCTCATTGTATTCATAGTTATTATTTGCATTTTACTAATGACTAGTGATATTGAGCATCTTTTCATATACTTACTGGCTGGTTTTTTGGTTTTTTTTTTTTTTTTTTTTTTTTTTTTGGTTTTTTTTTTTTTGCATTTTGCATGAGTCCATTTTTCTGAAGTTCTAGAGCAGGCAAAACTGGGCAGATGTGATGGAAATCAGAACAGTGCACTCCTAGAGGCATGGGGACACAGCCTGGCAGGGAGCACCAGGGAACCTTCTAGGCTTTTAATAATGTTCTCTCTTTTTTTTTTTCTTTTTTTTTTGCCAGTGGGTTTTGTCATACATTGACATGAATCAGCCATGGAGTTACACGTATTCCCCATCCCGATCCCCCCTCCCACCTCCCTCTCCACCCGATTCCTCTGGGTCTTCCCAGTGCACCAGGCCCGAGCACTTGTCTCATGCATCCCACCTGGGCTGGTTTCACCATAGATAATATACATGCTGTTCTTTCAAAACATCCCACCCTCACCTTCTCCCACAGAGTTCAAAAGTCTGTTCTGTACTTCTGTGTCTCTTTTTCTGTTTTGCATATAGGGTTATCGTTACCATCTTTCTAAATCCCATATATATGTGTTAGTATACTGTAATGTTCTATATCTTTCTGGCTTACTTCACTCTGTATAATGGGCTCCAGTTTCATCCATCTCATTAGAACTGATTCAAATGAATTCTTTTTAATGGCTGAGTAATATTCCATGGTGTATATGTACGACAGCTTCCTTATCCATTCATCTGCTGATGGGCATCTAGGTTGCTTCCATGTCCTGGCTATTATAAACAGTGCTGCGATGAACATTGGGGTGCACGTGTCTCTTTCAGATCTGGTTTCCTCAGTGTGTATGCCCAGAAGTGGGATTGCTGGGTCATATGACAGTTCTATTTCCAGTTTTTTAAGAAATCTCCACACTGTTTTCCATAGTGGCTGTACTAGTTTGCATTCCCACCAACAGTGTAAGAGGGTTCCCTTTTCTCCACACCCTCTCCAGCATTTATTGCTTGTAGACTTTTGGATAGCAGTCATCCTGACTGGCGTGTAATGGTATCTCATTGTGGTTTTGATTTGCATTTCTCTGATAATGAGTGATGTGGAGCATCTTTTCATGTGTTTGTTAGCCATCTGTATGTCTTCTTTGGAGAAATGTCTGTTTAGTTCTTTGGCCCATTTTTTGATTGGGTCATTTGTTTTTCTGGAATTGAGCTTCAGGAGTTGCTTGTGTATTTTTGAGATTAATCCTTTGTCTGTTTCTTCATTTGCTATTATTTTCTCCCAATCTGAGGGCTGTCTTTTCACCTTACTTATAGTTTCCTTTGTAGTGCAAAAGCTTTTAAGTTTCATTAGGTCCCATTTGTTTAGTTTTGCTTTTATTTCCAATATTCTGGGAGGTGGGTCATAGAGGATCTTGCTGTGATTTATGTCGGAGAGTGTTTTGCCTATGTTCTCCTCTAGGAGTTTTATAGTTTCTGGTCTTAACATTTAGATCTTTAATCCATTTTGAGTTTATTTTTGTGTATTGTGTTAGAAAGTGTTCTGGTTTCATTCTTTTACAAGTGGTTGACCAGTTTTCCCAGCACCACTTGTTAAAGAAGTTGTCTTTTTTCCATTGTATATCCTTGCCTCCTTTGTCAAAGATAAGGTGTCCATAGGTTCATGGATTTACTGGCTGTTTTTATATCTTCTTTAGAGAAATGTCTATTCAAGTCCTTTGCCCATTTTTGAATCAGGTTGTTTTGTTTTGAAGTTTAGGAGTTCTCCATATTAAATATTTGCTCTCCTATCAGATATATGATTTGAAAATATTTTCTGCCACCCTGTGGGTTACCTTTTTACTCTGTGAATAGTGTCTTTTAACGCACAACACATAAATTTTCATGAACCAATGTATCTAGTTTTTCTTTTGTTACCTCTGCCTTTGGAGTCTTATCCAGGAAATCATTACCAAGTGCAATGTAAAATCAGCTTTTGCCTGTTTTCTTCTAAGAAATATGCCTTTAGGTCTTACATTGAGGTCTCTGATCCATCTTGAGTTTATTTTTGTAAAAGGGTCCAACTTTGAACTTTTGCATATGGATATACAGGGTGTTTTTTTTTTTTTTAATTTTTTGTTTTTGGCTGTGCCACACAGCATGAAGAGGGCATGAGATTGAGCTCGTGCTGCCTGCAGTAGAAGCATGGAGTCTTAACCACTGGGCCACCAGGGAAGTCCTTGGATATCCAGTTTTCTCAGCATCATTTGCTTAAGACTGTCCTTTCCCCATTGATCTGTCTTGACATTCCTATCAAAAATTATTTGACCATATATGCAAAGGTTTATTTCTGGCCTGTCTATTCCATTGGTCTATGTCTGTCTTTGTGCCAACACACTGCTTTGATCACTCTAGCTCTGTAGTTAGTTTTGATATTAGAAAGTGGTTCTTCCAGCTTTTTTGCTCTTTTCCAAGATTCTTTTGACTGTTTGGTTCCTTTGAGTCTCCATGTGAATTCTGGGATGAGTTCTTCTCTTTCTGCAAAAGACATAGTAAGGATTTTGATAGGGACTGAATTGAATCTGCAGATTGTTTTGATTAGGATTGACATTTTAATAGTAATAAGTGTCCCACTTCATGCACATGTGATATGTTTCCATTTATTTATGTCTTGTTTAATTTCTTTCAGCAATATATTATAGTTTTCATTGTATAAGTCTTCACCTCCCTGATGTATTCTTAAGTATTTCATTCTTTTAGTGTTATAGTAAGTGAAATTGTTTTTGTAAATTTTTTTAGACTTCATTTTTCATGTATACAGCTTTGTGTGTGTGTGTGTGTTGACTTTGTGTTCTGCTGCTGAATTGATTTATTCTAACACATTTTATTTTACTTAAAATTTTTACGTATTTATCTGGCTGCACAGGTCTTAGTTATGGCATGTGGGATCTTTAGTTGTGGCAATGTTGTAGCCATGCGTTCTGGGAAACAAACTCACTCAGAAAGACAATGCAGATAGTGGAATGCAGTTTATTACACTAGCGAGCCCAAGGCAGAGTCTCCTCTTAGCCAAGGACCCTGACCAATTTTTGTGAAAACCTTATATACCCTAAGTGTACATGTTCAAACCTATCTCCCCAAATTCTCTGAAACTAGTCTGAACAAAGGAAAAGAAAGATACAATCAGAGTTAACCCGTGATTCGTATGTCTTAAATCTGTGATTCATATGCCTTAAGCCAAGCAGGACTCCATCTTGGGCCGGACTGTGAACTTTGAACTGTATGCCCAGTATCTATGGAAATGACATACCAACTGGAAAACCAGACCCCCCCCCCATGGAAGAGCCCCAGGGCTCGTACCTAGATTCTCCATAGCCTAAAAGAATACCCTAATTATCTGTGTAACCAAACAGAATCATACATTCTATTATGCTTATTGGGATATGACCACAGGCCTTTCAAGGTGGAGCCTGTTCTGTCTGTTTCTTCCTTCAGCAAGTGAGACTTTTTAGTTGCAATATGTAGGAAGATGACACAGTAGAAGGACGTGCGGTGCTCTTCTCCTGCGAAAACTCAAAATTACAACTCGCTGCTGAACACCCATCGACAGGAGAATGTTGGATTTCACCCAAAAAAGATATTTCTCATCCAAGGGCAAAGGAGAAGCCCCAGTAAGATGGTAGGAGGAGTGAAATCACGTTTAGAATCAAACCCCATACTCCCCAGAGACACTCAGAGGTCTCAAACAAAAAACCTTGGGTGCAAAAAAAAAAAACAAAAACCTTGGGCGCACCAGGACCCGGAGACCCCACAGAGACTAAGCCAGACCTGCCTCTGAGTGTCTCCTGTGGAGGCATGGGGATAGGGGCTCTGGCTGCAGCAGACCTGGGAGGCACTGCATGTGACATAAATCCTTTAGGAGGAGGTGGCCATTAGCCACCCCATAGAGCCACTGAGCAGATGACCCACAAACTGGAGAACAATTATATGAAAGAAGTTCTTGCACTGCTGTGAAAGTTCCAGGACCCACAACAGATTCCCCAACCTATGGATCAGGCAAAGGGACTGAGTACCCCCAAGGAATTTGACTTTGGAGGCCAGTGGGATTTGATTACAGAACTTCCACAGGACTGGGGAAACAGACTCTTGGAGGGCACAAACAAAACCTTGTGCACACCAGGACCCAGGAGAAAGGAGCAGTGACCCACAAGAGACTGAGCCAGACTTGCCTGTGAGCATCCAGGAGTCTCTGGCAGAGGCGTGGGTCAACAGTGGCCTGCCATGGGGTCAGGGGCACTGAATACAACAGTGCTGGCATAAATCCTTTTGACCTCAGGCCAAACAACAGGAAAGGAACACAGCTCCGCCCATCAACAGAAAATTGGATTAAAGATTTATTGACCATGGTCCTGCCCATCACAACAAGACCCAGATTCCCCCACAGCCAGTCCCTCCCATCAGGAAGCTTCCACAAGCCTCATATCCTTGTCTATCAGAGGGCAGACAGAATGAAAACCACAATCACAGAAAACTAACCAGACTCATCATATGGATCACAGCCTTGTCTAACTCAATGAAACTATGAGCCGTGCCCTGTAGGGTCACCCACGACAGATGGGTCATGATAGAGAGTTCTGACAGAATGTGGTCCTCTGGAGAAGGGAATGACAAACCACTTTAGCATTCTTGCCTTCAGAACCCCATGAACAGTATGAAAAGACAAAAAGATGACACTGAAAAATGACCTCCCCAGGTTGATAGGTGCCCAATATGTTACTGGAAAAGAGTGGAGAAGTAGCTCAAGAAGAAATGAAGAGGCCATGCCAAGGTAGAAACAACGCCCAGTTGTGGATGTGTCTGGTGGTGAAAGTAAAGTCTGATGCTGTAAAGAACAATGTTGCGTAGGAACCTGGAATGTTAGGTCCATGAATCAAGGTAAATTGGAAGTGGTCAAACAGGAGATGGCAAGAGTGAACATCGACATTTTAGGAATCAGTGAACTAAAATGGACCAGAATGGGTGAATTTAATTCAGATGACCATTATATCTACTACTGTGAGCAAGAATCCCTTAGAAGAAAGGGAGTAGCCCTCATAGTTAATAAGAGAATCCGAAATGCAGTGTGTTGGTGCAGTCTCAAAAATGACAGAATGATCTTTGTTCGTTTCCAAGACAAACCATTCAATATCACAGTAATCCAAGTCTATGCCCCAACCACTAATGCTGAAGAAGCTGAAGTTGAATGGTTCTATGATGACCTACAAGACCTTCTAGAACTCACACCAAAAAAAGATGTCTTTTTCATCATAGGGGACTGGAATACAAAAGCAGGAAGTCAAGAGATACCTGGAGTAACAGGCAAGTTTGGCCTTGGAGTACAAAATGAAGCAGGGCAGAGACTAACAGAGTTTTCCCAAGAGGGTGTACTGGTCATAGAAAACACCCTCTTCCAACAACACAAAAGATGACCCTACACATGGACAATATTTTGGCCACCTGATGTGAAGAACTGACTCATTGGAAAAGACCCTGATGCTGGGAAAGATTGAAGGCAGGAGGAGAAGGGGACGACAGAGGATGAGATGGTTGGATGGCATCACTGACTCGACGGACATGAGTTTGAGTAAGCTCCGGGAGTTGGTGAGGGACAGGGAAGCCTGGTGTGCTGCAGTCGATATGGTCACAGAGTCAGACACGACTGAGCGAGTGAACTGATGTAGGATCTAGCTCCCTGAACAGGAGTTGAATCCGGGCCCCCTGCATCAGGAACGTGGAGTCTTAGCCACTGGACCACCAGGGAAGTCCTCTATTCTAACACATTTTAAAACACATGTTTTTTGGTGTGTGTTGTAGTCTTTAGGGTTTTCCACAAACAAGATCATTTCATCTGCAAACGAATAATTTTACTTCATTCTTTCCAATTTAGATGCCTTTTATTTCTTTCTCCTGCCTAATTGCTCTTATCTAGAGGATAAGCCTCACCTGAGGCTTTGATTCAGTCAAAACCACCCAAACAGGCGTGCTGGCCACACGGCACACAGTCTACCCCAGGGCAGCTGCGGCTGAATTTTCAGTACTATGTTGAATAGAGGTGGTGAAAGTCAGCATCCTTGCTTTGTTCCTGATTTTAGAAGAGAAGCTTTCATTTTTTTATCATTGAGTCTGATGCTTGATGGAGGTTTTTTAGTATATGACTCTTAATTGTGTTGAGTAATTTCCTTCTATTCCTATTTGTTGAGTGCTTGCATCATGAAAGGGTGTTAAATTTTATCAGATGCTTATTTCTTAATCAGATGCTTTTTCTGCATCAGTTGAGAGGATCATGTGTTTTTATTTCCTTCAGTTGATGCGGTATATTACGTTGCTTACCTTCATACGTTGAACCAGTCTTGCATCCCAGGAATAAACCCCACATGGTTGGGATGTATAATCCTTTTACTATACTGCTAAATTTGGTTTGTTAGGTTTTTTTTGTTGTTGAGGACTTGTGTGTCACTGTTCAAAATGGATATTGGTTTGTAGTTTTCTTACAGTGTTTTTTCTTGCTTGTCTCATGGAATGAGTTAGAAAGTGTTCTCTCCTAAAACGTGGGAGTTGCAGCCGCAGCTGCCCTGGGGTAGACTGTGTGCCGTGTGGCCAGCACGCCTGTTTGGGTGGTTTTGACTGAATCAAAGCTTCAGGTGAGGCTTATCCTCTAGACAGGTCACCTTATCACAAGTCCAGTCATTTAATTTTTGTTTCTTTTTTTTTATCGTTGGTCTGTCTGTCTGGGTTGTGAGCTCCATGAGGTCAGAACCTGTCTCTCATCGTGGGTCCATTGCCCTACAGCCCTGGCCCGCCCAGCTCCTGGTGCAAATGGCAGCCCATGTGCCATAGGTGAATGGGTAGGCCAGAGCCATCCCGGAGCTGAGCTGAGAGGCTCTGCACCTGACATGTGGATGGAAAGTAGAGAGCTTGGTCTTTTTGCTGAACGCCCTTCAAGGTGGCTGCCTTGAACGTGTGCGATCCCTGTCTGAAATCCTCTCTGAAAGTGCTTTTTTTCAGTCACTTTATGAGTCAGCAGGATGTTAGTGTTTACAGAGTGTTTCCCATGTGGTTTCTCATTGGAATAGTCAGCCCCATTTTGTAAGTTAGCACAACTTAGTTGCAGGGAGTAAATCTGCTCGCGTGTCAAGGACACAACAGGTGAACTTGAACTCCCCTCCCCAGTGCCAGCTTGGTACTTTTTCTGCTTTATCCCTGCAGTGAATGCCTTGTGTGGTTTCTGTTGGGGTGATGGTGCAGGTCTGGTGTGTGTTCTAGGAAGAGGGCAAGGTCACGTGGGTATCTTCTAGTAATACTAAATTCATTTTATAAAGCACATTAGAAACCAAAATTGTTTTTAGTGACACGGTGTCTAGGCAGCTATCGTTAAGTGCTGTTTTTAAAAACCGAAGGAAGACTTTCGCCCGTAATAAACAGTTTGCCTCCAGCACCCTGTCCTTGTGTCGGCAGTCCACCCTGCAGGGTCTGGAGCTGTGTTTGGCACCCTTCTTCCCGCCTTTCCTGACGGGCTGTGGGCAGTCGGCGCTCAGCGTCTTAATGGAGCGCAGTGCCCACTTCAGCGTGGTTGCTTTTCCAGGACGGGACACCCCGGAGCTGGTCTGAAATACTCCCAGGCCTTCCTCTTGGTTCTGTCTTCACTAATGCTGGCCTGCACTCCTTTAAACTGGGGGCCCTAAGGCTGGCATCTCAAAATACCCCCCACAGGCCACTCGTCCGTGGCTCATTCCAGCATTCCAGGGAGGGCCTGCTGACCTGAAGGTATCCTCTGGCCTCTGGTCTGAGTCACTCTGCTTCAGGTCAAAAGACCAGAGAAGATTCGGTGTCAGGTCCTGCCACTGGTGAAGCGCCTGCCGCCTGAGGTAGGTGCTATCTTGTCTTTTCCTGTCGAAGATGGCCTTAGCTGCTGCTTCTCGTACGCTTTAGGACCGCAAACGAGTGGCTTCACTCTGTTCTTACTTTCTGAAATTAGATATGTATTTTCAGATATGGGTCACAAGCATGACCTGTAGCTTAGGTCACCTTTAGCAGAACAGCTGTGTGGAATTAAATGTGGGCTGTGGGAACGGGAGCCTGACTCCTGTTGCTGCCAGGCCCCTCCTTGCTGTGTGGCCTCAGTGTCCTGCTGCCTGGTTGGAACCCCTCTCTACCTTTTCGCCCCATTTTCCTGTTCTTAACATGACAAATTATTTCATGACTGACCCTTCAGACCTAAACTCATCATTATCTTTGACTTTGGAGGATTCTCAGATCCCTGCCTTTGATTTTCAGATGTGGCTGTTAATGGTTTAATTTCTGTGTGTGGTTTTTGAGTGGATTCTGACAACCTGTTTTTATTGAAGTTTCAGTTTATTTTATTTTTGTAATTGAGAGAAGAAAGGGATCTTAGGAGCAGATTCCATCTGTGAAATGCAGTGTAGGATTTTGACTAAAAAGGATGGAAAATGGAACAGATGGCATAGGAGGTGACAAGCCTCCTTCAAGTTGATTCCTCGGAGTTCCAGATTGAGGTTCTGAAAGCCTGTCTAAAGGGTCTCACTAGAGAGCAGGAGAGCAATGCACACCCACAGCCTTCCTGCCGCCTGTGAAGGGGCTTTTCCACCTTCATATGCTTGACTTGGGCCTGAAAACACCAGCCGATCCTGGGCTCCTGACTTGTCCTGGAGAGAGTGAGTGTGGCTCTCCATTGCTTCCAGTCCAGGGGACACCTGGCTGGTGTGTGCCCCGCCTCCCCTCGCTCCACGTTCTTCCCATCCTGTCTGACTGCACCTTGTGCGATAAGTTCATCTCCAAATGCTGGGACTCGTGGGCAAGATTTTTTTCCCCACTCCCCCCCCACCTTTTTTTTAACCCCCAGTCTTGTATTCCATTTATATCTACAACTAGCAGTTAAGCATTTTGATTTAAAATGCAAAACATATAAGCATGTTATGTGCCATGTTAACCCCCGCCTCCCGCCCCGCCACCAATACACACCCTTTGGTTTATATAGGGGATTTCTTTCCTGATCAGGAAATATGGCCAGCCGAGCCTCAGTTCTTTTCTGCCCTTTGGCTCAGAGAAGGCCCACACACCGTACCAAGGCCGCGAGGCTGAGTTACTTCTCTGTCTCGCTCTCTTGGCCGTTGACACCGGTGGGAGTGAGACAGAAAGGAGTTGGCACAGCTGCCTCTGAGAGTCTGGGAGACCCAGGGGCCCATTCATGTGGCCGTGTGCACTGCAGAGCAGAATGAAAGTTGGGAGATCTTTAAGAATTTGAGAAACTCCCAGAAAGAGGTGAGATTGTCAATGTTTGCAGCTTCACCTATTCAGGGAAGTGACGTGGAAATTGAACCTGACTCTAAAATAAGTGGCTTGCTCTGGGGTGTCCCTTTTCCCACCATCGTCCTGAGCTACTGGGCAGAGCTACTGGTTTCTCGTTTACTTTACGTTCTGATTTCGAGACCTTGCCAGACTGAAGGCAGGTGCGCTCTCCTTACAGAAAGTGGGCTGAGAATGGACCCGCTTAACCTGGTGCTGTATTTGCCTCGGGCAGAGTGGTCCCCGGGACCAGAAGACCCAGGCTGGCGTGCGATGTTGTGTCAGGTGCTCAAGGGGCGCCAGATGTGTCCAAGACGGTGTGTGGCTTCTCTTCTCTTAATGTCAGAGATGCTGACGCGGGCTTTGAACAGGTGCACGGAGCTGCGTTTGTGTCAGTGGTGTGCTTTGCTGGGTGAGTTTATCTTCATCCTGCTCCTCCCTGGCTGTGAGAAAGGGGTAGATGGTACATTGCAGTCCTGCTCTGCTTTCTCCTTGCTGTGTCAGCCTCCGTGACTGCTCCGGCAGCCACATTTTCTCTTTTTGTTTCTACACTTTGATTTGGTGTTGTGTTAACTTCTGCTGTACAACAGAGTGACTCAGTTATATATATACTTCTTCATATTCTTTTCCATCATGGTTTATCACAGGATATTGAACATAGTTTCCTGTGCCATACAAGTAGGACCTTGTTGCTAATTCATTCTATATATAGTAGTTTGCATCTGCTATTTCCAAACTCCCAACCCTCCCCTCCTCCACCCTTTCTCCCCCTCGGCAACCACAAGTCTGTTCTTTATGTCTGAGTTGTTTCTGTGTTATAGATGTGTTTCTTTGTGTCGTGTTTTAGACTCTACATAAGTGATATCATATGGTATTTGTCTTTCTCTTTCTGACTTGCTTCACTTAGTATGATAATCTCTAAGTCCATCCATGTTGTTGCAAATAGCATTATTTCATTCTTTAAGTGGCTGAATAATATTCTATTGTGTGTGTGTTTGTGTGTTGTATTTATGTTGGGGTCCTTTAATGGACCGGAACCTGGTGGTCCGGAGTCAACAGTGAGAAAGTGAAAGTAGGAAAGAGGCTAATATTCCCTGGGTTATGCAGCAGGCCTCCACACTCCAGGGAATCAGCCAGAAAGAGAGACAGAGAGAGAGAGAGAGAGAGAGAGAGAGAAGGACACGGGGACCCAAGTCTCTGGTGGAACAAGGGTGCTTTATTGAATTCTGTGTGAGTATATATACCGTAATAAGAAGCTACCGTAAAGTAGCTTCTTCAGATAAAGATCAAGAGACCAGACTTTACAAGTGACCAAGGAAGCAAGGAGGAATAGAGGCTATAAGGTCAAAAGGCAATCCATATCAAAAGAGGGTCGTAAATAATCCCTTTCACCAAATGGAAAAGCTAATGAAGGAAATCCTATGCAAGCATCCCATCTCTCTGATCTCAGTCCTGGGAGCAGCTTGCCAGCTCCTCTTGCCCCTGACAGGGACTGATAAGGAACTGAGGGCTCAAGAGAGATAGGAAACAGCACACAGGAATCCTACTGTTAAACATTCCCTGATAATTCCCCCTATTTTATTATATTTGTAAAAAAGGTCCTGACCATTTGAGTTTGTTTAGTTTTAACAATTTTTGCAGAAAGGCAATGGTAAACAACAAATATAATTGCCAAGACAATCGCCAGAGTTACAGTTCAAGACCCAATGCTATGGGTGATGCTTTGAAACCATCCTCGTGGGTCTAGCCCAGATAATTGATCAACTAGTTGTTCAGCTAAAATTTCCAGATTAGTGGATGAGGGCAGACTTTTACAGAAGGTATCAAAGATTTCTTTTTGCAATAATTGTACATTCAGAGAGGCATTATCATGTATATTTTGTAAATGAAATTTGATTTGCTCCCAGTTATAGGCACTATGATTGAACTGAACAGGAGTAACAGACTGGTTCCAAATAGGAAAAGGAGTACGTCAAGGCTGTATATTGTCACCCTGCTTATTTAACTTTTATGCAGAGTACATCATGAGAAATGCTGAGCTGGAAGAAGCACAAGCTGGAATCAAGATTGCTGGGAGAAATATCAATAACCTCAGATATGCAGATGGCACCTCAGATATGGCAGAAAGTGAAGAGGAACTAAACAGCCTCTTGATGAAAGTGAAAGAGGAGAGTGAAAAAAGTTGGCTTAAAGCTCAACATTCAGAAAACTAAGACCATGGCATCTAGTCCCATCACCTGAAATAGATGGGGAGACAGTGGAAACAGTGTCAGACTTTATTTTTTTGGGATCCAAAATCACTGCAGATGGTGACTGCAGTCATGAAATTAAAAGACGCTTACTCCTTGGAAGGAAAGTTATGACCAACCTAGACTGCATATTAAAAAGCAGAGACATTACTTTGCCAAAAAAGGTCCGTCTGGTCAAGGCTATGGTTTTTCCAGTGGTCATGTATGGATGTGAGTGTTGAACTGTGAAGAAAGCTGAGCGCTGAAGAATTGATGCTTTTGAATTGTGGTGTTGGAGAAGACTCTTGAGAGTCCCTTGGACTGCAAGGAGATCCAACCAGTCCATCGTAAAGGAGATCAGTCCTGGGTGTTCATTGGAAGGACTGATGCTGAAGCTGAAACTCCAGTACTTTGGCCACCTCATGTGAAGAGTTGACTCATTGTAAAAGACCCTGTTGCTGGGAGGGATTGCGGGCAGGAGGAGGAGGGGACGGCAGAGGATGAGATGGCTGGATGGCATCACCGACTCGATGGACATGAGTTTGAGTAAACTCTGGGAGTTGGTGATGGACAGGGAGACCTGGCGTGCTGCGATTCATGGGGTCGCAGAGTCAGACATGACTGAGTGATTGAACTGAACTGACTGAACACAAAATTGAGTAGAATTCCAATCACATTTTAGTATCACTTGTTTTTGTACATCTATTAATTGATCTCCAACCCATTCGATGGCTGTTTTTGTTCCTGAATTTCATCTTGAATATCCTCATCTATCTGAGCCTGAGTGACCCACATAGTATAAGCATCTTTAGTCCAATATTGGGTAAAATTATGTGTTTGAATTGAGGTTTGTAAAGCAACGCCAGCGACAGCAGCAGTGGTGCAAATAGCTATTAATCCCCAAATGCCAAGAATCAGCCATCCAATGAATCATTTAGATTGTTGGAATAATTTAGTAAGTAACCGGGAAGCAAGCCCGGCCATGGAACCTTCTTCCCAGGGCCATTGGAGATTTACTGGTAACCACAAATTACGTCAAGATCGAAGAATCAAAAGGGATTTATTTTTTAAGGAAATAGAAGAGTTAAGACAGGTATACAATTTGCAATTTATACAAGTTACAGAACGTAAAGTTTTACTAAATTGTAAGTTTCCTATAACTAAAATAAAAGGAAGGGGAATACGAGCTTGTCTGAAATACGATTGTTTATCGAGGACGGATAGGAGGACAAGGGGGTGCCATTCCACCGTCAAGTCAGCCAAGCAGTCCTTTGTCATGATAATGTTCCATTGTAGTGTTAGTAACTTTCCAAGTGACTTGAGTAGAATAATCACATAGTGCTCTTAATGTCTTCTGAGCAGTTAGACAACCACATACCATGGGGTCCCTAAGGGACAATGGTGTGACTAGCCACAAATATTAGTTTTTCTGATTTGGCTTGATATTTGTCCCAACGAACAGAAGTATATTTAAATTTCTTATAAGTAAACCCTTCACATAATATCCTTTGTTCTTTTCCTAGAGTCTCAGCAGTGTTGACATGGTTTTCAGAAAAAGAAAGAGTGGTAAATAATCCAAGCAATGTCCAAAAGTCTTAGTTTGGAGGCAGGACGAAAGCCCAAGCCGGAGTTTGTCAGCTGACGCTTATGCATAATTCCCCTGGGCCCAGGCACAAAGGAAGGACTTCACAGCCTAAAGAAATGTTAATTAGTTTTCCCTCCTCCCCGGGGTGTGAGGGCCCCTTCGTGTTCCAGGGAGGGGGCATATGGGTGGAGTCATAGGTTGATGCATTCGGTCCTTTCTCTGTCCATTCTACGACCTGCAGTAAGGGGAGGTGGGTAAGTAAGCCCAATAAGTGTGATTAGTTATTGCAGCTTGAGTGGGGGAAAGCACAACCATCGCCACAAAAAGATTTTCAGGATTCTGAGGCATTCCCTGTTGAGAAACCAGATTTTCAGCTTGATTAGTAAGGGTTTTTATTTGTCCCCAAGAGGGGAGATCATAAGATTGATGCTGCTGAGGGCAGTGCTTCCTGGAGATCTTCAGAGCTGACATGGCCCATATTGGAATTTCTTTCTCCTGGAGTTTTTGTTGTTTCGTCTCCATTTTGAATGCTGGGGGCCCCCTTGGGTCGAATCTTCCAAAGAGGAAGCCATGTGAGTTCGTTGGATCCATCTGGGGAAATACAAGCATACCCTTTTCCCTGTAAGATTAATTTCCCAGATTTCCATTGTTTATTGAACCCGTCTTGATACCAAATGGGCAGAGGAAGAGAAGTGTCCTTCAATTCCTTGAAATGTTTTTCTGCTCTTGTTAAGATATCTCCTTGTGGTAAGTTTAAAAAATTTAAAACTGTATTAACAATAGTTATAGGTTTAGAGAATATCTTATGTTGGAATCTAGTAAAGTCTGCTTTAGATAAGGAAGACAGTAGTGTTTCTGTGTATTCCCCCTTTTTAAATTTTTTTATTTGCAATTTTAGTGTGTGATGTGCTCTTTCGACTATGCCTTGTGCCTGTGGATTATAAGGAGAACCTGTGATGTGTTTAATAGAAAATGATTGTAAAAATTGTTTAAAGTGTCTAGAAATATAGGCAGGGCCATTGTCTGTTTCAGTAGAGCTAGGCGTTCCCATTACAGCAAAACAAGCTAATAAGTGAGTTATAATGTGTTGTGTAGCCTCACTGCAAAGAGGTGTGACCCAGATAAAAGAAGAATTTGTGTCGATACAGACATATAGGAAAGAAGATGAAGAAAGTTCAGGGCAATGAGTTATATCCATTTGCCATAGTTCATTAGGTTGCAAACCGTGAGGATTAATACCTTGTGCAACAGGTTGAAGATGCAGGGGTCTGCAAGTAGAGCAATTATTAATAATTTCTTTAGCCTGGCGGTATGGGATTTTCTGTAGCTGGTGTAGGGAACCAGCATTGTTGTGTAACAGAACATGCTGTTTGTCTGGAGTAGCAAAGGAAACCAGTTTATCAGCCTGCTTATTATCATGAGTCATGGGGCCAGGGAGGCAAGAATGTGCTCGAATATGTGTAATATAAATGGGAGAATTGCAGTTTCTAATAACAGCTTGTAGTTCGAAAAAGAGTTGTTGAATAATAGTTTGATTGGAGTTTATGGTGGAGGAGCATTTGGAACAGCCGGGGCAGGGCTTGTAGGAAAATTCTGAAATATTTTATGTTGTTCTAATTAGGCCTTTTGTAAAGTTTCATCATCTAATTCATATTCATGTAATAAGTGTCCTGTCTGTTGTCGAATATTGGGAGGGCTAGAATTGCCTTGAAATGGCAGAATTATAGCTTTAATGAGAGCCCACAGGGGCCAGAAATCAATTGGAATATTTCTTCCCCGTCTGGCAGCTCGTTCAGCATTCTCTTTGACCCGGTGCCAAATTTCTAAATCAAAACTGCCTTCATCAGGGAACCAGGGATTATGTTCAACCATTGTTTGAAGGCAAACCTCTATTTGCTGGCATGAAACCAAAAGTCCCTGAACTTTAAATAAATGATGAAGTAAAGTAGAAAAGTGATGGGGCCTTCCAGCTGTTTGACCCATGTCCTTGTACTTACCAACCTTAATAGGCCCTGAGTCACTCCGTCCAAAGTACCACGCGTACCAGGTCCCTGTTCGGGCGCCACTTGTTGGGGTCCTTTAATGGACCAGAACCTGGTGGTCCGGAGTCAACAGTGAGAAAGTGAAAGTAGGAAAGAGGCTAATATTCCCTGGGTTATGCAGCAGGCCTCCACGCTCCAGGGAATCAGCCAGAAAGAGAGACAGAGAGAGAGAGAGAGAAGGACACGGGGACCCAAGTCTCTGGTGGAACAAGGGTGCTTTATTGAATTCTGTTGTGAGTATATATACCGTAATACAAAGTAGCTTCTTCAGATAAAGATCAAGAGACCAGACTTTACAAGTGACCAAGGAAGCAAGGAGGAATAGAGGCCATAAGGTCAAAAGGCAATCCATATCAAAAGAGGGTCGTAAATAATCCCTTTCACCAAATGGAAAAGCTAATGAAGGAAATCCTATGCAAGCATCCCATCTCTCTGATCTCAGTCCTGGGAGCAGCTTGCCAGCTCCTCTTGCCCCTGACAGGGACTGATAAGGAACAGAGGGCTCAAGAGAGATAGGAAACAGCACACAGGAATCCTACTGTTAAACATTCCCTGACATATGTATACACACTACATCTTCTGTATCTGTTCATCTGTTGATGGACATTTAGGTTATTTCCAGGTCTTGGCTATTGTAAATAGTGCTGCTCTGAACCTAATGATGCATGTATCTTTCTGAATTATAGTTTTGTGTGGGTGTATGCCCAGGAGTGGGATTGCTGGATCACATGGCAGCTCTAGTTTTAGTTTTTTGAGGAACCTCCATACTGTTTTCCATACAGGCTGCACTAACTTACATTCCCACCAACAGTATAAGAGGGCTCCCTATTCTCCAGACCCTCTCCAACGTTTACTTTTAATCGTGGCCCTTCTGACTGGAGAGAGTTGGCCCCTCACTGTGGTTTTCATTGGCATTTCTCTAATGATTAATGGTGATGAGCGTCTTTCCATGGGCCTGTTACCCATGGACGTCTTCTTTGGAGAAATGTCTGTTTGGGTCTTCTGCCCATTTTTCGATTGGGTTGTTTGTTTAGTTGTGTGAGCTGTTTATATATTTTGGAAATTAAGCCTTATTGGTCACATCATTTGCAAATATTTTCTCCCAGTCTTTTTTTTTTTTTTTAAGCCTTTTCATTTTGTTTGTAGTTTCCTTTGCTTTGCAAAATCTTGTAAGTTTGATTGGGTCCCATTTGTTTATTTTTGCTTTTATTTTTATCTCTTTGGGAGACTAACCTAAGAAAACATTGGTACCATTTATGTCAGAGAATGTTTTGCCTGTGTTTTCTTCAAGGTGTTTTATGGTGTCCTGTCTTATATTTGAGCCTCCCTGATAGTTCACTTGGTAAAGAATCTACCTGCAATGCAGGAGACCCCAGTTCTATTCCTGGGTCAGGAAGATCCACTGGAGAAGAGATAGGCTACCCACTTCGGTATTCTTGGGCTACCCTTGTGGCTCAGCTGGTAAAGAATCAACCTGCAATTGTGGGAGACGTGGGTTCAGTCCCTGCGTTGAGAAGATCCCCTGGAGAAAGGAAAGGCTACCCATTCCAGTATTCTGGCCTGGAGAATTCCATGGACAGTCCATGGGTTCACAAAGAGTCAGACACATCTTATATTTAAGTCTATAAGTCATTTTGAGTTTATTTTTGTGTATGGTGTGAGGGGTGTGTTCTAACTTCATTGATTTACATGTGGCTGTTCAGCTTTTTCAGCACCACTTGCTGAACATACTTTTTTCCCCCCGTATTGTATGTTATTGCCTCCTGTGTTGAAGATTAATTGTCCATAGGTCTTTTTTTTTTTAACTTTTATTTGCATTTATTTTTTGTGGCATTTATTCCCGAACCATATGTTTTTGTTTCTTCAGTTTCTTCTGGGATATCTTTTTCTTCTGTGCAACCTCCTCTTCTGGTTTAGGAGCAACCTGTTCTTTTTCAGTAAGGAGCATCTTAATGTGGCAGGGAGAGCTCATGTAGGGGTTGATCCGACTGTGAGCTCTGTAAGTCCTATGCCGCCTCTTGGGGGCTTTGTTCACCTGGACGTGCTCAATGACCAGAGAATCTGCATCTAAGCCCTTAAGTTCAGCATTACTCTCTGCATTTTTCAGCATATGCAGTAGAAATTCAGCACTCTTTTGGGGCCACCGACCCTGTGTCCAGCCCCACTGTTTGGCCTGTGCACACCTTACCAACTCCACTGATATAACAGCGGAATGGCACACATTGCTTCTTTGAAGTGACATCCTTCAGATACTTGGTGGCTTTTTGGATATTCATACCCTTTATGGCCTGGGCAGTTTTACAGATGTTCTTACAGTGAACACGAAGATTTGAACCTCTTGATTTGCATGATTTAGTGGGGTTTTCTGGGTCGAGTGAATAGTGCACCATTTTTAGGGGTCCCCTCAGGCCGCTTACTGGGAAAATGTCTGTAGGTCTTTGAATTTATTTCTGGGCTCTCTGTTCTTTTCCTGTGATCCATGCTGTTTCGATGACTGTAGCTTTGTAGTATTATCTGAAGGCTGGAAGGTTTATGCCTCCTGCTGTGTTCTTTTTCTTCAGGACTGCTTTGGCAATTCTGGGTCTTTAATGGTTCCATATAAAATTTGGGATTATTTGTTTTAGTTCTGTGAAAAATGTCATAAGTAAACTGATAGGGGTCACATTAAGTCTGTATGTTACTTTGGGTAGCATGGCCATTTTAACAGTATTCTTCCAATTGGAGAACATAGGATATCTTCCCATTTCTTTGAATTACCTTCTGTTTCCTTTATTAATGTTTTATAGTTCTCAGCATATAAGTCTTCTACCTCCTTGGTCAGGTTTATTCCTGAGTATTTTCTTTGTTTCATGCTATTTTTAAAGGGATTGCCTATTCATTTCTGGTATTTCATTGTTAGTGTAAAGTGATCCAACCAATTTCTGTATGTTATGTTTTAGTATTATTTATTTATTTCTAAATTTTTGGCTGTGCTGGGTCTTCATTGTTGTACAGGCTTTTGTCTAGTTGCAGTGAGCTGGGACTGCTGTCTAGTTGCGGTATGTGAGCTTCTCATTGCAGTGTCTTCTCTCTTGTGGAGCAGAGGCTCTAGGGAGCTTGGGTTTCAGTAGCTAGGGCACATGGGCTCAGTAGTTGCAGCGCCCGGGCTCTAGAACACAGGCTCGGTAGTTGTGGCACGTGGACTTAGTTGCTCCATGGCATGTGGAATCTTCCTGGACCAGGGATCGAACCTGTGTCCCCTGTATTGGCAGGCAGATTCCTATCCACTGTACCACTAGGGAAGTCTGGGATATGGAATTCTGTCTCTTTCTTCCTATTTGTTACTTTAATTAAGCCACGAGGTTTATGAGGCATAAAAATTAAATTATAGCAATATTTGATGAGTTTCCTTTATTTCATAAACCAGAGACCCCTTCAGACAACCTTGGAGATCTGATTGCTGTGAAACTGATTCCTGGACTTTCGGTTAGTGATGGGTCATGATGCTGCTGCTGGTGCAAGCCATGTTTACTGAGCTCTTACCCTGGGCCAGGGACCCACATACTTCTATGTGTTAATTCATCCTTCACAACAGACCTGTTTTACAGACCTCGCTTTACAAACTCGAGTGCCAAGACCCCAGTGGAGTGGCCCCCACCCAGGCTGGGAAGAGGCCGAAGCAGGTTGTGTGCCCGGCCATCAGGGTGAGGGCTCATCTTTGAGCCCCTGTGCTGCCACCGCCATGTCTGTGTTCTCCGGACGATCTCAGAAACCTCTGAATTTGGGAGGCAACACAGCTGTGTGCTTGCTGCTTCACTTTTAGCCTTCAGTGAAGCCTGACATGAGCAGACTCCACAGGGCTGTGGTCTCTGGAAAGCTGAGCCTGTTGTCCTTCCATAAGCAGTGTCCCCACCTCCTGGGCTTCCTGGGCAGTGGCTGGGCCTGGGTCATTTGAGCCAAGCAGCGTGCTCCTTCTTGGGACCTACTTGGTTTGAGGATCTGGGGTGGCCATGGGGATAAAGCTCTTCTCGCATAGCCATCCACAGTCTTCAGGGCTGGACCCTGTGAAGGCCCCAAGCGGCACCCACAGATCCGTGGGTGCCAGAGGCGCTCCTACCTGCACTGAACCTCCCTGAGAACTTCCTAGGTGCCAAACAAAGGACCTTTAGGTCCTCGCCTTGCTTCTGGGCCTGAACGTTCAGTTGAGGCTAGGCATTGGTGCCAGTAATACCCAGGTAAAGAGCTAGGTGCTTTGGAAGCCACTTGGATTGCCAGGACATTCATGTGTGGGCTTGGCACAGTGGCAGGTGAGAGGGGAATATGCCCACTTAGCAGACAGTAGCCAGGGTGTTTCAGAAGTATATTAAGTGGAGGTTGATACGAAAGAGTCATTTTTGCAGATGTTTGTCCACGGATGTTAATTTTTTATGCTGATTAAGATTTTAGGTATATGGGAAAGGCAGGTGAAAAGTTAATCTGAACACTAAACTAGCTTTGTTGACAGTTTCAACTGGAACAGAGCCCTGTAGCTTAGATCAGGATGGCCCTCCCAAACCTGGACGTCAGGGTCAGGGCAGCGCAGGCACACACAGGTGGGCCCATGAGGGTTCCATGTGTTCCTGCCTTCGAGGCACCACAGAGTGGGTGCTGTCATGGGAAGAGGGGAAACACATCCTTATACATGAGGGGCTGAGCACTGAAGAATTGATGCTTTTGAACTGTGGTGTTATAGAAGACTCTTGAGAGTCCCTTGGACTGCACAGAGATCACACCAGTCAATCCTAAAGGAAATCAGTCCTGAATATTCATTGCAAGGACAGATGCTGAAGCTGAAACTCCAATACTTTGGTCACCTGATGTGAAGAACTGACTCATTGGAAAAGACCCTGATGCTGGGAAAGATTGAAGGCAGGAGGAGAAGGGGACGACAGAGGACGAAATGGTTGGATGGCATAACTGACTTGATGGACATGAGTTTGAGCAAGTTCCAGGAGTTGATGATGGACAGGGAAGCCTGGTGTGTTGCAGTCCTTGGGGTTGCAAAGAGTCAGACACGACTGAGCGCCTGAACTGAACTGAGGGCTTGGGATTGGGCAAGGGCTTTGTGAAGTCATTCAGTCTGACAAATGATTGAAGTCCCTTCTGATTTGCAGCCCTTCTTCCCCGAGCCCCTAATCTCATGGTCCTGGAGGGTCTGGGGCCACCTTCTCTGGGTGGCACGCATGGTACTGCTTCCCTCAGCTCCTCCTCAATGTGCCATGTCTCTCCTCTGGGCATGGGGGGGTGGGGAGTGGGAGGTAAGTCGTGGAAGGAGTGGACATTTCCTAAATGTAGACCGTGCACAGCTGTTTGCCCACTGCCATGGCCTCCCGATTTTTGGGGGACATGGCTCACCAGTGACACTGGGCGGGCACAGGCCACAGTGTGCAGCCTCCGCTCCAGGCCTGGGGCTGCACCCGCATCGCAGAGGGTGCTCACCATGCTGTGAGTCTCTTGGGGCATCCTAAGGCCCATGGCCACTGAGGACACCGTCCAGGGGACGTCTCTTCTGAGAGGAGTGTAAGGATCATATGGCTTCCTTTTTCCTTTTTTACAGAAAAACTTTTTCTCATTTCACAAATACCGGGAATTGGAAATAATATTGGGTGGTATCAATTTCTCCGAAACAGGTTTCTGAGGGAGACTCCGGTGGGTGCTGATGCGCTCCAGGAGCGGGTCCTCAGCCACCCAGCTCAGCCTGCGATGCCTGCTTGTGTCCCTATAGAGAGGAAGATGGTTCTACCATGCTGAACGGTCCACATGGGGTGCGGGGCCTGGGGAGATCCTGCCGGGCTCAGAACTGAGGCCCAGACGTGGGACCTGGGGTCTGTGTCAGACTCGGGGGCGGAGCATGGCCAAGTCCCTGGTGTCCCCCCAACTTGTCACTAATTTATGTACTTTGTTCTTCCAGGAAGAGTCCGCTGAGGGCACGGGTCATGGACTTCATCACCTCCACGGCCATTCTGCCCCTGCTCCTGGGCTGCGTGGGCCTGTTCAGCCTCTTCAAGCTGCTTCAGTGGCTGCGCATGAGGGCCTACATCCGGAACGCTGTGGTGGTCATCACCGGCGCCACGTCGGGCCTGGGCCGAGGTGGGTCGTGGGGCAGTGCTGTGGGGGAGGGGCCGGGGGCGTGGGTGCAGACACATGATGTTGGCCGGCGACTGGGCAGCGAGGGCCAGGAGGAAAAGGCCGTGGGAGCACCAGGGCTGGAGGTGGCAGCCAGGGAGAAGGCCACGTGCGTGTCCTGGGCGGCCTCAGTGCTGGTCAGTGTGGAGACGGGCATCTGTATGTGGTGGCACCCAGCTTCCTAGTTGTTCAGTCGCTCCATCATGTCCTACTCTTTGCGACCCCAAAGAGGTCCCCAGAGATGGACTGCAGCACGCCAGTCTTCCCTGTCCTTCACCGTCTCCCGGAGTTTGCTCAAACTCATGTCCGTTGAATTGAAGAATGTTTTTGCTTCTTAGAGGGTCTTTACTAGGTTCATCCGCATCTCTGGTTTAAGGCTCTGGGGTCACCTTCTCCTCACTGCTCTTCTCTCCAGCTGTATCCGGGCAGATCAGGACAGCATCAATGAGGCATCAGCTGT
The DNA here is from genome assembly GCF_963930625.1 of Muntiacus reevesi. Classification (NCBI taxonomy): domain Eukaryota; kingdom Metazoa; phylum Chordata; class Mammalia; order Artiodactyla; family Cervidae; genus Muntiacus; species Muntiacus reevesi. Next base: position 27,124,717 of record NC_089266.1, on the reverse strand, counting down.
TCCTCAGCCAGTCTCCAGCCGGGCTCGGTTCTAGTCTGGTTCTAGACCCACATGGAGCTTCCTGGTCCCAGGCTGCCCTCAGCAGAGCGTACCAGTGCAGGTGTGTCGGAATCTGCACATGTGCCACGCCACCCTACATACTCCCCACACTGGTGCTCAGTTCCGTGGAATGAGGCCAAGAGGCACCCTGCAGTGGGGTACACCCAGCACCTTTGTGTCTCCCACCACATGCTGGGACAGATGACGGGAGGCAGGGTCCTCCCCTCGGGGAGCCCAGGTCCTGCAGAGAGGAGGGACTTCTGCCCGTGTATACCCCATGTGTTCCCCACAGCTGGCAGGCGCAGCACCCAGGTGTGTACTGGCTCAGGCTCATCTCCCGAGTCCTCCACACACTCAGAGAAGGCGTGACTCCTCCTGGGATCTGTAGGCAGAAACCCAAAGCCAAATGCAAGCTCACGTCTCCTCTCCCTGGGGAGGCAGCAAGATGGGCAGGAAGGGCCCAGAGTAGCAGGGCCGTGTGGGGGCTGCGAGAACATAGGGGCGCAGATAAGGACTGGACTGCAGGTGGCCAGGGGGCCTGCAGGCTTCGGGGAGCAGGGGTCTGTGCGTGCGCCAGCATGGTGTTCAGGTGAGGTCTTGGGGGTGACCTGAGGTCTGTCATCAGATCTCCCGGCCTCAAGCCACAGCCGAGCCTCTGACCTTACTCAGCTCTAAATATAGATTCTTAGTGGCCACTGCTTTGCAGCAGACAGAAGCGGTTTTTTTACCGTCCTTGAAGAGCGTCTGAGGGTTGGCTTTGCGGGAGAGGCAGCTGCGGGGCTAGCCTGCACGTGTGTAGGGGAGAGGCTGTCCTCTCTTCATCCCGTTTCCTCGTGCAGCACTGGGGCCTGTGTGTCTTTGTGTGTCTGTGCTCTTCCTGCTGTTTCCTGGGTCCCATGAGAGGTCCAGGAGGCCGTGTGTCTCTTCCCCTCTGGCCTCAGTACAGACACCCCTTGGCCACTGCCCATGGGTTGTGGGGAGGAGACCTCGCCCACCCTCGTGGCTCTGCCCACGTCGGCCACCCTGGAGGCCTGGCAGACATGCTGGGTGTTCAGACAGCCCTCTGTTTCCCTCCTGCTATGTCTCCCAGCTTGTCTTGTGGATCAGCAGGACACTGGGTGAAGGGACACATCTTGGCTCCACAGCTGTGAGCAGCTGGTGGGTTATAAGCCAACAGGGCTAGAGGCCTGGGGACTGGTTGGTAGCCGAGATAAATGTGCTCCTTCTCCCTCCACCCTTCTCTGTATCAGCTTTTTCAGGAAATGAAAATGGCATCTCCCCAGTCTGTTGTTTGCATCCCCATCACTCCTGTACAAGCTCTAATTTCCTCCCTTTGTTTCGCTGCGAAGTGGATGACAGTCTCCAGAGCCATGTGGACCCCCGTGTCCCCCACCTTAGGTCTTGGTGGCAGCTCACAGAACATCCACCATGGCGGTCAGGTCAGGATGAAATGGGATAAGGAAGCCAGCAGGGCTTTGGGAAGGGTAGGAAACTGGCCTCGGGAACGCTGAGGGTCTCTGTGAGAGCACCCCCCACCCCTGCCCCACTGCACCCAAGGAGACTCAGCTGGACTGTGACCCAAGTAGCCCACCCGGGGCCAGAGCGGGGGCTTGACTCAGTCTGGGTTTGAGCCCTTGGTCAGGATGGGCTTCAGGGGAGCGAGTGAGACTGCAGGAGGAGCTGTGTCTGGAAAGAGGGCATTGTCACCCGGAACCTCCTCCCTCCTTTCCTGAGGGACGCTGGCATTACGCCCTCACTTTGGCCAGGGAAGCATATCGCCTGGACCCCAGAGCCGCCTCCAACCCTGGATCCGTGCCCCTGCTATGAGCCCACAGCACCAAGACTCCACTTGACCGCTAGGCCTGAGACTTAGTCTGATACCTAGGGTGGCTGCATGGTCAGCTGGGGCCATGGGGGCTGCACAGACCTGCTCGTGGGCACCTGAGTGAGGCCAGGCCTCCAGTGAGGACAGGCTGTGGCCCTTTAAACCCCACGTTTCCATTTTTGCCAACATCCAGTTTTCTAATTTGGTTTTTGGCCTTGCAGCATGGCATGGGGGATCTTAATTCCCCAACCAGGGATTGAATGGTCACCCCCTGCAGTGGAAGTGGGGAGTCCTAATAAACTGGACCACCAGGGATGTCCCTTGAGCAGTCTAAAAAGGCAGCTTAGAAACACACTTAGCCCTGGCTGGCACTTTCTGTCTGCCTGAGGCTGCCGTGATACACTCAGTCCTCGCAAGAGGGAAGTGGGGATGAGGATGCCTCTCAGGGAGACTGAGTCCATCACAGGAAGTCTCACTCATGTCCGTTCTCTTGACCTCGGGGCTTTGAGCTTCGCAGCAGTCACCACTCGGTGACTCGTGTTTGGGGCATCACTCCTTGCTCCCGCCACCCTTCCCATTGTGGTCTTGAGGTTCCCAGGTGACCCTGGCCAGCCCAGTCCTGGTGATTCTGCCCCAACCATGCCCAATCTGGCCCTTCCCTTGAATTCTGACACCAGAGCTTGGAGGAAACAGGTCAGAGGCCCCCTTGTGTGGCTGGGGAGTGATGTCTGTGGGAACCCAGAGTTGTCTGTAGCCCCACCACCTCTGTGGAGAGGCTGGGGGATGAAGTGGGGAAGGGACTTGCCAGCATTCAGAGAGCTGGGCTCATGCTGCCTCGGACCCTGGGCAACCCACTCCTGTCCCCCCATCTGGACCGTTCAGCTCCTTCTCTGAATTCCTGAGCTGCCTGGAACCTTCCTGACAAGCCCGCTTTTTGCTTTGCCACCAAAGAATGCTGATGAAGACAGGTGCCCAGGTAGTTTTGGACTCTGCCCTGCCTTGGTCTTAGTTGTCACCTGGATGCTCTAGTGACTCAGAGGTGCCTGGTCTCATCCCCCTGCCCCCCATCATTTTAAAATGATGTTGCTCTTATTGTCCCCCTGCTGTTCTTTAACCTTCTTGCAAGGCTGTCAGCCTCCCCACTTTCTGTCCTCACTGTGTGGAGAGGAAATGGCAACCCACTGTGGTATTCTTGCCTGGAGAATCCCATGGACAGAGGAGCCTGGCAGTTCATTGGGTCACAAAGAGTTGGACACAACTGAGCAAAGTAGTGTGCAGAGAGCATGTGTGTCTACGAGCCCTTGGGCCTGGGTAATCTCGGGAGGAACAGCCCTGCAGGCTTCAGGTCTGGGGGGTCTCCCCACCCCCTCACTAGAGTCCTGTGTGTCCACAGAAGCGCCCCGGCAGACATGTGCCTGTTGTATTGAGGTGACAGCGAACCACAGGCCTCGGGGACGGGGGCAATTCTGGTGCTGCTGTTGGGCATGTCCCTTGCCTCACAGAGCTTGTTCACTGTGACAGCGGGGATCCTGCTCACAGCGGGGGTCAGAGCTGAAGACTGTGTTGGAAAATCCTGAGCCTGGTACCCGATAGTCTGTCTCTAGCCTCCCTCCTGCCTGTGGATGTGTCATAGCCCTGAACGTGGCTCTGCGAGGGTCCTGACTCCCAGCCCCACACCCCTCCACAGTGGGGCTAGTACCGATGCTTGGGGAAGAAACGGCCCACAGCTTGAGGCTGGGAAGCTGGGAGCTGAGCTGACGGGGCTGAGGGCCTGGGTCTCCCCAGATGACAGGCTGCTTTCTTGTCCCCTAGAATGTGCCAGAGTTTTTCACGCTGCCGGCGCTAGGCTGGTGCTCTGTGGCCGGAACGCCGAGGCCCTGGAGGAGCTCAGCCAAGAACTTGCTGCTTCCCGGGCTCCGGAGGTGAGTGAGCCTGGGGGACTTGCCTGGGGAAGAGGTGCAGCCCGTCCTCTGCAGGTCTTCATAGCAGACTGGGCTCAGACCCACCACTCTGTACCACTGCGTGCTTAGAGAGGTCTCTCTATGAGTTCTCACCATCCCCCCCAGTACCTATTCATCTCTTTTTGGTGGTGGGAGGTTGGCAATGACTTTAACATTTTATTTGTGGGGGAATACACATATTTATCATTTTAACCTCTTACAGGCTTACAGTTCAGTGATAGTAAGTGCAATTCACCATGCTTGTAATGATCACCTGTCTGTCCCCAACAAAAATTGTGTTCCCACTTAAACAATCCACTTTTTCCTCCGCTTTCCAGTCCCTGGAAATGTCTATTCTACTTTCTGTGAATTTGCTTGTTCTAGATACCTCATATAAGTGAAAATATTTGTTTTTCTATGACTAGCTATTTCTCTTAAGCGTACTGTCTTCAGGGTTCATCCATGTTACAGCATGTGTCCGAACTTCTTTCCTCTTTTGATGGACTGGTATTCCGTTGTGTATACAGATGCTCCACACTTGGTTTGTCCATTTTCTTGACGCATTGCAACGCATCTCCACCTGTGGGCTACTGTGAATGATGCTGATGTGGACACAGGTGGACATGTATCTGCTTCAGTCCCTGCTTTCAGCTGTTTTGGACAGCTGGGAGTGGAATGGCAGGGTTTGTGGTAGATTTAGTTTAACCTTTTGAGGAACTGCAAACTGTTTTCCACTTGCAGCTGCACCAAGTTACAGTCCCACCAGCACTGCACAGGGGTTCTGACTTCACATCCGTGCCAGCACTTGGCTGTTTTCTGTTTCTTAATTATACTGTCCTAGGAGATATAAGTGGAATCTCATTGTGCTTTTGACTTGCATTTCCCTAATTACAGGTGGTGCTGAGCATCTTTTCATGTGCTTATTTATATATCTTAATTGGAGAAATGTCAATTCAAGTCCTTTTCCTGATTTGTAATCAAGTTGTTTGTTGTTGAGGAGTTCTATGTATACTCTAGATATTGAGTGTATGTGCTCAGTCATGTCTGACTCTTTGTGATGCCATGGACTGTAGCCCGCCAGGCTCCTCTACCCATGGAATTTTCCAGGCAAGAATACTGTAGTGGGTTGCTATTTCCTTCACGGGATCTTCCTGACTTAGGGATCAAAACTGAGTCTCCTGTCTCCTGCACTGGCAGGCGGGTTCTTAACCCTTGGACCACCAGAGAAGCCCTGGAGGCCATGTTTGTACATGGTGATAGGTAAGATTCCAGCTTCATTCTTTCGCATGTGGATATCTAGTTTGCCTAGAGTTCCTTTCCCTCTTGAATGGCCTTGTCAAAAATCTTAAATTTAAGGGTTTATTTCTGGGCACTTTATTCTGTTCCACTGATCTATATGCCTGTCCTTATGTCAGTACCATACTGTTTTAATCTGCGTAGTTCAGTAGTAAGTTTCAAAGACTGAAAGTGTGACTCTTCCAACTTTTCTTGTCTCCAAAATTGTTCTGCTATTCCTGAATAGCTCCTGCACTTCTATATGAATTTTAGGACTTTTTTTTTTCCTGACAAAAATGGCATTGAGATTTTGATAGGAATTGTGTTGAGTCTAGATCACTTTGGATAGTACTGTCACTTTAACAATGTTAAGTCTTCCAATTCATGAACATGGGATGTCTTTCCATGTGTTTAAATTTTCATTTTTATCATGTGTCTTACTGCCTTCCATGTACAAATCTTTCAACCTCTTTAGTTAGATTTATTCCTAAGGATTTAATTCTCTTAGCTGCTATTATAAATGGTCTTGCTTGCCTAATATCTTGTTCAGATTATTCATTGTTGGTATGTAGAAACACAGCTGGGTGTTTTGTATTGATCTCGTATCCTGCAGCCATGATAAGAAGATGTAGGTCAGCCATCAGAACACCATCCACCACTGGAATACAGCCCTAGTGTTTGGAAGACAGGGTCTGCCTTGGCTCCTGGAAGCTGCATGAGAAATGTGGGTTGCCTTTCTCACAGCTTCTCACCACAGGGGAGTGGTCACCACAGAGCTAATGACTGAAATCAGGAAATATTTTCTATACTTTGCTGGATGAGCAGGCCCCCTGGAAGCTGCAAGCATTCAAAGAGTTTGACCTCAGAGCTGAGTCGCTGCCACTGAGCTGTCCAGGGAGAGAGCAACTCCTGAGGTCCTCTCCGACTCCACACCCCTCCCTCATCTGCTTAGGTTCAGGGCATCCTCTGAGTGCTTTCTCCTCCCATGTCCACTAGTCGTTTTCTTCTCGTGACGTTCTTGACGGCTATAGTGTGTCCGTCTTCCCCATGAGACCGTATACTTTAGGACAGAAACATGTCCGCCTTGCTTTTGCTGTGTCTCCAGCATTGGGCACATAGGAGTGTATAAAATTGTTTTGTGAACAAAGAATAAACTGACTTGGCCTGAGAGGCAAAGCAGCTCTGTAACGTGGGACAGTGTACAGCATCCTGCTGGCCCGGGGCGGAGGGGGCCCTGCTCACCTCGTCTGTGACGCCTGCCCACAGTGCTGCCCAGGTCAGGTGTGAGCATGATGGGCAGGCTCCCCGAGGCCACATTCTTCAGGGAAGTGCTGCAGCCTGTCCTTCACACTAGGCCACCCCCACGATGAGGAGCCAGGCCAAACCGTCACTCTGAAGGTACGTTTGGCTTCTGTTGCACTTGACCAGGTGCAGACACACAAGCCTTATACGGTGACCTTCGACCTCGCAGACCCTGGAGCCATAGCAGGGGCTGCCTCCGAGATCCTGCAGTGCTTTGGCCACGTGGACGTGCTCATCAATAATGCCGGGATCAGCTACCGAGGTGCCATTGTGGACACCAGCCCAGACGTGGATAAGAGAGTGATGGAGACAAACTATTTTGGTCCCGTAGCTCTGACAAAGGGTAAGTTCTTGGGTCAGAAGGGAGAAGTGCCCGGGCAGGTTGGCATTGTTTTCATTTCCTGTGGTTCCTTCTTCCTGGACCTGCTGTCTTATCCACTCCACCCTGGGGTCAGTGCTGTCCTTGCAACTCGGGGTTGGCTTTTCTGGGCCTGGGCCTGCGCTGTGTTGCCTCCATATCCTTCCACCGTGTTTGGCGACCTACCAGGTGCAGGCAGGGCACGGCAGAGGCATTTCAGACGTCCTACCACGGTTCTCACAGCAGTGCACAGGGGGCTGAGCACTCTCAGACATGGCCCTCCCCGGGCTCTCCATGTGAGCGACGGTGACCTCTGCCCTCTCCCCACAGCGCTCCTGCCTGCCATGATCAGAAGGCGCCAGGGCCACGTGGTTGCGATCAGCAGCATCCAGGGCAAGATCAGCCTGCCCTTCCGATCTGCGTGTGAGTGCTTCCTCCTCCCATCAGGTGTTCCTGCTGACTCCTCCTGCCCGCACCTCTGTTGTTGTTTACTCCTGTTGTGAAGACAGCAGGCTCCGTGTCCAGAATTCAGACATGAGGGATGCTCAGCACAGAGCGTGTGGGGACCTGAGAGGCGTGTGCCCCTGAGCAGAAGTTGGGCTCAGTCCCAGCTCTGCTCCTCACACCATGTGTGACTATGTGCCAGGCCCCCTCCCAGTGCCACCACCACCATCAGCCCACAGGTGCTGCCCCTCCGTTTGATTACTGCACATGCCTCCAGAGTTTGGTGTGTGATATGTGCAGCGCTGGGGCCCTCATGTAGTTCTGTGCTTCCATTTTCCCGCTTGACAGTATCTTCCCACTCAGCTCCCTACTTGCTGAATGGATGGGCGTCACATAACTCAGGGGTTGTCTCGGTGCCTGAGGGGACTGCCTTCCTCAGTGGCCAGCAGCAGGGATGTGCTGCGTGCTGTGTCCTTCAGTGTTTTTATCTCTGGGCACTCACTCGCTGTGAGAGGGTTTCAATAAGATTAGTACCAGAAAGTGTAAATGCTGCCAGCTCGACCTCAGTTTAGACTCACCTCCCAGTGGGCACAGCTGTGCCAGGATGGTGGGACTGCACCATCACGGCGCACCAGCAGGCAGATTCTACTTTCGTTTAAAAATCTTAGCGGTAATGTCACAAACTGTCCTGGTAACTACGTTCTTTGGTCCACTGTCCACAAGGAAACACTCTGTTGTAAACAAGCCTCTTACCCCCAGATGCCTGAGGCAGCTGCAAGGAGGGGGTATATGGAGGGGAGAGGGCATGTGGAGGACAGGGGCAGAGCCTGGAGAGGAGGGCCACATGCCACACTCAGCTGGACGGGGAGCCCGTCAGAACTGGATGTAGCCCAGCACTCCTTCTGGTGCAAGTGTGTGTCCAGGGCCAGCTGTGGGGCTCGTGAGCCCACACCAGCTCGCTCACCCCCGCGGCCACACTCAGGATGACCTGAGACACCCGGGGATGCCGTGTCCACACTTGTCCTGGGCTGGTGGGTGGTTTTAGTCACTGGCAGAGGATGGCTTCCTCAGGAAATGTGTGGGCGTCACAGCTGACAGGAGGGGCCACACCAGGGATTCAGGCTGGGGGTGCACAGTGCTGTTTCCACTGAGTTGTTTCTAGACGTCACCGGATTTGGTCTTTCTGAGTTTTATCCTCCTCTCGGCTGTGACTGCGTAGGTCACACTTGGTCTGGAAGCTTCATAACCCCCAGGCTGGACAACGTGGTGCCTCGGCACACTCCTTCGCCAACCCACAGGCAGTGGGCTCCCCAGTCGTGAAGTGGGAGGGGCTTCATCCCCTCGGGGCTGTTGTGATGCCAGGTGGGAGGATCCAGGAGGTGAGCACGCAGAGCTCTGGGGACCCTTCCACACCCGAGGCTGCCCCGTGGGAGCTGACAGATAGACGCGAGGGGGCCTGGCATGGGTTTGCACACATGCTGCATGCAGGCAGGGAGCATCTCTGGACATTCTCAGCAGCGAAACCTGAAACAACGCTGAGCCCGTTCTGTGGCTGTGACCCTGAGTCACACGGCGGCCGCCCAGCCAGCCTTCCACATAGAGAGGACCCTGAGCATGAGTAACAGGGACCGTAGGAGCAACCCGTGGCCATGTCCTCATCTGTGCAGGGACCTGGCTGACGTGAGACACCAGCAGCCTGGCCCCTCTGAGGAACTGCACTGGGAGGTGTGAGGACTTTTGCTTTCTTTAGTTCCTTCTGAACTATCTGAATGTTTTACACAGTAGCCTTTTTTAACTTTTAGTTTAGATTAAATTCACACTTACAACTTGCAGGAGCAAGAATGCCCATGAACTTTTGACCATATGTGCTGTGTCGTGTTCTGTGGGAGTACGTGTATGTAAGATGCACAGGGTAGTCCCTGAACCGGAGTGGGAAACCTGATGCCCTCCTGTTCAGGATCCTGACCAGCATCATCCTACCCTCCCTGGTCACCGACCTTTGCAGACGCGGCCTCCAAACACGCAACCCAGGCCTTCTTTGACTGTCTGCGGGCTGAGGTGGAGCAGCATGACATCGAGGTGACAGTCATCAGCCCCGGCTACATCCACACCAATCTCTCCCTTAACGCAGTCACAGCTGACGGATCCAAGTATGGAGGTGAGGCCCCAGGGTGCGTTCCTCTGTGAAAGCTCCCTGATGATTTTGCAGTTTTCATTGAGAGTATCAGTTTAAACCACCTGACGTTGTGAGGTTGGTCATATATACTGATGACCGACCTCAGCACCAACCATCTCTACCCTGAACCCTGCAGGCTGGAGAAAGTTGTGGGAACAGGCCCACAACAGGGCTGAGGGGAGCCCCTGCTGAGATGCTGACAAGACCCCAACTAGCCCTGTTGTTAGTGCTAAAGTGACCAGGCCAGGTCTCTTCCTATGAGGTTCCCCTGCAGTGTTGGGGGGACAAGATTTCAGGGGTAGGCAGAGGCCAAAGACAGCACAGAGCTGACCTGAAGTCACCATTAGTGGCCCAATCGGCAAGGCCCCAGTGTGCAGGTGGGGCCAACCAGCACCAGCTGGCTTTTGCCTCCCCAGCTGGTGGACCCACATGAGCTGCCTTCCTGTGCTTGATCGGGGCCTGCCTCCTGGGACCTGCTCCTGGGAGTATGCTGGGTGTTCACCAGGGGCCTCCTGGCCAAGCCTGAACCAAGACCACCCATGCCCACGGCAGCAGCCCCCTCACTCAGCAAGGCAGCAGGAGCCATACAGAAGCATGCGGCTGGATAAGTTCGTATGCATTTATTCCTAGAAGAATGGCCACACCCCATGACATGCAGCATCTAGTTCCCTGACCAGGGATTGCACCCATGCCTTCAGTATTGGAAGTACAGTCTTAACCACTGCACCACCAGGGAAGTCCCAAGAATCTTTTTAAAAAATTCCCTCTGTGGCATTCAAAAATAAGCAGCCACCAGAAACCTGCTGTTCTGTGTTGATGGTGGAGAGGAAGCCGGGCAGCGCCGCTGTGGCTATGGGTGGCCTCCCCTCTGCCCACTGCTCCTGCTTTGTGGGCACCGTTCGCCAGTGACAAGGGAAAAGTAACATCCTGTGCCCCTGCATTGACCTCTGGTCGACAAAACAAACCAAGGCTTCCTTCCTGCCCGTCACCCACACACCCGAGACACAGGGGCCCTGCCACCTGCCTCACTCCTCTCATTCCAGCCAGCGTGCTCTGCAGCCCTCCCACCCACCTGACCCCTGCATGGCCCACTGCCCTGGCACAGCACCCTTAGTCACTGGTTGCTCCAACTGGCTGAAATGCCCCAGGTCAGGGAGTGAGGGAGCATCTGCTGGGCACCCCCAGGCTGTGGACCACAGTTCTGAGCTGTCCACCACCCTCCTCGGGCTGTGAGGACGGTCACTGCACCTGCTGCCCAAGCCCCTGGGAGAGCTCCCTGGGGGACTCAGTGTCTAGAGTTGGCTCAGGTCCTCCTTGGGGCTGCTGCCCCCAAGCTCAGTGAGTTTCCTGTTTCATTTCAGTGATGGATGAGACCACGGCCCAGGGCCGAAGTCCTGTGCAGGTGGCCCAAGACGTCCTGGCTGCTCTGGGGAAGAAGAAGAAGGATGTGGTGCTGGCCGACCTGATGCCTTCCCTGGCTGTTTACCTTCGAACTCTGGCTCCTGGGCTCTTCTTTAGACTCATGGCCTCCCGGGCCAGAAAGGAGCGGAAGTCCAAGCACAGCTAGTGCCCGTCCTGGTGGGCAGGTGGGGCAGTCGCTGCTCCATGGGGACTGTGTTGGACTTCTGCCTCCCAGGTGGGGAAGGAGGAAGACACACTCCCCCTGCAGGCCCCTGGCCAGGCCTGCTGGCAGGGGACGGGAACTAGGAGGACATCTGGGAACCAGGAGGGGTGAGGACAGCTTCCTCCAGGTGGAAGGTCTAAACTCTGGGACATGAAATAAAGGAAGGAGCCTGGGAGCTGTGGTCCCTGAGGGCAGGCAGAACCACGCCTCTTTCGTACCTCAGCCTCTGCATCTTAGGGTCAGAAGACACCCTTATGTCACCTGAACCTGGTTCTCAGGGAGGAGGCAGCGGCCTTCGCACTGTTTACGGGGCCCCCAGTGTCTTGGTCAGTGCAGCAAATGGTCAGCATGTGACTGGCCTCCCTGTCCAGTGCGTTGGAGCTGCCCTCCTACACCAGGCTTGTTTCAGTGACAGCTTCTGCTCAGCTGCCCTGAGCTGGCCGCTGTTTGTCTGCCTCTGGCCACCTCCCCTGAATGTGGTCTACAGGCAGAGCCAGGCTCTCTTTCCAGATCTGGCCCCCACCCTGTTCCCACCCCACAGGCTCAGGGGGGTGGTGGGCACTGCATGGTGGACATGAGGCCTAAGTCACTGGCAAGTTACCTGTGGACCATATGCCACCCAGCTGCAGACTAGCATTCCCAGGCCTCTGGAATTAAGTCAGAGTTTCTCTAACTGTTCTAAAATCTTTGGCTCTCCCCCCGTAAACAAATGGCCCCGCTGTCCCATGCACCCTGATGCCTCCCCTGCACCCCTTCTCACTCTGGTATCTGACCTTCCCAGAGGACCCTCTGAAACTCCAAGTATCACTCACACTTGTGCCCTCAGGGGGGCCCGAGCAGAGTCTTGGGCCGGCAGGGCCCCCTCTTTGGTGGAAGATGAGGGGAGTCTTCCCTCAGCCTGGGGTAGCAGGTTGAACTCAGGGTCCACAGCAGGACAGCCTCGATGCTTAAAAAAAAACACAGGCATTAGTTTGTGTTCTCCTACATCAGAACCTGGACAAGAGACCCCAGGCCCCAGCTCTCTGGGCAAACTCAGCAGAGACCCAGAGACTGGCAGGCCTGGCCTTGCCCCGCCCCACCCCTGAGCAGTGCTCCTTGAACCAAGGCCCAGGTGAGACATGAGGCTCCTCTGGGAGGGGCTGGGCCTGCCTGGTGAGAGGCTTATTCTTGGTGCAAGTGGTGCCCACTCCTGCTGCCTGCACGCTCCCACCAGGGCCGTCACGAGAGAGCAGACACCTGGAGCTGAAATTCTCATCATTTTAATGGTCACTAGCCTCTGGCTGGCTCTGGATGGTACAGTTAAACGACACACTTAACGACCCCCAAGCGCGTCCACACCCCCTCCGGAGCCTCGCTTCCATCACTCCTGCTGCCCAGTGGGACTTCCACAGCTGCAGGCCCCATGGCGGTGGAAATCCATGTCCTAGTGTGACGAGCTGAGAAAACCCTTGGTGCACTTGTCACCTGTTATCTCTCTACAATAACAGCCGTGACGCCAGATGCCTCCCCGGCCGGCTGCTCACGGCACAGCGCAGCGCGGTCATACGGCGCAGAGCTCGTAGATCTTCTTGGCACAGTACACCAGGGCTGCCAGCGCTATCGTGTTGTGCAGTCTCTTTCTGTGCAAGTCGTCCTTCCGGACCAGCACCACCGGGGTGGAGGAGGTGAGTGTGTGCAGGGGCAGGCGCGACAGTCTGTAGGCGTCGTACTCCACCTGGTACTTGCAGCAGGGGTCAAACTGCCAGGAGATGCCGTAGAGGGTGCAGCAGGCCAGGCTCAGCACGCCTGCGGGCAGGGAGATGTAGTGGGAGTAATCCAGGGGCAGCGCCAGCGGGGTGAAGAGGCAGGCGGTGCCTGCCAGCACGGTGGTCTTGTGCAGGCAGTTGCCTACAGTGATCCAGCGGGCCGTCTCGTCCCCGATGCGGGTGGGCTCGATCACGATGTACTTGTACTGCGCTTCCAGGGCCTGCTCCAGCTCGTACTCAAACTGGTCTTGGGCGTTCTCCCCGTTATAGATCTCGTGTACAATGTAACAGTCTGTGGCCGACAGGCTCACCCTTAGGAAGGAGAGATGAGGAGAAAAAGGAGACAGTTAGGCACTGGTGGCTGCTCTGGGGCCCGGAGATACAGAGACAAGCCTCCCACCACCCCGTGCATACCCAAAGGCCACTGGGAGCAGGGCTCAGAGCTTCCCAGTCAGCAACCATGCACATCAGGACCAGGGAAGGCGTGTGAAGTGAGGTCACTCCAGAATCTCCCATGGTCAGTGTTTCCTTTGAAGCGGGAAACAGTTGTGTGTTCGGGGCAGCAGTGGCCAGACTACTGGGCAAAGCTCTGGGAGGATGGAGGGGTGATGGGGAGCTGGCTGCTGGTGCCCTTCTGGTCATGTTCCCAGGGGGGTTGGTGGGAAAAGCTACCCAAGCAAACAAGTGAGCAAACTCAGGAGGCAGAGCTTCCTTCCAGATGGATGAACAGTGGGCCTGATGCTCTCCTAAGGCTACAGGGGAGAGGGTAAGGAGGCGCCACTGGGGTCCGGGACTTAGGCAGAGGGGCTCTTTATCCTGGAATAGTTAACTGTAACTAAGTTGGGCTCGGGGAAGCCCCCCAATTAAGTCACAGGCCCCAATTAAACTGTGTGGGTGGGAAGAAGCCACCCCCTGGGGATGGGACACCCCAGGCCCTGGCTACAGTGTCCAGTTAGCAGGGCAGCCTTTCTAGGCAGTTAATGAGCTGAACCACTGAAATCAATAAACCTTGAAGAGACAGTCTTCCTCTGGGGCGTTGCTGGAGTCTCCCCATTTGGTTTTTTAACCCAGAAAGGAGATAGGCTCCAGGTGAGACTTAGCTCCTTAGCAGACAAGCAAACCTTTGAGGCATGACCTCAGTCTCAGAGGAGCCATCCTGGCCTGGGATCTCCTTTGTGCTCTCAAGTTCACAATCAAGACAGGCAGCCAGGCAGCAGGAGAGGAGCTCGGGGAGGGCAGGGTGGGGTTTGTGCACTGTGTTGACCCACAGAGGGGGTTCCGGGGGTGAGGCCTTGCTGTCGGAATCCAAGTGGAGCTTTCTGGCCACTGAGTCCCTCTGGAGCATTGAGAGCAAGACACAGGGACAAGGTCGGGATTACGGAGCATTCTCGCCCAAACCCTGATCTACCTGAGTGCAGCGCCCTGCTTGCCTGGCAGACTGGCCACCCCAAGTGCAGTGACAAGACAGGCCCAACAGGAAAGCATCAGCTGACCAGACTGCTCCATTCTGGGGGCATGTCAGTAGGCAGGCCCCACCCTCACCTGATGGCTCACCCAGCCCTTCCCAGCTCCCTGGCTCCTCCCACAGACATGCTGGGCAAGGCCATCCCCACTGACTGGTGCATGTGGCACAGGTGCCTCCAGGCTCCTGGCTCAGCCCGGACAGGACAGGGGTAGTCAGGACGGCCTGGCTGAGGCGGTGTGGACCAGGTGATCACCCGCTGTGGCCGCCTGGAGCCCCCAGGTCTTACTGTGGACTCCTGTCCATCACCACGAACCAACCCTCCCAGGGGCCCTATCACACAGCAGGCGGGAGCCAGCCTGGCGGGCATGCCACCGAAGGCTCACCACTACTTCTGCTTCAGAAGCCAAGCCGTTGTACCCTCAGGAGAGGACAGACTGCAACACCCAGAAAAACAGGTCCAGTGCAGGGATTGGGACAAATGCAAGATCCATACAGACTCATAAGAGCCACTCACTCAGAGGAAACACCCTGTGGTCAGCGCCCACACCCTCAGCTGGGGTGCCCTCACACCCTGCCTAGACCCCCAGATCCAGGCCCCCAGCTGGCAGAGACTATTGCTTCAGAAGCCAGGGGCCATGGCCACCAAGCCTGGCTACCTCAGTGCCCACTGTAGGTAGCCTGCTGTGTTTCTGGGTCAAGAGTAACCCAACTAAGGAAAGAACCCAATTAGAGGGTTACCTTGAACCATCTCAGCATCACCAGTCAACTTGAACCCTATACAAAAAGCAAATTAAAAACAACAACAATAGCTAACTGGGATCTTTTGAGCCTTACTAAGGGACTATATTTTTGCATTTTGTTGAAGGTGAGAAATGAACAGTAAAAGAACATAGTAAAAGGAGCCCATATTAAAAAACAAAACTGAGAGCAGACTGATAATGGAAAA
Source organism: Muntiacus reevesi (assembly GCF_963930625.1). NCBI lineage: Eukaryota > Metazoa > Chordata > Mammalia > Artiodactyla > Cervidae > Muntiacus > Muntiacus reevesi. Next base: position 27,109,578 of record NC_089266.1, on the reverse strand, counting down.
GTCTTCAAAGTAAAGTGAAAAAGTCAAGTATAGAACAGTGTCTGTAGCCTGCCATCTTCAGTGCATTTCTGTAAAAGAGTTATGTTTGCTTCTACATGCACAGAACGCTTCTGAGCAGATATAAGACCTGAGAGTTATGACTGTCCCTGGGGAGGGAACAGAGTGGCTCCAGGAAGAAAAGGAGCCAATTTTACTAACTGATTCGGAGCTCTTTGAATCCAGTAGGTTTTGTGGAACTAACGGGACTCGCCAGTGCACAGCACGGCCTGCCAGGCTCCTGCCGCTGCGGGGTCAGGGACTGGTCAACTTGCTTCCAGCCAGTCAGTCTCCCCTCTCCTCATCTTAATCAGCCCCTGCAGCACCCAGGAAACAGTCATCAAAGGCACCCTGGGGCCCCCACAAAGAACCCACAGGACAGACCCCACACCATCACAAAGCCAGCCTCAAAGGAACCTGGGATTACAGAAACCCCCAAAGTCTGCAGACTCCTCCCAAAGTCAGGGTTGCACAAGAATGTTCAAAGCAGTACTGTCTGGTGAGAGCAGAAGACCCTTTACAAGAGCAGAGAAAGACACACACACACACGTTGTCATGGAGATGATGGAGGGTTCAGGAGTAAGGTGGTTGCTGTCTGCAGGGAGGGACGCGTGGCCAGGGAAATGCTAACACTCAGTTTATTGACCTTTTCTAAATTATGGTAAAAATACATTAATAGGAAATTTACTCTCTTAATCAGTTTAAGTATATAGCTCAGTAAGGTTAAGTACACTCACACTGTTGGGCAACCAATCTCCAGAACTTTTTTGTCCTGCAAAACTAAAACTCTGCCCCCATTAAACCACAACTCCCACGCTGCCCTTCTGCGGCCTCTCCATGAATCTGACTGCTCCAGGGCCTCGTATAGGTGGAACCACGGGATACTTCTTTTGGCAGCTGGCTTATTCCACTTGGCATAATATCCTCACGGTTCATCCACACTGCAACATGGGTCAGGATTTCCTTCCTTTTTTCCTTGTATGTAGAGAGCACATTCTGTTACTAATCTATGGTTGACGGGTAGTTTCACTTTCTAGCTACCGTGAACATAGGTGTAAAAATATGTCTGAGTCCCTGCTTTTAATTATTTTGGATATATACTTAGATATGGAATTGCTGGATCATATAGTAGCTCTATTTTTAATTTTCTGAGAAACTTTCCACACTGCCACAGTGGCTGCACCAATTTACACTCCCACCAACAGTGCACAAGAGTTCCCTTTTCTCTGCATCCCTGCCAACACTTTTGTTTTCTGTTTTTTTTCAATAGTAGCCGTACAGTGGGTGTGAGGTGGCATCTCATGGTAGTTCTGACTTGTGCTTCCTACATGACAGCTTTTATTGAAATACGTTTACCCACTTACACAGCACAAGTCAGTGGCTCGACAATGTCACTGAGTTAACACACAATCAGTTTTAGAGCGTCTTCCTCATCTCAAAGAGAAACCCCGCGGCTCCCCATCCCCCACGACCCCTGTTCCTGGCAATCACCAGCTGACTTCCCGACTCCATACCTGCCTCTTCTGGGCATTTGGCACGAAGGCATCACAGGGCACATGTGCTGGGGCTGCTTTCTTCCTTCAGCCTCATGCCTCCAGGGCCCCACATGTGATAGCAAGTTTGTAACTTTTCACATGTTAGAGAGGTACTTTTGATGGATCTAACATACAATTTTTATAATTCCAAGATAAGATACCTGCTGAAAAGCATTAAAAATGCTATGTATGAGAAAGGTCAATCATGGGCTTTCTTTGGATGGTGGCCCAACAGGAAACTTTAAGGAACCCCTCATGCTCCAGCAACTTCCTGGGCCCCACAAAGAGGCCTGCACTCCCGGGGCCAAGGTGGTCTCATAATCTTGTGGTTTGTGTCCCTGTTCCACTAAAGTGGGCACTGGCCCTGCAACCCACCATCTTTTCTGGTCATGCTGGAACCAGGTGAACCAAACCAGGGCAGGGACCTGCTTCAGGGACCTTTTTTGGAGTGGCCCTGGGCTCCTGTACTCAGCTCAAACACAGAAGGAGGTGACGCAAAGCTCCTTGAGGGCTGTGACTGTCTTCATCATACTCACCCTCTGCCCCCGCCCTGGGCCTGAAAGTGTCAGGTTCCCAACAGACTTAGAGGAAGTACTTTGGAAGGGAGTGACAAGAGGGCTTCCTGGGTGGTCCAGTGATTAAGAATCTACCTTGTAATGCAAGGTCCTGGTCTGGGAGGATCCCACATGCTGTGGGGAATCAACTACTGAGCCTGCGCTGGAACCTGTGTTCCACAGCAAGAGATGCCACCACAAGGAGAAGACCACGAGAAGCAACTAGAGAAAGCCAGCGTGCAGCAATGAAGACCCGGCACAGCAAGAGGAGAAAATTACAGTAATTAGAGCACCTGTGGCTGAAAACCTATTAAATTGTTGTAAAAATTAAACTAATATATTGTTAAAAACTACTAACGAAGTTGCTTCCTACCCAGGAAGTATGGAATCACGTGACCACACCAGGTGGTGGCCTCTACCAACCCACCCCCCACCCCCCACCCCCGCCCCCGGAGGTCTAGGAAAACCCACAGTTGGCAAGTGCCAAATCACTTCCTTGGAAGCCAAGGAAATCAGTAAAATCCTATGCTGTGGACTCAAAGCCCAGTTAGGGACTTCCCAGGTGGTCCACTGGTTAAGAATCCACCTCCCAGTACAGGGTACACAGGTTCAAATCCTGGTTCGGGAAGATCCCACATATTGGGATTGTTGATGGGAATGTAAATTGGAGCAGCCACTGTGGCAAATGTGTAGAAGTTGTTCAAAAAATAGAGCTACCATATGATCCAGCAATCCCGCTTCTAGGTATAGATCCAAAAAATTAAAAGCAGGACTCAAACTCAAACATATTTTTGCATCTATGTTCACAGCAGAATCAATCACAACAGTTAGAAGCAAGGAAGCCAATGAGCTGCAGCGACTGAGCCCATGTGCCTCAACTAGAGAGAGGTAGGCCCACATAACTCAAGGAAAGAGTCTGCGTTCCACAACCAAGACCTGATGCAGTCAAAAATAAATACTTAAAAAAAAAAGTGGGGGAGGGGGGGCTTCTCTAGTAGTCCAGTGGTTAAGACTTCGCCTTCCAGTGCAGGTGATCTGGATTTGATCCCTGGTCAGGGAACTAAGATCCCACATGCCTCCTGGCCAAGAAAACAAAACAAAACATAAAACAGAAGCAATTTTGTAATAAATTCAATAAAGACTTTAAAATGGTACAGACTAACAGCTTCTACTGGAAGCCTGGGGATTCTCTTAAAAAAAAAATTAACACAACATTGTAAATCAACTATACTTCAATAAAACAAACTTTAAAAACATGCAAGCGGCTCTCATTCTTTATTTCCATCCCTCTCTTATACTGGTCTAGACCAGAGCTGACCTTTCTGTTCTCTATCTGCACCATCCAGTATATGAGCCACAAGCCATGGCTGGCTACTGAGCACTTGCAATGTGAGTACTTTGGCTGAGGAGCTGAAGTTTTCACTTTATTTTTTGAAGTTTTCACTGTAATTTAGATTTAACTGTTGTAAATGACAAGTGGGCACTGAATTAACACAGCTCTAGACTCAAGAATCAGGTAAAGCGAGAACCCACACACTGTGCCTTCTAAACTGGACAGCCACTAACACAAAGATGACGGCAGTAACTCCTGCCAACTGTTGGGCACCAAGCAGGGCCTTCAAGCCCAAGGCAGGTTTTGGAGTTTGCAGCCACAGGCAAATCTGGAAAGCCTGCCCAAAGCATTGCTCTGCTCCAGCCAATGCCCCAAACCAGACCATGTTTCCTAGAGTGTCAGCATAAACCAGATTCCAACCAAGGGTGTGTGACAATTTGGGAAAGTGGTCTTACAGTGTGGAGCTGAAATCTGAGTCAGCACAAATGTGACATGGAACAAAGTCATTTAAGAGCACCATAAACAGCCTACTGTAGTCACGGAGCCTCTAGTCTGCCTGGGCTTCAGTCTATGCTGTGGGCAGTTAATCCACCTGCCCCACCCCAAAGTCCTCCCACCCACTGAGCAGGAATGGAGGTGTGCCTGGGCGGGTTAGGTTTCAGTGTGGGCTCAGGGAAACCAGGCCCCAGCAACCGATCCTCCAGCAGAGCAAACAGGGGTCCTGCAGCCACACCACGTTATCTAGGAGAAGGGCAGATGGTGCCACCCAAACCACAAAACTAGACGCCCCATTCCTGGCTGACACACAACATGTGCATGTACAAGTAGAGCCTGCTGTTCAGGTGGAAGGGTGTAGTAGGAACACTTAAGCAGACCGGGCATGTAACTGCAATGAGTCAAGCTGTCAGGTAGGAATGATGAGCACCTGCCCTGACCAAAGAGAGCCAATGAGAGCTTTCCAAGGGGACTTTAATGTGAAGTCTTTCCATTTACAAGCACTGATAACTCACTCAAAATTCTCTTTAAAACTGAGGGTCACAGTCAAGGACTAGATTCAGCCTTTGGGATCTTGGTTTGCAAACTCAATTTTGAATTAACACTTGTCTTAAACCAAGGAGGAAAAAAACCCCACATCTAATTTCATAGATCAGTAAAGGCTTCTGTTTTGCCGGCCTGGCCCTGTATGAGGTCTGGGTCTCCTCATTTGGTCCTTTGTTGTTTCTATCCAGTAAAGCGATCAACTCCTTAACTTTTTATGGAACGACCTACGAAATGCCAGGTGGAAGTAGGAAAAACAAAAGTACCTGCTGGCCATTTACTGCTGCTTCAAGGAAGAGGAAGTGCAGAAGAGACAAGGTTGGATAACTCTGAGCTCAAGAATAAGATGCAAGCTAGAGGGTTCTATCAACACAACTAACCTCAGTTGGTAAAGAATCTGCCTGCAATGCAAGAGACCCGGGTTCGATCCCTGGATCGGGAAGACCCCCTGGAGGAGGAAATGGCAACCTACTCCAGTATTCTTGCCTGGAAATTCTCATGGACAAAGGAGCCTGGCAGGCTACAGTTCATGGGGTCTCAAGAGTGGGACGCGACTTAAGGACCTAAACCACAACCAAACAGAAGGCGACCGCAAAGAGTAGGTGGTGCAAACGATCAAAGAAAAAGAAAAACGCAGAGTAGTTGGGAGAAAAGGCGCCGGGGGATGGGGGCGGGGGAGATAACTTTTCTGTTTAACAATCCTCATTGGGGGAAAAAAAAACAACACGGAGATCCTGCTGATTTCTGCCGCACCAGCCCGCTCCTAACAGAAGGGTCAGGACAGTACAAAGCGGGTGACTCCACCAGTACATCTCCTTTCCCAAACTTCTGGTGTCTGAACAGCTTCTACTAAGCTGAAACTGTTTTCCAGAAGCAAAAACTGTAAATTCAACACGAAACACGAGAACTACTCCAATCTCATTTAGAAATGAGTCCTTCCCATCCAGATCCACCTCGGAAGAACCAAGCCCCCGGTTCCCTACTCACGCACATTCGTTAGGGAAGGTCACTGCAAAGGACTTGCACAGCAGGGGCGCTCACGGAGACGCCTCCAAAGTCCCGAGGATCACCCCCGGGGGAAAGCGGTCAGCTCCCCGCCCGGAGCGACAACGCGGAAAGCTGAGGCCCCTCGGTAACCGTGCGGTCCGTCCCGTCCGCCCCGCACCGGCTCCCTGAGAAAGCTTTCCCTCCCTTCTCCGTCCCGGGAACCACTCCTCGCTGCGGCTTGGAGAAGACCACGCGCGCGGCCAGGCGGGCGGGGGCTCCGGCGCCGCTCTGCTCGTGGCATGCAGGCGGGTCCGCCGCGGCCCAGCAGTGCCCCGCCAGCCATCACCCCTCCCCGAGTCGCCCGCTGAGACCGCGTCGGCCGGAACTGAGACCCCGCGCGCCCGGAGGCGGACCGGGGCGAACCCCGGGGCGGAGGCGGGGACGGCGCTGCAGTCGAAAGAGCCCCGCAGGTTTCCCGCCCTAAACCGCTCGCGGGGAGCAACCTGCGCCTCACCTCTCTCGAGCGCCGCCACCGCCGCTGCCCGGGCCGAGACGCCTCCTTCCCCACGCGGCCATCTTGGAGACTCTCCGCTCGCGAACGCCTCGCGCCGGGCGGCCTCGCGACACCGCGCGGGCGGGAGGGAGATGTAGTCCGGCTGCCTTCCCGGACGGCGCGCAAGGCGGGGGTCCGGCCCCGCGAGACTACAAAATCCACAACGCACCGCGCTCCGGAAGCCCGCCCCGCGGCCGCCTGGGAACGCGGGCTCAGACAGGCGGCGCTGAGGGTCCATTTCCGGACTAGACTTCACCCGGCAGCCTGTGCTTCGAGAGCTTTGACTGCTGAGGTCACCGAAGGGCCACTGCCACTCATCTTCCAAATACTCGGGAGGCAAAAGAGACGAGGTGCCCGCCGCCGCGGAGTCCCTGCTGCCAGACACTTGGCCCAGTGGGTCTGGAAGCGGATAAGTGGGAGAATGTAAAGTGCGATGGCTGCAGAGAGAGATGGCCGCGCGCACGTCCCACCCTCGTCCGGACACGGTAGCAAGGACACCAGCCCCACTCTTGGGCGTCTTCGAAGGCGGTTGCTGGCTCCTCACCCCGCTGGCGGGAGCCCTGCCTGGACGCTGCCGAGTCGGGAGGGCGCACGGAGCCCAGTGACTCCTGCCCGTTGTCTCTTCCGAGCGGGGGGGCTGATCTGGGGGCCCCTCGCAGCTCTGGAACGTGTAGTCCCTCTTCCGACCGACAGCCTTGCTAGACATATTAATTAGACCTATGAGCATTTAAGCAACTCTCCTGTCGAAATTTGCTCCGAGTTCAGAGACAGGAGTACCACGGCGCCTGCTCTCAGCCTTCAGGGCTGGCAGAACCTGCTGACCCAGGGCCGGAGGGCTCTTTGGTGTAGGTGCGGCTCCTGTCGTTGAGGATTCCCCAGGATTTCCTTCCGGTTCACAATCTACAGTAGTCTTAAATGTCAAATCCTCTTACAAGCCGTCAGTACCTACAAGATGCAATTCAGGCTCCTTAGCGCAACCCAGAAGCCCCTTCGAAATACAGAGATTGCTCCCCGCTCCAGCTTCGACTACCTCCCTTTCCTGCTTAAAGCTGGCCAGGTTAGCAGATTCAGAGAGTGCGAGTTGAACCACAGACGGTCCATACTGTGCCTAAAATGCCTTTCTCCCCCCCACCAACCGCCCCTCAGCAGTACCTGCTCTTCCGTTGGGTCCCAGTTCCACCTCCAGATGCCAGCACTACTAAAGACAGATGAACGGTGACGACATTGCCTTGTGGTTAGTCTGTTTTCTGTAGTTTGCTGATTCAGAGCATTTCCTGGGGTTCTAGAACAGCTGGGTTTGAAGTGTGGCTCTCTGTCTGGGACTGCATATTTAACCGCTGTTTCTTTGCCTCCTGGTTTGTAACCTGGGAGTGATACTCAGCTAGCACCTCTCCTAAGAGGACCAATGTGAGTATTACATAAGGTGACACCTGAGGAACTCAGCACAGGTAACAATCAACTGACTTAAGTCAGGACAGGCCCTGTTCTAAAAATTGGAGTGACTCTTATCTTCACAACAGCCCCATGAAAGTGATACTGTTATTATCAACATTCTCATTTTGCAAATGAGAAGAACCTACCTGATTGACTCTCTGACCTCATGTGTCAGGATTTGAGCCCAGGCTGTCTGGTTGCTGAGATTTTGCTCCTTCTGGTACCTCTCAGGAAGAGTTAGGCTGCGATCTCATGCACAGAGGAAAGTGCTCAGAAGCTGTGGACCTGGGATCCTCTCCCCGCACTTGCACTTAACTTCTAACAGGCCATTTGCCTCAGCCTGCTAACTTGAGCAGAGACCCCTCAGAACGTCACCTCTTGATCACTACTAATGCACAGATACCCAGAAGCATCACAGGCAGGTTGACTCCCTCAGCATATAGTAACAGCTCCCCCTGAGGGCACAATCTGAATGGCTGGAGTTGGAATTCCTGTCGGCCCCCAGGGACCACTGACTGCTGGCAAAGAGTTAGCCTGCAGGGCAGATGGGTTCTAGCTGGTCTGGCGCTCAGAAATCATGTGCCACTTCCCTTACCACCCTTTTCTTCATTTTTTTTTTTCATTATTCATTTTTTAAAGGATGTATTTCTTTATATGTATATAACTGGAAAAGGTAAGTTTTCATTCCAGTCCCAAAGAAAAGCAATGCCAAAGAATGTTCAAACTACCACACAAGTGCACTCATCTCACATGCTAGCAAAGTAATGCTCAAAATTTTCCAAGCTAGGCTTCAACAGTACATGAACAGAGAAATTCCAGATGTTCAAGCTGGACTTCAAAAAGGCAGAGGAACCAGAGATCAAATTGCCAATATCCCTTTGATCACAGAAAAAGCAAGAGGATTCCAGAGAAATATCTGCTTCATGGACTATGCTAAAGCCTTTGACTGTGTGGATCACAACAAACTGGAAAATTCTTCAAGTGATGGGAATACCAGACCACCTTACCTGCCCCCTGAGAAATCTGTATGCAGGTCAAGAAGCAATAGTTAGAACCATACATGGAACAACAGACTGATTACAAATTGGGAAAGGAGTACATCAAGGCTATATATTGTCACCCTGCTTATTTAACTTCTATGCAGAGTATATCATGCAAAATGCTGGGCTGGATGATGCACAACCTGGAATCAGGATTGCTGGGAGAAATATCAATAACTTCAGATATGCAGATAATACCACCCTTATGGAAGAAAGCGAGGAGGAACTAAAGAGCCAGTTGATGAAGGTTAAAGAAGAGTGGAGAAACTGGCTTAAAACTCATCATTTGAAAAATGAAGATCATGGCATCTGGTCCCATCACTTCATGGCAAATAGATGGGGAAACAATGGAAACAGTGAGAGACTTTATTTTCTTGGGCTCCAAAATCACTGCAGATGGTAAGTGAAATTAAAAGATGCTTGCTCTTTGGTGACAAACCTAGACAGTGTTTTAAAAAGCAGAGACAAAACAACAACAACAAAAAAGCAGAGACATTACTTTGCTAACAAAGGTCCGTCTATTCAAAGCTATGGTTTTTCCAGTAGTCATGTATGGATGTGAGAGTTGGACCACAAAGAAGGCTGAGCGCCAAAGAAGTGATGCTTTTGAACTGTGGTGTTGGAGAAGACTTGAGTGTCCCTTGGACTACAAAGAGATTGAACCAGTCTATCATAAAGGAAATCAGTCCTGAATATTCATTGGAAGGACTGATGCTGAAGCTGAAGCTCCAATACTTTGACCACCTGATGCAGCTCATTGGAAAAGACCCTGATGCTGGGAAAGATTGAAGTCAGGAGGAGAATAGGATGACAGAGGATGAGATGGTTGGATGGCATCACCAACTCGATGGACATAAGCTTGAGCAAGCTCCGGGAGATGGTCAAGGACAGGAAGCCTGGCGTGCTGCAGTTCATAGGGTCACAGAGTCTCAGACATGACTGAGTGACTGAATAACAATAATATATACATACACATATATAATAATATATACACATATATAATTTTATTTTTGGATGTGCTGGGTCTTCATTGCTGTGAGGACTTTTTCTAGTTGTGGCGAGTGGCAGCTACTCTCTAGTTGCAGTGCGGGCTTCTCATTGTGATGACTTCTCTTGTTGCAGAGCATAGGCTATAGGGCACATGGGCTTCAGTAGTTGTGATTCTTGGGCTCTAATGGCACATGGACTTTGCTGCTCTGTGGCATGTGGGATCTTCCTGGATCAGGGATCGAACCTGTGTCTCCTGCATTGGTGGCAGATTCTTTACCAGTGAGCCATTCATTCTTATAAGTAATTGTCTTGTGCACACTCAGTGCCAGGTATTCCTAGGCACCAGAGTCACAGCATTTAGTAAGACAATTACTTCCTGGTTTGGGACTTGCCTGGTGGTCCAGTGGTTAATACTCTGCAATTCTAATGCAGGGTTTTGATCCCTGGTCAGGGAACTAAGATTCCTCATGCCCTGCAGTTGGTCTGTTTCCAGTCCAATGGGATTAACAACTAAGTAACTACTTCCAGAGTGATAATAAATTAAGCAGAATGATTTAATAGATGACTTGGAGGTTACAGGTGGCTAGGAGTCTTTTTCAAGAGATGGCATCTGCATGGAGCCTGCAGGAGGAGTGTGCAAGGAAGAGCTGGGGACAGTATTGTGACCCAGTACTGAGACCCGGGTGACAGGAGAGATACTGGGTTTGCCTTTGGTTAGTCATTTTCTCTCTGAATATCACCTTTCTCAACTGTAAATGGAGTAGTCAGTGTCTAATTAGGGAAAAAAATCCACCTTAGGTATCTCAAACAGAATGGATTTAATACAGGGCATTGTTTGTGGAAGTGTCTGACAATCTTGAACACCTGAAACTTATTTAATTGTATAGTAACTATACGTGTGTGTGTGTGTGTGTGTGTGTGTGTATAATTCAGTTAACAAAACAAAATTGCTTTCTTTTACCCAGAGACCGAGAACTGGTGTGTGCTGGTCTCTCCTGCCATGTAACTTTGGGCGTTGAACCACCCAGGTTCACCTTGCCAGCCAGGCTGTCTTGAGGGGACCCTGCCTCATGCTGTGAGCAAAGAGCCCTCCCCAAGTCCAGATCCCAGTGGGGTTGTGCTGTCTTCTTCCCATCCAGGCCTCAGAACGCAGGCTCCTTGTTTGTATGCCTGGAACCTGTTCCCAGCTTCCTCCACAGCAGGTCCCGTCCCACCTGCGCCACAGATAGACACAGTCAGCTCTGCGGATGGCAGCTCTGCAGGCTAGAGGGGCCTCGGGCCCCCGAGCTACTGCTTGGAGGAAAGCCTGCTGACACATACGTGGGCAGGAAAGTGAGCAGACTCCTGAGAGGTGGCTGCAGGGGCACCAGAGGGGGAGGGCCAGTCAAGCAGAGCCTGCAGCACCCAACACCCACCCCAGAGCCACCTGGCTGCTGGCTCCTGCCCTTCCTTCTCCCACTGGGACTTCACTGAGCTTGTCCTGTCCCTGCCCTACCGTTTCATTCAGGTTTGGGGTGGAGAGTAACATGGGTTTTACTTCTAGACCCCAGGCTGCTGTAGGGCAGTTGCTGGGTGTATCCCTGGGTATCGGCCCACAAGGGCCCCACCACAGGACACAGACATTGGGAGGGGCAGGAACTGGGTACGGGTCCTATTCTCACCTTTCTTTAGCCTCCTGAACCCCCACCCCCAGCTGCTATGGAAGCCAAGCTGGTCATGACCACAGAGGCCCCCTGGGGGACCTAGAGGAACATGCTCCACCCTGGAGTCCTCAGGCTCCAGACTCCATGCAGGAGGCTCTCCATCCCATGTGTCCTAAGTGCTGCTGGCCCTGGCCTGCCTGAGTGCTCTGCCTCCCCCCCCCGGGCAGAAGCTCTGAGAGGGTTCCTAGAGGAAGAGGGGCAGATGGAGCAGATGACATGACGGGACATTCTCCTCCTGGTCTCCCTGTCCAGCTGCTCCCAGCAAGGGGAGCCTGGTGCTGGAGGCATGACTGTGACCTCAGAGGGGCCCATACCTGGGAGGTGCAGGCCCAGCCAGCAGACCCCAGATCCTGATGCCACCTGCACCCCTCAGGGCCTCACTTCCCTGCCAGTGAGGATGCCGGAATCCAGAGCACCTTTCAGGCCTGCCCTCTGGCTCTTCCCTCACTCCTGAGGGCTTCCCACCCTGGGGAGCCTGGCTGCCCTGGGGGTGGAGCGGAGGCGAGGGAGGGGAGCACCCCTGCCCTTCCAGAAGCAGTCCTAGAGCCACACTGGGTCACACCTTTTATTGAAATGTCAAGCACTCCGTCTGGAGACCAGCCCTGGCCCAGACGCCACCTACAGCAGGTCCTGAGTGGGAAAGGCACATGAGTGGCCGCCTGTCTCAACTGGGCGAGAGACCTACCGAATGGCCCTGGCAGGAGAGCACGCGACCATGGGGCCATCTGCTGGGGGCCTGGTGGGTCTCTGAGCTTTCCCGTTCCCTGCTGGCGGCACACAAACTGGCCCACGTGACCTGCCTCCTGAGTGAGGGTTCCCCAAGTTTCCTGGGATGGGTGGGGCGGGAGGGTGAGGCTGAGACGTCAGTCAGGCTAGCACCGGCAATGTCAGGAGTGCTGGTGGAGGGGACTGGGGTTCTGGTGGAGGGACTGCGGCACACCCACCCAATTGGGGGAGTTGACCGTTGCTGCTGTCAAGGGCCGTAGTGAGAGCAGCGGCATTTTGTAAGGCAGCCCGAGGCAAGGGGCCCCAGGTCGCACCTGCAGAAACTGGGGACAAGCTGTCCCTGGTCCAGTGCCGCAGGGGCCCTGGGGACCCTGTACATCCCTGGTTCAAGTACTGAGTGCTGTGTGTGCCAGCTGGGCAGCCAGAGTCACCCGCTGGGAGGACACAGGTGCAGGCTAGGGCATGGCGGGCCCCCTCGTGCCACCCAGCCCGCCGGTCCCTCCACATGCAGCTTGCCCTGGGATCCCCTGTGCCACTGTTGCAGGACACCCTCCCACGGACAGCGCCTCCTGGAACCAGGTCACCTCACCCGGAAGGCCGCAAAGGCATCAGCACCAGCTCTCTGAGCTACTGCAGTCTTCATGACGAAGTCTGTGCTTGAACATGGGGAGTGTGGATGGGAGGTGGTGATGCTGGAGAGGGAAATGGCCCAGAGCCTGGGCTGCCCGACAGTCCACCCTCAGGCCTACTACCTACGCTGCTCTTACACTGCACAAAGAGGGCACATGCGTGGCCTCAGAGAACCTTCCCCCAAAGCTCTTTGCAAACACAGCCAGGGGCACAGAGGGAAGGGGAGGGTGCCCTGCAACCTCTAAAGAATTCCTGGAGGCGAGAGTGGGGCTGGGTGCTGGGAGGGGTGTGGGGGCCGAGGACAGTGACTCAGGGCTGCCAGGCCTTTGGACACATGTAGATGGAGATATCCCCACTGCTGGGTGAGATGTCATACATAAGTGGGAGCACCCTGGAGAGGACTGCCAAGGTCAGATGGAGGGGTCACCGGGGCAAGCAGTCCACCCCAGCCAGTGGCCATGTCATCCCAGGGGTTCACTGTTAACTCACATCTCAGCCCCAGAGGGACGGGACTCCTGAGCTGCCCTCTGGCCCCACAGGGAGCAGGCGTGAATTCGGTCCTTGTGGGAAGCAGGACACAGGAGGCTGTACTCTGGGCCTCAACCAGTTCCCAAAAGGAAGTCCCCAGAAAAGCAGGCCCCACAAAACAAAGGTGCTGGGGTGCTCCCCACGCTGTTCCCAGGAAGACAGCCTGGGAGGGGCCTGAGACTCCTGATGGGCCACAGGCTTGCAGGAAGGGAAGGATGCTCTGACGTGTGGCGTTTGCACAGGAAATCCCTCCGAACAGCTTCTTCCTCTGGGTGGTGAGAATGGTCTGGGAAGAACAGCTTTCTCCTTCCCACCCCAGCTCCAAAGGGTCCTCTTTGAGAAAGCTTACCCACAATGAGGGGCAGGGACCCCAAGACACTCAGATGGAAAGGGGAGGGCGGGCACAGGGTGGGGTGGAGGGAGAGGACCACTATCCTGCATGGAGGGTTGCCAAGGAGACACCAGCCGCGTGCGCACACGCATGTGTATGTAAAGGAGAGACACCAGCCGTGTGTGTCTCTGTGTGTGTCTGTGTGTGTGCGTGCGCCCGCAAGCAGCTGAGCCTGGACTGGCACCCAGCCCATTCCTGGTCCTGTTCATCAGGGAGGGCTCCCGTGGTTGTAGCTATCTCCTGCACCAGGCACAGAGTCAGAGCAGGGGCAGCATGGGGGCCACCTCACCTGGCCCAATGGCCCTGGAAGTTGGCACACACAGTTCCTTATTGCTCCTCATCTGGGGAGCAGACCCCCTGCTGCCCCTCACAGAGCACAGAGCAGCAGGTGGGACCCGGCATGGCCAGAGGGACGCCCCTGTCCACACATTTTGGTCCCGACTGCAGGCCCTCACACCGTCTGCAGAGCGGGAACAGCCGGGCCCCACTTCGCCATGGCAGCTGGACCATGGCCCATCCTTGGCCAGCCGCCTCCCAGGGCCACAGACGAGTGTCCTTACAAAAATAACTCTGAGTTCGTCCCCCGTGGGGACCAGGATTCCTGAGAGCACACGGAGGCCAGGGCGAAGCCTGGGGGTCCAATAGGCGGGCTCGAGCCCTGTGGAGCCAGGGCTATGGCTGCAGGCGCTCCAGGTACTGCGGTAGAGGGTTCTCCTTGACGAACTTCTGGATGTACCAGCACGTGACATGGGCTCTCAGGTCCTCCTCCACCACAAAGTCCAGAGCGGCCTGGCAGCCAGGCAGAGAGAAGAGTGATCAGAGCCCCAGTCCCTCACACTCCAGGCTTTCCCTTGGGTCTGCGATGGAGGCAGAGGCGCTGGGAAACTGGGGCAGACTGATAAACTGCCTGAGGGACATGGCAGGGAAGTGAGGGGGCCAGGGTCAGATCTGCCCGGGAGAATCCTCTTCACTCATTCTTCACCGGATGCCTCCTCCAGGAAGCCACCCCTGTGGGCTGCATCAGGGCACCTGGAGCTCCCTCTGCTCCTGGCTGGGGTCGATCAGTGTTCACAAGGATCCCAAGGCCAGCAGTAGGAGCGGTCAGCCTGCAGTTGTTGACCCAGTGGGTCTGGAACCGCCTGATCACTCAGCACCCCACACCTGACCCCCGAGTTCAGCCTGAGACCCTCTGGTGACAGGATTCCAATCTCTTCTCCCATTCTGCAGATGAACTGGGGGCTGCAGGTAAGTGCCCTCATGCCCAGCAGATTCCCACCCCGCTCCTGTCACCCTGGGCTCCTGACTGGTAACAGGATGGCCCCACAGACCAGCACAGAGCTGCTCCTGAAAAGGGCAGAGGGGCAGTGGAGACAGGAGGGCAGCAGAGGGCGGGGCCCGAGCAGCTTTTAGGGGACTCAGGGCCACCCTCACCCTTGGCGCCAGGCTCGGCCCCCTGGAGAGTTCACTGGGCACCTACCATCCATGCACACTGGGTCCCAGCAGGGAGCTCCCCACGTAAGGCAGGTGTCCGGGTCCCTGGGGGCCCAGCCTGGGAGGTGGGGGCGTAGAGGTGAAAGGGGGTGGCGCTGCAGCCCATGGGTGGGTGCAGCCCATGGGTGGGTGACCCAGTGGCCACCACTGGGCCTGGTCTCCTCTGAGTGGGGTCAGCCTCCATGCCCTACCTTGGCCAGGTGCTTGGCGATGCCGCGCCCGCGGTAGGCGTCAGGGACCTCCGTGTGCTGTAGGTCCACGATCCGCTTGCCCACATACTCATAGAGCAGGACTGCCCGGTCGTGACATCCTGTGGGGAGGGGGTGGGCGGGTGAGGCCCTGAACCAGCAGGGAAGCCTGGGGGAGGGTCAGGGGTTCGGTCCTAGGCTGCAGGGCTGGGTCTGGAATCACCTCTCCGAGCCTCAGTTCCTTATCCACAAAGTATGGATGTAACAGAGCACTCCTCAGGAGAGTGTCTGGAGGGTTAGGGTGCTTAGAACAGTGCCCAGAACACACCGAGCCCCATGTGGGCCTTTTCTGCTATCATCAAGCTTAGCATTCCAGAGCTCCTGGTGCCCCCCAAGGCCCAGCTCTCTGCACACCCACTGAAGCACCTGCCCAATGCTATGGGAGCCCCAGGCCCAACACTGGATGTAGAGCGGGGCTCAGCAAGTTGCCAACTAGACCAGAGCCTGAACAGACCAGAGAGCTGGACCACCCGCTAGACCCTGGGGAAGGTCAGAAGCAGCAGAACCAGCATCCACAGGAAAGTGACCAGGCCCAGGAGGCACAGGAAACTGACCTTCACACCCTCTCAGGCCTGGTGCACCAGTCTGCCCCAGTCCCCTGCTAGAGAAACACTTAGCAGGAGTTCCAGCCTCTCAGCCAGCCTGTCTGTCCACCCAACCACGTGCTCACTCACCTCTCTATCCCCTTGACAAAAGTTCACTAAGCCCATCCGTGGCACTTCTCGGGAGCTGGGGACATGGCCACGAACAAGCCAAGGTGCTTGGGGTCCTTCTCGCACGTCTCTCAGACTCCAATCTGAGCCTTTGGCAGGCCCGTGGGCAGAACTTTCAATATGTGCCTGGAATCTGACCACTGTTCACACGTCCACCGGCCCCTGTACCCCCTGGGGATGCAGAGTCAGATCCCACCCATCCTCAGCTAAGTGACCTCCTTGCAGCCCCTCAGGTCCACCCGCCTCAGCCAGCTGCTCCCTCTTCCTGTCATCTCCCCCAGAGTCCCCCAGGGCTGGGTCCTCACTATTTGAGGTTAGCCCACACGTCACCCCAGCATTTCAGGCCCTGGATCTGGGGGTCAGGCAAAAGCCTGAGCACCCATGTCCTCTCACACCCCATGTCAGCAAGATCCGTCCACGCTTCATTCAGCAAGCACCGAGGAACTGGGCTTTCTCCCCATCTGCTCACACTGCCCGCCCCCAGGCAGCCTGAGGGAGCCCATAACAGCTGATCCACTCTCTGCTCAGGGCCCTCCCAGGCACCCACCTCATCCAGAGTCAAGGCCAAGTTCTCATAATGCCTTCCACAGCCCCACATGACCTGCCCCCATGCCTCTTGATGTCCTCTGTGACCTGGTTCTGTTTCTCCCCGCTCTGCTACTCCCAATACACACCAGGCACCCCAGGGCCTTTGTACTTGCCGCCCCTTCCACAAGGAGCACTCTTGCCGCCATAGCTCCCTTGCTTGCTTCCTTCCTGGGTGGCCCTCCCGGACACCTGACACTAAACAACAGCCCTTGGAACTTCCCTGGTGGTCCAGTGGTTAAGACTCTATGCTCCCACTGTGAGGGGCAGGGTTTGATCCGTGGTTGGGGAACTGAGATCCCACATGCCATGCAGTGTGGCCGCAAAAACATAAACCACCGGCATTTTCCCAACACCCCAACCTTATTTCTCACAGATCTTGTTCTTCAGGACGGTCTATGCTTTATTGTCCACTGACCCTCAGGTGGTTGAGCCCCCAGCACTTACAACAATGTGTGACACATAGTAAGCGCTCAAGAAGCACTGGTGGCATGAATCCTAGTTCTTCTACCTCCAAGGTGTAAGACTGCAGGCATGTTGGTCACTCTCCCTGCCTCAGTCTCCTCCTCTGTAAAATGGGCAGAGCAGCAACTCCATCACCAGCACCAGCAATGCTGAGGATAGAGTAAGTGACTCCAGTGCGAGGGGCATGCCCGGAACCCAAGGACTGAATGCACACAGCTGCTCTTTCCTTCCCAGACCTGGAACTTGCTGGGGACTCACCAGCCTAGCTCTGCCAGGGGATGGTAGGCACACATCTGCGCTAGGAGCCACAGGGCTGCTCCGCCTCTCAGCCACAGTGTCCACCTCTCTCAATGGGCACAGTGAGCTGGCTTCCAGGGCCTGGCTGCAAGTCACCATGGCAGGACATTCCCCTCCCCAGCTGAGGCAGAGTGGGGGCCTGGGAACAGAGGAGCCCTCAGCCCACCCTTCTACACACCCAGACCATTTTGGGGCCTGGATGCACAGCCCGGTCTTGCAGACTGGTGAGGACAGGCTCCCTGGGCTTGGCCAGGGATCCTGGTCCACTTTCGAGTTAGCCATCTGAGCAGGAGGCGACAGACGGGGCAAGTTTACAAAGGCAGCTGGGCTCATCCAGTCCTGAGCCCAGCCAACTCAAGAGGGTGTCCCTAATGGCTGTACTCATTAGGGAAAGAAAGAAGGAACACCCCCAAATGTCCCCTTTTTCTTCTTTCTCTGAGCGTTGAGGGTCTCCTGAGCACCCACAAGGAAATCAGAGGCCTCTCAGGAGCCTTGAAAAGTCAGGGGCCTCTTGGAAGGAGAGTAGCGGGGGCGCCCTGAAAGTCACAGCCAGGTGCGCCAGGGTGCGCACCACAGCGGAGGAAGAGGAAGGAAAAGGTGTTTGAGTTCTGGCCCGCGGGGGCCTCAGCTTACTCCTCTGAACACGGTGGTGATGGCCACGTCACGAGAGTGTTGTAACGTGTGCTGGGGCCGGGTTCAAAGCCGAGCACAGCCAAATGGGATCCGAGAAGGTGAAGTCCCAGCTCCGACAGACCCTCCAAGCGCTGGTGGGAGCAGTCAGCCCAGACAAGACCCTATCCGAGCTCTGCCCCTCCCCCCACCGCCTGACCTCAGGAAGCCTCGCCCTTCCCTCCTCAGACAAGGGCACAGTGGCCCATACGGGTCCATTCAGCTTGGGCACTACCACAGAAGGCCCAGCTGGGAGGGAGGAAAAAGCTATTAACAGAAAGGGGTGGGATGCAAGGAATTCACAATCAGGCGGAGGGGGCGTGGACTAGTAAGCTGTGGAGGACTTGACTTCGCTTCTGGTTTAAATAGTAATGCTCAATGACTTCCCTGGTGGTCCCGTGCGATCCCAACGCAAGGCGCCCGTTGGTCAAGGAACGAGATCCCACAGGCCACAACTAAAAAATCAAAAATGCCGCGACTAGAGTTCGCATGCTGCAACTAAAATCCTGCCAGCAAAAACAAAACAAAACAAAACAGTAATGCCCAGTCCATGTCCTCCAGCACTGACTACCTGCCGCAGGCGCTGTTCTGAACCTCACTCTTACTGGGGCATCCAGTTCTTCCTACCAGCCAGGAGTTAATCCCACTGTAGAGGCGAGAAACGGGCGCACAGAGATGAGGCAAGTTGGCCAAGCCCCAAAGCCGCCGGGGTCTGAAGGAGACACCGTCCCTCCCCGTCCCCGCCCCACGCCGCCCCGCCCCTGACGGGCCGAAGCCCCTCAGTCCGTCAGCCCCCGGTCGGCCTAGAAGGGTCTTCCAGCCCCCTCTGCGCAGAAAAGCGAAGGTTCGCAGGGGCAGCCAGAAGCCACTCAACACCGGGGAAGGGGAAATGGCGGGACACCCGCTCCCCGGGACCTCGGAAGGATCCCGGAAAACAGCCGGGCCAAGCAGGTGCGGGTTCCCCCGGGCCGAGGCGGGACCGGAGCCGCCCGGCGCCTGCTTCCGCCGCCCCGGGGCTCGCGCCGCCCCGGGCGCCAGCCCCCACCTGGCCCGCGAGTGCGCCCCCGGCCCTGCGGCGCGCAGACAAAAGGCGGGGGCGGGCGGGCCCGGCGTTACCGTTGAGCCGGACGGTGAACTGGCGGCGCCGACGGTCGTGTTCCACGCGGATGGGGCAGCCCTGCTCCGGCGCGCCCGGCGACGCTGCTGCCGGCGACTGCGCCATGGACGCTCCGACCCGGGCCAGGGGCGCGCGGCGGGCTCGGTGGGCGGCGCGCGGAGCCGCACTGGGGGCGACCGCAGGCGGCGGCGCGGAAATTGACACTCGGCGGCGGCCGCAGCAACAAAAAGGGGGGAGCAGGAAATCAGCTGTGCGGTCACGTGCGGCGCGCGACCAGTGGGCGCGCAGCCGCTCTGTTTTGATACATTCCGTTCGCTTCTTAAAGGCGCCGCGCCGCGCACTGCTCGGTGCCGGGCCGCTTGGGTCTCTGGCCCCGACCTGCGGGAGACTCGGGGGGACCCCCACGGACCCCGTCTCAAACACACGTTTCGACCTGTAGGGCAGTTCTAACCGTCCCCTCGCAGCCAGCACTTAGCGCTTGCTATGTCCCTGCGCGCAGCAAAGCCCCGGCGGCTGCAGGAAGCGCTCATGAAGCCGGGAAGTAAGTGCGCTTGACCCAGGCGCCTGGGGGAGACCTGCGAGGGTCAAACACCGCTGGAACGATTGTCCCGAGAAGCCTGGCTTGGGATCTGGTGAAATGCCACCTCTAACCCCAGAGACAAATGCAGGAAGCGCCTTGGAGATCTGGACCCACTCAGTGAGGGGGAAATTGAGTCCCAAGAGGGCCAGGGACTTGCTTGAGGACACACAGGACTCTGGGTGGGTGAGTGGGGAACACACTACATTTTTTGAATGCGGACGGGACAACACCTACCCTCAACCCCAGCCCCAACTGCTCATATCCAAGGCGGCCCACCGAGTCATGTGACTGCAGGTTTTATTAGTTTGCTGGTGAAGGCGTGAGCATGACGTCATTCCCATGTGACCACCGCCCTATTTAAGATGTTCATAATTTGTGTTTCCCCCTCCAGCCATTGCCTCACCCCGTGACTAATTTGCTTTTCCTAAAACTTCATGTAAACAATATCATATAGAATGCCCTTTCAGGATTCACTGTTTTTTTTTTTTATAAAGCATTTTGTGTGAGGTTAATCCGTGTTGTTGAGCGTGTCTTTTTCATGACCGAGTAGTATTCCACCAGATACATATTCCACAATGTATATCTGTTATCTGCCTACTGTTGATGGGCATTTGGGTTGTTTTTGGATTTTGACTGTTATGATTACACTTGCTTTGCCCATTCTTGAACATGGCACTTTTCGAAGGTGGCTGCGTCTTAGGACCTTGAGTTTTATGAGGTCTAGCCAGACCTTTTCCAAAGTGGCTACCTCATTTTACACTCCTGCCAACAATTCTGAGCGTTCCTTTGGTGTCACCAGTCTCTAGTTCTAGCCATTCTGGTGCACGTGAAGTGGTGGTTCACAGGCATCAGTATGCCTTTCCCCGATGACCTGTGATGCGGAACCTTCTAAATCCACTTCTTGGCCCTTTCGGTATCTATTTTTGTGGAGTTCTTTTTGTTGTCTAGTTATGAGTCCTTTGTCAGATATATTTATTGAGAATATCCTATCCTGGCAGACATATTTTTGTTTTAAAGAAAAACATGTGTATTGTATCACAGAGTTTGGAAACAAAACAGGGTTGAAGAGTGAGTCATCATTTATAAGGAAATAGAAAAGGATCCTGAGATCAAAGAGGGCCTTGACTTGAGCTGAATCAGGGCTGACTGCAATCCTGAAGGAGATGTAACCTTGTGTATGTCTCAGGAGACTTCTTTGTCTCCAAAGAACTTGAGTGGTGTGGGGAAGCCAGACAGGCTTCTGGAAATCCCATCACCTGGCTGTGCCATTTCCCACTCTGGGCCTTTGCATGTGCACTTCCCTTGGAAAGTCCTCGTTGAAGCTCCCCTGCCAGCCCGAGTCCAGGGGAGATTCCAGGCAGGGCCAAGTGCACACCAGGTCCACCATGAGAGCCCAAGATCCTCTCTGTTTTTGATTCCTTTCTCCTCTGATTTTAAATGTCTGTTATCTTGTTGGAGTCTTTAAATATTGCAGAAATCCTTTGTGGAACAAGGCAGTGGATCAATAAAAGAATGAAGCAAGAAATTGGTGTTTACAGAGTTGACAGGGCTTGTCTATCTTTCGACCCCAAGCATACTGGTCATGGAGGAGCATTTGGGAGGGGCTGCTGAATGAACCTGTGACCCCCTCACCCCAAAGTTAGAAAGCAGAATTGGGTCCCAGACGTCTTGGGTGGATGGGCCCTGGGTCCTGAAAGCCCCAGCGGGCAAGGCTGAGCAGGGCCACGCTGAGACTGGGTCCCAATTACGTGAGCAGCCACTGTGTGCCCGTCACTGTCCTAGGGGCCCCCAGTGAACAAACAGACCGAACTCCTTGCTCTTCAGGAGGGACATTCTAGGGGAGGGAGACGCCAAGCCAAGAAGGAAACAGAGACTAAAGCCGGGGATCCTCAATGTGAGGAGGGGCGAGTAGGTACCTTGGGAGGCTTCAGACGATATTGAGGACCTCAATCAATTGTGGCTCATTCAGTGAAAGACTTGAAGGAGGTGAAGGAGCCCAGTCCAGGTGGAGAGAACAGCCAGTGCAAAGACCCTGTGGTGGGTTTAAACCCCTGAGGCCACATGGGGTCTTCAGCTTTCACTCTGAGTCAGAAGGGGCTACTGGAGGATTTTGAGCAGATCAAGGACCTTAGGTTTTTATTTGTTTTTAATATTGGAAAATTTCAGACCTGTGTGTAAATAGAATTATAAAATGAAGCCCAGCACACCCATCATGGCTGAGGTGTTTGTTTCTGTGTTTTTTCTTTGTTTTATTAAAAAAATTTTTAAGGTAGTGTTTTGTTATGGTTGTTGTTTAGTCAAGTTGTGTCTGACTCTTTGGGACTCCATGGACTATAGCCCTCCAGGTTCCTCTTCCATGGGGTTTCCCAGGCAAGAATACTGAAGTGGGTTGCCATTCGATTCTTCAGGGGCTCTTCCCATGTTTCCTGCTTTGGCAGGTGGATTCTTTACCATTGAGCCACTAGGGAAGCCCAAGGTAGTGTTTCCATACAGTAAAAATGATCCCTTTCAGCACGTAGTGTTTTTTCTTTTAATCGTTTTATTTATTTATTTTTGGCTGCGCTTGGTTTTCATTGCTTTGCGTGGGCTTTCTCTAGTTGCAGCGAGCAGGGGCTACTCTTCATTGAGCTATGCAGGCTTCTCAATGCAGTGACTTCTCTTGTTCCTGAGCCCAGGCTTCAGGCACTTGGGCTTCAGTAGTTGTAGCACATGGGCTCCGCAGTTGTGGCTTGAGTGCCCTAGAGTGCGCAGTAGTTGTGGCGCATGGGCTTAGTTGCTCCAAGACATTAGCATATAGTTTTGACAAAAGTGTTCTCCCTGCAGCTGCCATCACAACCCATTTATAAAGCAGTTTTATGACCCCCTCAAGCCCCCAGCCCGCCCCTTCCAACTCTCCCCAACCCAATCTGTTTTCTATCCCCAGCTAGAACTGCATGGTGATCCTTCCAAAGGGGGCTGCAGGAGGTCTCTTCCACTGTTTCGAGACTCCTGCCCACCACGTGGGTGTGGACTGTGCAGGGGAAGCAGGAGGCTGAGGACCAGCCTCAGCTCCCAGTTCTCACAGAAACCCAGTGAGAATGGTCCCACAGATGAGTTGCAGCAGCTGGGCGTGGGTCCCACCATTGGTTCGTGGCAGAGTCCACTTCAAACCCAACTATTCTCTGCTCCATCCCAAATGTGAGCGGTTCTCCATGGGCCCCTGATGAGCTCTGTGGACACTGGCAGGTGCTCTGACCCCACCGTAGGGCCAGGGGCCACCAGCACCAGGGAGGCAGCCAAGCTTGACCTCAGAATCCTAGAGGCCAACCCCAACAGCTTCAGGTGCCTGGGGACCCTGCTGCATGCAGTGCAGGTGGCAGGAGGGTTCGGCACCCACACCACCTTGCATCCTGGGCTCTAGTGACAAGAGGGGACTGAGGCTGCATGGCGAGTCAGAGAAGAAACATATTTAGAATTTGCACTGATGGATCCAGAGCCTCGCTCTTAAGGGGTCAGAATAATGTCATCAAGTGTCTGATGTCCTGCGGCAGCTCTGCTGTGGACCTCAGGGGCCCTCCACCCCCTCCCTCTGGCAGCCCCAGGCCTGTGTGGAAGGTGCAGACACTGGGGGGAGATGCCCGTGCTGACTCTCAGGCCCACATCCTCCCCAGGGAGTCCCACCATGCTTCTCTGGCCTGTGCCCCCACCCTGGGATGGCTCCTCTCCCATTCTTCCTGCCTGAGTGGACGCACGAAGGGGCTGATTTACAGTCTTCAGAATAAGGAAGAAAACACCCAGGAGACCAAGACCCTCACAACTCACAGGGTCCTGCCGGGTGGCCCTGATTCTACACCCAAAACTTGGCAAACAAGGCACTGAAGCTGTTGGCGAGAGCTCTTTACACACAGGAAGTGTTCTCTTCCAACACAGATGGGCTCATGCTCACTGCTTTGTACTTGTTCTACCGATTTGACAAACTACTATGAGCAAGTTCCTTAGGAAACCACAAAATCATTCTTTTTTAATGCTTTGAGGTTTTTTACCCCTTGTCTTTAATTTTATTTATTTATATATTTTGGCTGCGCAGGGTCTTCGTTGCTTCGACGGGGCTACTCTCTAGTTGCTGTGCCTGGGTTTCTCATTGCAGTGCCTTCTCTTGTGGAGCACGGCGGGCTCTGGAGCGGGTGGCCTTCAGTAGTTGCAGCTCCCGATCTCTAGAGCACAGACTTGATAGTTGTGGCGCCCATGCTTAGTTGCCCAGAGACATGTGGGATCCTCTTGGACAGGGGATCAAACCCGTGTTCCCTGCATTGTGGATTCTTAACCAACATGGACCACCAGGGAAGTCCCACAGAATCATTCTTTAAGGATATTCTTATGGTTAAGTTTTGATTGTGTAATATTTTCACATGTTTGCGAAAGTAAAACAAGCCCCAGGGCCCACTCCACCTCCTTCTCCCACTTTCCCAGTCCTTTTCCATCTCCCAGAGGGAAACACTCTCACTTTGTGAATTTTCCTGGTTTTCCATACATGTTAAAGTGAAAGTGAAGTGAAAAGTCGTGTCTGACTCTGTGAACCCATGGACTGTAGCCCACCAGGCTCCTCCATCCATGGAATTTTCTAGGCAAGAGTCCTGGAGTGGGTTGCCATTTCCTTCTCCAACATAAACCCGACTAAATACAAATGTATATTCTTTCTTCCCCTTGCTATTTAACCCCAAAGTGAAGCCTGTCACTGAGCCACGGGGACCCAGTGACAGTCAGTGCCCGGTGCTCGGTAGGTGGACACCATGACGTCATTAGCAGATGACGCGGCCCTGGCAGTGGCCCCACCCCCACCCCCACCCTGCAACCCCCGGCTCCTGAGTCATTTCTAAATACAGCCTCTGTCGTCGCTGAGACTTCCTTAAGGAGACAATGACCCTCTGACGCCCCTTGGCACTGGGTGCCAAGGCTCTCGCTGCACTGAGTGCTCCCGGTTAGGGTCTGAATTCCTCTCCCTCCTGCCTCAGAAGTCGGGGTCCCTCAGGCGAGGGCACTAGGCTGCCTGAGTTTCTCCTGGGCGGGAGGTGGCAGAGCCAAGACTCAAGCCGGGTGAGGCTGAGTCCAAGGCTGAACTTGCAGGAGAAGGATGAGCCGGGACCACTCGAGGCCCTGAGATCCTCTGGGGAAGATGGGGGTGGACAGTGCCGTGGGCACAGGGAGGCGGGCCGGGTTCAGGGAGGTGGGCCAGGTGCCAGGTAGGAGGGGGCAGTGTGGACTGAGGCGGAGTGGGGTGTCCTGTCCTACCCCCTCCATCTGACAGGTCATGTAGGAAACCTGTCCCGGATCTTCTGATTTTCCAATAGGAGCTGGAAACAAAAATAAAGTGAGGTCTCCTGTTGCTTAAATGATGGCAACTGATTAAATACACAGTTACATGTAGCTGCTGCTACTCTTACTGGGGGAGAGAGACATAGGATCTGGCAGATAAAGTCCGTCAGCATGTTCATTGCAGGATTCCAGACATTTTTCTGGAGATGTAAATTTTTCAAAAATAAAAAATCGTGGGGGGACTTCCCTGGTGGTCTGGCAGTTAAGACTATGTGCTTCCAAGGCAGGGGTGTGGGTTTGACCTTCATTAGGGAGCGCAGACCCCGAATGCTGTGCTACAAAAAAATCAAACAAAAAAAACCCACTATGGGGCAGAAGAGATAAAATCAAATAGAATATGGGAATATTGGTCAGATCCTGGTTTGAAAAAAATCAGCTGTAAAAGGCACATGGGGCTAATGGGGTACTTGAATTCTGCCTGAGTGTTAGCTGTCTGTGGAATGATGGCTTTTGTCCTAGATGCGATAATTGTCCTGTGCTTTCGAGGAGAAGGTCTGTGTTCTCTGGGGACACATGCTGATGGGTAGGAGAAGAAGGTTATGCCAGTGACCCTCAGGAAACAGTGGGGTCCTTCGGAGTCACCTTTTAGGTCCAGGGTCTTGGACTCAACCACCTTGGGGTGCATCCTTTTATTCCTGTTCCTTGGTTTCTGAGCAGCCGTCCATTGACAGACTGACCACCTTTGTCTGTCCATTTGCAAGTTCACGGGCATTTGGAACCTTTCCAGGATTTAGTTATAATAAATAAAGCTGCTCTTAGTACTTGGATACAGGTTTCTTATGTGTGGCAATGTAGGTTTTCACATTTCTTCGGAGTAGAACGGCTGGATTGTAGGCAGGTATAGGTTTGATTTTATAGGAGACTGCCAACCTGTTTGTAGCAGATTTACATTTTAAATATAGGATGAATAAGCAACTAGGTCCTACTGTAGAGCTCAGGGAACTATATTCAATATTCTATGATGTGGGACTGCTCTGAGGGTCCATTGGTTAAGAATTTGCCTTGCTATGCAGGGGACTTGGGTTTGATCCCTGGTCAGGGAATGAAGATCCCACATGCCACAGAGCAACCAAGCTCGTGAGCGGCGACTAGAGAATCTGTGTGCCGCAAAGAAAGATCTTAGCTGCAACTGAGACTCAAGGCAGGCGAGTAAATAAATAAATAAATATTTTAAAAAATTATTAAAAAAATCTGTGCTACACCATAGTCCATGGGGTCTCACAGAATTGGATACAACTGAGCATGTACGCACAATATGAGAAGAATATGAGAAAAATAATATATATACACGTACAACTGAATCACTTTGCTATATAGCAGTAATTAACACAACACTGTAAATCAACTGCACTTCAATTCTTAAAAATCTGTGTATAAGAAAAACCTTAGCCATCCTAACAGGTGCACAGTGTACACTCTCCATGGTCTCAGTTTGCAAGCCCTGGTGACTGGTGATGAGAGCGTCATTTCATGGGCTTGTTTGCTGTCTGGATAGCTTCCTCATGAGGTGTCTGCTCAGGTCTTTTACACACTTTTTATTGGGTTGTTTGTTTTCATATGATTGAGTCGTAAGAATTCTTTGTATATTCTGGGTACAAGCCCTTTATCAGAGATGTGTTTTGAAAATATTTTCTCTCAGGGCTGTTTTGAGGATTAAATGACATCATAAACACTAAGTCAGTGGGTGGTTGTTTAGTTGATGAGTTGTGTCCCACTCCTTGGCGACCCCATTGTAGCCCACCAGACTTCTCTGTCAGTAGGATTTCCTAGGAAAGAATACTGGAGTGGGTTGCCATTTCCTCCTCCAAGGGATCTTCCTGACCCAGGATCAACCCGCATCTCCTTCCGGGCAGGGAGATTCTTTACCGCGGAGCCACCTGGGAAGCCCAAGTCAGTGGGTACTCTTATCATTATGCGTCTTCTTACTACTGCTGCGTATCACTGTTTTGTCCCTCGATAGAACAAGACCTCATGTGTCTGCACCCGGAGCTCCCCATGGCATCTGCACTGAAGTTGCCCGCACCCACCCGCAGGTCCCCATTGCTGGAACTCCCTTGGGCGGGGGCAGCCTCCGCTGGAGCCCAGGACATCTGTGTTGCTTGTTGTTTACATGTTCACTTATCAAAACCACCCAGCTGGCCCTGGCTGCCCAGCTGGGCCCAGAGGAAGCCCCAGAGGTGGCCTCGCCCTCCTGCTGTGCTTCATTGTGGCACCCAGAATCCAAGCCCTGTCTGTCAGACAGCTGAGGCTAGAGGCAGCGATGTGGCCACCCAGAGCCCACCACCCACCACCAAGAAGACCCTGGCTCTTGTGCCCCGACTGTATGGTCTGCAGCACTGGCACTCAGCAGATGCCCCTCAGGCTGAGGATGAGTGGAGGCAGACGGGAGCTCCTGAGCAAGGGCTATGCGTGGATGATCTCCCTCCAGGGAGTAGCTGTTATGGTCCCATTTTACAGATGAGGAAACTGAGGCTGAGGGAGCCCAGGTGACTCACTGAAGAAATCAGTGTCCCCTTAACCTAAACGCTTGCCTGCTGGGCCAGGCTGAACCTGTGGCCTCTGTGCCCTCCGTGGGGCCTGCCCCAACTGGGTGGTGGCATGCACCTCACTGATGATACCCACTGGAAGTTGGTCATGGCACCCCCACTTCACCCATGACTCCCCTGCTTCCCTTCTGCCTTCAAGCTCATTGTGACATCCCTGTCTTTGCACCCTTAGCTGTGTGGGGTGCTTCCCTGCTCCCTCCCCCCACCCCCACCGCCATTCAGCAGAGCCTCCAGTGGATGTGGCTGACGCACAGCCTTTGCTGGCCCCGAGGTGTGGAGAGTGATATGGTCAGATCTGGCTACATGGAGGAGCGTGTTCCCTTTTCTGGCCCCCTTGGGACTGTCTTCCTTGAAACACTCATGTGGGTGGGACACGGTGTTTACACGGCAAACAGTGCAGAAGACTGGAAGGCACCCAATGCCTTCAGCAGGGACCACTGCGCGCCTTGTGGGACAGTCACCCAGTGAACACTGCTGGCAGCTGTGATGAGGGTGGCCGCTCTGCCCAGGCTGAGCTGGAAGGACACCCGTGGCCTCTGAGTCACAAAGGGACAGTGTGTGGAGGACAGAGGCTGCCCGGCCCCGTGAAGGTGCACACTGGCCACACCCCTCGGGCTCCCGGAGGGTGAGGAAGAGTGGGGGACACTTTTCACTCCACGTCTTATCACTGCTTGAATTTTAAACTGAAATTTCTCCCTCCTCCGGAGGCTGCCTCCGGTTCCATCCCCTGAAATGCCTATTTTGAATAACCTGGGGGTTGGGGGAGGGCACCCTTTTCTAAATTTGCTCCCCATAAGTTCTAGGGTGGCACCTCCCACCAGTCCTTCCCTTGTGGCCTTTGGGCACCCCCGAGGGAGGGGCCTGGTGTCCAGCTCAAAACCCTAGACAGCCACTGAGTTGATGCCTGGCCTGTCCCTGCCCAGCCTCAGGAGGGGGCTGGTTTCACAGGCTAGCCTCACTGAGCTCTGACTGTGTGCCAGGCACCTCTCATCCTCACCCTGAATTTTAAAAGTGAAGACCATTAAAACCCCCACTTTACAGAGGAGGAGACTGAAGCTCAGAGCCGTTCTGAAGTCCTTTAATTAGCCGGAGGCAGAGAAGCAGGAGTCCTGTCTGTGAGGCTCCTGGCAGCTGCTAGAGTCTGCAACTCCTCCCCGTGGGGCAGCGGAAGGCCCCTCAGCTTGGAGGTTCCTTTCTCCTGTCCTGGGTGACTTGGGCCCCAAAGATACACCGACCTGGGACTGAGGGCTCTGACCTCGTGGGATGAGGGCAGCACAGCCCTTTTGGGAGGTCAGGGGAGGGAGCAGTAATTCCACCTGGAGCAGCAGGGAGGACTTCCTGGGGGAGGTGGTGCTGGCACTCAGCCTGGGAGGATGAGGTAGCCATCAGATCCTCAGTCCAGCATGTTCCCTGCCAAGCTCACTATCTTCTCTACCCACACCTACTGCCCCGCCCCATTTTATCTCTTGATTGGCACCCTCCTCCAGGGCCTGGAGGCGGCCTTCTGCCTCATCCTCTCCCTTCTTCCCACTAGCCACTTAGGCCTCTGAATCCTTCTCAGACCCCATCCCCACCTTCCTGCCCCTCCTGGGCTTGCTCCTGCCTCCTCCCTGGAGGAGGAAGTCCCTTCTGGGGTCCCGCACAGTGAGTCACCCTGACACCCTGGAAAGTGTGGTAGGTAGCTCTGTGAATGGCCACTGCCCTTGGCAAGTTGCAGAAGGGGTTTTGAAAGGAGGTTTTGAAAAATGGCTGCAATTCTCATTCCACTCACTGTGGGGCAGCCTCAGTGTCTCGGCCCCTTAAAACCAGGCCGGTTGCTTTGGCCAGTAGAGTCAGGCAGACGCAACACCAGCAGAAAGGGCCACGCAGCTTCCAACCTCTTTCCACTCCCTGCACAGAAGCCCTGAACAGGGGCAGAGGCTGTGTGGAGGGGCTCCAGCCCACTGCATCCTTGCAGGGCCCAGCCCTGGAATCTTCCTGGCCCAGGTGCCAGACTTGGAAATAAATGGAAACGAAGACTCTCTGAAGGAATCCAGCAGAGGCCCCAGACATGGTGGGACAGAGACAGTGTCAGAAAATAGTTATTCCACAACAGTGGTTTAGGGTTGTAAGGCAGCAGGAAACAAGCAGAGAGGGATTCTGTGACTCTCCCCATCTCTGAGGTCATTCCTTTCTCAACCTGTTTCTGCTAGGACCTGTGTGGGGACTGCTAGGACCGGCTTGGAACTCAGCCTGTTGGGGTCAGTGTGAGGAAAGCAGGAGAGACTCCATCTTGAAGCGTGTCATCCGTCTTAAAGACAGGTTGTGAACTAGGCCTGAACCCTGCCCAAGAGTGAGGAAACTGATGCTAATAAAAACCAGGTCTCCTTGGAGACTTCCCTCCCTGCAGATGGCAAACAGAGATGGTTGAGATCAGGCTGCCCCTGTTAGATTAACTATGCCCCCCCCCACTTGATGTATAATCATTGTTCCCCCCCTTTAACCTTAATTGTTTGTTCTCCTAGCACCTACTTGTTGTAAAACTCAATCATATACAACACAGAGGTTGCTAACATGTAACCAGCCACATAGTGGGGGAGGGGGTATAAAACTGGGCCTCTCAGAAACATCAGGGTCTTTGTTGGGAACTGATTCCCCTTGGACCTGCTGGCGAAATAAACTGTACTCCACTGTCTTGAGTGTCCTCCGAGGTATGTTTTGCGACTCCGGATTCCACAACAAGCCCAGAGTCAAACCCTAGAGCCACTGTTTCCCCTTTCCCTGTAAAACTATGGGACTGGATTAGAATTAGGGGACACTGGCCACGACCATCTTCCCCCAACCCCCGACCCAAACCACTACATGTACTCAACCCCTGACATCACTGGAGTAGAGTCTTGAGTCACTAACTGTGGTCAAGCCTTTTGAGGATCAGTTTGGGTAATCCAGGAAGGCTGCGTGTAAGAGGCAGGATTTAATTGCAAAGAATAGCCAGAGTTAAAAATAATCATACCATTTTGCTTGTTTACATTAAAATATCAAAATAATATATGAATTGACTTTATTAGCATGTTAAAATACTATATATTTGATTTAGATGAAAAGTAACATGGCGGAGGGTAATTGCTGTGGCTCAGATGGTAAAGAATCTGCCTGCAATGCAGAAAACCTGGATTCAATCCCTGGGTCGGGAAGATCCCCTGGAGGAGGGCATGGCAACCCACTCCAGTATACTTGCCTGGAGAATTCCATGGGCAGAGGAGCCTGGTGGGCTACAGACCATGGGATGGCAATGAGTCGGACACAACTGACCGACTAACACTTTCACACTTTCAAAAGTACATAATTCTTGCAGCAATGTTTGATAAGAAAAGCATCAAGAAAATAATCATGTTCCTTGTGAAATTAGGCCCAGAAATCACTAGGGCTGGCCTGGAGTACTTACTGCCTTCCCACCTTGCAACTCAGACCAGGCTGCAACTTTGGGCAAATGCTCCCCATGGTTCAAATAAGGCACAAACCAGCTGGCAGAAACAGGCATTCTCACCAGCCGGAGGAGGCCAGGCATGGGTCATGTGGTCCCTGAGGAGGAGCTGGTGCGCTGCCCTCCTCCCCTGATGCTGCAGAGCTGCCAACAGCAAGGTCATCATGCAGCTGGTGCCCTGGTCATTCACGGAGCAGCCCAAGGGTGCCAGCTCCAGCACCCCTCTCACCACCTCTGGGCTCGCCCCAAGCATAGTAGCCCCCAGACCCAGGTTGGTGGGAGTCTTTGCTTAGGAGGGCTTGTCCGAGGAGCTGGGCATCTCGAGGGCATTAGAAACAGCCCAAGTGCAGGGCCTGGGCAGCAGGAGGGGAGTGCGCTGGTGAAAAAAAGTCGACATTTATAGCATTTTCCGCTGCAAAGCACTTGTCACAGTGCCCCGTGGGGCACCATGCTGGACAGATCTGGGGCTTGACTGGGAGTCTGATGGCCACTTGGCCTGGATTCCTCCCGCCGCCGTGCCCACAGACTGCTCTCTGGCCTTGTGCCCACCTGACCCGCGCCCCACTCAGGCTCCACTGGAAACCAGGCTGTGGGCAGAAGGGCGGCGCCAGGCGTGGCCGCAGGGCAGCACCACAGAGGCTGTGGGAGGGCGTCTGGTCTGCAGGGCTCTGGGGAGACTTGCATCTTTGTTCCTGAGGTGAGGCTGGCAGGCTGGACAGTCCAGATATTCTAAAAATATTCCATTTTTGGCTTTCCACGACCTAGGCCTGCTGACCTCCGAGTCTCAGGCTCTCACTCCCCGATCCTCCTCTCCTGCTCGAGCTCCGCTCCAGACACGCTGGCCTTTATGTGCTGCTTTGAGTTGACTTCCAATCCTCCTAGAAGCCATAGAGGCACATAGAAGTCAGACGGCATTGCAAGAACCATCTGGAGAACGGGAATATCTATGGACAAACAGGAACTGTTTGAGCACCTACTGTATGCTGGACTCTAGGTGCTGGGGGTGCAGCAGAGACCTCAACACATGCTCCCTCAGCTGACATTCTCGTGGGACTGCTTCCAACCCTCCTAGCCCCCTTCTCAGTCACACGCTTGTTTTAAGTGTGAGACAGTGTCTGACGCTTCCTACTGCAGACAAAGACTTAGTCCCTTACACATGGATCCCTGCACTTCCCCTCCCCCAGCGCCCACTCTCTTTTCGGATCCATCAGCATTTGGTGCTTTGGTTTGCATATTGTGATTATGTAAATATTGTTCACAGCTGAGCTGTGCAGTAGTTTATGACTACACTTTCTATTTTGTGTTGTTTTTCCAGGAATTAATCGTTGACTTGTTTTCTTCTTACATCCCTCTGGGCACTCAAGGGGTCCTTTCAACCTGGGACTCATAGCCTTCAGTTCTAGGAAGTTGGAAGGCATAACTGCTCCTTTTATAAACTCTTAGCTTATTTTGTTTTCATCCTTACCTGTATTCCCACACTCATCGGGACCTGGTGTCTCCCAGGCTGCCATGTCCAAGGGCACGTCTGTATTGGTATATTGGTATCGTATTGGTGTCTGGCCTCAGATTGGCTTCCTCCCTTGCAGACATTAATTTCACCTTCCTCCCCTCTACTAAGTTGGTTGCCATTTTTCTATTCATTTGACAACTTCAAAAATTTTGTAGATTCTGTCCCTGTCATTGACTTTCCTGTTCTCTTTCCTCTTGTGAGTTTGTGCTTTATTGTTAAGTCACTAAGTCCTGTCTGACTTTTTGCAACTCCATGGACTGTAGCATGCCAGGCTCCTCTGCCCTCCACTATCTCCCGGAGTTTGCTTAAACTCATGTCCATTGAGTCGGTGATGCTATCCAACCATCTCATCCTCTGCCGTCCCCTTCTCCTGCGTTCAATCTTTCCCAGCATCAGGGTCTTTCCTAATGAGTCAGCTCTTCGCATCAGGTGGTCCAAGTATCGGAGCTTCAGCTTCAGCATTGGTCCTTCCAATGAATATTCAGGACTGATTTCCTTTATGATAGACTGGTTTGATCTCTTTGCAGTGCAAGGGACTCTCAAGAGTCTTCTCCAACACCACAGTTCAAAAGCATCACTTCTTCGGTGCTCAGCCTTCTTTACAATGGTCCAACTCTCGCATCTGCACATGACTACTAGAAAAAACCATAGCTTTGACTATACAGACCTTTGTCAGCAAAGTGATGTCTCTACTTTTTAATATACTGTCTAGGTTTGTCATAGCTTTCCTTCTAAGGAGCAAGCATCTTTTAATTTTATGGCTACAGTCACCATCCACAGTGATTTTGGAGCCAAAGAAAATAATATGTCATTACTTCCCACTTTTTCCCTTTCTATCTGTCATGAAGTAATGGGATTGGATGCCGTGATCCTTGTTTGCTTTTTTTTTTTCCAAGTGTTGAGTTTCAAGCTAGCTTTTGCACTCTTCCTTCACCCTCATCAAGAGGCTTTTTAGTTTGTACCTTAAAGTTCTCTTAGGTTACTATTATTTTAGTGGGGATTTGGGAGGGAAGAGAGAAAAATATCCTGGCTCAGTTCATGGTGAGCTAGGTAGGAGTCCCCCTCATCTTTTCTCTGAACATCTGCTGTGTGCCAGTGACTAATTTAAGTTGGCCCCTACATCCAGTTTCACATAGCTTTTTTTGGTCACCCAAGTTTGAGCTCAGAAGACACCTCTTCCAGGAAGGCCTCCTTGGCCACCCATCTAATGAAGCCACTCTGTCATGTTGCCCTGCTTACTTTGTTTTTAGCTCTTATCGCTATTTGAAATTATTTTATAGATTTACTTCCACTGATGTATTTGGTTTCTTTTTCAATCTCCTCCAGAAGACTTGCTCCATGAAGGTAGGGGCCCTGTCTGTCTTGTTCTTCACTGCTCCTTCAGCACCTAACATGGTATCAGGCACAAACAGGTGCTCGGGAAATATGTGTTGGACAGATGGACGAAGCTGAGTCTAATATCTCCAAGAAGCAACTTCAGCATAACTTAAGGAAGAAGCTGGTAATGGTCAGAGTCTGCTGGGATTGGAAGATACTGCCAGTGAGAAGGTGAGACCCTCATGGGGGGGGGGCAGTCGATAGTGTGAGTCCAGGCCTGGGGATGGCTGACAGGGGACACAAACACTCGAGAGAAGGATGTGATCACTTCCAAGGCCTGACTGAGACAGGTGATTGGCTTAAGGTCACTCAGCTACTTCCTGGTGGAGCCAGGACTCCCCTCAGATTGGAAAACAGCCCTTTGCAGGCAGATACTGGGATATGTCTGGTAGTGGCATCAGCCCAGTCTGGACACAGCTCTTTCTTTCTTCCCCCTGGTCCTGTGATCTTGGGCATGTGGCTTGACTCTGCGTTTGCTGTACTTCTCCCCAAAACCATGGGATGAGAACAGCTCTCAGGTTATGGGTTCTATGTTGAGCCTGCTAATAAAATGCTTGGTACATAACAGGTTGTTCCTGGTTAAGGCTAAATGCCTGACTTCATCCTTCCTGGTGGTGGGACCTGGGCCAGATGCTTGAAGCCTTGAGCCTCAGTTTCCTCCTCTGTGAGATGAAGGTCTGTCCACACTGGACTTGCCAGGTCACGTGAAGTCTTGGACGTGGAGTGCAACGCCTCTCAGTGAAACTTTGTCCCTGCCTCCTGGGCATGCAGTGCTATACATGAGGACTTGGGGACAGACAGGCTCCAGGTCAGGGCTCCTGGGATGCTCAGAGTCCCCTGGCACCTGGAAGGTTCCTGGGGGGATGCCTTGGGTATCTGTGAAGCCCTGCAGGGTCCTGGGCAGGACAGACCACGGGGCTCAGTCAGAAGCAAAGTGCTTGGCATCTTCCCAGAAAGCTGTGGCAGGAGCTTGGTGCTATGTGATTTGCCCAGAAGCGTGTTGCAAACTGCTTTAATGGAGGCTTGGGCAGGGAAAACTCTATCTCCCTCTGGCCGTTCCAACAGCAGCCATGCCACTACCAGCAGCCTCCTGCCCCTCTCTGAGCCTCCATTTCCCGTCTGTTACACAGAGATGATGATGGCAGTGTGCGCCTTGCTGCAGTACTGTGGGCCTTCTTCCTTTCCACATAACTTTACGGTGCTCCTGTGGTGTGATGGAGACACTGCAGTGACCAGAGCAGTCATGCCTCCATGGAGCTTGATTATAGTGAGCCCACAAAAAAGTGCACTTCGAGGGATTAGCACATAGTAAGACTTGCTGTTTTTCTCATAGAGCCACCTAACTGGTGTGAATTTACCATTGATACTCAAGAGTGATGACGGCTTAGATAGAGCAGGTGGGCTCCTGCACCCCTGCCCATGACCTTTCCTCCTGTGTAGACTGCAGCATCCAGTCCTGACCATGAGTAAGAGGCTCCCATCTCTTTCCAGGCTCAAGGATAACTACTTCCAGCCCTAAAGCACCACCTCCAGCCAGAAAGAACTCAGCCCCCACCTTGGAGCAGCTCGATTCTGCTGGAGACGCAGGTGGGGTTGCAGCCACTGGCAGAGCTGGGGTCCTTCAGGGGGAGGGTCAGGGAGAGCCTCCCCTCCCTGTTTCAGAACTGGGCCTTGAGGGGTAGGAATGAGTCAGGTGGAAAAGGCAGGGAAGGCCTTTCCCCGCTGAGGGAACAGCCTTTGCAAAGGAAGGTTCAGGGAGGAGAGCTGGCGCTGGGAGTGGCTGGGCCTGGGAGACCCCTGGGGAGGCTCTCTGCTGAGGGTCTGGGCTTGGCTAGCCCTGTTTTGAAAGGCTCTCTGGCTGCTGCGGAGGAACTGGGGGAGGAGGCACGGGGAGGGGAAGCAGAGGAGGTCCTGGCAGTGTCCAGGGCTCCATAGAGTGACCAGCTGACGTCCAGCCGCCATGCCAGGATTGGCCACCAGAGGGCACTGTGGGCGCAAGCTGAGGGTGCCCTGAGGCATCAGGGCCGTGTGCGTGCGTGAGTGTGTAATTGCGAGTGTGCCCAGATGTGCGTGTGGATGGTGTCTGTGAACGTGCCTGAGCCTGAGTGGCCGCTCCGCGGACAGGTAGCACAGCATCCCGCTGTGCTCACGACCGTCTGCATGTGTATCTGGGGCGTGTGCACTTGCGAGTGGGAGGGGGCCGAGGGCGTGAGGGAACACGTGCAGGGCGCCTGCCTCTAGGCCTTTGAACACGCTGTTCCCTTCCCTGGGGTGCTCTTCCCTCCCCTCCCTCACCTCCGGAGGCTGCAGTGAGGCTCTTCTTCCTCCATCTCTAAAATCACAGCTCCGCCCCCAGACGCCAGCCTGTCCCTTCCCTCCTTTACCGGGAACACATCCCCTGGCGACTATAATTTAATTTGGGCATTTCGCTTGTGAGGTTAGCTCAAGAGTCATCTCCCAGAGGGCCGCCATCCTGGGCTCAGCCATTCTCTCTCCAGCCCCACCCCCGACACTGAACCCACCTCCGGGCCCACATCCTGATCTGGCTACACCCTTTCCCTGAGTCCACATGGAAGGGTGTTGGGGACTTATTTTCTGCTACAGGCACCCTGTCCAAAGACCCTTCTGGCTTTTGAGTGGTCGGGGAAACCCAGCTTCACTGTGCTGCTTAGAGGCAGAGGGAGGCCAACAGACATGGCTGCAACCAAGGAGCTTTGCCCAAGGAGCAGGCGGTCCCCTGCTCAGCTCCAACCCCCTGTTTCTGACTTCTCTGCCTGATGAGCTCCTCCTGGTCTTTAAAGGCCCAGTCTCAAAGTCACCTCCTCTGAGGAGCCTTCCTGACCTCACCCAGGTGGAGTCTGGCACCTTGTTCACATGTCTATTTATAGCAGCCCACATGGAGTTTTGTGATTCTCCGCCTGTCTGTCAGGCTCCCTGACTAAGCGTCACCTCCTGCAATGGCAGGCCTTGTCTGAGTCATAGAAGCCATGGGAGCAGGCTGGGCTGGGACAGGAGTTGCTTCTAGTGTCTGCGGCATGCTTTCCATGCTTCCTTTGTTCATTCCTCACATACTTTTTAGGCACCTACTATGTGGAACAGGGTTGTGCAACATAGTATAACATGTCCACAACCCTGGGCTGTGCAACGGGAGTGCTGCAGAGAACGAGTTGGCAAGATTCCTGCCCAGGATGATCTGACGGTCCAGAGTGAGAGTCATATTAAAAGCAGAGGAAATAGGAAAGGCGTTGGTGGCATGAGTGCTGTGCATAGGAATACAACTGATTTGGGTGCATGGCCAGAAGGCCTCTTAAGGTAGTTCATTTAAGAGGATACCTGCAGGGGACTTCCCCGGTGGCTCAGTGGTTAAGACTTCACCTTACACTGCAGGGGGTCAAGTGTTCGACCCCTGGTTGGGGAGCTAAGATCCCATATGCCTCCCAGCCAAAAAACCAACAGGTAAAACAGAAGCAATATTGTTACAAATTCAATAAAGACTTTAAAAATGGTCCACATCAAAAAATCTGAAAAAAAAAAAAAAAAAAAAGAGGCCTATGGGATGAAAGGGACCAGCTCCAGGAATCCTGGAGGAAGGCTGGGGGAAAAAGATGTATCAGGCTGAGGGAACAGCAGAGGCTCAGGCCTCACAGTAGGACGGGTACTCATTCATGTGTACAAGGGGGCAGCACTGAGAACCGCTAACAGTGCGGAGGGGGTATGGGGGGAACGTGGGAGGAGCACAAGTCCCAGATTTGGCAGGGGCCTGAACCCAGAAAACTCACCAGACCAGGTTTCCAGTCCTGGTGGGGAGGTGTCTGTGCTGTTGCCCATTTTGCAGGTGGGTAAGCATCAGGTCCCAAGGTCACAGGACCCATTTGGGAACAAGTGCTCTGGGCCACTCCCGACACCCAGGAGTGGTGAGCCTGGGGAAGTTTCCCATAGGAAGTTCACAAACACTTGCTGGGCATCTAGTGAGTGCCAGGCCCTAAGCCAGGCACTTGTGAGCTCACATTCATGAACCCATTTCAGAGAGGTTGCCCTGTCCCTGTGGCACAGGTATGTCAGCAGGCATGGAGATGCTCAGTACCCACCTCTGAGTGGCACGGTTGGCATTTGAACTCGTAACCTGCTGAGTCCATAGCTCCTGTCTTTCTGCCCACGCCCCGGGTGCAGGAGGAAATAATGATAATAAGGAGGCCTCACCTTATCTCATCGGGCCTCCTCATCACTGTGAGGGTGGGCCCTGTGGCCACCTCATCTTACAAACGGGAAGGCTTCAAGCCTTTCTAGGAGGTGGTGGAATCTGCTTCCCTCACGTGAGGTGCCTGGCAGGTGACACACTCACGCCCACGTGAAGCGAGGGACTGACCCCGTGACCTCTGCTAGACTGTTCATTCTAGTGACCTGGTCCCAGTGCCAGACTGGTGAGTGACTTGAAATCCCCCAGGCTCCACGTGGGAGCAGAAGAGAGGGCTGGTCCCTCCGGAATGAATAGTCAACAAACACCTTCTGAGTGTCTGCGGAAGCCCGGGTCCCTTCCTTTCAGCAGTGCCCGGAGGCGGGGACGCGGAAACAGGCTCCGGGGTGACTTGACTTGCCCAGGTCAGCCGGGCCAGAAAGTAGTCGAAGCGAGATGTGATCTCGACCCCACCAGGGGGCGGGCGCACTTTGACGCCCGCAGCACCCACCTTTCCGTTCCCCGGGCCGCAGCTGGGCGGGCCTGGGGTACCCAGGGTTTCTGGGCACTCCAGCCTGCGCGCGCTGGGCTGACCCGGGAGTGGGCTGGGCTGGCTTCCTGACCGGCAGCGGGAAGAACCCGCCCGGGCCCCGAGGGGCGGGGCCTGACGGGTTTCCCGGTGAGGGGCGGGCTTGACAGGCTGTGGGAGGAGCCGCGCCCCGGGCCAATGGAAGGTGGGGCTTGAGTTTGACGGGCAGGCCCCAGCCGGCGTTTGATAGGCAGGGGCCGGGCCCGGAGACTGGAGGGCCAATGGGTTCGCGGGGCGGGGCCTACGTCGGCGCCGTCCGGCCGGGGCCCGGCCGCACTGCCCAGTCTGGCCCAGCTGCCTGCCGCGGACACGTCCCGGTTGCCGCCCTGCCCGCCGCCCGGGCCGCCCGCCCGTCCGTAGCCATGAGCGCGCTCCGCCCGGGCAGAGCCCGCCGCCCCCTGGACTAGTTCTGCCGCCGCCCCGACCCGCCCGCACCATGGAGTCTCCTGCCCCGAGCCCGCCCGCCGGCGTGCCCACGTCCAAAGGTAGGAACGCCCGGGCTGCGGACCCGACCTCTGCGCGGTCTCCCGGCCGGGCCCGCACCCGGGCAGCTTCCCGGCCCGGAACCCCTCCCTGATCGGTCTCGGGCCCAGCCCGAACTCTGGAGAAGGTTTCATTCTGATCACTCCACACCAGGTCAGAAACCTTGCTCGGACCTCCCCATTTGGGCCTTAACTGCAGCAAGGACAGGAACGAACGCTCCCAGTCTGAGTCCATCAGTTGAGACCCAGGTGGGATTCACTCCCATCTTGCACCCAGCCCCTTTCCACTCCTGCGTCCCAGGGCTGTATCCTGGCTGGGGTTTAACTTCCCTTCTGGGGATCTCTCTGTAAATGCCCCCTCCCAAGTGGGTGTCCTGGCTATGGTCCAGTTCAGATCTCCCCTACCTCTCCCCCAAGGCTCTCCATCCTAGTAGGCCCCACATGGCCCCATTGCTGGCGGTCCTTCAGCCCTGTCTCTGTGAGGGGGAGCCTCTCTTGGCCTCCCACCACACCTTACTGCATGGCCTCTCTCTCCACTGGCTCCGCTCATCTGGACTTGCAGGCTTCTCTCTGCACTGGGGGAGCTCACCTCCTCTTGTGCTGGTGTCTGCAGGGTTGATTGCTACCAGGTCTGTCCCCGCTGTCTGTCTGGCAGGGCTAACTGCCGGCGGTTGCTGCCTATGCAGTGGTCTTGCTTTTGTCTTCTCCAAGCAACCGGCCTTCTTGGAAATTTTTGTGAGGTGGCGGCTGCGGCAGCAGGATTTGTCATGCAGAGGGGGAGGACGAGACTTGGAGGGTGAAAGGGGGATTTTTTTTGGCAGGAAGAGGAAAGGATGTTTTTGGCATGTCAGAGTCTCAGAGGGCTGGACTGTGTGAGAGATTTCCAAACCGGACGCATCCGTAATGAATGGGCTGCCCCCGCCTCCCTAACCTGCTGCTTCACGCCAGCAGCAAGAGTGTCCTTATCACACCTACCTTCCCTGGACTTCAGGCGTAGGATGTGAGATAGTGAATACTAAAGAGTTCTAGGCGATTGTGGGTGATGATGATGAGAAGCGCTTAGCAGACAGTCTAACTGTGTTACTGTTACCATTTTTCTTGCTGGAAAGGCCCCAGCCATGTGGGATCCAGGCCTTGCCTCTCCTGGGTTGTAGCAGCAGAATGAGGAGGAGAAAGGCAACAGCTGCCCCTCAGGGGCCCTAATCAGAGGTTACCCCTGTCTCTCTCTCTAGGTGGGGCCAGGGTGGCAGCTGGAGGGCTTGTGGGGTCCCAGGGAGGGTGTGGGTCCTCCTTTCCTGCTGCTGCTCCTGGTGACTGCAGTGACTGTGGACCCGAGTCCAGCCAGCCAGGTGGAGGGTAATTAAGTCTTAACCTAAGTGGGAGGCTGGGTCCCTGACTGCTGCCTAGCTACTGTGAGTACCCAGCAGGGACTTGCACCGCCCCGACCTCGTGGAGCTTGGGAACCGGGAAATCAGACATTTCTTCCCCAGCTCCAGGTGT
Organism: Muntiacus reevesi; assembly: GCF_963930625.1. NCBI lineage: Eukaryota > Metazoa > Chordata > Mammalia > Artiodactyla > Cervidae > Muntiacus > Muntiacus reevesi. The sequence goes on along the minus strand of NC_089266.1, from coordinate 27,068,942 downwards.
AGGCCTAGCCTGGCCAGGCTGTGAGACCTCAGGCAGGTCCATCAACCTCTCTGGGCCACAGGGTTTTCATAGGCAGAAAGAAAAGATTGGAAGCAGTGTTTGTTTTTGAAGTCCCTTTCTGCTGTTCTAGGCAGGGGATGCCTCATTAAAATAAAAATTAAAGTTGCAGGGTTGGGAAGGGAGAGGAGTCAGGCATATGAAGAAATAAAGCACTTTGGGGAAACACTCATATGCTGTGTGACTTGAGCACTGGTATTGTTTTCTCTGAGCCTCTCAGCAAAGAGAGGGCCAGGATGAGTCTCCAGTTTGTGGGTCTGGATAACAGATGATGTTGAGTAGGTTGGATGGAGGGTCAGGGGTCTACTCAAGGCCCAGGGACACCCTTAACTTCTTTGGGGTTTGTGGCAACACGTGGCAGGGAAGCCACAACCCCCCCCCCCCACCAGAAAATCCCAAACTTTTCCCATGTGCCATGCATTCACCCATTTATGGCTCACAGCCTCATTTACAGACAAGGAAGCTAAGGCTCAGGGGTGTTCAGCGCCTTGCCTGAGGTCACACAACTGTGACAGGTGGAGGTGGGGTTCTAGTACTCAGTGCCCAGTGCTCCCCTGTGTCCCATTTCTGTGCTGGGTGCTTGGGCTGAGCTGGCGGGACACTTCCCCTTCCCCCATCACACCTCTGTCTGGAAGCATCTCCTTGAGCCCCTGCCTGACCTGGAGGATGGCCTGAGCCAGAGATGGTGCCCTATGTGTGCACAACCCTTTACAGCTGGCACACTTTATGCTCACTGCAGTGAGGCCCATTTGACAGGTGACAAAACTGAGGTCAGACAGGAGGAGTGGCTCGACCTAGCCCTTCCATAGTGATGTCCTCCTTCACGCCTTCTTGAGGAATTTGGACCAAGCAGGGTGTGGTTGGCACCTGACCTTAGGGAGCTTTACCTCTGAGCTTCCTGCCCTGCAGGGGTGCCTTGTCCTGCCTTCCCTGCCACTGGCCTGGGGAGTTTCCAAGAGTGCATGATGCCCCAGGTCCCATAGCCCTGATATTTTCCCAGCCCCCTTGCCCACAGGCCATCTCTGCCTGGGGTCAGAGACTGAGAGCAGCCAGGGTCATTGGGCAGGGGCACGTTTGGATAGCACAGTCTGGGTCTGCTGCCTCCAGCCACATTTGTCCTTGGGGTGCCCCCAGCTGCACTGTGAGTGCCGCTCCCATGGGCACTTCCTGGTTGATCCTCCTGTGCCTCCTGCTGCCCCCTGGGCACACTGAGGCTGCAGGCGCATGGTGTCCTGGCCCTTCCTGCCATGTGGCTGCCCTCCCCTACCCGTCCTGTGCCTGGATCTTGGAAAGATTGGAAGGTGGCATTTTGGGGACTTCCCCCACCCCTGGCATGACGCACAGGAAACTGTCTATCAGCCAACCTGTGGCTCAGGGCCTGAAGGGAGCAAAGTTCTCAGTCGCTTGTGTGGGGAGAGGGCCGGGGCAGCGGGAGGCTTCCGGCGGGTGAGTCAGCGGGCACTGGGTACTGACTCACTCTTGGGGCATGCCAGCCTGCCGGCTGCAGCTTAAAGGGCCAACGCCTGGCTGCTGGTAGGTGGGAGGGGGGCTGAGTCCCCACCTCATGGGCCAGCTTCTGGTCCTGGGTTGGGCGTGGAGGCGGCCCCCTCCCTGGACCTGGTACAGGGTGGATCCAGACCCCTGCTCCTGGCCCCTCGCCCATCCCCCCAGGAACTTCCTCTTGCTCGTGGAGCTGGAGCAGGTGGTGGTGACTGCTTACCGCCCTCGCCCAGGGGCTCCTCCTGCTGAGATGTGCAGCTGGGGGCTCCAGGCTGCAGAGGAGCAGAGGTGGTGCGGGATGCCCTGAACTCCCACAGAGGTGAAGACTCTGTGGTCAGATCCCAGCCCAGCCCCTCTGCTGTAATGTTGGATGTCCACTGCCCGCTGTAATGCTTTCAGTCCCCTGGCATTGCCCAGCTCTCGGATGCAAGGCCTCAGTTTCTTCACCTGCAGGATGGTTGTGGGAACCCCGCATGCTGGCAGCTGCGAGGATGTGTGTAGACAGCCTCATCCCCCTCGCTGAGTACCAGGACAGCAGGGACTGCCCTCTGCCTATGAGGAACCTCAGTGAGACAGGAAGTGGGGCAGAGCCTGGGCTCAGGGGTGAGTGGGCCTGTGTTCAAATTCTGACTCGCTCCACTGCTTCCCAGCTTCCTCAAGTGCCCCCTCTGACCCTTAGTCTCCTCTTTTGTAAAGTGAAAGTAACTAACCCCTATCTCAGAGTGGTGGCAAAGGTGGGAGATAGTGTTTGTCAAACGTCATCTGTTATTTTCTCGTTGTTATGGTGGTGGCAGTTGTTCTTTGGTGGATGAACAAACAGGACGGGGACCTTGATGGTGGACTTTAAGCCCTATGACACGACTCTGGCTGCAGCTGGCACCTTCTAGGCTCTGGAGCCAGGAGCTTCATGGCCTCTTGGGCCTTCTTGGGGAGGGCTCGTGGGGAGCAGAGAGGATGGGATGGTTGCCTCCCCTACAGTGTGGGGCATGGGGCACCCGGAGTCAGGAGAGTGGGAGACTCCTAGGCCAGCGCTCAGTGGGCAGAGCCACTTCAGGGCCAGGCAGGGCACTTGCTGTGGATATGCAGGGTTGGGTGAGGACTGTCCTGACTGGGGAGCACCCTGGCTGGAGAGAAGAAGGCAGTGGGGAAGTGATTCTGAGGTTCCAGCTTCAAGGTCTGCCACTGAGCTGATGGGGAGCAGCCAGGAGGCAGGGCCTTGGTGACCGTGGGGAACATTGTCAGTGTCTTGGGATGGGTCACTGTTGGGCTGCAGAGGAAGAACACAGAGAGTCCCATGCTGGCGGGATGGGGGAGATGGGGTGGGCTTGCCCGGAGCTCAGCTCTGCACGCTGGAGCTCATCGCCTTTAGGGACTGTACCTGCCTCCGCTCGATGGTACCTCTCAGAGGTGCCCACAGCATTGCCCACATGAGTCAGGCTTCTTGCCCAGATGCTTCTGTGGTTGCTTCCCCTGCAGTGGCTCTGGGAACCCCTGCCCCCCCAGAAAGGGTCACCAGACTCACCCTGATGGGGACAGGTGCCTGTCACCCTCCCCCTGTCCTGAGGACCCCTCTCTGGGGTGTCACTGCAGGCTAAACTGGCAACCCAGGGGTTGTCCTGGCTTCTCTGGGAGGCTATGTCCAGTCACCCTTCTCCCCCTGGTGCCCCTCCAGGCAACCCTGAACTATCCTGCTGCCATGTGGGGGCTGGGCCTACAGCCTCTGCTGACACCTCCCAGCAGGTGGGCATCCATTCCTTTCATGTATTTTAATTGTACGTATATCGCAGACACCAGAAGGATATATAGAATGTACCTCTGCATTTTAAGGAATAAAGAAAAGGGAATTCTGTACTCCTGACACCCAGCTAAAAAATATCTCACATTTCTGTGCCCCTGAAGCCCTTCATTGTTACCTCTTCCTGACAACTGTCCTGACTTTTGTGCTCATCATTTCTGTACTGTTGTTTTAAATCGAGCCCTAAGGTACATGTGGTGTATTTAAGTTCACTGACCTGCAGGAGTCCTGGGCCAGCATCAACACCGTGGTCTGTGGGGCCAGCGCTGGTGTGTGGTGGGGGTTGGGAGAGGCTGGAACTGGCCGGCAGTGAGGAACTGCACCATGGGGGTGATACTGGGTCCTCCGTTGAGGAGTCAGCATGTTAACATTGTGGAAGCACTGAGCGTGTCTCAGCATCTGCAGCTGTTATTGCTTCAAGTGAATCTCAAGTTCCCAGTGGTGCAGTGTTCCACCTGGGCAGCTGTACCACCAGCCCTGACTTCCATTGACTGCATCATTGTGTAGCTTCCAGGGTTTGTCTTAAGATTTTCACAAGCGAGTGGTGTAAGGGGACAAGTGAAGGGCCTCAGGTGTCGGCAGGAGTTTGGGTGCCATCAGGGAGTGGAAAGGGACACACTTTGAGCCCGGTGTCTGGGGGCCAGCAGCAGAAGCTCAGTCCTGGCCAAAGGCCCTGAGCCAGGCGGCCCTGGGCCCACAGCTGAGCATGTGCCCTGCCAGCACAGCCCGCAGCCCCAGAGCTGGGTCTCCACTCACTCCACACCCGCCTTGGCTCTTGTGCAGCCCTGTCGCCAAAAGCAAGGCTCTCTCTGCGACAAGCTCAGATCCCACCTTTGTGCCTTACAGGCTGGGTGGTCCTGGGTAAGTCCCTCCGCTCTCTCTGAGCCTCAGTGTCCTCATTCATACAGTGGGGATGAAAGAAGCACCTGCCTGTCGAGTTGTCAGGCAGAGCACTTAGAGCAATGTCTAGCCTGCATGGAGCTCTGTCCCCACCTCTGTACCTCCAGCCCAGGCCTGCTCAGGACCTGACTGGGCACCCGGAGCCTGCCCCAAGCACGGGGGTGTGCCAACTGCCCAGCCATGACCTCAGTGTGGAGTGATTTCATCCCGTTTTACAGACAAGGCAACATGGCTGGTTGTCAGGGGTGCGGGCCTCGCTCCAACGCCCTCTTGCCCATGACAGCAGCAGCCTGCCACTCACACGCAGGCCCTCCCTGTCTCCTCTAGGCGCCATGATGCCCCTGGAGGAGGAGCTCTTCACTTCACCTCACTTAGGGCACCAGGGCTCTCCACTCCAAGGAGCCTCCGTGGCCAGGCCTGCACCTGCCATGGCGCCCCCAGTGCAGAGCCCACAGGGAGCATCAGGCTGGGCCGGGCTGCTCAGCCCGGCAGCCCTGCCTCCGCCCCTCCTCCCCCCACACAGTGGCGAGGTGGCCACTTGGCCACACGCTGGCTCCCTAAGCCCTGGGACCCCGCCTCCCCTGTGCCCCCACCTCCTGAGGCCTCTCATCTGCAGAGTCCATGGGAGGGCACCAAGCCATCCAACTCACAGCCTCTGTCCCCTCAGCGCTGAGTAGGCAGGCCCTGCGGCCAGGTCTGAAGACATTCGGCAACTTGGGGTGCTGCCGGCATTGGCGGGGTGGAGGTGCCGCCCCAGAAGCCAGGATGCTCCAGCCCAGGACGCTCAGCCTGGGGAGAGAGGCCCACAGATGAAAGGGGCCTGGGGGCCTTCTGAGGAGAGGCTGCAGGTGTCTGCCCATCCATCCCAGGCAGATGCTGGACCCCTTCCCATAGGTGGGTGGTTCACCCTGCTCTAAGTACAGCTGAGCCTGGGCCTTGTCTCCCCAGGGGCACTGATGCTCCTGTCGTCACTGGACAGCAGTGCCGGCGCCCCCACTGCTGGGCCCAAGCTCATGGGCCCATCTGGATTCACTCATAGATGAGACACTGAGGCTGTACGGCAGGGTGTGCTGGAGGCTTGATCCAAACCCGGTCCAGAGGCGGCTTCAGGAGGGTGTGCTGGAGGCTCGATCCAAACCCGGTCCAGAGGTGGCTTCAGGAGGGTGTGCAGTCTGTGGCACGGGGTGCAGGCTTTGGGCGGGGGGCTGGAGGATGCACTGGGCCACAGGAGAGGTGTGTGGTCACTGTTTCTGCTCTGGGTGGTCTAGTTCCAGGGCTGCCCAGTGCTTGCGATGCCCATTCTTCTTCAGCACCAACTGCAGGCTGGGCACCGGGCCACATACCCAGCTGGCCGAAAGGCGGGGACACTACTGCTTGAGAAGGTGACCCCTCGTCGGTCCCCAGGAGGTGTGGGGTGAGGAGGCATTGCCTTGGGGCTCAGGCCCATCCAGCACCCTGGGGAGGGGAGCGGGCTTCCTGGGGCCCTTGGTGTTGGCAAACTTCAAACAGCAAAGGCACAAATTATGCAGGTGTGGAGAGAGTGGGCCTGGCCACAGCTGGCCCTGCCTGTGCCTCAGGCGTCCTGTCCAGGGGCCTGGGCCTCCTCCCGGGAAGGCTGGACCCTCTGGTCCCCTCTCACCTCATGCCCTCTTAGCTGGAGCTGGGGACGGGGCTCCTCCCGGATGGGGAATCTGAGGCCCAGAGGAGTGAAGGCTGCCTGGGGCTGTGGGCAGGGGTGAGATGAGGCCTTGGGTCCAGCTTCAGGCCTGAGTCCGCCCTGCCTTGACCCCTGTAGGCCTGCTGGGCTTACCTCCCCCTCTAGCCCCCAACCCCTCACCCCCCGCCAGCAGGGAGTGAGCTGGGGTGAAGTGCTAATGGTGTCAGGTGTGACTGTGGGTCCACCTGAAAGTGTCCTCACGCGTCTCTACCCAGGCCTGCACACAGGGTGTCTGCACACGGAGCTCCTGCACACACGGGGCCTGCACACAGGGGGCCTGCACACGGGGCCTGCACACAGGGGGCCTGCACACACGGGGCCTGCTCACAGGGGGCCTGCACACGGGGCTTCTGCACACACAGGACCTGCACACAGAGGGCCTGCACACATAGGGCCTGCACACGGGGCTCCTGCACACACGGGGCCTGCTCACAGGGGGCCTGCACACACGGGGCCTGCTCACAGGGGGCCTGCACACACGGGGCCTGCACACACGGGGCCTGCTCACAGGGGGCCTGCACACAGGGGGCCTGCTCACAGGGGGCCTGCACACACGGGGCCTGTTCACAGGGGGCCTGCACACACGGGGCCTGCTCACAGGGGGCCTGCACACACGGGGCCTGCTCACAGGGGGCCTGCACACACGGGACCTGCACACACGGGGCCTGCTCACAGGGGGCCTGCACACACGGGGCCTGCTCACAGGTGGCCTGCACACACGGGGCCTGCTCACAGGGGGCCTGCACACACGGGGCCTGCTCACAGGGGGCCTGCACACACGGGGCCTGCTCACAGGGGGCCTGCACACAGGGGGCCTGCACACAGGGGGCCTGCACACACGGGGCCTGCACACAGGGGGCCTGCACACGGGGCTCCTGCACACACGGGGCCTGCTCACAGGGGGCCTGCACACATGGGGCCTGCTCACAGGTGGCCTGCACACACGGGGCCTGCTCACAGGGGGTCTGCACACACGGGGCCTGCTCACAGGGGGCCTGCACACATGGGGCCTGCTCACAGGGGGCCTGCACACACGGGGCCTGCTCACAGGGGGCCTGCACACACAGGACCTGCACACAGAGGGCCTGCACACATAGGGCCTGCACACGGGGCTCCTGCACACACAGGGCCTGCTCACAGGGGGCCTGCACACACGGGGCCTGCTCACAGGTGGCCTGCACACATGGGGCCTGCTCACAGGGGGCCTGCACACACGGGGCCTGCTCACAGGGGGCCTGCACACACAGGGCCTGCTCACAGGGGGCCTGCACACAGGGGGCCTGCACACACGGGGCCTGCACACAGGGGGCCTGCACACGGGGGCTCCTGCACACACAGGACCTGCACACAGAGGGCCTGCACACATAGGGCCTGCACACGGGGCTCCTGCACACACAGGGCCTGCTCACAGGGGGCCTGCACACAAGGGACCTGGTTACGGGACGCCTGCATACAGAGGGCCTGCACATGGGGTGCCTGCACACAGGGGGCCTGCACATGGGGTGCCTTGAACACACGGGGCCTGCACACAGGGGGCCTGCTCCCAGGGTCCTGACCCACGGGCTTGGCTGTGGGTGATGCCTGTCAGATAAAGCCCCACTTGCTGGGTGGCTTCAATACTGGACTTCCTGTCTGGTGACTGGAGCCCGTCCAGGTGTCACAGGGCTGGTCCTGCTGCGGCAGCAGATGATTGTCTTCCTCCCTGATGCATGTCTTGTCTCTGTGTCTCCTTTTTAAGGAGCCTGTTGTGTTGGATCAGGGCTCCACTTTGTGACCTCACTGTGACTTGGTCATTTCTGTAAATCTCAAGTAGGATCATGCTCAGAGGTACTGGGTGTTGGGACTTCAGCTTTCACCCTTTAGGCCTGGAAGCGCAGGGGCCTCATGGGGGCCGGGGAGCAGGTGCATCTTCCTTGGGGGTGCTGTCTTTTCTCAGACGACCGTCGAGTGACTGTTTGAGGATGACTGGCAGGGCTTAGACCCTCTAGCCTGGGCTGGACATGTCCTCTAGGTGCCTGGACATGTCCTCCAGGTGCCTGGAGGCCTTGGGGTCCCATCCCAGCACTGACCACACTGGCCTTTGGCGTCTGTGTCTGTGCTGGGTCCTTGGGGCCTGTCCCTCTCTGTCCCTGGGGAGGTTGGTTGACCAGTGATTGATCGCATGCTCCCTTCTCTCCCTCTTAGGAAAGTCCAGGAGGAAAAAGGATTTACGAATCTGCACGTCCAAGCCACCGGCGCCCAGCCCCACGTGAGTTGACCTCAGTTCCTCTGTGCTGCTTGGAAGGCCTCCTGCAGGGACCAGTGTCGGGGCCAGGCTGCCTGTGTGGGCAGCATCTCCTCTAAGCAGCTGTGGGTGCCGTGTGTCTTGCACGTCCTCTTGGAGCCCTCCTCGCCCATCTGAGGGCGTGTCCATGTGACAGGCCATGTGCTGCCCCGCAGATGCTTGGTGACTGTGCAGGGGGTGGGTACCCCCTTGAGAGGGCAGAGCTCTCTGGGACTCACGCCTTCACTCTCCCCTGCAGGCTCCCCCGGAACCTGGACTCCCGGGCTTTCATCACCATTGGAGACAGGGTAGGTGTCAACAGCCCGTGGGAGGTGTCTGTGGGTAGAGACAGAGCTGCGCTGTGGAGGGGGGCTGGCTCCCTGATGTTGACCAGGTGGCCCATCTGGTGGCTACCTCCTGGGCCCTGGGGAGCTAGAGTCATGGTGCTGAGTGTGCAGATCCCTGGTTCTGCCCAAAGGGCCTGCATTTCACTGGCACCTCCCGATGCCAGTGGTTCCCTTGGGAAGCAGGCTGGGAGGCCGTGTGCTGCCCACAGGACATGCTGAGGGGTCTTGTTCTTCCGCCTGCTTGCTTCCTCTGGCAGCAGGTCAAGAGGGAGGGTGGGCGACCAGGGCCCCACTGCTCCCTGGGAGGCAAGGCCTTTCTTTTGTCCTGTCTGTGTCCCCAGAGCCTGAAACAGGGACTTACACACCGTATGTGATGAATGAGTGAGTCTGGCCACCTGAGAGGGTGGGGCGAGAGGAAAAGGGCATCTCTCTAGGGCCCAGCACCGCTGGGAGCGTTTCCCAGGCTGATGTGCTGACACCCTGTAGCAGCCTTTGTATGTAGGTGCTGCGCCTGTTTTAGAGAAGGTGAGGGGACGCTCAGAGAGGTTACGTGACTTACCCCAGGACACACAGCAGAAGTGGCTGGTGCAAGACTTGAGCACAGGTCTGACTGGCTGGTGCTTCTCTTTTTCTGCTGCCCCAGCATCTCCACTGGTGCCTGACTTGGCTCCCCCGAACCCTCTCTCCTTTCTGTCCCCTAAGAACTTTGAGGTGGAGGCGGATGACCTGGTGACCATTTCAGAGCTGGGCCGAGGTGCCTATGGGGTGGTCGAGAAGGTGCGGCATGCCCAGAGTGGCACCATCATGGCCGTGAAGGTGAGCAGTGTCCCTGACCCAGGGCTGTCAGAACGGGGGGCACCTGGGGCTGCACCCCTGCCGCCCAGGCTCTGACCGCAGCACCTCCCCCTGCAGCGCATCCGGGCCACCGTGAACTCTCAGGAGCAGAAGCGCCTGCTCATGGACCTGGATGTCAACATGCGTACGGTGGACTGCTTCTACACCGTCACCTTCTACGGGGCCCTCTTTAGAGAGGTGAGGAGACACAGCCGGCTTCCCCACTGGCCGAGGCAGCTGGCAGGAAGCCCAGGAGCTTGGGGTTACCCCAGGGAATGCTGCACCTAGCCTTCTCAGGAGGCTGTCCTGGATGGGGGTGGGGGTGGGGGACAGTATGTTGTCGGTGAAGGGACCCCTCGGCCAGGGTCAGAGCCGGGATAAGCCATGGAAGTAGGAGAGAGATAAGCCATGGCTGGGGAGAGCCGAGGTGACAGCGGGGGGAGGCTGCCATGTGGACCCAGCAGTGCCGGCGAGCCTTGTGGGGGAGGGGCTGGGAGGTCAGGGAACCCCTGAGGGCTGAGGGGTGGAGGTGTGTCAGGGGCTGGCCGGCTCCAGGGAGATGGGCATTGGAGGATGCCAGGCTAGGTAGCCCTGGGCGGATGTGGCTGAGCTGTGGCTGTCCACCTGCAGGGAGATGTGTGGATCTGCATGGAGCTCATGGACACGTCCCTGGACAAGTTCTATCGGAAGGTGCTAGACAAGGGCATGACGATCCCAGAAGACATTCTCGGGGAGATCGCTGTGTCTGTAAGTGGGGTTGGGGGGAGGTCCCAATGTTAGTGTCTTGGGCAGAGCTGGGCCCCTGTGTGGCCTCCAGTTGTGGCCCTGCAGCTGGGCAGTTGCCCTTGGAAGCCCCAGGTGCCCCCACCCTGGACCGGAGCCTTCCTGCTCAGGAGATCCCAGGGTCCTGGAGCTGCACAGATTTAGCAGAGCCAGGATCTCTGGGCCTTCCTGTGCATCTCCTGAGTTTCGAGGCCACAGAAGAGGACTTAGTGTTCACAGCTTCCTTATCCTGAAGATGCTCAGAGGCAGCTCACAGAGGCACGCAGTCAGGGGAGAAAACCATGGGTCTTGTCTCTTGAGCTTGCATGTCCTAGAGCAAGTGGCTCCCTGAGTGTGAGCACCCAGCAGCCAAAGCAGAAGGAGAGTGGGGTCTGTGTACCTGTGGTCCTTATCCCTGACCGTAGCTGCGAACACGCAAACATACCCCCCAGGGTGTTGAGTCAGAATCTTCGGGGTGATTCCTGTGGGGAGTGGCTCTGGGCATGTAGCCCAGTGACTGCTGCGGGGGGGGGGGGGGCGGTGGTGGATGTAAGGAGGCTGCAGAAGGGCCAGATTCTACCCAGGAGTCTGGTGGAGGCAGGGACAGCACTCTGGGACTTCATAAGTCAGACTCTGTAGGGTCTTGGTCACAGCAGCTGAAACCCTGGCCCTTTCAGAGCAGTGTAGGAACCAGGTATGTCAGCATCAGGGTGGCCGGGACACCACAGCAAAGGCTGGGATGTCGGTGGGAGCCTCAGGTGGTGAGGGGCTGGGTGTGATCTGGGAGAGGGCGACAGATAGCCCTGGGTGGGGAGTCTTATGACTCTGTCACTGTTGATGTGACCTGTCTCTCCCTACTTCCTATCCCAAACACCAGATCGTGAGGGCCCTGGAACACCTGCACAGCAAGCTGTCCGTGATCCACAGAGGTCAGTGCCTGGGTGGGCTGGTGGGGAGGGGCCTGGCCTCACACACGTTCCCGCAGTCCTGCTGGGCCTGCAATGCCAAACTCTGGGAGGCGACAGGCTGTGATATATATGCCTGTTGGGTCCAGGCCACTGTCCACTCCTCTCAGCCATTCCAGTCAGCCCCCAGGCCCAGTCCTAGTTTTGTTCTCTGGTGCTCAGAGCACGGACAGGGTGGACCTCCATCCTGGGAAAGCTGGCCCATCTTGTCTTGACGTGTTGTTTATGTGTTGAGGAGCATGCAAGTGGGGTGTGTACCACTGCATGAATCTGATCATCGTTTACACTGGGTCACCCCCACCCTCCCCTCCCCTTCTTGCCCTGTCACGCCCCAGCCCCCGACTCCACTGATTTTCCCACAGGGGTTGGTTTTGCTTGTTCTCAGCCTCCCAATTGGGCCGATGATCCTGAGACTCAGTGAAGCTGTGTGTGTCCTGCCCGTCCCCTCCCTCTGTGTTCTGAGGGGTCTGCTTTTCCACACGGAGTTCATTAGGCTAAGCCCCTTTGACCCTCAATGGTTCCCAGGCCACTGCTCTCGGCTGGTTGTCCTGGAACCTTTGGTCGTCTCTCTGTGCATCTGCAGAAGTCCTCATAAAAGGCAGGAGGGATGCGCATGTATCCTGTGCATGTGCTTGCTGGATGGTCCCGCTGTGCCCTCTAGCTCACTCCCTGTCCACTCCGTGCCCACTCCATGTCCACCGTGAGTCCTGGGGCTCAGCGTCTTCCTACAGACCTGCCTCCTGTGTCTGAGCTGCTGCCTTGTACTTCCTGACCAAGACCACCTACCCCTCAGGGTGGATATTGGGTGGTTTACAGTGCTCACACTGTTAGTGATGGGTTCCCTGCATCTGGGTGGACCCCAGAGCCAGAGGTTGCACTGGTAAGTGGAGGCTGAGTCCCAACTGTGAAGCTGCAAAGACATGGTCCTGGGTGAAGCCCTGGAGCCACCTTCTCTCCCCACCTGTAGCTGGAGGCCGGGGCTCCTGACTGTGGCTACCAGCTCTGACCTGGGCAGTCGGGGCCAACAACCAGGAGCTGAAGGCGTGTCCTACCTCTGACAGATGTGAAGCCGTCCAACGTCCTTATCAACAAGGAGGGCCACGTGAAGATGTGTGACTTTGGGATCAGTGGTTACTTGGTGGATTCCGTGGCCAAGACAATGGACGCTGGCTGTAAACCCTACATGGCCGTAAGTGGTTCCCAGGCCACGCCCAGAGGAAGCAGCCAGGCTCGGGCACTCGGCCATGTCCTCCTGCTCCATTACGAATGAGGCCTCCCCAGACCCTGAATTTTCTGCTAGAGGGAGTCTCCTGCTCAACCCTCTCCACCCCTTTCTGACTGACCCCACGGTGTCCATTTGGATGATAAGTTTCACCTCGGGGGTGGCTGGTGGGGCCTGCGGGAGTTGCCGGTGCCCCAAGGTGGGAGCCCCACATGTGGCAGCTGGGTGGCAAGACTTAGGCTTCCACCTGAAGACCCTGGCCCTCACTGGCCTCAGCTTCCACATTTGCTCTGGGGGCGGTAGGATGGGTGGGCACTGGCCCCTAAGTTTTGTGGGGGACAACCAGACCCAGCTGAGGGGGCCTGGGTGACCCTGCTCTGACTTCTCTTCCAGCCCGAGAGAATCAACCCAGAACTGAACCAGAAAGGCTACAATGTCAAGTCAGATGTCTGGAGCCTCGGCATCACCATGGTACCGCCTGGGGCGCCCTTGCTGGTCGGGTGGAGCATGGGTGGGGGCTGTGCCAGGTCTGTGAGCTTCTGGGGGTCTGCCAGATAGTCCAGCCCGGACAAAAGGGTTGGTTGGCTTCACGATGTGAGAAGAGACAGTGCCATCAAAGATTATGGTGTCCTTAGTGGAGCGTCTGCAGGTGCCTCACGTCCTGCCTGGGTTAGGGCCGCGTCATGCCGCTCCCGTCTGTGATGACTTGCCTCTCGGACTTCCTCAGGGCTCGTGGTGCTCACTGAGAATGCACAGCCAGCCCCAGAGCAGCTGGCTCCTTGTGCACGAGGGCTTCACGACAGTGGCGAGGCTCAGCCCTGCCCTGCTCGTTCTTGCTGCTTCTCCACCTTTACTCCCACAGATAATGTCATACCATATGTCTCTGTGCCCAGAGGCTGCGTATGTTTTCGTTTTTCATTTTTTGAGCTCTTTTAGAAAAAAATTACCAGAAGAGGAATGACTCGATCCAAGGTTTGGACACTTCTCTGTTTTCGTCCTTACAAACTCTGGTGGCCGCTGCAGCCCAGGCAGGGGCCTCACTCCTGTGTGCTGGAGTCAGTGGAAACTCTAGGAAAGCAAGGAGGCTGTCTTTGTCCTATGAAAATCCAGGGTCACAGCCATACCCGCCACACTGCACCACCTCCAACGGTGGCCGTGTTTGAGTCTTGGCTGGAAGGGAGCCTGGAGCCTGATGAGAATGTGCTTTCTGAGCACAACTAGTGACCTATTTGGGTGCGTCTGCTTGAGTTGAGGTCTCTCCTGTTTATTACGATGATCGCTTGTCAGGGAGGTGGACCTGAGTTTTCATGTCAGCAGTCAAAATTGGAAACAGAGTTTGTTGTGAGCCAGCCAGTCTTTCCTACAAATGACTCCTGCAGGCGAGGCATGGGGCACAGGGAGATCTGTGTCCAGTAGGAGCGATGAGGCTATGGCAGCCTGTGTCCAGGGAGTCGGGAGAAACAGTGACAAGATCAGAGTGGGAAGGCTTCCTGGAGGGGAAGCACTGGAGACAGGCTTCCCAGGTGTTGGTGGCTGGGTGGTGGGGGCTTTGTAGAGGAGGAAGAGCTGCAGACTTCGTTTCCTAGTGGAGCCTGCTGGATTGCTGCACACTTCAGAAGATGAACCTCTCAATCTCATTCCTCCTACAAGCTCATGAGAATCATTTCATTTCACGCTTGCCTTTTCAGTAATAACAACAGCCCACATAAATGGCAGCAGACGCTAAGGAGTTGCTGAGACATTAGGGAGGAGGGAGTGGCCTGTGGGGAACTTCGAAGCTGATCGCTCTTCTAAGGCACTTTGCTGACAGCGGCCTTAGGGGGAGCACCCCAGGCTGCCAGCCCTCTGATTTTTCCAGATTAGCTGGAACCTGGGTTTTAATGCAAAACCTTCTGAATTCAGATTGTTTGAAAACCCGATAGCCAAGCCAGTCAAAACTCAGGGTTGAATTTGTCCCATGAGCTGTTGTCTTTGCTGGCTAGGAGAGAAGAACTAACTCCTCTGTCCCCTTGGCTCTCATCTTTGGACTGATGTCACCTGTCAGCCCGTTGACCAGCCTCACAGTCCAGCTCAGATGCTGGACCAGGACCAGGCAGGATCTTTGAAGGCTTTGCTTCCGAGTGCAGAGTGTGGGTGCCTCTGATCCGGTGCTGCTATCTTCACTGCAGATTGAGATGGCCATTCTGCGATTTCCGTACGAGTCCTGGGGCACCCCCTTCCAGCAGCTGAAGCAGGTGGTAGAGGAGCCGTCCCCCCAGCTCCCAGCTGACCGTTTCTCCCCTGAGTTTGTGGACTTCACCGCACAGTGGTGAGTCTCAGCCCTGCTCAGACCTGAGGGCCTCCCTGGGCCCAGTCAGTACCCCTCCCTGCCCTGGCTAGATCCCATCCTCCCTGGGTCCAGTCTCCTTTTTTTTTTTTTAGCAGATAAACCCCCAAAACAGCATCAAAATACTAGGCAGAAATAGTTATAGTATAAGGATAATTTGACAAACTATGGTCCTGGGAGGAGTTTTTAATACAGTTCCTCTAGAAATGGACAGATCACACAGATCAAAAAAGAAAATGAAGAGCATATGGGAGATTTAAATGCATAGTAAATTTGCTTTTGTTGATGTTTAGAACTTTGTATCACATTAAAGAATGCCCACAAGATCCTTATAAAGATTAATTATGTCTGAGATTACAGAGGAAATAAAGGAAAAGACAGGAGGTAAAGTCATATAGGCCACATTCTCTGACTGTAATTAGGTGGAACAGGAAATACATAACAATGGAGAAAAAGCTACAAGGAAATTAAAAGTAAATTCTTCTAATATACTCTTGGGTTATAAGAGAGATCTAAGAAATAAAATTATAAAGTAATGAGAAGTAAAGACAGTGAGAGTATAACATACCAACAGCTATGTGCTGTGGCCAGAGAGATGCTCAGGGGAGAATTCACAGCCTTTCTTTCTTTCACTGGAAAATAAGAAAGTCTGAAAACAAGTGCACCTGGCAGACAGTCATTCTCTCCCAGGACCCATGGTAAGGAATTTCCACTCTCGATTAAGGACACCAAGCATATGATGGTAAATGGTAGCATTTTAGTATTGGGATCATTGGAAATCTCCTAGGTCACTATAGAGATAAGAAAGCTCACACCCCAGGAGGCAAAGAAACTTGGTCCAGTCTCTGTGGTGGGCACCATGGATCCCACTCTGCCCTTGGAAGCCCCCAGGACAGTTCAGCCCTTTCTTTCCTGAGCCTCGGGAGCATGTGTGTCCCCTTGCTGCTTGGGCAGGGCCAAGCCCAGCCTGACTTGACTGGCCTGGATGGGCTGGACTCGCTTCCCTGCCATCCTGGCCCCAGCCTACCCTGTTCTCTCCTAGCCTGAGAAAGAACCCCGCGGAACGCATGAGCTACCTGGAGCTGATGGTGAGTATGGGTGGGGCTCTCTGGGAGAGGGCTGCCTCTATGCACAGCAGTGGGCAGCTCCTCTGGCTTGCCTCTGCATTCAAAATTCTTTGAGGAACTTTGTCGTTCATTGGCTCATTCACTCGTGTACTCTGGCTCCCTCTTTCACCCTTCATGCCAGGCCTTTGGGGTGAGGCAGAGGGCCAGCAGGGCAGGTGGGCCATTTTATTTGGAGGCATCAGGAGATTTTGCAGGGGACATGGGCCTCGAAGGATGAATGAGGATCTCCTTGCCGATGGAGAGGGCACTCCATGTGGAAGGCCCATTGTGGGCAGAGTCCTGGCGTGTGCGGGCAAGAGCGAGTTGAGGGCAGCAGTGAGAGCTGAGGAGGAAGCCTGAACACTCTCTACCTGGAGGGCCTCCGGGGGCAGAGGTGCTGGAAGGGTCAGGGTGCGGGTTAGGACTAGGAGTTGGTTGGTTGCCCCTCCAAGGTGACTGCCTTCTGTACCCTCAGGAGCACCCTTTCTTCACCTCGCACAAAACCAAGAAGACTGACATCGCTGCCTTCGTGAAGGAGATCCTGGGAGAGGACTCGTAGGGGCAGGGCTTGGACCTGCTCCAACCCTCTGTTGGGGCAGTGCTTGCCCACACCCATAAGCTACTGCCGCCCTGGCCTTGGGCGCCCAAGAGGAATCCAGGGGGCTGCTCCTGCCTGACAGGCAAGGTCCCAAGTGCCAAAGAACCAGACCATCGGGGACCCCCAGTGCCTCTGCCCCTGCTGCTCCAAGGACCCCAAGACTCTGGACTTGGAGGGGCCTGATGCCCCTCACAGAGAAGGCAACCCTGCCTTGTGCAGGCCACTGCCTTGGCCCAGCCCTGGACGCCACCCAAGTTGTATATTTTTTATCTCTCGATTGAATGGACTTTGCACACTTGGCCTAGGCTGGCCACACCTCTGTCCCGGCATTGGTGGGGGGACCCAGCATGGGGAAGAGCCACGTGAATTCCCTGGAGCCCCCACAAGGCAGGTGCCAGAGCCGCCGAGGCCTTCACCCCAGCACTGGCAGACGGGGCTCTAAGGGCACTGGGGTTACCTCGCCCTTGCCTGCCGCCTCTAGGGGTGTTGTTTCACCTTTATTTTTTTAATTTATCTTCCTGATTTTTTCTTTCGCTTTGTGGGTTTGGCTGGTTTTTCTTGCATGGTTTGGAGCCGATCATTTTTTTTTGTCACCTGCTAGGGGACCAGCAGGCTAAGACCTGCCCTCTCTGCTCAGGCTGGGGTCTTGGGAGATGGGCCTAAGTCTCTGCTCAGAGAGGTGCTAGGTGAGCCACCCAGCTCATTCTCCTTGGGGACCGGCTCGACAGGGGCTGTGGATTTGCTTTTGGTATTGTTTAAAAATATATATATATATAAAATATTTTTTTTTTGGAAGAAAGGACTGCCTGTCTAGGGTCCTGTCCCTGATGGGTTGGGGCAGTTGGCTGATTGCTGTTTTAATTAAAAAAAAAACAAAAAAAACGTGGGGCAAAAGGTTGTGTGACTGTGTCAGAGCTGTGAACCCCCTGCTGCTCAGTGGTGGCTGGTGGCTCTGAGGGGCAGGGACAGGCGGCATGGTCAGGGGAGCCTCTGACCTTCCAGGGCTGTGCACTTCCACATGCGAGGACACAAGGCTGCCTCAGGCCCGTGACGAGGCTCCAGGCCCTTGCTGGACACTGGACAGAGCGGAGACTTAGGCCTAGTCCCCTGGGGGCACTGACAAGTGCATTGTCAGGTGCTGCACCTGGGCTGGGCAGTCACCTCACTGAGGGTAATTTCATTGTCCCCAGCTCACGGATGAGTCCAGAGAGGTGAAGTAACTTGTCCAGAGCCACACAGCTTATGGTTGGAGAACTAGGCTCTGGGACAGAGGCAGTGGGGCAGCTGGAGGACGGCACCCTTGGCAGGGCTCTGACTCTGTGATCCTTGAGGCCCGGGCTGAAACCCTGTTCCTTCAGACTGAAGTAGAAGGGAATTTATTTGCTCACATAAGCAGAAGTGTGCCTGGCCTCAGGCGCCATGGGATCTGGGAGCCAGGTTAACCTCCTGTGGAACTTAAATCACCTTACTTGTTTCCTCTGTCTCGGTTTTGTACTGCCACACAGGGCCATGGCAGGACTCAGTAGCTGCTACCAGCTTAGCAAAGTGGTCCAGAACTGATGAAGCCCCAGGACTGGCTCTTCTCAGCTGGGAAGGGTCACAGGCTCATCCTCATGCCCATCTTGGGCAGCAAGGATCCTGCTCAGGAGAGCTCTGGTCTGCACTCCAAGATCTGAAAGCAGGGCCTCGCTGGCCCTCTAGGGGAAATGGCATGTTCCCACAGGAGACACGGATCCTCCCGGGGTCCCTCTTTCCTCTGCCTCTGTCCACCAGTCCTCCCATCCTCAGTTCAGCCAGAGGCGGAGTGTGACTTTCATGCCCAGGGTGGCCTCAGCCTGGGACAGCCTCTGCCGGTAGTTCTCCTGGATGCAGCATTTAACAGCCTCAAGGTCCATCTGGGCGGGGAGGCCGTTCTCACCTGAGGGGGTCTTTGTGACTGTACCCTGTGCCTGGAACGCCCCTGCCCACCTTCTGCGGGTCCCTGCTTACCAGCCCCTGATTCCTCTGTCACTTCCCAGGGAGGCCAGCCTGCGCATGGCCCCATCGATGTTCTAATCTGGGCTAATTAGACCCGCCACTATCGTGTGCTCAGTGCCGGGAGCTGCGGCCCGGGGAGCGCTCCACCTGTGATCAGTGGAAGCACTGATGAATGAACACGTGAGAAAAGACTGAGGGCGTGGTCCTGCAGGTGCGCCCGTGGATACCTGCATAGACGGATCGGCCAGCGAGCGAATGTGGCTCTGTGGGCGCGCCCCCCCCCCCCCCACAAGCGCGCGCGCACGCACGCACGCACGCGTGTCCTCCGCGCGCGCGCGCAGGTCCAGCGGACCCGAGCCCCGGACACAGCCCGGGGTGCTCCTCCCTCCGCAGCCACCAGGCGGCGCGGCACAGCCCCGGCTTCTACCCCTCGGCCCCGGAGCGCCCAAGCGCCCGTCCTCCACGCGGAGGCCGGGAGGGGTGCCCCCTGTTCTGGGTTCACAGCGCTCTTGTTCAGTCGCTAAGTCATGTCCGACCTTTGGCGACCCCATGGACTGCAGCGCGCCAGGCTTCCCTGTCTTCCACTGCGCTCTACAGCTGGTAAATCATCTGCAATCTCCAAAGGACTTTGCCGTTTACAGAGCCCAGAGCTGTTCACAAAACACAGCTTACAAAGTAATAATTGACCTGTAACAAGGCCCTCCGCAGGGTTGCATAGCGCTTTTTACCCAGCAAGTGTTTCACAGTTTCCCGAGCAAAGTTCCTAGATTCCTCCTCACATTGGTGTGAACATGGTTGTTTACAGGTCCGGGTACTATGGAGGGGACCTTGCAGTCTTTACAAAGGGCGTCCAGGTATCCATCTACCTGGGAGAAGCCTGCGGGCAGGTCACTGACATTCACAAAGCACATGGCGGTTTATTCAGCCATGAGCACCCCAGGTGGAGGCTCCCTCCACTGTCCATGAGGGTGGGGGTCATGGGCATAGGGACCAGAAGGGGTGGGCAAGCCTTCCCAGACCTGGGGTGAATGAGGCTCTCTGGATTGACAGACAGACGGTGGAGCCACACGAACCGTCTGCTTCAGGTGCAGCAGTGAAAGCCTCCTCATGGGGCAGCATGGAAAGCCAGCATCTGGGCCTGGCTGGGAGCAAGAGGTGGCCCCCGCGCTAGGATTTGGTGACATCCTTTCTGGAGGCGAGGGAAGGCAGCTTCGCTCCTTAGACATCAGCTTGGCCTCTTCTCAGAGCCCTGCTGTGGCTCCCACCTCCTCCAGCCCGTGCCTCCCGGTGGCCCACGCCAGCCAGCCCCCACACCCCATACTTCTCCTTGCTCCCTGTGCTTCAGCCACACAGTGCTCAGACCTGCCTCAGGGCATTTGTACCTGCTGTTCTCTGTGCCCGGAACGTGCCACTCTGCCCCGTCAGTCCTCCTGGCTGGCCTAGGCTGTCTCTGCTCACCCCAGAGATGCCATCCGCTCAGAGCCGGCTCCCTGACCACCTTGTCGCTGTGTCCCCTTGGCCTGCTGTGTTTTCTTCACACTCTTGCCTGCTGAGCAGCTCTCCAACTACTCTGGAATTTGTCTTGCCAGCTGGGTCTGTCTTGCTCAGAGCCTGGCACGAAAGAGGGCCAGGCATTGACAGAGGGAAGAGGCAGGTGCAGGGAAGCTGCCCTCTGGTGCCAGAACGATGCCAGAACCAATGCAGTGGGGCCCAGAGAGCCAGGCTCTGCCAGGTCTGTGCCACGACTTGGGGGTGGGCTAGAAACTACCCTTCTATTTCTTTGGGACTGTGGGTCCCGTGAGGGCTCTTGGAACCAAGGCCACCCCTGGTTGTACTGACTGGGGACTCAGAGAAGGGAAGCGATGGGCTCACAGTCACACAGGGAGCAACACCAGGGCTGGGATCTTGGTCAGGTCTGGGGACAGGGCTGCCTTCATCACTGCAGTTGACAGCACAGTGGTCCTGGGGCAGTGAGTAAGGTTTATCCTTCTCCCACCCCCTCCAGTTTTTAAGCCTGTCAGGATGGCTCTGGCTCAGGAAAAAGGGAAGGGGCCAGCATGTGGCTCCTGCCATCAGCCCTGCATTCGCTGTGTCCTTGAGTGCTTTGTGGATAAGGGCAGTGGATGAGAAAGCTGGGCCGGGGTCATCTCCTCTCCCAGCAGGGACTTAAGAGCATCTGGCCAAACCTCTGTCCAGTGCGGGGATCCCTCCCTAGTCACACCCTCGCCAGGGGCTGAGACCTCTGCTTGCAAACCTCCGCTGATGGGCAGCTCGGTCTCATTCAGACGTGCTTCTTGGAGGGATCTCAGATTCTTCTTGTCCTGGTTCCACTCTCTGAGGCTTGTGATGCCAGACCCTCATGTGTAGACTCTGGCACACTCTAAATGTTCATTTCTTTGCCTCTTGTGAAAGCCGTTTTGAATACTTTTGGAAACCAGGTGGGAGGGTCTATATATACATCAGCTGTGCTATGTTTATCACAGCTCGTTTATCTTCAGGTCCTGGGCGGTCAGGTTCTCCTGGAGATCACAAGCCTCAGCAAGGGTCCAGGCTTGCCTGAGGCCCTTCAGACAGTGAGCTCAGTAACCCAGGAGTCCTGTCCACCCCCTAGTCTGAGCGAGCCACCTGCCAAGCTGGGTTTAGCTGCTTTCACCCCCTCCAGCCTTGCAGACATCGTGGGCTGCTCTGTTTCTGTCCTGGGCTGGCAGGACTTGGATGGGGAGATTCTTGGGAGGTAGCAGCAGCTGCCATATCTGGTTGGGGATGTTCCAGCCCAAGTTCTTCTTTTCCTGGCTCCCAAACCCTCTATGGCTCCCTGTTGCCCATAGGATTCAGGGAAAGGAGGCCCAGCACCATGTTTCTACAGCAGAGCCTTGTCTGGATTATTCTCTGCAGGGTTTGGCACATGGAAGGTGTCACCTGAGCACCTACTGTGTGCCAGCAACGTTCTAGGACTGGAGCTGTAAGTGGACCTAGACAGACCTGGCTCGCCCTCCTTGAGGTCAGAGGGCATCAGACGGAGCATAAGCAAACTTATAAAAGAAGCTTAAAGCAGCATTTCCCACTCTCTTCCCATTGTCATTCTCTAAGGAGAAGCATCAAATTATTGAATCATTTAAATTAATTAAACTTAATGGCAATTAAGTAACTCACTTTAATTAAGTAAATTATTTAATTTCTCTCTGATGAGAGATGCAATACTAATGAAAAAGGTTTTGTCACATGGGGCCACAAATAATTATAATATCTATTTTTTCTGTCCTCCAAGAACCAATTTTTGCCTCCCTTGAAAATGTATGGTTTAGTTTAGAGGATTATAATCTGTACTAAGTGGAGTGAAAAGGGGACACGTGAGGGGGGCCCTCATTGAGTGCTTGTTATGGGGGGCAGCCCACAGCCTCAGAGTACTCCACCTGACAGGTTAGGCAGCAGCAGGAGGCCTGTCAGTCTCATAGGTGAGGAATGGAAAGAGCATGCCAGGGACAGCCTGTGCAAAGATCCTGGAGCCAGAGGGGGAAGAACAACAGTAATGAGAGGAGCACCTTTCTGAAGTGTTCTCATGCCTTTTTGCCCTCAAAGCTCTGCTCCAGGCTTCCCACCCTCAGCTCTTGGTTCAGATACACTGAGTTTGACTCTGTCACCCTGCACAGTGACCTTGAAGATGTCATAGCATCTCTCAGACTCAGTTTCCTCTTTGCAAATTGACTAGTAATGCTGATCTTACAGGATTGCAGGTGGCTTCCAGGAAATGCTAGAGAACGCAAGGTCCATCACGATCCTGGCACACAGTAGGTATGCAGTTAATGCTCTTGGGCCGGGCCCAGAGCTTGAATTATGGGTCTCAGGCATGGTATTCAGTGACTCCAAATTCACCTTCCGTCTCACAGGTGCCTTTAAAACAAAGCCTTATTATTTGTGGTACCACAGGATGCATGTCTGTGGCTGAGATGGGCTTGCCTTTTATTTATTTTTTTAATTATTTATTTATTGGTTGTGCTGGGTCTTTGTTGCTGCACGTGGGCTTTCTCTAGCTGCGGTGAGCGGGGACTGCTCTTCTGAGCTTCTCATGGCGGTGACTTCTCTCATTGTGGAGCACCGATTCTCGGCCCACGGGCCTCAGGAGTTGTACCACACAGGCTTTGGTTGCTCTGTGGCATGTGGAATCTTTCCGGACCAGGGATTGAACCTGTATGCCCTGCGTTGGGAGGCAGATTCTTATCCACTGTACCACCAGGGAAGTCCTGGGCTTGACTTTTAAACCTTGGTCTCAAGGTCTGCCCTTGGAACTGTAAGATTTCACAGGCTGCTAAGACAGGTGGGGATGGGCTTATGCATCTCGGGGTGCTGGAGGCTCTGACTGGAGCCAGGGCAGAGCCTAGCTGGTGTCTGACCCTCTGTTGGAGCTGACTGGCCCCTTCTGTCTATGGGCAAGTCATGACTTTTCTCAAGGCTCAGACTTGTATGTTGTGAAATGAATTGGTCAGGCTGCTCCCTGTGTGATCGCAGTGGTCTCAGTGAGGAAAGCTTTGGGGAGGAGGGGAGGACTCAGGTGCAGGGCCTGGGGGCCAGGATGACTCATGCTGTTGCTCCTTTCCTTTCTTGCTCATTTTAGTCTTTCCTCCAGGAATTCCCTTCAGAGTTCTTGGTTGTAAGTGACACAAAGTGACTGTCCGCTATAAGTAAAGGGGGGCATTTCTTGGATCAATCTCAGGGCTTACAGAGTAGACAAGAGAACTTTTAGGTGCCAAAGGGGCTACAAGGGCCTGGGCATCAAGGTCAATATTGTCAGGACTGTGTTGTCATCACTGCCCCAGATAATAAGCTTCAAAGTCCCAGGCAAGAATGGTCTACTGACCAGACCAAAGCCTGGTCCTTTCAGCTTCTGAAGTGGGAAATCGAACCCTGCCCACGGGGGACTCGACACAGAGGGACTCGACACAGAGGGACTCCTCCCCACTAAGAAGGGGTTTGGGTACTGAACAGTCAACCCCATCCTAAAACACATATTCCCTACACCCCCTTTTTGCTGGTGAATTCCTACTCCTACTCATCCCTCAAAAGTCACTTCCACAGGTATTGGTCATCTCCTTTGCAGGGCTCCCCCAGCTCCCTGCATCCCTCCATCCATCCAGCCCCATGTCCCTGTCCGAATCAGCGCCCCGCCCCGCCCCGCCCCACCCCACCCCGCCCCGCCCCGCCCCGCCCCGCCCCGCCCCGCCCCGCCCCGCCCCGCCCCGCCCCGCCCCGCCCCACCCCACCCCACCCCACCCCACCCCACCCCACCCCACCAATCCTGCCCCGCCCACCATCCCCGCCCCCACCATGACGCAAAAACGGCCACGCCCACAGGTCCCGCCCCCCCGCCCCGGCCTGCAGACCCCGCACTGGTGTCGCGCGGTCCCTGCACGGGAGGTTTCCTTCCTCTGCGCTGCCTCTGGCTGCTTCAGCTGGGTGCGGCTCCAGGCACTGGGGGAACTGTGTGGGAACACGCGCTGTCTCGCTTCCCAGTAGGCACTGTCCAGGATTCCCTTGCACCTAAACCCTTCTGGGTGTCTGCTACACGGAGCACCTCTGTGAAAAGGGGTGGGGATGCAGGCACTAACAGAGGTCAGGTTTTCAGCCCGTAGATGTGCTCGGTAAGTGACGTCTGCAGTCGTCACAGGGACCCTCCCGCCCCGCTGCTCCCTCTCCGTCGACGCCCCGGTCTCTGCGCAGAATCTGGACTCTACTTCTCCCGGGTTCCCTCAGGGCTTTTTCGTAACACTGCTCCTCTCTTGGCGCACCCCCTTCAGTCGCTCCGCTTTAGCTGTGTGGCCTTGGGCAAGTGACTGCACTTCTTACTCGCTCTGTGCTGGGACTTGTTGCCTCCTCAGGGCCAATGGCACCGTGGCTCACTGGGCAAGCGAATCCTAGGTGTCGTGGCTGGCTGAGGGTCCCAGAGAAGTGTCTGGGGCTTCGGTGTGAGGGGGGTGAAGAGGCTGAGAGGATAGGAACTGCGAAAGACCTGGGGGGCTTCCTCCTGCCTGTGGAGCGCTGGCACCTCACCAGAGCCTGCAGACCTCCTTACAGGGACCTCATGCTGGTCCCCGCGCTGTTCTGGGCTTGGCTGCTGGCTGAGACCTGCTTCTGACACCTGCTTCAGAGAGTGGCCCTCGGGCCTTGGGGCCGCACTGCCCTGAGAGCGCAGTCCGAGTGACCGGGAGCCAAAGTCTGCATCCTGGGGCAACCCCGCCCATCTGCTGCTGCAGGGGTGGCGCTCCTCACCTGGAGCAGCACAGATGCAGAGGCGTGATCTACAGGCCAGAGCTCCCTGGGATCGGGCTGCGGCCAGGACAGAAACACGCCCTTGGTGGGCTGCTCTGGCTCTCTCCTGCTCCCCTTGCTCCTGCTCCGCAATGGTTTCAGCAGGGAGAGCATCCTTCCCGAGGCTGTGCAACCTGAATCCTTGCCTCAGACTCTGCTTCTGAGAGAATCTGACTAGACCACCTGCTGGCACTAGGTATCTTGGGTGTATTTTAATCAGATGAGTCTATTGGTCAGGATCGAGGTATGGCGGCTTATTAAAAACACCAACAAAATCACACTAAGGATGGTTTAAAGCAGATAGACAACCATCTTGCTCTCTTGTACAGTTTGAGAGTCAGTGGTCTGTAGCAAAAGGGCAGTTTCATGGCGCAGGGCCTAGGTTCCTTCCATCCTGGATGTCTGAGGCCTTTGTTCACACCACTCCAGGTGGTCCCCGGCACTAGCCCCTGTTCTGAGCAGCAGGTAGAGATGGAGAAGCAGCACCTCCCTCCCCTTGAAGGGCATACGCATTATTGACTCATCTCAGGTTGAACAGTTTAGTCAAATAGTCACCACACTGCAAGGGGGGACTGGGAAATGTAATCCACACGTGCAGGTCAGTACCCACTTAAACCCCAGGGGCCCTGTGGTCTGGGAGGAGGGGGACAGAAACAGGGGAAATCTGTTCATGCTAGGACACACAGGGGGGACAGAATATTACTGTGAAGCTACAATCATATTCTTCCTTCAGAGATAATGGTCTCTATTTAAGAAAATATGCTTAGGGTCGGTGGTGGTAAAGGCGCTCCTGTCAGGGAAAGCCCGTAGGGCTCAGGGGAGGTTAGGGCTTGTGTAGCGCAGTGGGGGCTGGCAAGGCAGGGACAGGAATGGGCCAGGAGGAGTGGTCTGTGGAAGGAGCCCCTCCTGTGAAACCTACCCACGTCCACTTTTGAGTGGACATGTGACCCACTTCAGTCTGGGCCGGGGCTGTCTAAGAGCAGTGGGGATATTTGCAAAAGACAGAGCTGACCAGGGAATGTGAGAGACACAGGCCAGAGCAGGCTGGGTTTGAGGGGCACTGAAGGATCTCAGAGAAAGCCAATTCCCCCATGAAGGGCCAGGCTCATGGCATCTTAACTTAAAATGCCCACAGAATGTCCCATGGGCCGATGAGGGCTCTGCTCATTTTCCACATATGTTTGCAAAACCAGAATCCTACCAGGAATACAGATGTACTTGGTTCATACGGCACCAAGTCCACGAGTTTCCATTTTGGTGGCTGCCCGGTGGTCCTTCGCCATGAGGTCCCTTCTTCACCATGTACCCCCTAGCTGGTTGTGGCCTCCAATAGATGCCAAGCTTTCACCCCAGTAACGTGGACATCCTCGAGCAGCAGGTCAGCTGGCATTTCAGATTTAGGTGATTTCCCTGGGCACGATTCCCAGAAGAGGACTGGGGCGGAGGGAAGCACATTTGCCCGTGAGGCCACGGCTTTTGGAGCCAAATAGCTTCCTGGCTGGGTTGTGCTGAGTGGCCCACCTGCCTGCAGAGCCCGGGGCAGGGAGAGGGAGGGGGGCCGGTTTCGTTTAGTCTTTCTTTCAAAGATTTTTGAAGTGCTATAGAAAGTGCTGTAGAAAGTTTAGAAGATACTGAGCAATTCAAAGATCAAATTTATCTATTATCCCATCTGCCAGAAATATTTATAGATAGCACTTTTTAAGAATTCATTTTCATTGAGATAAAACTGACATATAACATTGTATGAGCTTAAAGTGTGCAGCTAACATTTTGATTTATATCCTTCCAGTCTTTTCCCCCCGTATATAAGTTTCTATCATGCAAAAATTCACATGCATAAACCTTTTATTACAAAAGGTTCAAACATATACAATGCTAGGTTGGGTCATGAGGCTTCAGGCACCCAGCTCCCAGTTTCAGCAGCTGTCAGTACCTACCAGAATGGTCTCATCTCTGCCCTTGCCACTTCTTCCCCTCCCAAGCGGTCGTCCTGTTCATCCCAGACATTGTGTAGTTTCATCCACAAGTGTTTCAAAATATATTTCTGAAGGTTATGACTTGTATCATAACAAGACAATGAAGACATAACAATCATAATGAAGACAATGACAGTATCATTGTTTAGATCTTCATATGTCACAGCCATTCCTTAATATCAGCAAATATACAGTCTAAGTTTACAGTTGTCTCCTCAATGTCAAAATGAACAAAATATGGTTTGCATCAGCATCTGAATAAGGTCCCCATATCACCCTGCCTGATGTATCTCCTAAATACCTTTCATCTAAAGGCTCACCCCGTGTCTTTTCTTCCTTGTAACTAGTTGGGAAAACCAGGTTGTTAGACCCATAGAGTTTCCCGCAGTCTCTGTATTTCCTGTAAGTTGGGAGCCAGGTCTGGAGACTTGATCAGATTCAGCTGGGACTTTATTTATTTACTGGACAAGAACATTAGGTCGGGGGTTCTGTATTCCCCCAGGGTAAGGGACAGCATCCTGCCATCTCTGCTGTGTTAGCAGCTGCTGATTTGCAGCGCCTGGATTCGCTAATTTATTAGAGGTTGCAAACTGGTGACATCCTAATTCTATCATTCCTGCTTCATTTGTTAGCTGAAAGCTCTTGTGGAGCTTTGCTCTCCCCCAGTGTTTGCACTGGTGGTGTGGTTTCTAAAGGAAAGGCTGGATGTATGATTGGGCTTTCTTGGGGGCTCAGTGGTAAAGAATCTGCCTGCCAATGCAGGAAACCTAGATTTGATCCCTGGGTTGGGAAGATCCCCTGGAAGAGGAAATGACAACCCACTCCTGTGTTCTTGCCTGGGAAATCCCATGGACAGAGGAGCCTGGCAGGCTGTAGTCCATGGGGTCACAAAAGAGTGACTCGACTTAGCGACTGAACAACAAGGCTGTATGCTTGCCTGTCCCTGTATCAGTTTTCTGAGTTAAGTTTGTCTTCCAATGGTGATCAAGTAGGCATTAGAACAACATTTAGGAACACATGGATTCAAAGATATTTTTTGGGATTTCCCTGGTGCTCCAGTAGCTAAGATTCCATGCTCCCAATACAGGGGGCCTGGGTTCAATCCCTGGTCGGGGAACTAGATCCCACATGATACAACTAAGACCAGGCTTAGTCAAATAAATAAATAAACAAAAATAAATATTAAAAAAACCTGAAACCCCAAAGATCTTTTATGTATTTCAACTGATTATGATAATTACCCTTCCTGAGAGTCTCTCCCCTGTATGTAATCATTAAGAAAATGGCTTACCCTTGGTGGCCTTTGTAGTTGTGGACACAGCTACGAATTCTTGGACTCACGTCTCCCATCTTGACTCTGGGGAACTGGGCCTTCTTCAGCTACCAGCAGAGTGTGGCAGATGGGTATGAGGGGCCCGAGGGGCTGGGGGGATCATGCCACAGAATCTGGCTCCTCAGAGGCCCTGTGCTGGGGAGCCTTCTGGCCAGCCTGTCCTCCCTCCCGATGCAAGCAAGGGGCTGCCATCAGCACCACGAGGAAAAGAAAACTCCATAAGGTGGTTCCCGCATGGACTCGTCTTCACAGAATCGTTTACACAGTCAGTCGTGGGGCGGTCGTGGGATAGTAGGTCTTCAGAACTCTCTCTTCCACTCGTGCTTTGAACAGGAGCGATGGTGACCCAAGTGCACACCCCTGGCCCCCTCCCCTGGTTTCCCTGGACTGCAGGCTCTGGCTGTCACTCCAGCACTGGAGTTTCCTTTCTAAGCCAACCTGAAAATATGTTTTCTATTAATAGGTGAGCTAAGATGGAACAATCAATATGTTTAGCTTCAGTTCTGGTGGTGTTTTATGTTACGTTCACACCTACCTGTGCAAGTCTTTTAAACAATGTGTCTTTCAGTGTGGTTTTTATTTTCTCTCTCACTCCACTTTATTTTTTGGTACTTAGGAAGGGTTCCTATTTTTGTTCCAACTGTTACTTTTATAGTAATATCTGTAAGTGAAGCTTGGTCCTCTCTTTTTTTGTTATTGGTTTCCTACTATGAGCGGATACTGAAACTTGCTACAGTTGTCTTCCATAGTATCTGATTTGAATTAATATCCTTTTACTCTTGGGTTTCCCAGGTGGCACTAGTGGTAAAGAACCTGTTTGCCAATACAGGAGATGTAAGAGATGTGGGTTTGATCCCTGGGTTGGGAAGATCCTCTGGAGGAGGGCATGGCAACATGCTCCAGTATTCTTGCCTGGATAATCCCCATGAACAGAGGAACCTGGAGGGCTGCAGTCCACAGGGTCACACAGAGTTGGACATGACTGAAGAAACTTAGCACGCACGCATGCCTTTTACAGTCAGACATTAACTACAGGCAGTTAGTAAGCTTATTCTATTTTTTCCATGCTCTTCCCACTTTCCCTCAAATTTACTATATCTGGTGTAACTGTTGGGCTTCCCAGGCGGCACAGTGGTAAATGCTAAAGAATCCACTGTCAATGCAGGAGATGTAAGAGATACCCATTCGGTCCCTGGGTCAGGAAGATTCCCTGGAGAAGGAAATGACAACCCACTCCAGTATTCCTGCGAGTGAACTCCCATGGACAGAGGAGCCTGGCAGACTAGTCCATGGGGTTGCAAAGAGTCGGACATGACCGAGCAGCATGCGCAGTGTAACCATCGTTGGTGTTAATTGTGTAGATTCTCACGTGTTTGCACGTTCAGTACTCATAGTCAGACCTCAGGGCTGTTTCTCTGGTGGTCTTGGTTGTTTGAGGTTTGTTTGCTGGCGGGTCCTTAGGAGGCAGGTGGAAGTAACAGTCTTGAAGTTCTTGCTTGTTGATAGCTGTCTATGACCACTGTACTTGCAGGTCAGTTTGGCTGGATCTGCCCCTCTCTGAGGCTGCTGGCAGGAAGGAGACTCTGACAACAGCCTGATTTCCTGGGAACCAACTTCATCTTTTTTTACTTGAATTCCCAAAGACAGCCATAGAATATGTTGGACAACATGTCTCTCTGTTGGCTGTTCTGGATCAGTTTTTCCAGATACTCAACGATGTTCAGTTGTTACATATTTCAGGAACATTTTTTTTTATTATAGTATTTAGTCTTCGACTGAACACTTGGTTTCCTTCTTCAGCGGCTTGTGTTATACACATTCCATTTCTGCCTGTTCTCCATGTAGTCACTTTCTCTCGAATCCTGTTTATCTCTTCTACTTTTTTATTGTTTAAAAATTTCTACCCATTCTAACTTCTGATTCTCTTAGGCATCATCTCTTGTGTTTAGCTGTGTTGTGTTCCTTCTGGTTTACTAATAGTTGTCATTCTGAAATGAGTTTTTTCTTTTCTTCCTAATTGTTTCCTCAATTCTAGCACATCTTTTCTTAGGTCTTCTCATTTTGATTTGTTATTCTTTTTTTTTTTTTTTTTTGATTTGTTATTCTTTTGTATCTTTTATTACAGTCTTACTTTTTCTTGACTCATGTAAGAGTTTTAGGGTACATTAAAAAAATATTCTGGCTGTGGTCCTGTGGCCTGTGTTTCTGGAATGCCTTCATTATTTGTAAGGACACTGTTTAGTTTTCTCATTTCTCCTGTAACTTCGCATGGGACTTGACTATAATCTTCTCTGTTGTTCATTTTTATCTGAAATGACTTTCAGAACTTTGGAGAGGAGGACTGGGTCAGCTTCATACATAATCTTTAGTACTCTTTCCTGCTATTTTCATGACATGTTAAAACCAAATGGTCTTGTAGTTCCTACTTCCCTCTCTTTCTTCCCTCTCTTCTCCCACCCCTTTCATTTCTAGTTTTTGGCCCCTCCTGTGCCTCTTATGCTCATTTTGGATTCTGTTCTCAGCACCTCCTTCTCAATATGGGGCCCTGCCCTGGAGGGGACTTTAGTTATTCATGTTAAGAGTTGCAGGCCTTCTGCAGCCCCTTCACACATTGCCCCGTTACAGTCACACACACCTGGTGTGTGTAGCCACCCCTCTGCCTGTCACTGTTTGAAAGGGGATGAGATGGCTTTGGGGCCTTTACCCTCCTGGGGGACAGACAGGGAGTGGGCCAAGCCCTGAGGACAGTCTCTCCAGATGCAGCCAGGAAGATGAGACAGGAAAGATGGAGGGACAGCCTCAAAAGGCAGAGTGAGGGCCCTAAAGACACGACTCACAGAGAGAGCCTTCTCGCCCTCGAGATGGGGGTGCACAGTGTTGCTAGTGGGCTCCAGACGGAACCTTGCTCTTGTTGTCTGACATGTGCATCTCAAGTGTGTGGAGAGGGTGGGTGACCCGCTGTTTTAGTTCATGAGGCTCTGGAGTGAGAGGAGCCTCAGGACAGTAGCCACTTTTCATCCCCGGAGACCCCTGCCCTGAGCTGGAGGCCATGCTGGACGGGACGAGGCCTATGCTCTCCGTGCAGGGAGGACGGAGGAGGGCGGTTTGCAGGATCTGGATAAAGGCAGTGCCTGCTCGCTGGAGGTCCGTGTCTCTAACCCCTCTTGCCATTGGGCTGGGGCCATGTGACTGTCCCAGCCATGGGCTAGAAGTGGAAGTGACGTGTGTTGACTTCAGAATGACACGGTGGGAGCTGGAGCCCCTTGACCCATTCCCTTCTGGACGGAAACTCTGCGGGTTCTGAGTGGAGGGTGGAGGCTGCTGGTGCTGCTGGAGTCAGCATGTGGGGGACAGCGGCGCAGCCATTGTCCTGCTTGGTCTAGGCCGGAACGTGAGTTTGCATAAACCCCCAAGATTGTGGGGTTTTGTCATCCTGGCATATCCTGGTCCGTCTTAACCAACGCAGGTGTGTACTGCATTTTTACACAACATTGAGACCTTGCTAACTGTGTTATTTTATAACATTGTTTTTTAAAGCTAACAGTCAGCTTCACTGAAGCACGGTTTATAGAAAATAAAATCCCCCAATTTTAAGTTACAACTTGATGAGTTTGAGAAAGATTACCAACTGTGCAACCATCACCTCCACCAAAGCAACGAACAGCACTTCCTTCTTCTCAAATCTTCCCTGGCTGCTTGGTAGTCAACCTCCAGTCCTGCCACCGGCTCCTGGCAAAGGCTAGTTGCTTCTTGACATGATGGCTTTGCCTTTTCCAGAAAGCTGTATAAATGGAATTCCACTGTACGTAGCCTGTTGTGTCTGGCTTCATCACTTAGCATGATGCTTTTGAGGTTTTCCTGAGAGTCTGTTGTTTTTTGTTGTGGAACAGCCCTCCACAGTGTGTGCAGCTCTGCCTCCCGTGGAGGGACATTTGGATTCTTTCCAGGTTTGGGCTGCTGTGAGTGAAGCTGTTATGAACATTTGTGCCCAAATTTTTGTGGTCATGTTTTCCTTTCTCTTGGGTAAATCCCTTAGAGTAGAATTTCTGGGTTGTGTGCAAATGTATATATGACCCCAGAAGAAGCTGCCAAGCTGTGTTCCCAAGTGACTGTACCATTTTTGTCTCCTGATAAGCCACCCATCAGAGCATAACCTGCGTTGACAGTTAACTCGTATATCATTAATATTTCCCTGCTTCAGGAAACATTTTTCTGAAACAGGATTTCAGTGGTTTTGATAATTCAAAGCATCCCCAGTTGGTTAGCATTTAGAGCCCTTGAATTTTTTCCTAATTACAGATAAGATTGTGAAGGACATTGTCTATGTGATGGTGGTACACATCTCTGGTTGTGTCCTAAACGTGGGATTACTAGGTTAAAGGGTATAAACATTTTTTTTCCTGATTTTTTATATGCATCAATACATATTGTGTTCTGAAACTGTGCACCAGCTTGTATCAGGACCAGCATGTGGGAACATATTCATTTCTTCTTGGCAGATTTGGAAGAGCCCTTCATCAAGTGGTGATGTTAATCTCTCCTGCCTTATGCTGTGAATACTTTTCACAGTTTTCATTTTGCCTTTTAGCTCTGCTTCAGGCATTTTTTTTTTTTAATCCACAGACGTTTTTGAGCTGTTTTGTCATCGAACACGTCCGCCTATTCCTTTGTGGCTCTGTCTCTGTGTGATGCTTAGAGAGTCCCTCCTCAGTTGAAGATGATAAAAACAGTCACCTAGATCCCTGCCCCCTCCACTTTCTAAAAAAGAACTTCATTCTTTACATTTAGCGCTGTATCTATTTATTTTTAACTGTGACGCCTATAGGACATACCAGAGTCTGTTACACAAATGCAAGTTTAACAAATAATAGGGATAAAAATGCCCACCCCAAAAAGAACCAAGAGAAAAAGAAGTCTCAGAAGAGATATACATTTGCTTTATCTATTTTTATTTGTGTAGATGTTATAACTGAACAAAACTGAACTACCTGTTGTTTAGGAACACTTGTGACAAAAGTGTAAATGTGAGCAAGGTGGTGATCACGGCGTCTGCAGGGCCGTTTCCTCTGAGGGGTGGGGTGAAGGCAGACAGGGGCACTCAGGGATTCAGAGGGACTGCGAAGCTCTGTTTCTTCAGATGGCTGTGGGCCCCCTGGGGCCCATCTGAATGTTCTGGCTTCAATTGGACAGTCATCTTGTATCTCCATTCTGTCTGTATATATCCCACATGTCATTTAAAAGTTTTAAAATTGTGGCAAAAGGCATGTAAGATAATACTACTGTCTTAACCGTTTTTATGTGCACAGTTCATTCCTGTTAAGTATAGCTGCGTTGTTGTGCAGCCAGTCCCCAGAACTCTTTTCATGTTGAGCTCTGTCCTGAACAAAAACAACTCCCCACTCTGCCCCCAGGCCCTGGCATCTGCCGTTCTGCTTTCTCTCCCTATGAACTTGATGACTCCAGGGGCCTCCTGAGTAATATTTGTATTTTTGTGACTGTCTTAATTCCATTTAGCCTAACGTCTTCAAGATTCACTCATGTTGCAGCAAGTGTCAGGATTTGCTTCCTTTTTAAAGCTGAATAACATTATTTTGCATGCATAGACCATCCACATAGAATTTTAAAGAAAGAAATAAAAATGTGAATGCTTTGTTTTTGTATTTGATCCTTTAATTGACTAGGACTGTATCTGGGTGGATGGTGTGAGGTAGGGGGTAGACATTTGAATTTGTCCACTTTTTCACAGGTTTTGGTGTAAACGTGCACCACATGCAGGGCAAGGTGGGGAGATAAATGAAGCAACTATTCTTTTTTTCACCAAATATTGAGTGTCTGCAACTTGCCAGGTACTTTTGTAGGGTCTGGGGTACAGCTCCATGAGTACAGTGACCCTATCCTTGCTCTGCTAGTGACTGGTGTCAAATGTTGGAAGACATGGGCCTGCCTGGGATTATAGGAAGAACTGGTCACTTCCAGCTTTTTGGAGGATGTTACCAGAAGGTGGCCTTTTATCTGGGCCCTATAACATGGTTGGGATTTGGAGAGAAATGAGGAACAAGACCTTTCACTTAGAGGCAATGACTTAGAGACCTGGAAGTTGAATGCAGGTATGGTTTCATAGTCTATTAAGTTAGATAGCTGTAGGTGACAAATCCCCAAGTATAGCAGCTTGAATTAAAAAAAATACATTGAATTATCTCATGTAAAAGAAAAGTTCAGAGGCAGCTATTCCACTGTTCAGTGGAAGCCATCTCTGGCTATCCTACTGTTTTGCCTCCTGCTGTGTGTTGGCTTTTTGTTCTTAGGTTTATTGTCTTATAGCTACAAAAAGGCTGCCTCAGCTCCAGGCTTCATGTCCTTTCACCATGGCCTTCAAAAGCTGCAGAGAAGGGGGGTAACCAGTGTGTAAAGTGTCCACTCCTCCCAGGTCTGTCCCTTTGTGCCAGGAGGATCGTCTTTCTCAGCCTTCCTTTATGTCTCCCTGTTTAGCCACTGGCACTGGGACTCTGTGACCGGGTTAGCCCCATCTAGATTCATCCTCTAGAGCTGACAACTTTCTGCAAAGATGGAAATGCTCTGGATCTGTGCTGCCCAGCATGGAGGCCACTGGCCTCATGTCCCTACCGAGCTCTTGAACTGTACGTAGCTAGCGAGACTGCAGAACTGAGTTTTTATTTAACTTTTAATTAATTTAAATAGCTAGGTGTGGTGAGAGGCTCCTGTATCAGAGAGCATGGCTACAATAAGGTCTGGGTTCAGATACTGGGGAGGAGGGAGCTGGCTCAGAGAGGGTCAGCATGGGTCTGCCAGGGACCTCCCTGTGAGTAGATAGATGCAGATCAGGTGAGTGTGTGTGTGTGGAGGGTAGGGCCCCCATGGCCACAAACACTTCCGTTTTCCCCCAGGCAGGACCCTGGGGAGAACTCACCTGGGGGTGGGTCGGCAGGTGCACTGGACGCATCCCTTCCAGAAACTTTGGTCCCACCTCTAGCACCGTAGAAAGCGCAGCTCCCGACCCGGGCACCTCTGAAGATCTCTGACTCAGATATCCAGCTTCTGGTGAGCGTGCTGACCACTAGCCTGGTGTCTCCGTTGGAGGCCTTGCCCAGAGCACAAACTTGGACGCAGCAGCACATGGCCCTGCACCCTTGCCCCCACTGACTGACACTCTGAGTCTGCGGTGCCCGTAGGCCACGGCGTGGGAGCCGGAGGGGCCCGGTGCACATGTGCCCAGGGAAACATGAGGCGGACCCTGGGTGGGGGGAAGGTGAGGTGGTCCCACTGGGCTGCAGGGGGCGGTGTCTCCTGTTCTGGCTCCACCAGAGCCTGCACCTTCTCTGAGGCCTCTGCAGTCAGAGTTTGAAGCAGCCCGGGTAGGCCCTAGCCCATAAGTCAGAGAAACTCAATGGAAACATCATGTGGGTGTATTTTCAGCCTTGCTGGCCGGAGCTGGAAGACAGCATTGGTCTGGTCATCAGGGAGGGTGAATGGGCTGCCTGGCCTCCTGAGAGAGTGGTGATGGGGGGATGAGCCCAGAGGGTGGTGACATGGCCAAGGTCACACTGTGTGGGGGACAGAGTTGGGGGCTGAAGGGCCTGGGAATGGAGCCCTGGGCTCTGGATTGAGGACTCAACTGCAGTACGGGCTCCTCCTTGGGAGTCACTCTACCTCCCTGTGCTTCAGTTTCCTCATCTGCGAAATGGCATCACAGTGCTACCTCGGGG
This sequence comes from Muntiacus reevesi, assembly GCF_963930625.1. Classification (NCBI taxonomy): domain Eukaryota; kingdom Metazoa; phylum Chordata; class Mammalia; order Artiodactyla; family Cervidae; genus Muntiacus; species Muntiacus reevesi. Next base: position 27,033,237 of record NC_089266.1, on the reverse strand, counting down.
GTGGACGCCAGCCTGGCCATGGCCAGGTCACAGCAAGTACTCAGAAGCACTAACACTTGTGCAGCCAGCTCTGTTCTGAGCACTTTTTGTGCCACTTGCAGTGAGCCCCCATCTCAGGGCGGCTCCCTTCTGGAGGGCGCAATGCAGAGTTCTGAGCTTAGGTGGGCAGTGCTGGGCCATGCTCCTTGCCAGGACCCTGAGGGTGAGGCTGGTTCTGGGGCCCTAAGCCCACGGCTCCCATTCTGAGGCCTGGCCCCCACACCCTCATCCTGCCATCACTGCCTCTGCTCCAGGACCCCTCCCCATTCCCTGCCTGCCTGCCTTCCCGCTCTCAGTTTCAGGCATAGAGGGTGGTTACGCATCCACTGATTCACTCACTCATTCAGCACATAGCCCCAGACCCACAGTGAGCAGGCTGTCTACGGACATGGCCCCAAACCTGGCCTGCCCCAGAGGGTTGGCTGGCTGGGTGGAGATGGTGAACAGACGCCAGAGACACAACCATCCTAACCAGTCATGAGAGGAATGAGGTGGGGGGGCTTTCCTAGGGCCTGGCCCTCCCCACCCAGGAGGTGATGTGAAGTCTATGAGGCGGGGGGACAGCGGTCCTGGCTGGACAGGTGCAAGGGGCCCGTGGTGAGGAATGAAAGAGCAGCTCGCTGGGTGTCCAGGCCAGCAGGGCCAGGGGTAGCTGTGGCTGGGAGGGCAGCAGCAGGGCCTGGGGTCCCCTCAGAGGACGGTGGTGTCCCTTTCCAGTGGCTGACTTGGCCTGACCTGGGTCTGCGAGTCCTGTGGGGTGTAGGAGGTCTGAGGCCATGAGGCCGGGTTGAACTAGAGCAAGCTTGGATCCGAAAGCCCCTGGGGCAGGTGTTCTCCCAGCGGCAGGGTTAAGTAGGCTCATTTTGTCAACCTTTCTTCATGATTCCCCTTAAATAAAATTCATGAGTGTGTTTATGCATCTGCTGTGTGGCCACCGCCCAGGTCAGGCCCAGCACCCCACAGGCAGCCCTGCTCCAACAGCATCGCCCAGAACCATCTGGTTCATTGGGAGGCATGTGTGTGGCTCTGTGTTTGGATCCCTTCTCTCTGAGTAAAGGTCCCCGTGGCTGCCCCCCATGGCTGCTCCGCATGGTAGGTCTCCGTGGCTACTCCTCATGGCTGCTCCCTGTGGTAGGTCTCCGTGGCTGCTCCCCATGGCTGCTCCCCCTGGTAGGTCTCTGTGGCTGCTCCCCATGGCTGCTCCCCATGGTAGGTCTCTGTAGCTGCTCCCCATGGCTGCTCCCCGTGGCTGCTCCTCATGGCTGGTCCCCGTGGCAGGCCTCCATGGCTGCTGTGCTGTATGCCTCCGTGTGAATATGCATGATGTGTTTGCCCTTCCTCCTCTTGATGGGGTGCTTCAGTTTAGGGCAATTCTGAACAAAGTGGCAAGAACGCTGTAGTGTGTCTTCCAGTGGATTCGTTTCCTGGGGGTTCACACCCAAGAGTGGACTGCTGGGTCACAGGCTTTGGGCATCTTTCACAGAAGCTGTCAGAAGGCTTCCAAGGCTTGTCCTAATTACACTCCCACCCACACAGTATGGGAGGAGTTAACAAACCCATTGAGGAAAAAAATGGAACATACTCCCGAGCCCCACTATGTAAAACAGGATAGAAACTGGAGTAAGGTTCATGGTGGGGAAGCCTGTACCTCTTGTGCCAGGTCACCTGTGAATCCTAGGGTGCTCTGGGACCCAGTATAAACCCCTCTTTCCTTCCCATAGGTAGGAGTCATGTGCCAGAGAGGGCAAAGTTTGTTAAATTGCAAATTCCAGAGCCCCATCCACATAGCATTTGATTTGCAGTCTGAGGTGGAACCCCTGCCCTCCTTCCCCCACCACCTTTCCCTCGCGCCACCCTTCCCATCCCTCCACCCCACTGCACCCCCACCCCACCATTAGTCCTCACCCAGTGACTCAGAACCGTGACTGACTGGGTTTGAGATGGCTGCAATGGACATGGTACCTGGGAAATGCATTTTCCCGGAGAAGTGTTGTCAGAGCTGGTGTCTGAGTTTTATCTCCTCTAACTTTTATCTTAATTGGGGCCAAGTCCCTGCTGGGACCTGGCCCGTGTAGGGATGGAGGACAGGGAGTGGGCAGCATGGCTGGAAGGATGCTAGTAGGAAAGATGTGCCTCACTGACCATTTTATCTCAGGGCCCGGGGCTGGGCTGGACACAGAGATGGAGCCTTCTTGGAATCAGGGACAGTGAGCAAGGCCAGGAGGAGATTAATGTGGCTGGGCTTTGCAGGTTGCCTAGGAGCTGGCCATGGACTGGCAAGGAAGCAGGAAAGGCCACATCAGGCAGATGTGGCAAGTGCAGAGAGTGCCGGTCAGCCTGGTGTGGGTGGGGCTGCAGGTGCGTGCCAGCAGGAAGCAAGGCAGCTTTGAGTCCCCTCCTCACCTTCCCTTCACCCCCACGCAGGCCACAGCCAACTCTCAGATGGAGGAGAAGACCCATCCTTGTGGGCCCAGAGTCAGTGCAGAGGGGGCTGATGCTAGTCTTTGTACTCTTTACTGGTGGGGCCAAGCTGCCCCTCAGCCCATGAGCTGTCTGTGCAAAATGTCAGGAGGAATGAGAGGGCGCCCTTGGTGTGAACTTTATGTGCAATGACACATCTTTATCAATAAGTTGTCAGAGTGCTGGCAAGACTGTCACAGTCATCCAGCCTGAGGGTGTACACTTTTTGTTCCCTCTGTCTGTGTCCCCTGACTTCCTAGTGATGGATGGTGGGTAGGATGCCCCTTTGCAGATGGAGATGAGGCCTGGAGCTTTGGCCCACTGAAACCTCAAATCTCCTCATCTGTGAAGTGGGGATATGGTGTGTATCAATTAACAATTGCCCTGTAACAAACATCCCCTAAATGCAGGGTACAAAATGACACTTTTATTTTGCTCACCATCTTTGGGTTGGTGATTTGGGTTAAACTCAGCTGTCCTCCACTGGGCTTGCTCACTGTTAGCCAACTCAGGTGGGATGACTGGGTCTTACTTCCAAGAGGCCCTGTACCTATCAGCAGGCCAGCCCAGGCAGAAGTCTGCAAACTTGTTAGAGACCTGGTCTTGGTCTTGGTCTTGGTCTTGGCATCACCTCTGCCTGTCCTCCTGGTGCTGCCAAGCTCATGATGCAAAGTTCGTCTCCCGATAGAGGTCACCATGGGGAATCGGTGACCTTAGTTGCAACTTACATGTGGTCAAAAGCCATCATGCATTCAATCAGTAAACAAGTTCTGAGCTCCCAGGCCTCATGTCGGGTGTTGCTGGGGCCACAGAGAGAAACCAAACTCAGTTTCTGCTCTCAGAAGCTCTGATTGCTGAAGAGGCAGACATGGTCAGTCGAGGATGCCCAAGGTGTGAGGAGTCACGGGAAGTTCTGATCTGATGCAGATGAAGTCATGGAGGGGGGTCTGGGGCACATTTGGCTCAAAAGTGCTGATTTGGGGCTTGTTGTTCACCACAGGTATTCGTGATGGTCTTGTCGGCTCTGGGCTATTAGGTGACACCCGGGCAGCTGGGGTCACTTAGCTCGAGAATGGTCCTGGGCCAACTGGTTTTGACCCCAGGGATTCAGTAGGTGAGCCACTGACTTCAGGGCCGTGGAGCCATGCCACCCGACATCTGGGTAATGGGACATGTTGCCGGAAGTGGGAAGCCACGTGGGTCCTGGGTGATCCAGACTCTGAAGAGTCTGGGGTCCAAGCTACCAGGAGGGGAGCCGTCCAGGCCCAGGGCCTTTGGCTGGCACGTGCTCAGGGAAGGGGACTCTGAGGGCCTGGTGAAGTCATATTTCTCCTCGGGGAAGGTCCACTCCCCAGTCTGCTTCCTTGGGGCCTCCTCTGCCTGGCTGGCAGGGCTCTAGCAGATGGGAGACTGTGGGGACAGCCAGCCCTGGACTCCCCTGCTCAGCGGGGCCTTGGCCACCCCCAGGCCTCGTGGGCCCTGGCTCTCTGGAGCCCCGTCCTCCCATCGGTCTCGGGCAAGGAGGAATCTCAGGTGGCTCTTGCCCAGGACTTCTGCACTTCGCCTTGCTCAGTGCTGGAGCATGAGCATTGCTCTGTGGAGGAAAGAGGAGGCCTGGGACTTGCCTCCCCAGCCAGCGGGCAGAGGGGCGGCCGGACCGGGTCTCACTCTGCTTACTTCGGACCCATCGCTGCTGAGGGCATGGAGGCCTGGGGAGAGGACGGGTGTCCTAGGTCCTAAGTGAAGAGCCAGGACTGAGCGACGTGACGGAGCGATGAGGGTGAGCCCATGTCTGGGGCAGGCCGCTAGCTTCCCACAGCCTCTGTTTCTCGTTGGTCAGACAGTACGCTCTCAGCATCTGCCTCAGATGAGGAGCCGTTCAAAGTGGGGAGTGAGCATTTAAACAGCATCTGGCGTGTGTGTGTCTGGGTGAAGCCGGCTGTCACAGTCGTGTTCATAACTGGCCTGGATGAGGTTCTGGGGTGTTGGTTCCCATAGAAGCCCCATGAGGCGGGCTACACTCCTCAGTTTATAAGCCTGCTCCCCAGTGCAGGGTCAGACAATGGCCTGAGGTCCCTGAGCTGGGGACGTGGGCAGTGAATGAGGCTGTGCTGCCCACAGAGCCCCGTGGGGTGTGGCCTGCCGGCGGCGAGCGTCCCCTCACTGAGTCCCCTGGTTATGCTGGCGATGGCCCGGTGGGGACCAGACGGGGGCCCCAGACACCTCAGGGTGACACACTTGAGGCTGGTGGGGCTGCCCAGCAGTGACTTTAAGGGTGAGGGCCCCTCACGTTTCACCAACCAGAAAACTAACTGCGGTGGTAAACGGGTGCGGCTATGACACTGCCAGTTTGGCTCTCCAAGCACACAGGGCCACTCTGCAGGGAGCCACTTCCATGGCTGGTGGGCGGTCAGGCTGGGCTTGAACCCTGGGCAGGAGCCAGAGGGTGCACCTTCCCTGCCAGCTGCAGTGTCATCACACATTTATTACTGGGAAACCGGCACAGAGAAGTCTTGCCTCTTTCCCCAGGTCCTCCAGCCCTGAGGTGGCTGTTGGAAGCCGCCCCCTGCCCATACTCCCAGACCCCACGCCCTGGGGTCCACTCACCCCACCCTGTTAGCTCACTGGGCCCCTTCCCACACTCACCACAGGCCCAGCTCACTCCAGGCCCAGGCCTCAGCCTGTCCACCTGAGACGTGTCCTCCTGGGTCCGACACACCTGGTCCTTTCTGTCCTCTGGCTCCCTTGTACCCCTCCTCCGGCCCTCCCCCACTTCCGCCAGCCACGGCTCCAGAGCTCGAGGCAGGGGTTTGGTGCGTCTTGCTACCCCTCTAACACGCCACAGGCCCTTCTTTTCCCTTTGAACTGTCTGTCTTGCTGTGGAGGAAGCTATTCATAGCCGAGATGATGCAAAATTTATAAAGCGTGGTTGGTAGGGCTGAATCCACCCGACACAGGCCACCTACCCGTCCCTCTGGGCAGCTCTTCCTGCCTCTGTGTGTGTGTGTGTGTGTGCGCGTGTGCACGCACGTCCAAGTGCACATGTGAGAGATGGCTCCCCCACCCCCCCGCCACCCCGTTCAGCCCCCTTCCTTCCTGGCCTCCCCTCTTGGCACAGCCAGCCTGAGTGTCCACTCTTGGGGGCCCTGGGCTTAGCCCACCTGGTGTGGAGCAGCCCAGCCTGTAGCCCCCTCGCCATGCTCCAGCTTGACCCTCTGTCTCCTCACCTGAAGAATGAGGGCCCTAAGCCTGGGTGCCTGACTCATGCCTGTGGAGTCTGTGCCACAAGGCAGGACTCAGTCAAGTCTCCCTGCACCCCACAGCGTGGTTGTAGTTACCCCACATTTACAGATGGGGAGACGGAGGCACAGAGCCTCAGACTGTGGTGCTGAGGGTGGTGGGCTGGGCAGTGGGGAGCTGGGATCTGAACCCCGCTGTTGCCTAATCCCCACTGCCCACCCTGTGGAGTTCCAGGAGCAGAAAGTCCCTAGGGCTGGGGCTCCGTAGATGGCTGGTGTCCAGTCCCTTCACAGGCGGGTGGGTAAGGCCCAGGGACGAGACAATAGCTGACCAGGGACACGGAGGGACGGCTGCTATGGCTCAGCTCTCCACCAGCGGGGAGGGTGACTGTGGCCTTTGCTGGTGGTGGTCATGTGGCAGCAGACATGCCACTGGCCCCCCTCACGGCCCTGGAGCTGGTGCATTCTCCTCCTCTGCCAGGTGGAGACACGGGGGCTCAGAGAAGGGACGTGGCTAAGGTCACGCTGCCGGCAGGTGGCTGGAGTAACACGCACCCAGAGATCTGCTCACTCTGTCTCCTGTTGTGGCTGCTTGTGGTCCTGCCCTGGCCCTGGTGACTCCCCTCTTTTTATTGAGGTAAAAACCATGTGACATAGAATTAGCCAAAGCGCACAGCTCAATGGTGTTGTGTATACTCACGGTGCTCTGCGGTCGGCTCTACGCTCCAGTTGCAGAGCGTCTTCACCCCCAGAAGCAGCACCCTGTATGTGTCAGTGGGCACCCAGCACCCCTGCAGCCTTCGTCTGTGAATTTGCCTGTTCTGGACACTTTGTGTAGGTGGAGTCATGGTCTTTGTCCTTTGTTTTGGCATAATAACCTCCAGGGTCGTCCTCTCGGGGTGGAGTACTATTCAACTGCATGGACAGACCACCTTTTGTGCATCTGTTCATCCGCTGATGGTCACTTGGTTTGTTCCCCACTTTGGCCATTGTGGGCAGTGATGTTCTCAACCTTCATAGATGGTTTTGTGTGAATCCTGGATTCAGTTTCTTTGGGCGGAGACCTTGGAGAGGCATTTCTGAGTTACAGTCCCTGGTGTTTGGAGGGTTTGAACTCCTTCTGTCCTCCCAGGCTGCACATTGCTCCTTCCAGGGAGGAACCAGGTCACAGACAGGGAGGCCAAGGCCCACAGGGAAACAGACTGTGGCCCAGTGTCAAGGAGCTGAGCTGGAACTTGACAAAGGTCCACTGGACCCCTGAGTCCTGGCTCTCACATTGTCACTGTGTCGCCAGGCCAGGGGTTGGGGAGCTCACTCTGGAGAAAGCCAAGCTGTGGGGCACTCACGGTCCCTCTTCCTGGGGCATCAGTTTTCCTCAAAAGTCCGGGGCAGGACGTGACACTTCCCATGAGAGCCAGCCTAGGGCAGATTCTGCAGGAGAATGCCAGCCTCGTGTAAATTTTTCATCCTCAACAGGAGGCATCTAAGAAGCATTATGGCTTGAATGGGTCAAGGCACGTCGGGGATGGGACCCCGGCTGCTCAGTGGCCAGGGTGTGACTGGTACTCCGGACAGTCTCCCAGTGTGCGTGAGGGAGGGTCTCTGCATCCCCAGTAACCTGCCGAGAGTTCCCCTGAACTCCTGAAGCCCCAGGGCAGAGGGGGAGGACACTGCCAGCACAACCCAGGGCCCCTAGCCCCGCCCCCAGTGCCAGCGTGGATGGGGCTGCGGCCTTGGCTCTCCTCCTCCCACGGTCCCAGCTCCTCGCGGCTGGCCACGCCACCCCACCCCTTCTGAGCAGCCGTGGACCATTGGTAGACATCGAGGTGACCAGCGCATCTATCTTCCTGCCCCGGCCGAGGAAGCCCCTGAGTGTCCCTGAGGGGCTGTATTTACCACTGCCCTCATTGTGCACGCTTCCCTGCTGGCTCGGTTGATAAAGAATCTACCTGCGATGGGGCGACCTGGGTTCCATTCCTGGGTTGAGAAGATCCCCTGGAGAAGGGAACGGCTACCCACTCCCGTATTCTGACCTGGAGAATTCCATGGACTGTATAGTCCATGGGGTTGCAAAGAGTCGGACATGACTGAGCGACTTTCACTCCACTGTGCACGTGGGTTGCCCACTAGGGCTGGGGGGTGGGTTTGGGCCTGGTGAGCAGCTCAGGATTGCAGGCAAGGGTTGTTCCCCTTCTGCGCTCAGAAGGCCTTGAGCTAATGTTCTCACTGGGGAAACAGATAATAGGGTGCTAGGTGGAGACCAACACTGTTGGGGGAAATAACACAGAAAAATGGACAGCGAAGGTCGGGGAAGGCCTCTCAGAGAAGGCACCACCTGAGTGGGCACCTGGACAGGGCGAGGGGCCGGGAGGAAGAGCTTTCCAAGTTGGGGTGGGGTGGGGCGAGTCAAAAGCCCTGATGGGGCATGGTGGAGGAAGCTGCCTTGGGCCTAGCCCTGTTGCAGGGAAAGATGAGAACCGAGGGCTCCAGGTGCTCTGGGGCCCCACTTCCCAGCCTGGGGTCCACCTGCTGGTATCCTTCATCTGGTGGACATCAGAGCTCTGCCCAGTGGGGCAGAGAGGGGTTTGGTGCACCCATGCCTCATGGCCCACTTCGACGGTGCTGGCATTCCAGGGGTGACCCTCCCCTTAGAGAGGACGGGACCCAGCTTCCGGGAGGACATGTGCTCTCTCGAGGCCACAGGTGAAGGGTCAAGGTGCAGACACTAGCTGCCAGACCTCTGATGATGTGTGGGGATGTCAGACACCAGATGATGCCACTTCTGGTCCCTCCTGGAGTGGGCAGGGACAGGGCAAGTTCGGTGGGCAGGCTCAAGGCTGTCATGAGGAGCCCCCTGCCCTGAGCACGACTCCCTTGAGGCCCCTCAGTGATGCCTCCCGTTTATGTGGGAGGGGCCTCCCGCAGTCCCAGCAGATACCAGTTGAGGTCCAGTGTCCAGGACTGGGTGCTGTCCACACAGAAGCAAGGGCAGCTGGCAGGGGGACCCTGGCCCTCCAGTCTCTCGGCAAGAGGACTGGCCCAGCCACCCTCCCTGCCTTGACTTCTTTTTCCTGCCTGTCCGAAGCAGCTCTGTGGTGCCCCGGCCCCGGATGGACCCAGGGCCCTCCTCATTCTTGCTCCCGGGGACTCAGAGCCTTACAGGGCTCAGGCCTGGTTTACTCCCTAGGCTCTGCCTGTTTCTAGTGCCAGGTCTGTGGGGCCCAGAAGGCCCGTTTTGTGGCCTCAACTCTGCATCCCGGGGCTTGTAGCTGAGGCCAGCCCTCACTGGAAGGGACTTAGCCCAGCAGCTCTGGGAATCTCAAAGGGCTGCCCCTGTCGGTACACAAGTTCCCGTTACACACACTGAGCGAGGCTTTCCAGAGAGGCTGAGCTACTGGCCTGGGGTCACACAGCACCTGCCCTTGCTGTGTTCTGCCTCCAGCCCCTCCCAGCCCCTCCTTCCTTTCCTCTTCTGCTCTTTTCCTAGAAGCTTGGAACTGGGGGCCAAATGAGTCCCAAGCACTCAGATAGAATGTGCTCATTGTGTCTGGGGTCACCTGGCAGACGCAAAGTGGGGCCCCAGGAACTGAGGGGCCACTGCCTGTGAGTCCTCTAAGGGCACCGACAGGACCCTGTCTGTGGAAGGAGGGGTATGGTGTGTTGTGTGAGGGTGACTAGCCTTTTGGAGCTCCTCGCCACCGAGTCTGTCCCCCTCACCAGTTTCTCCCTGTGGGTGTGAGACCAGGAGGTGCGGTGGGAGTGTGTTTCTGCAGGGCCAGTTTGGTCTTGTGGCGATGGAGGGCCGCATCTCTGAGTCCAGAGAAGGGGCAGCTAATGTGAGTTGAATGGCAGCCTGGAGGCGGGCCAGTAGTGGGGCCTGAGCTGGGTCCTTCCCTGGTGCCTAGCCCCGTGGTGGGGACAGTGACGGTCAGATGTCTTGGAGGAGCCAGCAGGAAGGACTGGTGGTGAGCACACACAGGGTGGAGTTTGGTGCTATGCCGCTGGGCATACCCCTTCTGCGTGGGTAGTGGTCCACAGCCCTGCCACACACATGCTAGACCCTGTCCCCTCCTGCTGGACATTGGGCCGTTTTGCCTGTTTTAGCCACTAAAACAGGCCCTGCGGTTACAACTTCACATATCTTAATTATTTCTGGAGGGTTTGCCGGCTATTGTAAAGTCCCTGGGTCAGTGGGTCAGGGGTTTCATTTCTACGCTGAACTTGTAATGGACATGTGGGGACAGAGTCTGAGGGGGCAGCCTCCTCCAGCCCTTCACGTGCCCCTTCTAGAGGTGACCACTGGGTTCCTTGTGTGTCCTTCCCATGTACACACAGCATTGACACAAAATTGTTTTAGTGGTTATTTTGAACAGAAAAAGGCAGCATGTGTGAATGCTGCCCTGCACCTTGCCTTTCCTTCATGTGTCACCTCTGGAAGTGTCTCCTGGCCAGAGCAATCAAGCCACCATGCTCACTGTCTCAGCTTTGTGACGCTCTGAGGGTGCCAATGTCTGTTGCGTCAGTGCCCCGTGGCAGGCACCCTTAATTTCCAACCTTTTGTTCTGCACACAGGCTGCTCTTCGCCAGTGGCATGTTGGGCACCTGCTGACCTGGGGAGGTCATCTTTCAATGTCATATCTTTTTGCCCTTTCATGTTGTCCATGGGGTTCTCAAGGCAGGAATGCTGAAGTGGTTTGCCATTCCCTTCTCCAGTGGACCACATTTTGTCAGAACTCTCCACCATGATCTGTCCGTCTTGGGTGGCCCTACATGACATGGCTCATAGTTTCAGTGAGTTAGACAAGGCTGTGATCCATATGATCAGTTTGGTTTTCTGTGATTGTGGTTTTTCATTCTGTCTTCCCTCTGATGGATTGTGGCTTGTGGAAGCTTCCTGATGGGAGGGACTGACTGTGGGGGAATCTGGGTCTTGCTCTGATGGGTAGAGCCATGTTCAGTAAAACTTTAATCCAATTTTCTGTTGATGGGTGGGGCTGTGTTCCCTCCCTGTAATTTGGCCTGAAGCCAAACTATGGTAGGATCCCAGGACTCTTGTATTCAGTGCCCCTGACCCCGTGGCAGGCCACTGTTGAGCCACGCCTCTGCTGAAGACTCCTGGACCCTCACAGGCAAGTCTGACTTGGTCTCTTGTGGGGTCACTGCTCCTTTCTCCTGGGTCCTGGCGCACACAAAGTTTTGTTTGTGCCCTCCAGGAGTCTGTTTCCCAGTCCTGTGGAAGTTCTGTAATCAAATCAACTGGTCTTCAAAGTCAAATTCCCTGGGGGTATTCATTCCCTTTGCCGGATCCCCAGGTTGGGGAATCTGTTGTGCCCCCTAGAACTTTTGCAACAGTGCGAGAACTTCTTTCATATAATTGTTTTCTAGTTTGTGGGTCTTCTGCTCAGAGGCTTTATGGTGGAGCTAATGGCCACCTCCTCCATGAGGCTTTATGTCACACATGGTGCCTCCCAGGTCTGCTGCAGCCAGAGCCCCTGTCCCCATGACAGGCCTCTGCTGACCCGTGCCTCTGCAGGAGACACCCAAGCACTCAAAGCAGGTCTGGCTCAGTCTCTGTTGGGTCTCTGGGTCCTGGTGTGCACAAAGTTTTGTTTGAGCTCTCCAAGCACCTCTGGTGAGTATGGGGTTTGATTATAAATGCAATTTTGCCCCTCCTGCCATCTTGTTGGGGCTTCTCCTTTGCCCTTGGACTTGGAGTCTTTTTTTGGTGGGATCCAACATTTTCCTGTCGATGGTTGTTCAGCAGTGAGGTGCAAGCTTGGAGTTCTCACAGGAGAAGATGAGCGCACATCCTTTTACTCCACCATCTTGAATCTTAAACGTCCCACCACAAGCATCCAGGCTGCTGGTGCCCTGTGGGGTGTGGTTGGGTGTGAGCAGCTAACGGTGTTTCCTCTGGGATCTCAGAGTCCAGGGGGCTCACCATGACACCATGGAGCTCCATGGGCCTGTCGCTTCCTCCACTGAGCCAGATCTCAATATGCTACTGGAGAAGAGCAGAGAAATAGCTCAGGAAAGAATGAAGAGGCTGAGCCAAAGTGAAAACAACACCCAGTTGTGGGTGTGACTGGTGATGGAAGTAAAGTCTGATGCTGTAAAGAGCAATACTGCATAAGAACCTGGGATGTTAGCTCCATGAATCAAGGTAAATTGGAAGTGGTCAAACAGGAGATGGCAAGAGTGAACAGTGACATTTTAGGAATCTGTGAACTAAAATGGGCCAGAATGGAAGAATTTAATTCAGGTGACCATTATATCTACTGCTGTGGGCAAGAATCCCTTATAAGAAATGGAGTAGCCCTCATAGTCAACAAAAATCTGAAATGCAGTCCTTGGGTGCAATCTTAAAAATGACAGAATGATCTCTGTTCGTTTCCAAGGCAAACCTTTCAATATCACAGTAATCCAAGTCTATGCCCCAACCAGTAATGCTGAAGAAGCTGAAGTTGAATGGATATATGAAGACCTACAAGACTTTCTAGAACTAACACCAAAAAAAAGAAAAAAAAATGTCTTTTTCGTCGTAGGGGACTGGAATGTAAAAGTATGTAGTCAAGGGATGCCTGGAGTAACAGGCAAGTTTGGCCTTGGAGTACAAAATGAAGCAGTGCAAAGGCTAACAGAATTTTGCCAAGAGAATGCACTGGTCATAGAAAACACCCCCTTCCAACAACACAAGAGATAACTCTACACATCAATATCACCAGATGGTCAATACTGGAGCTGTCTGTAGCTCAGATCATGAACTCCTTATTGCAAATTCAGACTTAAATTGAAGAAAGTAGGGAAAACCACTAGACTATTCAGGTATGACCTAAATCAAATCCCTTATGATTATACAGTGGAAGTGACAAATAGATTCAAGGAATTAGATCTGATAGACTGAGTGCCTGAAGAACTATGAATGGAGGTTTGTAACATCGTACAGGAGGCTATGATCAAAACCATCCCAAAGAAAAAGAAATGCAAAAAGGCAAAATGGTTGTCTGAGGAGGCCTTACAAATGACTGAGAAAAGAGAGTCAAAAGGCAAAGGAGAAAAGGAAAGATGTATACATCTGAATGCAGAGTTCCAAAGAATAGCAAGGAGAGAGAAGAAAGCCTTCCTAAGTGATCAATTCAAAGAAATAGAGGAAAACAATAGAATGGGAAAGATTAGAGATCTCTTCAAGAAAATTTAGAGATACCAAGTGAACATCTCATACAAAGATGGGCACAATAAAAGACAGAAAAGGTACGAACTTAACAGAAGCAGAAGATATTTACAAGAGGTGGCAAGAATGCACAGAAGAATTATACAAAAAAATCTTCATGACCCAGGTAACCATGATGGTGTGATCACTCACCTAGAGCCAGACATCCTGGAGTGCGAGGTCTAGTGGGCCTTATGAAGCATCACTATGAACAAAGCTAGTGGAAGTGATGTAATTCCAGTTGAGCTATTTCAAATCCTAAAAGATAATGCTGTGAAAGTGCTGCAATCAATATGCCAGCAAATTTGGGAAACTCAGCAGTGGCCACAGGACTGGGAAAGGTCAGTTTTCATTACAATCTCAAAGAAAGGCAATGCCAAAGAATGCTCAAACTACTGCACAATTGCACTCATCTCACATGCTAGCAAAGTAATGCTCAAAATTCTCCAAGCCAGGCTTCAACAGTCCATTCCGTGAACTGAGAACTTCCAGATGTTCAAGATAGATTTAGAAGAGGCAGAGGAATCAGAGATCAAATTGCCAACATGCGTTGGATCATAGAAAAAGCAAAAGTGCTCCAGAAAAACATCTATTTCTGCTTCATTGACTACGCCAAAGCCTTTGACTGTGTGGATCACAACAAACTGTGGAAAATTCTTAAAGAGATGGGAATACCAGACCACCTTACCTGCCTCCTGAAAAATCTGTATGCACGTCAAGAAGCAACAGTTAGAACTGGACATGGAACAATGGACTGGTTCCAAATTGGGAAAGGGGTATGTCAAGGCTGTATACTGTCACCCTGCTTGTTTAACTTCTATGCAGAGTAAATCATGTGAAATGTAGGGCTGGATGAAGCCCAAGTTGGTATCAAGATTGCCAGGAGAAATATCAATAACCCCAGATATGCAGATGACACCATCCTTATGGCAGAAAGCGAAGAGGAACTAAGGAGCCTCTTGATGAAAGTAAAAGAGGAGAGTGAAAAAGCTGACTTAAAATGCAACATTCAAAAAATGAAGATCATGGCATCCAGTCCCATCACTTCTTGCAAACAGATGGGGAAACAATGGAAACAGTGACAGATTTTATTTTCTTGGGCTCCAAAATCACCGCAGATGGTGACTGCAGCCATGAAATTAGAAGACACTTGCTCCTTGGAAGTAAAACTATGACCAACCGAGACAGCATATTAAAATGCAGAAACATTACTTTGCCGACAAAAGTCCGTCTGGTCAAAGCTATGGTTTTTCCAGTAGTCATGTATGGATGTGAGAGTTGGACTATGAAGAAAGCTGAACACCGAAGAATTGATGATTTTGAACTGTGGTGTTGGAGAAGACTCTTGAGAGTCCCTTGGACTGCAAGGAGATCCAACCAGTCCATCCTAAAGGAGATCAATCCTGAATATTCATTGGCAGGACTGGTGCTGAAGCTGAAGGTCCAATACTTTGGCCACCTGATGCAAAGAGCTGACTCATTGGAAAAGACCCTGATGCTGGGCAAGATTGAAGGCGGGGAGAGAAGGGGATGACAGAGGATGAGCTGGTTGGGTGGCATCACCAACTCGAAGGACATGAGTTTGAGCAAGCTCCAAGAGTTGGTGATGGACAGGGAGCCTGGCGTTTGCAGTCCATGGGGTCACATAGAGTCAGATACGATCGAAGGACTGAACTGAACTGAACTGAAACAGTGCAGCAAGTGTCCTTGATCAGGCGTGCCACATGTGTTTGAGGATATTCATGAGCTAGAGTCTTCAGTGGGATTCCCATGTGGCTCCTACCAATGCAGGAGACATGGATTTGATCCCTGGATCGAAAATATTCCCTGGAGGAGGGAATAGCAACCCACTCAAATATTCTTGCCTGGGAAATCCTGTGGACAGAGTAGCCTGATGGGCTACAGTCTACAGGGTCACAAAGAATCGGACATGACTGAGTGACTAAACAAGAACAAAGTGTTCATCGGGCCCGGGGGTCAGTGGTCTCTGGCAAGCTTGGCTGAATGGCCCTCCATGGTGGCCATTTGGCCAGTGGTGAATGTGATGCCCACTTCCCCATGCCCTTCTGGGGACTTTGAAAATCTGTTGGTGAAATGGTACCTCTAGTTGACTGCATTTGAAGTGCACTGGCAGAGTAGAGGCTGAGGGAGAGGGAGGGACCCCTGGTGAGGCGGTTGGCTGTCACACGGGGTGGTCCTCTGTGTCAGGGGCAAGCAAGTCCTCCTGAGAGATTTCCGTTGTCTGGCCCTCCAGATGGAGGCATTATTGCTGCAGGGGAGAAAGAGGCAGGGCCTCCTGGGAGGTGAGTCACTGCAGGCCAGTCGGGGAGGTGTGGCCGTGAGTGTGGGTTTAGGGTGCCGTAAGGCTGTTGGCTTGGGAGGAGGGGACAGGACCGACCTGTGAGAGCCTCGATTTGCCCTCTTGGTGCTGAGGAGTCAAGCAGGCGAAGGAGAAGGCAGGACCCAGGGTGGACGGGCAGGGCGACCCTCCAAACACTGAGCACAGGGTGGAGGGAGCCCGATGTTTTATTCATGGCCGGCACACAGCCATCCATCTCTGCTGCCCAGCCCGCGCCGCCTCCATCATTCTGCCATCTCAGGCTATTTTGGGCTTGGGCTCTGCCTTCCTCCCCCATCATCCAGGCCCCTCTCCCCTCCTGGGGTGGGGGCACTCATCCTGGCTTGAGGTGAAAGCCAGAAGCCACGCGTCTACCACCACCGAGCACTCGGGCAAACTGAGGTTCCGAGAGGCACGAGGCCCGCCTGGCAGATGGGGGTTGTTCCTCCCATTTCAGGCAGGGGGAGGGGCCCGGAGGACCTCAGGTGGTAGACAACATCCCAGGTCACACGGGGCGTCAAGACCGCCAGGAAGCTGGAGCTGTCCCCACCTGTCACTGCGCAGAAGATGGGCAGGGTCCCCCTGTGCCAACCCTGGGCAGTCTGCCAGCGCCCGTGCCCTGCGTCTTCCCGGCCCCACGCACACCTGAGCTACCGTTTCCCCTGGCTGCACCGGCGTGTTTACCTGTTGTCTCCCTGGGGAGTGTTGCCTCCACATCATCTGATGTACTCACCCCTCAGTGCTCAGAGCCGTGCCTGGCACACAGTACGTGCTCTGCAAATACTGTCAAATCAGTGGTTGCCAGTTCTGTGCTCACTGACTTCTGCCCCTCAAACCCATTTCCTGTCAGTCTTCCCTATTCTATGACACTTACTGGGCACCTGCTGAATGCCAGGCCCTGTGCAAGGGGCTAGGGGCACAGTGGTGGCAGAACAATGGCCCTGTCCTCATGGAGCTGACATTCAAGTTGGGGATTAATAAATATCGGGGGGACATAGTGCATTGAAAAGAAAAAGGCAGGAGAGAAGGGCCCATGCTGCTGGGTGGGAGGAACTGCAGGTTAACATCTAGTGGTCTGGGAAGGCCTCCCAGAGCAGGTCACGGCTGAGCAAAGACTTAGCAGGTGAAGGACTGAGTGAGAATCCATTTGGGAAAGAGCATTCCTGGCAGAGGCAACAGCAGGTGCAAAGGCCCTGGGGTGGGCTTTTACTTCCTTGCTTCCCCTCCCCCACAACACTCAGGCCCTCAGTAACCTCTGCAGTTCTACCTGCTAAATTCCAAACCTCCTCCCCACCTCCACTGCCACTATCCCTGGCTGGACATGGTTAGTGGCTGCCTTGTGGCCACTCTGGGTCACACTTGTCCACCTAAATTCCTCTTCACATGGCACCTGGATTTTTCTGGCACCTGATTCCAACATTCCCAGCACAGAGATCCCCTGTTCACCCACTACTGCTGACAGTAGGAGCCCAAACTTCAAGCGTGGCTGGGCTTCACGGCCTTCCTAGGTTCCCTCTGCTCTCCCCTTTTATGCCTGCTGTTGGTCCTGAAAACCCATGGGCCCCACTGCTGAGTCACCCTCAGATGCCCCCCTGGCCAGGTTTGGAAGTGTCCCCGAGGGTCTGTGACTGGGCTCCTGCGGCCAAGAGAGGAGGGGTGAGCCATGGTCACAGGGGCAACGGAGAGGGCTGAACAGAACCGGAAGCAGGCACCGGCCTCTGTCTTCTCACTTGTGAGAGGGCATGGAGGGCAGTGTCCTCTCCCCAGGTTCCGAGCTGGTTTTTAGACTCCCCAGGGTGGTGGAGGAGCGGGGCTTGCTCTTCCCCTCCCTCTCTGCTACTTATCCACTTAACAGCCCTGATGACCTTGGGCCAAGAGGGGAGGGCTGCTTCTGGAGGGCCCGTCAGCCCCATTAACACTGTTAACAGCCCCCGGGGAAGCGAGGGCCACCGGGTCGGGTCGCAGCAGCAGCTTGGCCATTAACAATCCATTAGCCCCGTCCCAACCCCCACTCCAGCCGGGGACCTGCACTTCCTGGCAGAGCTTCTGCCCCCACACTAACCCCGCAGGCTCAGAGGCCCCCACCTCTGCTCAAGGGCTGGCTAGCCTGTGTAGGGCTGAGGAGGACAAAGGCAAGGGAGAGCCTGGCAGGTGTGAGCTGGTGGCTGGACCTCTGAGCAGGGGGTGATGGCAGGTAGGGAGGGGGTGGGCTGTGGGGCCAGCAGCCCAAACTCCCCTCTGACCCTTTACCAAGTAGGGGTCGTATGCTGTCCTCTGCGTCCTCCCTCCAGCGTGCATGAAGTGCCTTTTACCCAGGAGCAGCTGTGCCAGATCAGGTAGGCAAACAACAAACATCCACCGAGCTCACAGCCACAGTGTTCTATCAACCCTTCGGTGTGAGAACAAGACTCAGACTCTCCTAGTTACCGAATTCATTCATTCACCAACACTAGGTCTCCTGAGCTTCCTGCCAGCTTCTCAAACTTTCTAACTGGGAGAGTCTAATTCCATTTATTGAGCATCCACTGTATGCCAGGCCCTGAGCATAGCAGTGAAAGAGACAAATATTCCCGGGGCGAGGTGGAAAATAAACATGTGAAGCGACCAATGGGGCAATTTCTGAAGGAAAGTGCGGTGCAAGAGTCAGGGGGCCTCTGTAGTCTGGGGACTTGGGCTGGGGGCTGTCGGGGAGGACACCACTGAGCTGAGGGCCCCCAGTGTGTTGTTGGTGGACTGCAGGGCCGGCGCTGAAAGGCTGTGCTGCCTGCGTCCCTCATGGCAGGACTGGCCGGTGACCCAGGCTGTCCACACTGAGTGCTTCATAATATTCCTTTACCGGCTTCTCCCGGGGCCCGGATGAGATGCGAGCTGCTACCCTTTGGGCTTCATGCAGGAAGGACCTGAGGTTCAGCAAGGGTCGGGATCCGGCCTTCGCCAACCATGGGGGACAGGCTGGAGAGGAGTGTGAGCGGGTGCAGTGGGAGGGCGGCCACCTGCCCGCCTTGCTAAGGGGATGGTGGGGGGAAGGGAAGACGGTCTTCAAGTGGGGAGGAATGTCAAGTGGTGCTGTAATTGGGATACTCCAGGAAGTGGTTCAGTGAGTGAAGAATCTGCCTGCAATGCAGGAGCTGCAGGAGATATGGGTTCGATCCCTGGGTCAGGAAGATCCTCTGGAGGAGGGCACGGCAATCCAGCCCAGTATTCTTGCCTAGAGAATCCCCATGGACAGAGGAGCCTGGTGGGCTATAGTCCATGAGGTCACAAAGAGTTGGACATGGCTGAAGCAACTGAGCAGCATGGGAGAAAAACTGTTACACATGCTCAATTATTTTATATCAAGCCCATCAGGGTGAGGAGAGAGCCCCAAATCTCAGCAAAGCTGGTGTGGGGGCGGGGGGCGCTGGTGCTAGGGGAGGGAGGAATGGAGGTTTCTTCAAGTCGCAAGGCCAGGAGGGTCCTCTTACCCCACAAGCTCATGCCCTCATCATGGAGGAATTCCAGGTGTTGTGGGGGACACTTCGGTGAGGATCCCAGAAGCAGACAGACCCTTTCTCCTTGACCCTTTCTTCCATGCTAAGTGGAAAGGAGGGTCTCCTGGGAAGGACAGACCAGTGTTTATCTCTGTCTGGGTCACCACCGGCTTTACACCCTCCATGCCTCTCCCCCCACCGCCCGCCTCATGCTCCTGCTAAGGTCCCAGTTCCCTGGCCTGAGTGGTCCTCATCAGCTTGTCTCATGTCCTCCCTCCGGCCCTGCCGGGTCCTGCCCTGAGTCGCTTTGATTCTTGACCAGGCCTGGTAGGTTCCTGCTACCTGGACCACCATCTTCCTTTTGCTCACAGCTGGAGAACTTGATATTTTTTTCCTGGTTTGGTTCAACTTTTCTCCTCAGTAAATCATCCCATGTGTCTCACCTGCTGGCAGGAGTCCCTGGTGTGTCCTCGGCCCTCAGTTACCTCATCTCTTCAGCTGGGATGGAGGCTGGACTGAAATTTCAGAATTCTGAAGTGCCTGTGCTGGGAAGGATCAGGGTCTCCAACCCGCAGGCCCTCGAGAAGGTTTCCACAGTGGTCAGCCAGAGATCAGTCATCCCCAGGAGCTCGGCCCTCAGCAGAGCCTGGCTGTTGGCAGGTAGTCAGGGTGAGTGAGGAAAAGCTGAACATTTTGAATTCCATTTTAGAATTAAATTTTAAATTTCAAATTAATTAAAAAAATTTATTTGGCTGCACCAGGAGTTGTGGCACTCGGGATCCTTAGTTGCAGCAGATGAACTCTTAGTTGCAGCATGGGGATCTAGTTCCCTGACCAGGGATGGAACCTGGGCCCCCAGCACTGGGAGTGTGGAGTCTTAGCCACTGGACCACCAGGTAAGCCCCTCAGACTAATTTTTTAAATCATGATTTTGCCTTTACAAATATGTCTGGGAATGGAACAGTGGCTGGGAAATGGGAACCTGATGGAGAATCATTTCTGGGGGCTCCCAGGAGCCACCCCATGGGCCTCCACTTCCTCATCTGTGAAATGGGAGCACTCAGGTCTCCATGGAGGACTGAGTGTGTTAGAGAGGCTCAGTGTTATTGACAGTAGCTGTAACAGCTCCACCTCCCGTGGAGACAAAGTCAAGATTTCTCCAGGCTCCAGAGGAGGCCCTCCTGAGCCCCCACCCGTCAGGCCTCATTCACCTACCTATCCCTCAGTTTCCTTTCTTCCTCATTTACAGGATCAGTTTTTTCATTCAGCTCTCACCTCCCTCTGACTTCAACCTCCCCGCTAGATGGAGGTGAGAGGTGAATAAAAAACTGGTGCTGTAAATGATTAAGAAAGGGAATTGAGGGACAGACAGAGGGTCAATGGATAGATGAATGGATCAATAGGTGGCTGGATAGACAGGCAGATGGATGGATGGATCAATCGATGAGAGGATGGGTGGGTGAACAGATGGCTAGGAGAAGGACAATTATGACAATGTTGATAAGCAGCAGCTACGATGCACGAAGGGACTCCTATGTGCCCTGCCTGCATTTCACATACTCAATCTCATTAAATTCCCATTTCAACTTGGTGATGGAGGCATTTATGTCCCCATTTCAGAGATGAAAAAAGCTGAGTCTGAGATGTGAAATGACTTACTCAGGGCTCACAACAAATGACAAAAATCCTTTCTCAACCCCCCTCTGTCCTCCTCAAATGATGTTGGGGGTAGTGTGAACCCAACCTTCAGAGCCCCTGAGACCAGCAAGGCTGAAAGGGGCCCCAGATGGGATGGGGGGCCCAGGTAGGGGAGCACCTCCTCACCCGGTGTGAGCTATGTGCTGACACAAAACCCCGGATTCCTCATCTTGCTTCCCTCACTGCACCCATTTTGTGCCTAAGACCTGGTTTGATGGAAGGCCCAGGAGAGATCCCTGGACAATGGTGCCCAGCTCTGGGCACTGCCCTCTCGTCTCGACATGCCCCCATCCCGATGAACACACACACACACACACACACGACACGCTGACCAGAGCCCCACCCAGACAGAAGCAGCCCCCGCCTGCTGCTCAAGGACAGAAGAGTCCTGGCTACTTGCACACCTCTTGTAATGTGGCTCTGACTACCCCAGTGGCAGCTCTGTCGGGCTTTGAGCTGCCCTGGTGGTAGGAAAAGTTGCTCTTTCTTCTGCAGGAAGAATGGAGCAGAAGGAGGCTGACTTTTGGCCTCCAAGAGACTTTGATTCCACACCTACCACCTGGTCCCACCACCAACCATTTGTCTTTTCTGTTCTCTCTGCCCAGAGGCCCTCCTTGCTCCCATTCATTTTGTAATGCTGGGCCTTTAGGCACCTGAGGACTAGGCGGAAACAGCCCTGAGACTGTCAGGAGGCGGGCAGCAGCTGTTGTGAGCCTCAAGTCTGCAGTCAGTACTTCCTGGCCGTGTGATATTGGACTCGAGGTCTCTGTACCTTGGTTTCCCTCAACACAAAGTGGCCAAGATGATCTCACAGGGAGAATGGGGGTGTGGGTGGAGAGGATGCTTAGAGAATTCAGTGTGTTGAACCCAGGGATGAGCTGAAAATATCCTGAGGTCTTGGGGCCTCTCCAAGAAACCCGGGTTCTGGGCCCCCATATTCAGCTGAGCTGCTGGCTGTGGGGATGGGAGGAAGGACTGCTTTCTCCAGGCAACCCACCTGCCCCATTACAGAGTCCCTTGTGAACAATGCCTGCACCCTCCCAGCTTCCCCGACCTGGGCCCTCTCATCTCTTTCACTACCCCATCTTCTGAGTGCTGGTTTTGGGTGCTGGAGATTCTGGCTTTCCAGGGGTGTCAGGAGCCTCAGCCCAGATGCTGGGGAGGGACTGAAAGCTGCACCTGGGGAAGACGGCTCCCTGGTGGACTTAGAAATGGCAAGGCCAGTAGTGAAGGCACGAGGTCTCTTAGGGCACACCAAGGACAGCACCTGCCCGGACCCCAACCCAGGGCACAGAATCCCCTTCTGGTCTGACCCCCTGAGGGGACCTTGGAGCTTATGCAGATAGCTGTGCTTGAGAAAGGGTGAGCTTGGGGCTCTGAAGTGTATGGCCACAGGCCCAGGGCCAGAGTTGTGGTGCTGCCTCTCTGGGGCTTTCTGACCCTTTCCTGTGCCTTAGACACCTCCTCAGAATCTTAGTTTTTAAATGCATCACCTAACATCCAGGATCCCCGCGGGGCCAGTTATCACAGAGGCTAAAAAGCTCGCTGCGATATGGCAAGATGTGAGCTGTGTGTGCACACTGATGATAAAGCTGAGCGGCACGTTTCATCTCAACCACACTTTGGGGCCAGAGATGAACATCAATGACATAACCCCAGCCCCAAGAGTGGGATATGAGCACTTCTGTGACTCTTCTTGGTGATGAAGTACTACTACTTCATCTACTGCTACTGCAGATACCAGGGTTTGCTGCTTCAATTTACAGCTGAAGGAAATGCTAAATTTCAGCTGTGCTTGGTAAAAATAGTGATACTCTCCCCATTCAAACACGTGGGCCCAAGTCCATCCCTGACATTTTGCCTGCTCCTACCCTCTCTGCCAGGAATAACAGCAGCAATAACAATGGCACATTCAATGATGGACAGTGACAAGTGATGATCACTGGTCTTTATGGAGGCCTTGCACTGTGCCAAACATTGGGTGAGTGATTTTTCTGTGTCTTATCCTTAGCAGTTCCTTGGTGGCATGGACAGTAAAGAATCTGCCTGCAATGCGGGAGATCTGTGTTTGATCCTGGGGCTGGGAAGATCCCCTAGAGGAGGGCATGGCAACTCACTCCAGTATCCTTGCCTGGAGAATCTCTATGGACAGAGGAACCTGGTGGGTTACAGTCCCTAGGGTCGCAAAGAGTCAGACATGACTGAAGCAGTTAAGTACACACAGCACATCCTTACCAGAGTGCCAGCGGGGTGGGCACTAGTATAGTCCCCCTTGTGCAGAGGAATAAACTAAGGCACAGAGAAGTTAAGTAACTCACCCAAGGTCACACAGCTTGTAAGTGATGGTATCAGGATTTTAATCCAAGCCTATCTAACCTCAGAACCTGTGGTCATTACTGAACACTCTGTGTTCACAAAGGGATGTTCCCTGGGGCTGGGCCAGGCTCTAAGGATGTACAGTTGATTCTGTTTGTCGTCCCCATCCCTAGGTTAATGGATTTTAAATGGAGGCGGTACTAACTGTCCCCAGCTGTGGATGGCCCAGTCTGGGGGCAGGGTTCCCTCCAGCTCTGAGCCTGTTGCCAAGATGCCAGTAGGGGTAGCACTGGACCAAGAGAACAGGGCAGGCCCAGGTGTGTAGGCTCCTACAGACCACTGTGGAGCCGTGTGCTCCCGTCCCTCAGACCAGCAGCTCCTCCTGGCCCCTGGCACAGGGCGAAGCTGTCCCCAAGGAGCTTCTGTGAGATTTAGGTCATCACAGAGTGTTTATTAATCACCACAGACAGGACGGGGTTGGGCAGCTCCACGGGGAATCTGGAGCCGGAAGGAGCGGTCACAGGAAGGAGCGGCAGGGGTGGGGGGAAGGGGGGCCAGGATGGCTCTCTGGACCAGCCTCCTGGGCAGCAGGGAGCCCCTTCTCCCCCCCAGCTTTTATTTATTTCTGGCTATGCTGGGCCTTCCTTGCTGTGGGAGGGCTTTCTCTATTTGCAGGGAGCAGGGGCTACTCTCTAATTGTGGGCATGCAGTTTCTCATTGCAGGGTCTTCTTTTTGTGGAGTATGGGCTCCGGGGCATGAGGGCTTCAGTAGTTTTGACCCAGGCTTAATTGCCCTGCAGCATGTGGAATCTTCCTGGACCAGGGATCAAATCCACGTCCCCAGCACTGTAAGGCAGACTGCCAACCACTGGACCACCAGGGAAGTTCCTGGGCTATTTTTAAATGAATTGATGTGTGTGTGTGGGGTGGAGGGGCACACGGAACCCTTGAAGGTGGTGTAAAGGCACAATCGGCAACCGACCCACAGAGAACAGCGCATCTCCCTCCTGCCCCTAACCTCCTGATCCTCCTCTGGGGAGTCAGTTTCTGGTGTCTCTCCAGGAGGTGTCCTAGGTTGTGTGTGTGCACACGCCCTGCTTAAGCAACATACACTGATGACATCCAATCCCGTCTCTTCTGCATTGTGCTTCTTCACTGTGTCTTAAAGAATCTGCCCCATTAGGTTCATTCAGCAAATATTTATCGAGTACCTACTGAGTGCCGTTTGTGGCACTTCCAGACCCTTGTCCTTCCAGACCAGAGCATGGTCCTCACTCCCCAAAACTGTGTGCTCCTCACTTCCCTGGGTATGGGGTGAATCCCCAGCATCAAGGGATGTGTCTTCTTAACTTGGGCGGTGGTGGCTAGATTGCAGGCAGGGGGTGACCCAGGCTGGAGGTAGTTCTGATGCAGTGGAGAGGGAGATACCCGAACTGGAAGGGGGATGTGTTTGGGGAAGGGGAGGAGGGAAGCCCCCTCTGCTCCTGAGGAGCCCCCAATCTGAGGGAGAATCAGGCTTGGAAAAGACAGTGATGTGGTATGGGCAGCAGGCAGGCTGTAGGTGCCTGGGGCAGGTGTGGGACCTGGCCTGGGAGGACAAGGCACCAGCGAGGCCGAAGAACCCCCTACTGCGATGGGAGAGCCGCATCCTCTGTCTGCTCTTCCAGTGAAGCATCTGAGGGCCGCCCAGGTGCTGGGCGCTATACCTGGGTGCTACACCTGCTTCACAGTAGAGGAAACAGAGGTATGGGAGGAGAAGGCAGGAGCCAAGTCTCCTCCCTCCCTCCACCCCAGCCCTGCCCCTGTTAAGAGCCCAGGCTGTCGGTGCTCCTTATACAGGCGCTTCCACCCAGGCTGATCCCTGAGATGGGCCCTTAGGACACCAGGGAGCCCTGTCCACCCTGTCACTTTATTACATTTACGAGATAACTTGACTTAAAAAATGCTGATGTGATAAATGCTTTCTGCACAAAATTAAAAAGAAAAAACAAACAAAAACGACCAGCCCTGAAACCCACCTGTTGTACTGTGCAAACCACTCTCATTCCTCAGGGTGGAGGCTGAGCTCCTGCTGAGAGGTCTGGTGGGGGGGGGGGGTGGCGCAGGGGCAGGGACCCCCCCAGACTGGCCTGAGCCCAGAGAACTCAGGAAGCAGGGTGGACATTTGCCTCCACACTGAAGTGAGTGAGGGAAAACGGCTCCAGACCTCCAGAATTTTTGCTTTGCTGATGCAAATCTATCTGTAGCTATTCTTAACATAAATAGGATCATGTAATAGGCCCTGTTCTGCTTCTTGATCCTCTGGGGGCTGGTGAGGAAGTGGAGAAGAGGTCTTGGCCAATTCACTCTCCATTGTCCGGCCTTACAGATACCTCTATTTCGGAGTCAGGCCCAGTTCAGAAGAGAGGAGATGGAGGCAGAGAGCTCCAGCCCTGCCCCCTTTTGAGGCGGTAGGGGTGAGGGGCTGGTCCTGGGGCAGAGGCTCCATAGGTGGGTGATGGTCCCCTGTGGAGACTGCGATGGGTACAGGTAGTGCCCACTGGGTGGATTATCCCAGCGGGAAGGCCTCCTTGGGGAAAGCAATTTTTCACTGTGAGAGCTGGAGCGACTTCCCTCCCCACCTCTGTTGCCCTTTATTCCTGTCGGCCTGGACCCGCAGGTCATAACCCCTCCAGAGGAAGGGAGAAGGTCTTGGACCCCCACGGTTCTGCCAAGGAGGAGGAGAGAGAGGTTCGGGAAGTCTGGGGGTGGTGTGGAGGCCTTGCTGGACTGCTTATGTCCTCAGCAACCCCTTGACGCTAGGAGAAGAGTCCAGGGATTGCTCTAAAGGGGCTCCCACGACCTCGTCTGCAGTCAGTTTTTTTGCACTCTCACTTCTGCTTTCCTCTGGGAGGGGTCCTCTCAGGTGGGCTGAGCCCACATTGGTGCAAATGTGTCCCTAGCAGCCCCTGCGGACCGAGTTCATCGCACAGCTAATTTAAAGTCTTGGGGCTGGTTCTCATTGGTTGACTTCGATCACATGCCCACCTCCAACCAATCACAGTAAAGCTCACAGCCAGGCGTGGGTCACCTGTGTTCTGGGCTCACTGTGGTTCCAGTCATCCCTCCAGCAAGCAGGTGGCAGAGGGCACAGGGTTGGCCTGGGTAAGATTCTCAGGAGAGGGTCCCAAAGAGTGGGAGGATGTGGACCACCAAGGCCTCCCAAGTGGCCCAGCCAGGACGGCACCTGCCCAGCGGACAGGAGACACTGGATGGAGTGGCCTTCACCCTGATGTTGCCCCCTGACCTCCAGACATCTGCAGCCGCGGGGCAGCATGGGGAGGAGGCTGAGTGCAGAGCCTGCGGGAGGGAGACGTCAGCCAGCCCGCTCCAGGCTGAGATCAATGCCTGCTTCCTGACCGGCTGGGCAGGACTCAGTGTCCTGTTTCCAGGGCTGTCCTCTGTTCCTGGAGTTCTGTTCTCATCAGATAGATGCTGAGGGTCAGCCCAGGGCCTGCAGGTGCCCGGAGACAGAGGAATTCATGGCCAGGAGCTCCCAGCTGTCACTTTCTGGACCTCTACCTGCAGTCATGTCTCCACAGCACCCCTGACAGAGGACCTCAGCCTCGACCTGCGCGCCTGTCACGTCCTCCCCAGGCAACCCCTTTCTACTGTTCTGGGGCTGTGGGCTGCAAGCATGCTGGGTGGATGTTATCCCTGCCCTCATACAGCTGACGTACCTTGGAGAAGACCGACAGTAAACAAGATGCTGCAGAAAGTGGCCTGCTGGGAAGAAAGCAAAACGGGGGAAGGGAGACTGTGGGCGGGCCTCTCCAAGAGGTGCCCTGAGGTGGCCCTGAAGGAAGAACAACCTGGGAGGAGGGCTCAGCAGCAGAACCAAGCTGGTGGCCTCTGAGCCCTGGATGGCCAGGCAGTGTGTTGGGAACAGGGAGGCTGAGGGTGGGAAGCACTGGGACTTTGGTTTTCTCTCCTGCTCTGGGAGGCTGTAAGCCCCTTATGTGTTTTGAGGGTTTCCTGCTGAGGAACAAGAGACCTGGGCAGGTTCGGGGAGGAGGCAGTTCCTGGGGCTGTGACACTGGGAGGAACCTTGGGAGCCTCAGGGCGGCATCTGCAGGGCGAGGTACCAGTGAGGTACTGCCTGGTTTTCACATCCCAGTCACTGGTTAATTGACACTGGTGTTGTCATATTAAGATGCCAGTGTTACAGGAGCTGGCAGCTCTGAGCCTGCTGGCCACTCAGCCCAGTAAACCCCAGCCTGCAGGGTCCCCTCCTCACCCACCCCTGCTCCTCATGGCTCTGTGGCCTCAGGAGCAGCCCCTAGTCTCTGGGCCTCACACTTCTCAAATAAAGGAGCAGTTCAATTGGACCAAGGGGCTTTTTGCCCTTCTGGCCTGTCTGTGGCTCTGAGAATGCATGGCTCAGCGAAAGTTTCTTGAACAGCTACTGTGTGCCCCACTCAAGGCTGGGAGGGTCTGGGCCCCACCCTGGAGTAGAAGAGAGTATTTCAGAGTAAGGTGTGCTGGGAAGGGCTAGCTGTAGCCAAAGCTCCTGCTCATCTCACTGGCTTCTCACGCAGCTGTGGGAGGGGGTTTGTTTTAGAGAGAAGGAAGTGGGACCTCACAGGGTGTGTCCAAGTTCCCCCTACCTGGCCCTGCTGGGCTCCCTCCACATCAGAAGGAGGTGTGATGCCCCCTACTGCTGTGGGCAGTGCCCTGGAAGCGCCATGAGCCCTCTGCCCAGGAAGAAAGTGCCTGCATCCGGACATGGGAGTGCCTCCCCAGGGAAGGTGGTGACCCTTGTTGCCCAGCCAGGGGCCCATAGTGGCTGCTGGTGGGTGCGTACTAGAGTGAGGAATTGAGTTCCCACCTGGCAGGCAGGTCAGGAGGGAGTTGCAGAGCCTGAGGAGTCAGGCTTATACCTCTGCTGGATGACCTTGGGAAGATGCCTGCTTCTCTGGGAAATGGGTCTGATAAAGGTTCTGGGGGAGGCTGGGGCCCCCGGGGTCCAGCTGACTAGTTCCGAGACTGACCCTCTGTGTGGGGGCTCTGTACTTGGGGCTGAGGGTGCCCTCGTCCCAAGACCTGCTTGAGTTCGACACAGAGTTGATCCAAGGTATTCCTGTCTATTCCCCAGCTGAGACCATTTGCTGGAACTGTCTCCCAGCTGAGAGGTGTCTTGGCTCCTCTGGGGACCCTGGGTGTCTTGGGGCCCCTTCCTCCTAGGGTGGTACTCTGTCCTCTGTCTTCTGGGAAACTGGGCCGGGGAGGGTGGGGAACTGAGCCACTTCCCTCCTCGGTCACCGTGAGGGAGAGGGAGGAAAAGTTTCCTGAGAGCCTTTGGTCCCCAGGGAGCTGGTCTCCGAGGAGGAGAAAACCAGGACACCAAGTACCAGTGGGCGGGGGGGAGGGGCTGTGGCTGGGATCTCCTGGGATGCCCCTTCTCTCCACAGCAAGCTGTCAAAGCAAGGGTGCTCAATCTGGGGGCAGATATACCTTTGAGCTGGTGAAACATGGCCAGTGTCGTGGTAACAGTGGAGTGTGGTTGTGAGCCAGCGCTCGGTCAGCGTTGCCCTGAGCCTGCCGAGGGCGTTGGGTCTGCTTGGTCCTCAGTCCTCTCTGTAGCTGCACGACCCGGGCGAGGACAGTGAGGCACAGGGAGGTGA
The DNA here is from genome assembly GCF_963930625.1 of Muntiacus reevesi. Taxonomy (NCBI): domain Eukaryota; kingdom Metazoa; phylum Chordata; class Mammalia; order Artiodactyla; family Cervidae; genus Muntiacus; species Muntiacus reevesi. The sequence goes on along the minus strand of NC_089266.1, from coordinate 27,004,804 downwards.
GGGGATCCGTCGCCACCGCTGGGCAGAAGACCTGGTGTGGCTCCAACTCTGAACAGCCTGGGGTGAGTTTTCTGGGTGGCCTTGGCCAGGCCAAACCACCAGCTGCCTGGGGCTGGGAGCCTGGGGCTGGTGGGGCCTGTAGACCGCTCTGTCTGAGCCGCCAGCAATCTGGGCGGTGGCCAGAAAGCCATCCTCCTTGGTTAGAATCCTGCAGCCAGTCTCCCTGCTGTGCAGACACATAATTATATTTCACATTAAAGGGGAAGCTGGAGGCTGAGGGGGCCAGAGAGCTCTTTGAGGCTGCTGCTCTGGGCACAGACCTGCCTCCTTGGCCCAAATCTGTGGCCCCTGAGCTGAGCAAGGGTTCAGACTGGTGATAAAATGGGGTGTCCCTTTTAGGCCAAGGTCCAGCAGGGCAGGTCTGTGTGCCGGGATGAAAGGCCTGGGCCCTGCCAATGGCTGAGAGATCTGAGGCCCAGACAATAGGCCCCAGGAGGCTTGAAGGGCAGGCCTGTGGGAACAGGCTGGGAAGAGGCAGAGGCAGGGGTGGCAAGAGAAGAGGGTCACATGGGGGTCAGGTTCTCCGAGAAAGAGGGCAGGGGGAGGAGCACAGAGAGAAAGCAGGAGACAGGAAGAGTCAAGCAGACCACAAGATGAGGAGAGAAATTCTATTAAAGAGGGGGAAATATGTGTGTCCGAGTGTGCATGCCTGGTGTGGAACGGGAAAGGAGTCCATGGGAATGTGCAAGTTGATATCTGTGCACAGGTGCCCTCCTGCAGCCACCAGCCTGCACGTGGAAGTATGAGTGTTTATCCCACCTGTGCAACTACAACCGTCATGTATGTCACAGCATGCATTCTGCATGTGTGGATCCAGACGCCTGAGCTCGTGTACTTGGCTGTGTGTGCCTTCGCCATGCACCTGTGTGGGTCCCTGGGAGGACATGCCTCCGCCTGTGTGTGTGTATGTGTGTGTGCGCGCGCGTGTGCACGCTCGCGCGCGCGCTCCAGTGCGCAAGTGGCTGGTGGTGTGTCTGTGTGTGGAGGGGGGCCAGGGCCAGGGACGCCCGGTCAGGCCTGGGTCTGGTGGGCGGGGGCGGCGGCGGAGCGGCTCAGAGCGGGAGTGCTCTCGGCGGAGAGTTAGAGTTGTTGCCGAGCTGGGTTCTGGTGACAGCGGGCGCGGAGCTGGGAGCGCGCCGAGCCTCAGTCTCCTGCCGCCTCCTCGCCCTCCATTCCACTCTCCCCGCCTTCTCCGGGCCTTGCCTCTGCCACCGCCTCCCGGGGAACCGTAGCTGAGGGCGAGCGGCCGGAGCGGGCGTGGAGGCGCGGGGTGCCTGGGCATAGGGGAGCGCGCCGGGCCCAGCCCGGGATCAGATAGCAGCAGGCGGGGGAGGGGTTGGATCGGCCGCACGAGCAGCCGGACGAAGGGACGGAAGCCAACCGCGCCGACCGGAGCGTGCGCCCCGCGACCGGGGGCGCCGTCCATGCGCGCGCCCCCGACCCGCGGCTGGACCAGGGCGATCGGCGGCCCAGACCGACGCGCCCCTCAGCATGGAGCGCCCCCGGGGGCTGCCCTGAGGCGGCGGCAGCGATGCAGGCAGCGCGGCGGCTGCCGGGGCCAGGAACAGCCGCCCGGAGCTCGGAGGACGCGGAGCGCGCAGTGCCCAGGGCACTGACCGAGGTAAGCGCCTGGGGGCTCGGTTCCAGCTCCCCGCCGGTCCCCTCCCGGGCCGACCGAGCAAGAGATGGTGCCGCAGCAGGGCAGGTGGGACGGCGGGCTTGGTTCGTCCTCTCGTTTTCTGTTTTTTCTTTTTCCCCCCTTTCTCCCCCTCCCTGGTGAGCTATCGGAGGAAATGCTGACTGCAAGCTTTTCTCCCCTGCCATGTCTCCAGCCACCGCCACCAAGGAACTTCGCTTCTTGCTAACCTTCGTCCTGGGGGCGCTCCGGGAAACTTTGAGGCGCCCACGGTCCCCTTCTGGACTACTTGCACGAAAAGACTCGGGAGGGAGCGTGGGAAGGCACTTTCGTGGGCAGCGTCAGTCTTATCCATGACCTTCTCCGGAGACCCCCCGACCGGGGTCGGGGTGCGGAGGGAAGTGCGGATTACTGTCGGCCGGGAAAAGGCCCCCAGGCCCAAGGGCTCCGGGTCCTTGGAGTCGGCTCTCTTTCCCATCTTCTGTGCTCTAATGGAGCAAAAACATTCTGGAAACGGTGTTCTCCGCTGGCGAGTGAGCTAGCCAGTGAGTCCAGGCGCACCTTTTTTTTTTCTTTCTTTGCTTTTAGAAATCGGCCTTGATCGCGGAGCAGGGGGCTTGGCTGAGAAGCCCGGCGGATTCAGGGCCGGGGTCCCCTTACTGTGCTGCGGTCTACTCTGGACGTCCTGGGGCGCGGGGAGGGGCCCCGGCGAGAGCAGCTGGGCGCAGAGCTCCTGTCGGGCTTCAGATGGGATTCGAGCGAGGCCTGTTCTGACGAGTGTGCACATGTCATGTGAATATTTAAACACCTGTGTTCAGAATGGGAGAGCACAGGAAAGTGTCTCTTTGGAGGTGGTCTTTAGTTCTGCCTCCCCACGGCCTGAATCTGCTAGGACCTGGCCACCCTGCTTCCCGTTTCCTGGGCGGCTCATCCTCCAGGAGCACTACACTGACTGGGACCACTGCCCGCTTCTTCTCTGCTCCCCCATGCCCAGGACGGACCCTGGAATAAAGTGCTGGGGACCTCCTGTCCCCCATATCCATGTTGCGTCCCACAGCCAGGGGTTTTCAGGCTTCGTTTCCTGGGAGCACAGAGGCGCCCACACGCCACTGAAATCAGCAGCCGCCTCCTCGAAGGTGTGAACCCAGAAGGTGGTAGCCTCTGGCCTACCCCTCACCTGCTCCCTAGGTGCAAAGGACAGCCAGGACCTGGCTGCTGCCCGACTGAGACCCCAGCCTCCCCTTGTGCTAGTTTGCTCCTTTGCCATGCCTCATCACAGGTCTCCACCCCGACCGCCACCATGTGGCCAGGGAGGGCCAGGGAGCGGACAACCCATGGAGCGGTGGGGGCTTCTGGCCTTCCTGTGGCATGCTCACTCCTCAGTTGTGAGAAGAGCACCTCCACCTCATGCTGGATTCCCATCCCAAAGAAACTCCCCAGCAAAATCTGCCCCTCAGCTTTCCGGCAGCCCCTCCCTTCCAGGTAGGGGGCCCAGTTTTGGCAGCTCCAGAAAGGGGGCTTCCATCATTTGGGGCCAAGACCCCAAGGGAGAGCAGGATGCAAGGGGGAGGGGCTTGCTTGAGCACCCTTGGGGACAAGAAGTGGGCACCAGTATGCTGGACAGCAGAGGAGGTCCCTCTTCTCTACTGATGTACTGCTAAGAGCATGTGCCGGGCATTCTATAAACACAGGTGTTTAAAGACACCTGTGTGTGTATATGTTTGTGTGCTCAGTCATGTCCAACTCTTTGCGACCCCATGGGCTGTAGCCCGCCAGGCTTCTTTGTCCATGGGATTCTCCAGGCAAGAACATGGGCATGGGTTGCCATTTCCTTCTCCAAGGGATCTTCCCAACCCAGGGATCAAACCGAGGTCTCCTGTACTGGCAGGTGGATTCTTTACCACTGTGATTGGGACACACCTGGCACATCTGAATCCCCAGTCCCAGACCTTACCTGTGCCCCATGTCCAGCTGAGGGTAGAGCAGAGCCCCATCCCTAGACCTGAATGGGATGGTCCTTCCCTTGGTGAAAGGGGCAGAGCCTGACTTTGTTGGTCTCTCCCTGGACCTCCTCCCATGCCCGACTGCCATGTCAGACCCCCATTGGGCTACCAGTTACTCAGGAAGGGACCCCCTGAGATATGTGCCTGGTGGAAGGATGTTCAGTGAACTGTGCTGTACTGGGAGGAAAAGGTGCCCGGGGAGGGGTAAGATCTTGCCCAGAGCCACACAGCTTGTCAGGAGTTTGAGCATAAAACTCCACCTTGCTCTCCCTAGGCCAGAGGGCCGCCCTGGTGGGTTTCCTGTCCCAGGGCCATACTGTCCCTCCTCTCATGTGTGCCCAGACAGGACAAGGTGACACAGGTGGCCTGGAGGCAGTGAAGGAGTAGCGACAGCAGTGATAACAGTAACAGCAATCACAGCGACGGCAGCGCCCTGTCGTTGGGAAGCACTGGGACTGGCTTGGCTGTGGGCAGATTCCTCTGGCCTGGCGAGGCTTCAGGTGCCCTGAGCCATGGCTGGCAGCACCAAGCATGGCACCCGGAGCCTTGGCACAGCGTCTGGGGTGGAAGCAAATGCACCGTCACTCCCAGCAGCCTCTGTGGCCCTTGTCTGGCTCCAGGCTGGAGGCTGCTGGAGCCCCCTCAGGGCCCACCTGAATCCCACTCTCAGCCTGCTGCTCCCAGCTGGGGCTGGCTGTCCGTTGACTGGGTTCACCTGGTGCCTGTTGCTGGGCCCCTGCTGGGGCTTTTGCTGTGAGTGACACTGGACACACGTGCCCCTCCCCTGGGGCTGCAGCTGGAGCCTGGCCCCCGCTGACCTGGAGGAGGGGCTGGGGGAGGCAGCTCATGGACAGCAAGGGGGTGGAGGCTGGGCTGGCCACTGGGAAGGTGTGGTGGGTGTGGGCTTGGTCCACAGGATGGCTGCTCCAGAGGAATTTGGCCATGTGGTAGGGAGACAGCCAGGGGAAGGCCAGAGATGAAAGAGAGCCAGCCTGAAACTGGGCTGCGGGCAGAGCAGGAGGCTCAGAGGCTTCAGAGAAGCCGTGGGGGTGGGGAATGGGGGTGGGGGTGGGGGTGAAGCCAGGCTCAGGCGGGCGGGTTTTCCAGAGGATCTGGGGCCGAGAGCAGAATTGGAGCCCTCACTGGGCACTGGCTGAGGGCCCAGCACTCTGCCAGCTGATTTAATTTCCTAATGGTCAGCCAGTGCAGAGGGTGGCAGTAGCTTTTGAGTCCCAGGGAGGTTCCCGGAGAGACTGGAACACGGCTCTGACCCAGAGCCCACCTTCCTGCATCCCCTGTATACCCTGCCCAGAGGCGTCTCTGCGCCAGGCTGACTGAGGCAGCTCCTGCACCCAGGGCTGGTCCCCTACAGGCCCTGGTGTCTGCCCACCATCCCAGCTCCCAGGTTGCTGTGTCCTCAGGGCCTGGTTAAGGCCTGGCATGCAGTAGGAGCTCTGTAAATGTTCAGCGGGTCTGTGTCTGGGCTGCTTTCTCTGCCGCAGAGCCTCAGCAGAAATGTGCTCCTGGGGTGGAGACTCTGTTTCTCTCTACTTAGCTGTGGCCCCAGTGCAGCGTCTGGCATACAGAAGGTGATTAATAAATGGGTGTTGAGTAAATGGAGACCCGGCCCTTGCCCTCAGGGATCTCCTTGTTTCGGGAGAGACTTTGGGGCAGGCAACTGGAGCAAGTGCAGTCGGTGGTCTGACTGTGGCGAGTCACTTCTCTTGGGCCTCAGTCTGTCATCTGTGAAGTGGGATCAAAGCACCAGGCTGGGAGGCTTCTGAGATGCCCAGGACGGGAAGTGAAATGTGAGCTTCTGTGTGTGCCTCTTGGGGGGGGTCCTAAAAGAAACAGGGTGTGGAGTGGAGGGGGCTCTGTGGCGGAGGGCATGGGCCAATGCTGGGGCTTTAGCTGTGAGTGACCCCGGGCACACCTGCCCCTTCCCTGATACCTTCCTCCCCTTGGACAGGTGGGGAAACTGAGGCCCAGTGAGGGCAGGCGAGTCCCCTCCCCAGTCCACTGCCTCCACTCACCCCACCCGTGTCCCGCTGCTCCGTCTTCCTGCCCAGCTGCTGAAGTGGCAGCTGCAAAGGCTGCGTGAGGCCGTGGGGGCCCTGGGCCCCTAATTAGCCTTCAGTCATGTAGCGCCACACATGGCTCTCTCTGCATGGCCCCTAGGGTCTGGGCTCTGGACCCTCCTCGTCCTGGTCCACCGGGCCCTGCAGACTGGTCCTCCTTATGCCTTCGCTTCCTCTTCCCCTCAGGTCATCCTGCTCCCTCCCCTCTGCACCTCCAGCACGCAGGCCAGCTCCAGCCCTGACACTCCCCTACAGATGTCCACTTGACTCCGCCCTCATCACCTTCAGGTCTTGCCTCTCCAGGCTCCCCTGGGCAAAGCAGTACCTCGTGTTTGTCATGTTTCCTGTCTTGGAGTGTTAGTACCTTGAGAGCTCATCTCCTGAGCTCACCTCTGGGACATAACCTGGTTCCACCAGCTCACTGTGGCCATGGTCCCCAACTGTGGGGGCATCCTGAGGGAGAGGACGGTGGGACATGCCCACTGTGGGAGTGGGCAGCCTGTGGCCTGAGGGGGCCAGCCCCAGCTGGAGGTGGCAGGTCTCTCTAGGAGCAGAGTTGGGGGCAGCAGTTGAGACCCTCTGCCCCTAAAGCCTCCTCACAGCATCTTGGAGGCATCCCTTGGAGAGCTGCGCTGGATGGGTGGGTGGGGGGAATGTGGAGATAACGAGGTATTGAGCTCTGTGTGTGTGTTTGAACAGCCGATGGCCGAGGTCAGGGAGGGGCTGTGTGCCCCCACTCCCCGCCCACCTCCTCTCCTTCCAGCTGCAACCCAAGCCCCCTGAGTTGGCTGCTCCAGCCTGCAATTCCCCAGCACTTAAAGCAAAAATAAATCTCTGCCAGCAGCTGGCATTCTGGGTGGTAGCAGTCACGCCACCCCCTGCCCCGACCCTGTGCCTCTGGGCTCTTGGTTCCAGGCCAAGCTGGGCCAGGGGTGCCAAGGGGAGCTGGCTTCATCTGGCTTCTTTCCAGAGAGGTGCCTCTCTGGGTCACTGTCACTGGGAGGGTAGAGATGGATGGATGTTGGCAACTCCTGCGGGAGCTGGGATCTGGGGGCAGGTGGGGGCTCAGAGGTGGGGTTTCCCAGGGGCCTGGGCCATGACCTTGTGGAGGCAGGGTGTGGGCAGGGCCCTGGAGCCCCTCTCACATGCCACCCTTGGGATGGGCCCCTAGATCTCGCTATCCTTGCTGGGCTCTCTTTCTGTTTTCAAAGAGCCCTGGAGGTCTCCGATGGGTGAGTTTTAGTGACACAGGCGACACAGGCCTCGAGGAGCTCAGAATTCAGCATTATTCATTCTTCTGACAATTAACTCTCCAGCAAGCATCACTGTTATGCCCTGTGCCTGGGGCTGGGGCCTGGGAACTGATGTCTCAGTTGGGGGGATCATGAAACAAGTGAACAGACCCTTAAGGAAGCATAGACTTTGTCATATTCTTCTGCTAATTATCACAGCTTTTTATGACAAGAGTGTTACATGCTCATGGTAAAGCATCAGACAATTTTAAGGATAGAAATGAATTTCTTTTTCTCAAACTTTGTCTTCCCCTCACCCCTACCATGAAGTTATATGCTATTGAGGTGACTGTCATTAGAGAACTTTCTGGGTTGTCTGAGTGCTTCACCAGTACATCCATCGGCAGCACCCTGTGTCTCTCTCCCCATCCCCGTTTCCGTGTTTCTCATCTTCCATCCCTGCTGTCCATGCTGGTGCCCCAGGCCCCATCCCCAGGGGCTTCATCCTATCTCCTTCGATGGTGTTGGCTTGAGTCAGAGCCTTGGGACCATGGAATCTTAGCTGTGAAATCTAGGAACACACAGCCACCCAAGTTCCCAGGCAGTGGGCTCTGAGTTATGGTTGTGGCCTCTTTGGGACAGAGACCCTGGAATTGCCGAATTGGTATATCTTGGCCCTGGCAGGTGTGTTGAATCTTTGCTGGGGTACTTCCTTCCTCAGCCCCCTGGGGCAGCAGTTGGAGAATCCAGATCTGGCTCCACCCTCAGAAATCCTAGTTCCAGGGGCCCAGGGTGGAGCCCTGGCTCAGCATCCGTGGGGAGGTCACCCTGCTGCAGTCAAACCTGGGCTGTCCGTGCCCTCTGGGTCTCAGGGACCGTGTGGCCCAGCATGGACAAATGTGTGGCTGAGGCTGGTGTGGTGCCTGACCCTGCAGGGAAAGCACCGGCCAGGTGCTCCTCTGAGGCCCTGGGGGTGGTGGGGGAGGGGGGGAAACAGGCCTCTGCTGGGAACAGTCACCCTCAATCTGCCACTGAACTTCTTGCTGGGTGCCACCATCACTCCTGTCACCTGGTTTGGAGGAATCAGGAGGACGGCCCCCGCCTGGCCCCACTGAGGGCCCCTGTGGAAAGGGTCTGAGAGGCTGAGTTGAGAGGACTGCCCGGGTGCTCAGCCTGAGCCTCAGCAGTCCTGCTTGTGAAGTGGATGTGAGCATCGCGCCTCCGCCTGGGAACCTGTTTTCTTATCCCCTTTCCGCTCCAGCTCTGCGGTCAGGGCAGCCAGGGCAGCCTCCGCGCTCCCTGCCCCCAGCCCCTCTGCCATGCAGGCCGGAGGCTAACTGTGCCCATCACCTTGGCCCGCTGTGCCTCAAGCTGTCAGTAGCACCTGCCTGGCCAGGGTGGCCAAGTTCCCCCCACCCCCAGCCCAGCTCCAGGAGCCTTCAGGATCGTTGGAGGGGATGCAGCCACAGAATGGCCTGTCCCCTCCCTGGGGGCTTCACAGCAGAGGAGACCCCAGCCACCTTCTTTCTTTCCTCTGCTGGCCCTGCCAGCTGTAGCCTCAGGGCACTTGTGGGCTTTGTCCCAATCCTGCGGCAGATGCCCTGACCCTGAGGCTGCAGAGTGAGGTGACCAAGCTCTGGGTCCTTTCCTGACCCAGCTGCCCTCCTGGTGGGCCTCAGATCAGACACTGGAGGAGGGGGTGGCAGGGGAGCAGCACCCCTGGGAGCTGTGACCTGAGCCTGTGGTCGCAGTCTGCTCATCTGGGAACTGGGCACATGAGGGCAAGTGGTTGAACAAATCTGCATGGCTGACCTGTCTGCACTGCCCTGCATGGGGCTGCCATCCCCATCAGTCAGCTAGGTCCAAGGGGAGAATGGAAGTGGGATAGTGGGCAGCAGGTGGAGTCTGTACTACTTTCTTCCATAACAAGTCAAAACAGACTGGGGGGCTTAAAACAGAGCAGGCTATTGTCTCTCAGTTCCAGGGCCAGAGTCTGAATTCAAGATGTTGGCAGAATCTCTTCCTCCTTGAGGCTTCCTGGGGTTCCTTGGCTGGTAGACGTGTCCCTTCCATGTGTCTGCACATGGCCTTCTGCTCCCTGAGTCTTCTCTCCTCTCTAGAGGACACTTGTCATTGGATTTAGGGCCATTTTCCCCTGATGACTCAGTGGTAAAGAACCCGCCTATCAATGCAGGAGACTTAAGAGACATGGGTTTGATCCCTGGGTTGGGAAGATCCCCTGGAGGAGGGCATGGCTACCCACTCCAGTATTCTTGCCTGGAGAATCCTATAGACAGAGGAGCTTGGCGGGCTACAGTCCATGGGGTCACACAAAGTCGGACATCACTGAAGTGACTTAGTGTGTATGATCCAGGATGATCTCATCTCCAGATCCCTTGCTTAATTATATCTGAAAAGACTCTTTACCTAAATGAACTCACATTCACAGGTACTGGGTGAACACGTAGTTTGGGAGAGCCATCACTCAACCCATTACACGTGGTCAACCTGGGTATGCTGCCCTGCATCCTGATTTTTTTCTCCTTTAAGAAAAATATGTAGTTTTGGGCAATGTATCTTGGAGAGAGAAGCATATTCAGTATGCTTGGTTTGTGCTACTTACCAGCTGTGTGTCTTTGGGCAGATTGCTTGACTGTCCTGTGACTCTATTTGCTCATCTGCAAGTGGAGGTATTGATGGTCCTCCTCCTCATCAGACTGTTGGGAATTCTCAGAGGAAGTGCAGAGGAGGGGTATAGTAGATGGCACCTTTGATCAGGATGTCCATGAGCAGAATGGTTTTACAGTCACCCGCATTGCGTGCACTGGGCTGGATTTCTGGTTCGTGAGCGGCCTCGTCACCCCACATAACGCTGCTGTGATCACCTGGGTCCTGAGGTCCCTGTGCCAGGACCACGCAAGCAAGAAGTCCACATGTGGCCCTGCTGGGTCAGAGGGCCTGTGCCTTGGCAACTTTTAGAGCCACTAGCGATGTGCCCTCCAGGGTGGTCGCTCCCTGCCCCTGGGAGAGAGGACGAGACTCTGTCCTTGTCAGCGCCTCCACGGGCACCTTTCTCATTTTAGAGCCAGTGGAGCTTTTCTTCCTGTTGAAATACCTTTCTGTGGTTCCCTTCCTGGCTGCTGCTAGCTCCTGCTGAACGCTTATTTCCTTAACCATTGTCCTTCCCCAGGTTGAGGTCTTTCCTGGTGCCCCTGCCACATGTGGCACCCTTTCTCATCCTGGTGGGTCCTCATGGTTAGACCCAAGGATGGAGAAGCAGCTGCTCTATTTTCCAGATGCCAACACCGAGGCTCAGAGAGCTCACATAGCAGCCCAGTCTCTCTCGTTTCTAATAGTCCATCTGCACCTGGAGCCTGCAGGGCCTCCTCAGGTGTCTTGGTTTCCCGCAAGCCTGCTGTCACTGGAGGGAGAAAGTTGGGCTTCAATCTTTCTGTGCCCCCGTCCTGGCTTCTTCCCTAGGCTGCCAGAGTCCCTTTGGTGATGGCTGATGTGCTGTTGAGCCGCTGGGATCTGCTGGCCTGAGGTTGCTGCCCCGGGAGCTTGGGTGTCCTCAGCCCCCTCCCTTGGCTCCTGATGACCATCAGGATATTTTGGATGCTTCAGCAAAATGCCTGCCTTGGCTGTGACTTCAGCAACCCATGGTGTCACTGGGTGCCTTTATTTCTCAGGAAGTGCTCTGATGTTTCACTGAGACTCGGCACCCAAAGATAATAATGAAGATGACTGTTTACTTTGGCTTCTGGTTCCAGGCACTGCGCACAGTACTCTCCCGAACTCTGTCTCATTTAATTCTCAAATGTACTGGCTGGGAGAGGGGCAGGATTGAGAGATGAGGCACCAACGGAGGCAGGCGGCCAGGTGGAGAAGCGCCGAGGCTGGAGGCCCCAGGGCCTTCCAAAGACGTGAGGTCCTGTAGGAAGGCCACGGGTCCTGCTGGGCTCTCCCTTGAGGGGAGGCTGAGACCTGGGCTGAGGATCCAGGTGCAGTGTTGGGCGTGAGCCAGGTTGGCCTGGATTTAAGTCGGGCTGCCCCTTGCCCTGTTTGCGGCTCCAGGCAAGTAGCTTCACCCTTCTGAGTCTCACTATTCTGAGAAACAGGGCCAAGTCTGCCCTTTCAAACATGATTCTGTGTGCCAGGTTTTAGGAGTATTTCAGAAGCCTAGATGGTGAAGGGTTCTCAGCAGCCTGTCCGTTTTACCACTGGGAAAATTGAGGCTCAAGAAGGGGAGGGGCCGAATGATCTTCCCCCCTCCATCCCCTGAGACCTCAGCCACAGGACTTGGGGCTGGTCCAATCTCCCTCATCTTTACTCCCACAAAACTGGAATAGGAAGACAGGTCATTGTTTGAGCAACTGCTCTGTGCTGAGAGGCTCATGTAAGGGAAAGATTTAGGCCAGGGCCCTGCTAAAGCTCTCAGGGTAGGGATCAGGCCTCTTTTATCCTTTCCTTAGGCAGAGGTGAGGTTCCCATCTCTCTATCAGCCCCTTGTCCTGGGAGCCCTGACCCCTCCCAGGGCTGAGTTCTGTGCTTCTGCGTAGGTGGGCGTGTTGGACTTTCCGCAGACCTTCCCGTGAGTGCTGCTGAGAGGCTAGGATGCGAGGTCACAGCAGAGCTGCTTGGGGTGGAGCAGCGCTGCCCATCGATTCACCCCCCATCCACTTCACTTTGGACCTAAGTTAAATGAATTCACGTGGCCTGAGTAGAAGTCCTCGGCAAGGACTGGGGCTGGTGGAGCAAAGAAGGTACCTCAGGGGAGGGGTGTCTGGCCCTGGCCCCACAGAAGGCTGTGGTGGCGCCCGTGCCTCCCAGGGTGAGTGTGCAGCCAGTGGAACTTAGAGAGCCCTTCAGAACCATCCCTGGTGCCCTGGTCCCCTGCCACCTGCTTCCTGAGCCCACCCTGTCCCTCCTGGACATGCAGGAGATGAGATTTAAAGGTCATGACTGCTGCTCTGGTGCTTCATGAACCCCTCTCTTGCTCTGGCCCCAGACCCACCTCCTCCCTCTCCATCCAGAAGCTGCTATCTTGGTCCTGGGGCCCTGCCTCCCTTCTAGGCTTCTGGACTCTCAGCCGACAGTGTGGCCTCCTCATTACTGAGAAAATCAAAGAGGAGCCTTCTATTTGCTCCCACTGCAGCTCCCACCTCCTGCCACCTGCACCCCTTCACCACGCCTGCATCCCTTCCCTGTGACGTCCCACCTCCCGCCACCTGCATCCCTTTACCCTGCCTTCATCCTTTTCCTGTGACTGGATTGTTGTGCTCCATGTCCACTCGGCCCCTCCACTCCCACCCACCCAAGGCCAGCGCTGTGGTGTTTCCTTCTCCCTGCTAAAGCCTTCTCCAAATGCTGCACCCGTTCCTTCCAGAAGGGACCACTGAGGGCCTGCCATGGGCCGACACTTCCTCCAAGCACCAGGACATACCAGAGGACAAAACAAAGCCTGGCCAACATCCGTTTGTAATTACAAATTCTCAGTGAACTAGGAATTGAGGGAAACTTTCTCAACTTGTTAAAGGCAGCTACAGAAATCTAGAGGTGACATCCTACTGAACGATGAGAAACTTCCCACTAGAATCAGGAACAAGGCAAGGAAGTCATCTCTCATGACTGTTTTTCAACATCTTACTGGAAATCCTGGCTAAGGAGGTAAGAAGAGGAAGTAAAAGATATACACATTGGGGAGGAAGACATAAAACTGTCTCTCTCCACAAATGACATGATCATCTATGTAGAAAATCTGAAGAAATTGACACAAAAACTCCAGGAAGTATTTCCTTGCTCCATGCTAAGTTGCTCCAGTCGGTCCGACTCTTTGCAATCGACCCCATGGACTGTAGCCCACCAGGCTTCTCTGTCCATGGGATGCTCCAGGCAAGAGTACTGGAGTGGGTTGCCATTTCCTTCTCCAGGGGATCTTCCCGACCCAGGGATTGAACCTGTGTCTCCTGCATCTCCTGCACTGACAGACAGGTTCTTTACCACCAAGCCACCAGGGAAGCCCATGGAACTATTTAGATTGGTGCAAATGTAATTGCAGTTTCAGATGTGAATTTTAAATCATTATAACTAGGTTCAAACACATCTTGATTACTCAAAATAGGAACCATTACAATCAATGCATTTTTGCCAATGAGAAATAAGGAAATCAGTGTGTTTATTCCTGTAGCGTAAAAACCCATGTTTTGGGATTAGATGAACTCTTGGAAAGCATTTTCTGCCTCCTGCTGGTTGTGGAAGTGTTTTCCCTGCAAAAACCTGTCGAGAAGCTTCAAGAAGTGGTAGTTGGTTGGCGAGAGATCAGGTGAATATGGTGGACGAGGCAAAACTTCGTAACCCAAGTTATTTAACTTTTGAAGCGCTGGTTGTGTGGCATTCAGTCTCATGTTGTCATGGAGGAGAATTGGGCCCATTCGGTTGACCAGTACGGCTGCAGGCATTGCAGTTTTGGGTGCATCTCACTGATTTGCTGAGCATACTTCTCAGATTTAATGGTTTCACCAGGATTCAGAACGCTGTAGTGGATCAGATGGGCAGCAGACCACCAAACAGTGACCGTGACCTTCTTTTGGTGCAAATTTGGCTTTGGGAAGTGCTTTAGACCTCCTTATCAGTCCAACCACTGAGCTGGTCATCACCAGCTCATATAAAATCCACTTTTTGTCAGATGTCACAATAATCTGATAGAGAAATGGTTTGTTGTTGTTGCATAGAATAAGAGAAGATGACACTTCAAAACAATTTTTTTGGTTTTAGTCAGCTCATGAGACACCCACTTATTGAGCTTTTCATCTTTCCAATTTGCTTCAGATACTGAATGACTGTTAATGGTCAACTTTGAGTTCTCCGGTGACTTCTCTCTCATGCGGTTGTGAGAGAATCAGCTTTGATGATTGCTCTCAGTTGGTTGTTGTCAACTTGCGATGGCGGGTCACTATGCTCCTCATCTTCAAGGCTCTCACCTCCTTTGCAAAACTTCTTGAACCATCCCTGCATTGTACGTTTGCTAGCAGTTCCTGGGCCAAATGCACTGTTGATGTTGCAAGTTGTCTCCACTGCTTTATGACCCATTTTGAACTCAGATAAGAAAATTGCTTGAATTTGTTTTTTGTCAAACATTATTTCCATAGTCTAAACTACATATTAAATAAATAGCAAGTGATAAGTCATTAGCAAAAAAAAATAAAGCAAAATATGTGCATTAAAATGATGTATAACATAACTACATTTATTTTTTTATAACCACATTTATTTAAGAATGTATTCCAATATCAGATGGCGAAGGTTAACAATGCAAAACTGCAATTACTTTTGCACCAACCTAATAAGCAGTTAAAGCAAGGTTGCAGGATACAAGGTTAATGTACAGTCAATCACTTTCATATACACTAGCAGTAAACAAGTGAAATCTAAAATTAAAATCACAATACCATTTGTATTAGCACCCTGACAATGAAATAGTGCAGGGCTTAGTCGCTCAGTCGTGTCTGCCAGGCTCCTCTATCAGTGGGGATTCTCCAGGCAAGAATACTGGGTTGCCATGCCCTCCTCCAGGGAATCTTCCCGACCTAGGATCGAACCTGGGTCTCCTGCATTGTGGGCAGATTTTTCACCTTCTGGGAACCACCAGGGAAGCCCATGAATACTGGAGTGGGTAGCCTATCCCTTCTCCAGGGGATCTTCCTGACCCAGGAATAAAACCCGGGTCTCCTGCATTGCAGGTGGATTTTTACCACCTGAGCTACTAGGGAAGCCCTCAAACTACCTAGATATAAATCCAACAAAACTCTGATGAATGAGATCAAAGAAAAGCTAAATAAATGGAGAGATATTCCATGTACATGGATAGGAAGACTCAATATTGTTAGATGTCAGTTATTCCCAGCTTGATCTACAGGTTCAATATATCCCAATCAAAAATCCCAGAAAGTTATTTAGTGGATATTGACAAACTAATTCTAAGGTTTATATGGAGAAGTGAAGGACCCAGAGCAGCCAACACACTATTGAAGGAGAAGAACAAAGTTGTAGGACTGATGCTAACTGACTTAAAGACTTACTATAAAGCTACAGTAATCAAGACAGTGTGGGATTGGCAACGGAACAGACAGATAGATCAATGGAGCAAAATAGAGAGCCCAGAAATAGACACACACAAACACAGCCAACAGATCATTGACAGTGGAGTGGAGGCAGGGGAGCAAGGATGGTCCTTCAACAAATGGTGCTGGAACCACTGGATGTCCACATGCAAAGAACTTAATCTGGACACAGACCACATTACCCTTCACCAGACTTAATGCAAACTGGGTCATCAATGTAAACGTAAGGCACAAAGCTATGAAACTCCTAGAAGATGGTGTAGGAGAAAACTAAGATGACCTTGGGTATAGTTAATGGCCTTTTAGATGCAATATCAAAGGCATGATCCATGAAAGAAAGAATTGACAAGCTGGATGGACTTCATTAAAATTAAATGCTCTGGGAAAGATGATGTCAATAGAATGAGAAGGCAAGCTTCAGACAGGGAGAAAATATTTGCAAAAGACACATCTGATCAAGGGCTGTTATCCAAAATAAACCAAAAACTCTTAACACTCAGCAATAGAGAACAAATGACAAACAGACAATTAAAAAAAAAATGGACCAGAGACCTGAACAGATACCTCAGCAAAAGGAGATATATAGATGGCAAGTAAACATATGAAAAGATGCTCTATAGCATTTATCTTCAGGGAAGTGTAAGTCAAAACAACAGTGAGATACTGCTACATACCTTTAGAAGGGCTGGCGAGGAGGTGGAGCAACAGGAACTCTCATCACTGCTGATGGAATACAAATGGTAGAGTCACTTTGGAAGACACTTTGGATGTTTCTTATAAAACTAAACACATTTTACCGTATGACCCAACAGTGATACCCCTTGGTATTTACCCAAGGAAGCTGAAAACTTATATCCACACAAAACCCTGCATGCAGATGTTTCTAGCAGCTTTAGTGGTTATTGCTAAAACTTGGAAGCAACCAAGATGTCCTTCAGTAGGTGATGGATAAATAAACTGTGGTCCACCCTGACAGTGCAGTATTCTTTAGCACTAAAAAGAAACGAACTTTGAAGCCATGAAACGACATGGAAGAACCCAAATGCATACTTAGCCGTATGCATGAAAGAAGTCAATCCCAAAGGACTGCACGCTGTGCCATTGATTCCAGCTACCAAATGTTCTGGAAAAGGCAGATCTATGGAAACAACAGGCAGATCGGTGGTTGCCAGGGGTGGAGAAGGGGAGATGGATAGGCAGAGCACAGAGTTTTTAGGGCAGTGAACTGTTCTGTGTGATACTGTCAAGGCAGATACAAGTCTTTGTCCATTTGTCCAAACCCACAGGCCGTACAGCACCACAAGTGGGTCCTGATGTAGCCTGTGGACTCTGGGTGATGTTGACGGGCCCAGGCAGGGCCATGGGTCATAGTCAAGGTCCTGCTCCATCGAGGAATTTTGACGATGGGGGAGGCTGTGCGTGTGCGGGGTCAGGGTAAATGGCAACTCTCTGTTCCCTCCCCTCAATTTTGTTGTAAACCTAAAACTGCTCTAAGAAACACTCTTGAGGAAAAAAGAATCCCGGCCCTCACGTGTCCATGGGCGGCTGAGTTAGTGACCTGAGAACCTATGAGAGGGCAGGGTCATCTGAGCAGAGATCCATGTGGACTTGGGGAGGAACCAAGAGGGGGCCTGAGGGGAGAGGCTGGGGTGGACGCTGTTCACCAGGTCAGGTGTGTCAGGCTGCAATCGGGTTCATGTCTCTGGTGTGTGCCCTCATAGGAGAGGATCGCAGTGAACTGAGGAGCCCCTGAGCCCCGCGTCGCTGAGAGTGTGATGGAGTCACATCGCCCACTCCAGACCCAAGCAGAGCCGTGGGAACCCTGGGTCCCACAGGCCTTGCACACAGTAGGCGCTCAGCGTGTGCTCACTTAAGGGGCACAGTTGTGGACGTGTGTATGCCCTGCAGTGCCCGGTCCCCCAGGCGTGGGCTCCCTAGGGAAGGGTGGGTCTGCCTGCTGCAGGGAGGGCAGAAAGGCAGGCAGGGGACAGGAGCCCCTCCTGCGGCACCCCTCAAAGGCTGCAGCTGCTCCAGTGGGAGGCGGGGGCCCAGCTGGCCCCCCACCCCCTAATCAGCCTGTCAGCACTGAGGAGCTGGCAGGAGCTCCCATCAGCACTATGCTGGTGGCTGGATTTGGAGGGAGTCCAAGCCACCTGGCTCCCCTTGGCCTGGGGTGCGGGTGCTGTGGGAGTGCAGGGTCTCACGGACGCCCACCCTCCTTTCTGTGTCCCCCTTCTTACAACACAGCGTCCTCAAGGGGGAGAGCCCAAGCAAGTGGGTTCAGAGTGTAGGCTTGGGACCAGTCTTGTAGACAGGGTCAGGCTGCGTGAATGGTAAACAGCGTGGACAGACAGTGGGCAGGAGGGGTGCTTGACTGTGTGTTCAGTGGCCGTGCAGGGCCGTGACTGTGTGGAGGGCATGTGTCTGAGTGTGTAAGCGGGCGTGAGGAGTTCGTGCACTGTGACCAGTGAAGCCGATGCAGCCGATGGTGCAGGCGGGGGAGAGCACACTGCGTGTGGGCAGCACCTGAGGGTTTGGGCCCCGCTGCCCCGTGTGTTGTGCTCAGACCCTCAGTAACTTAGGTCCCGGTGCCGTCTGCTGTCCCCCGTCCTGCACTCTATCCCAGCACCTCCCCAGCTCATGGGTTTTCTGACCCCATCACCCCTTCCCCCCCACCCCCCCCCAGCTGCAGGGAGGGCGGGCTCCTCCGTCTCAGGAAAGGACGCTCCTGGAAGCTTCTGCTGCCTTGGACTTTCATGGGTATTGATGCATGGCTTCCCTGAGGTGACCTCGGGAGGGGCCAGTGCTCTTCTGACCCCATTTACAGAGGAAGGCACGAGGCTCAGAGGGGTTCGGGGACTTTCTGGGGCCTGAAGTGCCCCTCTGAGCCTCTGTCTAGAAGTCTGGCTGTGGCTGACAGAGAAGCCTTCAAAAGCCTGGCTTCAGGGCCCCAAATGGTCTGTCCCCACATCCCTGGCTATTTTCAGGGCTGGCCTGCTCACTTCACCCCCATGCTGCCCTTGCTTATGCGCACAGAGTCTCTGCAACTCCCTGCCTTTGTGCCAGGCCTGGTACCTCCTCTTTGTTGCTTATTGGGCCATCACTGTCTGCTGGCTGTTGACCTGGTGCCAGGACCTTTAATGCCCCTCTGGGGGCCTGAGACCCCTGAACCGGTGACCTGTCAATAGAAAGTGGAGGCCTGAGTGGCAGGAGGCTGGTGGACCCTGGACAGTGAGGACCCCCTGCCCTTCCTTCCACAGCTGGTGGCTGAGTGCCCACCGCCAGGTGCTGGGCTTGTCCCTACAATCCACTATACATAGCAGGCTGCAGAGACCCGAGTGCAGCCTCCTGCTTCATGTTCCAGCCTCCACGTCTCCATTGAGGGCCTCCATTGGGGCTAGAATGTGGCTTCCCTAAGCTTGGGGCTGGGAGTGCCACCAGGGCTCAAGGGGGGTGTTGCCACTGCTGGTCACAGCCTACATAGTCTTCAGCGTTCAGAGGCCACCTTCCTGTGCCTCAGTTTCTTCTCATGTCAAAGCAAGACTCTCGGGAGGCTTAAGGGAGAGCATAGAGATAAAGTCCTGGTGGGCGTGCACACTCATTTCGGGTTCTGCACACAGACATCAGCCCTCGCTCCTGCCCGGCATTGTGCTGGGTGAGATGAATCAGATCCAGAAACTCAGGATACCTAGTGTGGCCAGGGTTTGTGTGACACAGAGAAACCCAGGGGCCATGGAGGGTCGGGGGTGGCCCCAGACCCAGGCCGAGGGATGAGGCAGAATTTGGCCGGTGGCTGGCACCCTGCCAGTGGGAGCTGCTGGGGTTCAGCATTGCCAGAGGCGAACCATTGGAAAACATGCATTCATCTTCTTTCCAGAAACCCTTTCTTGGCCCTGCTGGGGCCACAGAAAAGGGATGCCTGGTCACGCTTGAGGACTCCTGGGGCCTGGCAGGTCTGGAAACAGACCACGAGCGCACAGCATGGCCAGTGCTGCAGTGAGTGGGTCCCTCCTGCTGTCCCCCTGTTGCCTGGCACAGAAATGCTGCTGCTGCTCATGATGGTGATGGTGGTCACTCTTCTCTAGGCTCTTTATGAACTTGTCAGTCCTCAAAGCAGTCACATCGGAGCTTCCTCTGGGCCTCGTCTGAGCTGCAACCCTAGGATTGCACGTAGTCAGCACACAGGCAGGGTTGTGGACTGGCTGGGGGATGGGAGGGAGGGGCCGTGCCCTGTGGCCGGGGCACTGTGGGCCCTCACTGGGCCCCGAGGGGAGGCCGAGGTGGAGGAGTCCCTTAGAGGAGTCTGCTGCCCTGACCTTGGGGTCGAGTGGAATGAGGAGCTGTTTGGCTCTCAGGCGCTTGCTGAGGCTGGAGTGGAGTCCGGCAGACACCTGGACAGGCCTGCGGGAAGGCAGGGAGACCATGGCTCAGAGGGGCTGCCAGGTGCCTAGACATGCAACCAAAGAGTGAGAGATGGAATCTGAGCCCAGAATCAGCACACTGCGAAGCCCATGCAACCCTGTGGGTCACAGGTGGGCTGCTTCCCGCTTTGCAAACGTCGACATGAAAGCCTCTACCCTGTGGCCACAGGCTGAGTGGTGACTGTGTGAAGGCCCGGTGCTGGGCCCCACATCTCAAGGGCCCAGTCCCCCTAGAGGGCCTGTGTGCACCTGTCTTACAGATGAGGACACTGAGGCCCTGAGAGGGGCCCGCACTGCCCTTCGGTAGCCAGAGTTCTAGCTGGCTCAGTTCCCAGGGTCTCAAGAGAAGCCAGGGAATACAGGATGCCTGGGGGATGGGCAAGGGATTCCCGGAATCCCCCATCCAGTGCTGCTGTGGCCTGGTGAGGGGCCCCCTGTCTGTGAGGGTGATGGTCAGAGGTTAGCAGTAGGATGCCAAGCCTCTTCACACTTGTCCCTGTGCTGACAGCTGGGCCCTTGGAGGCACCGGAGCCTGGCAAGCTGGCCTCCAGAGCTGTCTGGAAGGTGGCTGGGTGTTGAGGCAGGGCCACCTTGAAAGGTGAAGGGGCCTCACATGGCTTCCGCTTCAGGTAGCAGTGGGGACTGGCTATGCTGAGCCATTCTCTCCCCCCGGGGGCTGCTCCCTGCACGCACTGGAGGGCCACCAGGGCATGGATTGGGGCACATTACCAGCCAGGGTCATGTGTCTGGCTTCCCTTCCTGGCTGCATGACCGTGGGCAAGTCCCTTCTCCACTCTGAGCCTTAGTTTCCTCTTCTGTAAAACAGGAGTCGTAATGAGTTCCCCGCCTCTGGGACTCAACTTGGGAGGTCTGTGCTGGGCAGCGAAGGCCCAGGCTTTGGGGGCGGCCTGGCTGGGGGTTCGTCCCCAGCTCTGCATCTTATAGGCTGTGTGGCCTTGGAGAAGTCACTTTAGCTCTCAGTTTCCTTATCTGCCCGCTGGGGACGGCAGCAGACCCTCCCTCAGAGGGCTTTCCCAGGACGCAGTGAGCCGGCAGGGCAAAGCCCCTGTAGCAGTGAGCGGAGGTCTGGCCCAGGCTCCCGAGGAGTGTGCGCACCTCGACTCCGCCTGACGCTGCCGGGTGGCTGCCTGCGGGGAGCGGCGCCCGGCTGGTTCCCTCTGATGAGATATAAATAGCGGGCAATGTTTGCGAGCAAGGATCCGCCTCCCTCCCCAGCCAGCAGGGCAGCGAGGCTGACGAGCTGGTCGTGGGGACGGGAAGGGGACGGGAGCTCGTGAATAAATCATCACACGACCCGGGTTAGTGCCCCGGCCTCAAGGCGGCGGTGCAGTTAGCGCCTCAACAGGCGGGAGAGGGTGACGCGTGCGGCTCGGCCCGGCGGCCCTGGTGTGCCTGGCGTCTGGAGCGCCCTCTCCTGGGGCCCGGTGAACCTGCAGGGCGGCCCCACCCAGGCCCTGTCCCTGCCTGCTGCCTTCCCGGGTGGGCTCCCGGGTCTCCGAAGGGACCTCACACCACCGACTGTCTGCCTACTGGGTCGAGCACTCGTGTCCTGGCTCTGGCAGCCCTCACTGGCTCAAGGACAGACAGGCCAGGCTGCGAGTGGAGCCTGGGCCAAGCCTGGCCCTCTCAGCCCTCATGCTCCTCTTTGTGTTCAGTGGTTTGATTTTTTTTTCTTTTGAACCAAGGATGCCCCAGCTTAGTCAGCTCCTGCCACATTACCAGGGTGACCAGGCCAGCCATCTCCTTCACCCCACAGCTGCAGCCAGGGTCAGGTGAGGGACTTCAGTGCATGCACATGCATGTAGCCTGAACATGTGTGCATGGCTGTGTCACACCTCCTACACACGTGTGTACACACAGCTCACACATACAGATACATGCATGCAAGAACAGACACATGGAGACTCACCCCAGGGTGTCTGGCACTGGCGTGATGGAGGCACAGATGTGCCCTCATGAGGACACAGCCCAGGCCCCTTTGCTGATGTTCCTAGAGGAGCGGGGGTGTGTAGACGCGCACCGATCAGTGTGTGAGCTTTGTTTCTCGTGCCCTGGTCTCTGCATGAGCGCCACCTCTGGCCACGCAGCTGTGCGATGAACCACAGCACCCTGTCTCCCGGCCCCTGCAGCCTCCAGCTCCCACAGCACCTGCTTCCAGCACTGTCCTTCTCTGGTCACCTCCCAAGTAAACTGCCTGCTCCCAAACCCTCCACTCTAGATCTGTTTCTGGGGAAACAAACTGGGGCCACGTGCATGCACACCCTGACACTACTGGAGTCACATGCACCCACGCCCCAGGCCATCTGTCCACGCAGGACGTGTACACATGCGTGTGCATAGCTTTGTGTGCTGAACTGGGGTCTGGGCACTGTGTGTAGACTAACAGGCAGGCAGTAGAACTGGGTCCCTTTCACAGATTTGGAAATGAGGCAAGGATTAGTCATATAAACACGCAGCTCAGAGGTAGAGGAGGGCAGGCTGGAGCCAGCAAGGCCGGGACCGTGTGCAGGATTCCCCAGCCCCGGCCGCTGGCAGTGCTGATGGTTCAGATGAAGGTGGGAGCAGCCTCCCCATCCCTTGGCTTCTGGTCATGTGCTCCAGCCCCTGGGTACGCATGACCTCTCCAGGATGCCCGGCCTGAGGATGGCACTGACTAACCTGTAGACTTGGGGCAGGGTCTCTCTGACCCTGTTGCTTCCTCTTGGGGCAGAGTCTCAGGATTCTTGAAAGGTGCACACAGTTGGTGCTAAATAAAAGTTCCAGGTAGGAGAAAGCTTTTCCTGGGGCTCTCAGTGGCCACCCTTCCTGCTCTTGGGGAAACCGCCCCCACAATCTACCTCATCTTCCTGGGCACAGGCTCAGAGAGGGTCACTGGCTCAAGGCCACACAGCACAGCTGGGCCTAATACGGTCCAGACGCCAAGCCCCTGTCCCCTAGTCTTGGGCTCTCTGCAGCCCCTGCCTTCCCACAGTACTGGTTTGCCTTGAAGGAGAGGCAGCCAGGGAAAGCTTCCTGTAGGAGGCAGTCCTGAGCCCCTTGGAGAAAACTGCGGCTTTTCCTGGAGACATTGGGACCAGACATGTGGTCAGTGCCTGAGTCTTGGTTTCCATGGCCCTGAATCTGGGCTCCAGTGATTCCTACCCAGCTCTGGTGGACCATCTGTGTGACCCTGGGCATGGTGCTCACCCTCTCTGAGCCCGTCTGTTGTGACTATCCAAAGGAACCATAGTGTGAGTGCAAGTAGCACGTGTCACAGTGTCCACGTGGGTGCACAGTTCCAGTTGTTAGGGTTGGAAAAGCGTCTGTGGCGGAAGCCAGTGTGAGGCTGTGTGAGTCAGAGGGTCAGATACCCTCTAGCTTGCTGCCTTCCCACCCTGAGCCTCGGTCTCCTCGAGCAAGGCAGGAGTGTTTCCTCCAAAAACCATTTCTGGGGCGTGGATTGTTCTTACTTGCTGACAGATGAGAAAGAGGAGGCTCGGGTGCCCCGGCACACGCAGCTCTAGCCCCGCTGCCTCCTTCCAGTTCCTTGAGCACAGGGAGCGACATCCCAGCCTCAAGGCCTTTGTCCTTGCTCATATTTCCAAGAACGCTGCTGTCTCCTCCTGTAGGCCTCAAGTCCCATGTCACCCCCTCAGAGGTCTTCCTGTGGCCATTCTGCTTCAGGTATGACTCGCTTCTTTCCTCTCCAGCGTGGTTTTTGTCTGCCTTGCCCCCACGCAATCTTGGCCCTGAGCACCATGTCTGCATACAGTGGAGGCCCAGGCGGTGTCTGCTGAGTGAGTGAATGCCCTGTCCGTCGAGCAGGCGGAGGCCCAAGGCCTCGGTTGTGCTCCTGGAGCCCAGCTCTCCAGAGGATCCTGGGTGGAATGATGGGTCGTCCGGAAGCCCACCCTGTTCCTGGACTCCTGATCTCAGAGCACAGCCTCAGGCCCATCCCAGGGTGAACCCTGGACCTCAAAGGTCTGTCAGGCCTTCCTGGTGAATCTTCTGTACCCAAAATAAAGACAGATTTACAAGATGAGGACGGGGAGAAGAGGAAAGCTGAGAAAACAACTGTCCCTCTGCTCCCCTAGCAAGCGTCCAGGTCCATGGGTCACTGAGGCCGGGAGTCAGGCCGTGTTCTGTCTGACCTTTGGCTGGAAGGCCTCACACTGCGCCCAGCCTGCCGTGAAGCCAAGTGGCCCTCGGTCAGGAGGGCTCCTTAGGGAGGAGGTGGCTGGACGCAGAGGGACAGAGGCCAGGTCGTGGGTGGGGGGCTTGGATCTAGTGCGCAAGGCCTGCTGATGGTGGACACAATGCTTCTCTCTGCAACTTACTTCCTCCTTGCTCAAAGACATGTGGGCCATCTCACCTGGACTGTTCTTGGGTGCAGTGCCAGGCACTCAGCAGAAGCTAGGCATTCGATTCTAGGGTTCTAAGAAACGTGCTGCCGGGATCTGGCAGGGAGCAGCAGGGGACCCAGGGAAATCTTGAAAGGCTTCGTAGAGGAGGCATCCTTGGAACTTGAAGGATGAAATGCAGAGCAGGGCTTTCTGAGGTGAGGGTCCAGCCCAGGCTGAGGCTCTGGGTGTGGACATTTCTGAGACGTCCCCAGCTGAGGATGGGAGGTTCACATTCCCACTGTGTCCTTTTCTCTTGTTGATGTATAAGAATCCGTTATATACTAAGTATATCAGCCCTTTCTATAGCAAACGTTATCATTTACCTTTCGTTTTGCTTATAATGCATTTTAATAAGCAATATCATGAATATTTTTATGGTGGCCAATTTTCCAACCTTTTGTTTCGTGGCCTTTCACGTCCCAGGGTGTTTCTTGTCCCTTTGTCTCAGGTCTCTGCTCTCCTGCGCACACTTAGAAAATGTTTTGAGACTTAAGTTGAAGATTGATAAATTACAGCTGTAAGGAAAACAGACACCACAGTGCCTTTGCTCACCACATGGTCCCTCCCATCCTGTCTATCTGCTCTCCCCTTCCTGCTTGGAGTGAAACCCAGTCCAGGCCCTCCATGGAGGGACCTGTGACCCTCCCCCTTCAGGGCGAGTCAGAGGCTCAGAGATCTGGTGGTGGGAAGGCGTGGGGGAACCAGCATATTTCCAGCTCCATGACTCCATGTACTAACCTGATGAAACCCATCATGACGACATGAAATAGATAACATTCTTCATCCCATCTCACTGGTGAGAAAACTGGGCTCAGAGAGTTATATGACTTGCTCACGGTCATCCAGGAAGGGACAGAGACAAGAGTTGAATGCAAGCCATACTGCCTCTGGTTTTATACTTTCAGACTCTTCTCTGGCACCCCATTGCCCTTGGGGTCAAGTCCAAACTCACTAAAATGTCGTGCAGGGCCTCTCAGGGCCTCTGCTTCTACATGCATTGGTGTGAAGTGCGCAGGCACTCAGCACATCGCCTCCCTGCTTCTAGGGTCTCTTTCTACACCCTGCTCAGCCCCAAATCTTTAGGATCCTGAATGCAGGTGCTGGAAGGGCCAGTCCCCTTGTGTGTAGTAGGAACAGAGTTCGGAGTTGGGCGAGCTTTGCCCAAGGCCCAGTGTGTGAGGAGCAGAGCCAATGGGCACCCTGCTCTCTGGACCCTGAGTGCTCCTGGCAGTGCTGTGGTCAGTCTCAGCTGGGCCCTCTCCAGGGAGTCCCCTGCCCCTGGACTGGGTCATACTCCTCCCCTGGCCTCTAAAGCCTCTGACCGTGCCTCTGATGCTGCCTGCTGTGGCTGCTACCTAGCTCGCTGTCTTCCTGCTTGATGAGGTGCCCCTTGTCGACAGACGCTGCTGGTCCATCACAGAGCTCCTGGTGCCCAGCTGAGTCCAGCAGTGAGCGAGCCCTCAGGAAAGTTTGCCTCTCAGAGGGAGGTCCAGAGAGGGATGGGGGCCTGCCCTAGGTCACACAGTGACTTTGAGCAGAGCTGGGGGCCGCATGAGTAACCCAAGCCCAAGACACCCCCGGCTCCACTTGGCCCCGGGACCCAAGGAGGCCCAGGGATGGGGCAGTCTATAATGGCCACTCTAGCAAAGGGCACCAGAAGCCTCTGTCCTCTGCTGCTTCCAGGGGCCTGGGGCCAAGGACACCCTGTCTCCCTCCTTCTCCTACTCCTCGTGGAAGGATGTTCTCAAGATAAAAATACCCTCGGAAGTATTTCCTGGTGCCTGGCATGACCTGTCTTCCACACTGGGGGCCAGAACTTCCTGCCCTGGCTTCACCTCGGGGCTCAGAGAGTGGACATTTATCCCTCCCGGCCACTTGGCTCAGCCTAGCCTTGTGGTCAGTGCATCCAGCCCCTGTCTCCAGGCCACGGAGTCTGAGGGGCCTGAGGGGTTGTGGTCGCTGTGGTTCCTGTAGCCGGCACTTACTGGGCACCCTTGCCAGAGATGACACCCCGGGCACAGAGCTGGGGTGTGGGGGCAGGGAGGCCAGACCCAACCCCTACAAAGCTCAGGCCTCTCCTGCTTCAGTGCCTGTTGGGTGCATCCTGAGAGCAACACACCGGGCCACACAGGAGGGTGTCATCCTCTTAGAACACTGGGACATTCGGCATTTACTGTGCATCTGCTGCACTGGAGACCCTCTTTGTAGCCTCCCCGTTTTGCAGATGAGAAGCCTGAGGCTCAGGGAAGTTCCCACTGGGAGCTAGGGGGTGATCAGGCCTTGAATGCTGGGCTGAGGCTCGCTGGGCCCCGAGCACCACCCTCCAGCGGAGGCTGTCATTGGTGAGGACGGTGACTGCGGTGGTGGAGCCGCGTGGTGCCCGGCTTGTGCCCAGTGCACTCCCCCCATGGCACTGGAGCACAGCTGAGCAGGAAGGGGAAGGGACCCGCCCCTGACTGACAGGACGGTCCTGGGGGAAAAGCGGAGGGCTCCCCTCGCTTGCTGGGAGGCCGAGGGACAGTCTCGCTGTCATGTCACGTCATCCCCGTTAGCTGAAGACCCTGCCCCTGTGCTGACCTTCCCTGTTGAGGACTGTGGACCCCCCCCTCGGGAACATGTTTAGTGAACCTCCGAGGGTTGGGGGTCACATCTGTCTCATGGGCTGTGGCCACTGCAGGGGAAGACGGAGTGCTGGGTGGGTGTCAGATCCTGGGCTCTTGTCCCTGAGCTGCCGCTCACTCTGTGTCTTTGTGACCTGGGGCAAGTCCCTGCTCTGCTCGAAGGCTCCGCCTCCTCCCTGTGGAGCTGGTTTTGCTTCCCTCACAGGAGAAAGCCGGTTTTAGGGAGCAGGGAGGCAGAGGCTGAAAGAGCCCTGGGCAGGCAGGCCGAATGATGCCAGGAAGTGGGAGGCAGGCGCTCCTCCGTCTGCCCTCCCCATGGCCGGGTGTCATCTCCCCTGCTCAGAGTTCCAGCTCTTGGTGACCTCGCTCTTCTCAGCCACAGTTTTCCCATCTGTCCCTCAGGGTGGGCTGTGAAGGTTGGAGTATCACTGAGGCCAGGAACCCAGCACCCAGGGCCAGACACAGTAGGTGTCCACTCCAGGAGAAGGACAAGAGGTCAGAAGCCCTGGAACTGGTTCTCCTGTCAAAAGTCCAGCTGCCTGATGGGAGTCTGGGGTCGAGCCTCCATTGGTTTTAGAGGGGCCAATGGCAAGGCCCCTGGCTGCCGCTTTGGGAACCATGAGAGATGGGGAAGCAGGGGGCTGAGGGCTAGGTGTCTTGAGGTGAGCCCGGAGTGAAGGGAGACCAGCCAGGCCACCTCCTAAAAGCTCGAGCAGGTGCCCCGAGCCAGGAAGTGACTCAGCCAAGGTCATACGGCTGGTGGCATATGAGGAGAGGCAGAGTTGCAACTGAAACTGGGTTTGTGTGCTTCTAAACCCACCACTGGTGCTGCCTCAGAAGGCTTGTGATGTGGGGCTGACTCACCACCAGTTCCCTTAATCCCAGCTGGAAGATCCAGCGTGACTGTGGACGCCCGCCAGTGGTGGCTGCGAGAGAGTGGCCTGCATGGGCACCGTGGCCAGAGGACATCTCAGGTGGACTCGCCTCCAAAGACTCCCTGATGCCTCCGTCCCCCTGCTCACTGCCCTGACCTCAGTGGTTGGCGTGCTGAAGGCTCTGCAGGTATCCGAGTGCACAGGCCGCACCCTGAGGTCCTCAGTGACTGAGGAGAACCACCATGGTGCCCCTGTCTCTGCAGCAGGAGCAGCAGTGACTCCGACTTCATAGGGTTCCAATGTCGTGAGGCTTACCTGAGTTGGTGTCTGTGAAGCACCTACCAAGTGTCTGGCATGCAATAGGCATTCAGTAACTGTCAGCAGTCACTTTCTCTGGGGGCCCACATCATACTGCCTTTCTCTGAAGGGTTGTTATGAACAGACTCACAGGGTCCTCCACCTTCCACGGGGTCCTGGGAAAGCAAGCAGAAATGGGGGTTTGTGTGGAAGTTTATAACTGTTGAGCTCCCCCCACCAAGGAGAATGGTAACTGTGCTCTGTCATCTTCAGGGTCTTCTGGCCACTGAGGCCTCTCCAGCTGGTGGGGACATGGCAGCCACTGCTAGTGCAGCCTTGAAGACAGTCACTTGCTTGGTGAGCACCATTACTTAGAAGATAGAGTTCCAGAGGTAAGATTGGGTCATGGATGTACACCTGTCCACCCAGTCATCCTTCCATCCAGGCACTCATCTCTTTACCCACCTGCCCATCCACCTATCCACCCACCTATGTGACCTCTCATCCACCCTCTATCCATCTTCCATCCATCTAACTCTTTATCTACCTACCCAACCCATCCAGCCATCCTTCCATCCACTCACCTCCCCTGCCAGCTATCCAGTCACCCATTCATCCATCCATCCA
The DNA here is from genome assembly GCF_963930625.1 of Muntiacus reevesi. Lineage (NCBI taxonomy): Eukaryota > Metazoa > Chordata > Mammalia > Artiodactyla > Cervidae > Muntiacus > Muntiacus reevesi. The sequence goes on along the minus strand of NC_089266.1, from coordinate 26,976,431 downwards.
CCCACCCACCTACCCATCCATAGATTCATCTGTCCTTCCACTCATTCATCCATCCACTCAAACATCCATCCACCCACTCTGTCCATCCATCCATCCATCCGCTCAGTCCATCCACCCATCCACCAATCCACTCAAACATCCATCCACCCAAACATCCATCCACCCACTCATCTGTTCACCCAACTCATCCAGACGTTTCTCACCCACCTAACTGATCCACCCCTCTAGTCATCCTGCATCCATCCATCCACCTGTCAGCCCTGTTTATCCATCTACACGCTTGACCACCCACTGGTACATGTAACGGTCTCCTCATTCATTGATTCATCCATCTCCTCATCTATGCTTCTGTTCAGCAGCTTATTCCCTTGTCTTTGTCTGAGCAGCAAACATTTACTGGGTGCCCGCTCTGTTCCAGGCCTTCCTCAATCTCTCTGGACTTCTGAGATTGGCCAGAGATGGGGCCAAGGCAAAACCAACTCTCACACAAGGTGGAAAAGCACCTTCTGGTCCTAACAGAAGAAGCCCAGGGCTGGAGAAATCTAAAAGGGCCTCAGGGAAGTGGTGGGCTTCCACTGGTTCCTAACCGATGGATTTCCAGCATTCCCATTAGCTGTGATTTGGAGACCAGACCATGTGGGGTGAGGGTCACCACAGGAACATCCATAAGGAGCCTGTTGCAGTGTCCAGATAGGAATGCCTGGACAGGAGGGGTCTATGGACAAGGAGTGGGTGGATGGCTTTGATCATTCAGGAGATAAAATGCACAGGGCCTGGGGAGGGAGTGGATTTGGGGGCTGAGGAGGAGGGAGGTGGCCAGCCCTGTTGCTGGGGTGACTTGGGAAATGATTGGGCTACCCAGTGACCCCATAGGGTGCTGGGAGTGTGGGGAAAGAAGGAGACTGAGGGGAGGGGCTAAGCTTTGGAGAAGAGGAGGAGCCTGTTGGCTCTGCAGTGCTGGGAGGACGTAGGGCTGGTGGGCTAAGGGTTGGGAGTCCCTGCTGTGGAGCAGCCCAGAGGCCTGATGAAGGCCCAGGCCTGAGGGACCCTGCGAGCTTTAGTAGAGCAGGCGCCCCAAGTGTGCTCTTTGGAGTGGGGGAGCTGCTCTCTGGCTTGCCACTGCACAGGCGGAAAGACTGTATGTTGGTGGCTGGAAACTGGGCAGGTGGGCCTGGAAGTGGGGAGGCCCCAGGGACAGCTGAGCATCGGCCAGGCCCATCACCAGTACAAAGCTCTCCTCAGACATCACATGGACCCTGCAGGGGCCCCACCCTGAAGGCCTGCACAGTGTTGACTCCAAATGTTTACAGCCTGGGGGTGATATCTGGGGAAGGGGAAGGACTGTGTCTGGGGAAGGTGGGCAGGAACAGGAGATGGTCATCATCACCCCAGACTGTGACGGCAGAAGTGTTGGGCTCTCCCCAACCAGCCTTAGCCTGCTTACTGGACTCTGAGGTGCCAGCCTGCCCTCCCCACCCCAGGGATGGCCCTGTCCCACCTTTGCACCCTGAGCTGCCCTGTCTCCCTGAGGTGCACCCTCCAAGCCTGGCCCAGACCTCTTGCTCCCTCTTGACTGAGCAAGGGCACCCTTCTCAGAGCCTCCGTCTCCCCACCTGCAGATGAAGGGTTGCATTTTTCAAGCCCTTGTGCTGAGTCTGAGAGATAGTGTTTGGATTAGAAAAGAGGACATGGCCACCACAGGCTGTAGTGAGAAAGTTCTCTGTGATGGATTAATGATGTCTGCTTTGGGCATGGACTGGGGAGGAAGTGTTGGTAGGCTACATGCTGGCTTTCCCTGAGACAAGTGCTTTGTAAGGATTCTTCCAGTTGACCGTGGACTTGTAAGGACTTGACCATGAGGTAGTGAGTGTCCCTTCCCTGGGTTCCAAGCAGGGCCTGAATGGCCGTAGATCAGGAGTGCTGGTGAGGGTCTTGCCTCTGCTTTTGTGTGCCGAGAGAGAGACTATTTGTGTCTTATCACCACGTGGCATTGCAGGGACCCTGAGGACTGAGGCTAGGAATACAGTGTCATGTCCACAATCTGGCCTTGGGGCCTGGAGGAGATAAGGAGATGGGGAGTTGAGTTCTCTTCAACTCTCCACACTAGGTGCTCACTTATGAAAGGCTATGTGACCCTGGGTAAGTGACTCAAGCTTTCTGAGCTTCAGTTTCCTCACCCAGAAAGTCATAAGAAGGGATTACATGAGTTGTTTGAGCTCTTAGTGCCTGGCAGGTAGTAACTGCCTGACAAATACTAATCACTCTGTTCACATCTATGAAGGGGTCCTGCCACCTGGGAAGCCTCCCAGGGAGGGGGACATTGAGCACCTCCTCAGTGACCCCTCTATCGACCCAACTAGTCAGTGCTTTCTTGGCTTCACCCCGGTCTCCTCTCAGATGCTGCAGAAACCTGAGGCCCAGAGCCTCAGGGGACCTGGCAGAGGGTGGCCCACTCCATCCGGAGGCACCTCCTGATGACTCGGCCCCACCGGTAGTCATGTGTTAGCTGCCTGCCTAAAAGCTCTCAGCCCAGTCCCTGCTGGTACACTGAGCCTTCTGGTTGCTGGAGCCTCTGTGTGTGGGTGCTGTGGCCGGCGGGCATGCCGGCTCTGGAGACGCTGGGATCAGGACAGGTTTGCCTCCCCTTGGGGGTCTCTGGGTCCAGCCCACTGGGGGTGCCTCACATCCCACCTCCACTGTTGTAGTCGCCTGCCCTGGCTCAGGTGGGAGATCCCAGTGCCTCCCCTTCCCCTCCTAGCAACATCTGGGACCCCCGCCGGTCAACCTGGGCTTCCAACTGCTGTGGTATTAACTATTGTCTTTATTATGTATCTCATCCTGGCCCACGAGGTGTTTTGTGACTGGAACAATTCTCAGCCTCAGTTTTCCCACTTATAAAATGGAGAGCTAGCCTCCTTACTTGCTAAGGCCTCTTCCAGCAAAGCAAATCTAGCTTCCTGTCTGTCTAATCTAACCGTATGCACCTGTTGAGCAGGAGCCAGATAGGCCTGTACTTCCCTTGTTGAGGATATTGTCCCACTTTTCTTTTTTTTTTTTTTTTTTTTGGCCATGCCCTGCAACTTTTGGGATGTTAGTTCCCAGACCAGAGACAGGATCCAACTCAGGTCCCCTGCAGTAGAAATGCAGAATCCTAGCCACTAGACCACCAGGGATGTCCCCCACATTTCTTAAACCAAGTCCTTGAAGACCACAGAGCCCTGCAGTCTTGCCTTCTTCTGTGTATGGAGGGTCCCTGAATGTTTGGCAAGTTTGTGGTGCCAGGACTCCTACTGTGGGTCCTTTTCTCAGCCTTTCTTTGTGGTGGTGTGTTCATCAAGTGCCTGCGAGGATTCCCCACACCCCTGGCATCTCATGCACACACACACATGCACACATGGGCACACAGAGCTGTCTGCTGTGTCTCTGCTCCTTGGCTTCCGGGGGTCTTTGCCTGGGTGACTTTGCTCCAAGTACCAGTTTCCAACTCTGAATAGTGGGGGAGTGGCTATGAATGTGGCCTGTGGATTTTCTCTATGGTTTTAGGAGAAACATCAATAGAAAAGGTCTGGGTGGGGCATAGGCACCCAGCCCAGGTAGAGAAGCCAGTGGTCACTGTGACACCCGCCACCTGCCTGGGAGCTGGCCAAGTCACAGCCTCCATGTGAGGCTGCCCAGCTGCTGGGAACAGTCGTGCCAGTTTGGGCTCTCCTGGCCTTTGATTCTTTTTATTCTGTCCCCGTTACAGGCCTCAAGCTGCTCAGAGCCTTACCCAAAGCAGCCGTGATCTGTTGGACATCCCACAAGTCCTCCCGGCCACACAGACCTGCCCCTTGCAATCCGGTGGCATGCTGCCGGCTTCTGAGTGCCCCATCCTGGTCACCTCCACTTGGAAGGCCCAGGAATCTTGGGCTGGGCTGTCTTCCAGGCACAGTCCCTGGGGTACCCCCACCACCGGCTCCTTGCCTGCTGGCCCAGGCAGAAGCAGAGCCCACCATTATAGCCTCAGGCCTCAGCTCCTCAGACCCAGGGTGAGGTAGTCAGCTGGAGCATCTGTACGGGAGAATGGCAGTGTGAGGAGAGCTGCCGCAGAGCCTGGGGTCCCCACACTGACAGACCTTGTGTCAGACAGAAGTAGTTCTGAGTTCAGCTCTCCTGCTTAGTGGTTATGTGATTTGGGGAAAGTCACTTGACCTCTCTGAAACTCCATCCAGAGAGTAGAAATAGCCACAGTAGTTACCTCCTTGGGCTGCTGAGGAGTGACCCAAGAGTGTTTGCTGACGGGTCTGGCCTGCTCTCCCTGTGGATGGATGAGCTGGGAGCATTGTGTACTTGCCAGACCTGGGGATCCAGTGACACTGGCAACCGGATGGAGCCCGGAGGGGTCTGCAGCCTGGCTGGTTGAGTGGGCTCCACCTTCACCTTCTCCCAGGTGTTTGGAGCAGAGGTCAGAGGTGGTGCCCTCTCTGCAGCTCTGGCTGTACCCTGTCCCACAGACCAGGACTGATCCCAACTTTGCCAGCTCCTGGCTGTCACCTCCATTCTCTTTCTCGTGGACCGGCTGCCCTGGGAACTTCTCTGGGGCCTCAGCATCTCAGTGCACTCAAGCGCTCCCAGGCTTGTCTGACTCTGACTTTGTGGTGTGACTGGGTTGGGGTTTGGGGGAGGGGGGCATGGGGCCCATCAGTGTCCTGCTATGCCGTTCTCGCTTGGTGTCTGACACGGACAGCCACATGGCCTTAGTGCCCACCCATGGGGCCAGGTGGAGTTGGGATCTCCCGTCTACACATCCAGAGCCAGCAGGGCCATGGTGAGGGGCAGCTACCTGTGCATCTGGGGCCCAGATGCTTGCCCCCAGCAGTGTCTGGCCATGGGAACAGTGCCGTGGGGTGTGGCCTGGGACTGCCCAGTGTGTGAGTGTGTTTGCCAACTAGGTGCTGAGGACCCTTCTGAGTGCTCCCCACATGCTCTTATTTAGAGCTGAGGAAGGCAGGGGTGGCAGAGGTCCCCAGGCTGAGGTCAGCAGTCAGTGACCCCCCTGGAGGCTAACTCATGGGCCCCCTTCTAGCCACCTTTGGTGATGGGGAGGCCACAGGCCTAGCTTATGGGCAGTGAGAATAGGCACCTGAGGGAGAGTGTGAGTGTCAGGAGGGTGGTGGGTCCAGCTTTGGGTGTCCATCAGGCCCAGGTCCAGGCCCCAAGAGTGAAACTGCTGTGAACAAACAGCAAACCCCTGTACTCAGGGAGCTGGTGGTCTCATGGTGGGATGGCTTGTGCAGCCCCGAGCAAGCTGTTGTTGTGGTCAGGGGGAATGTGTGGGAGTCGAGTGGGGTTCTGGGGGGTGTATAGTTTTCTCAGGTGCAGGGAGGCCCTGGGAGATGCCCCCGAGGCATCAAAGCCATGACTTGCATTATACAGAGTGAAGTAAGCCAGAAAGATAAAGAACTTTACAGCATACTAACACATATATATGGAATTTAGAAAGATGGTAAAGATAACCCTATATGCAAAACAGAAAAAGAGATACAGAAGTACAGAACAGACTTTTGAACTCTGTGGGAGAAGGTGAGGGTGGGACGTTTCGAAAGAACAGCATGTATATTATCTATGGTGAAACAGATCACCAGCCCAGGTGGGATGCATGAGACAAGCGCTTGGGCCTGGTGCACTGGGAAGACCCAGAGGAATCGGGTGGAGAGGGAGGTGGGAGGGGGGATCGGGATGGGGAATACGTGTAACTCTATGGCTAATTCATATCAATGTATGACAAAGCCCACTGAAATGTTGTGAAATAATTAGCCTCCAACTAATAATAAAAAAAAAAAGAAAGTAAGCTTTAAGTGCCCTGCAGACATTCAAAATTGCAATCTAAGTTCAGACAAATACTAAGACATAGGGTATGTAAAGATATATTCTGATTGATGTGGAAGTTACAAGTAATGTCTCACAAAAAATCCCAGAACTCCTAGTTGCTTTGTTTAGGTAAAGAAAAGTCCGTATGAACAAGAGAGCATGAAGCTCAACAACCCATTGAGCCAAACACAGAAGAAACTGAGAGACAGGATTAAAGTCAAAAGAGAAAGAGGTATTGGTAACTGGTGGCTGAAATTGTGTTCCAAACTCTAGTGGATAGGCCTTTGGATAGAAGAGTTCGGATATGGGGGTCAAATAAGGGACAATCCTCCAGAATATGACATTAAACTGAGATGAGGGATAAGTTTTCCTTTAATGAATCACCTAACTGCAGGTACAAGTGCATACTCTGCTTTTAAAAGTCTTCTAGGTCAGCTCTACCAAATGAAATATAATGATGTCTCAAACTTACCTTACAGTGACCTTATTTGTCATACCTCAGTGAATAACCATACTCTAAACACCCTATAGCTATTATTAAATTCTTTCTATATATACCTTGACAATAAATTACTTATATATCAAAAGATTTTATCACACAGAAAAAGTTTTTCTATATGTGAAGAATAATAAGACTATTTTCTTTTTTATTAAGATAGATCTATTAATTCTAAGCAAAACATTGCAGCATGATGTTAGTATAAAATGTAAACTCATTTAGGAAATATATGGAACAATTCATTATCAGTAATCATCATTAAATAGCACACAGGCTACCATTTCTTTTCTTCCCCCAATACCATACAAACACAGTACACGCATTTTTACTAATTAATATATAGAATTTATTTAAGATGAAAAAATACTGCCCTCGAGTTAATGCTTTAAGATATATAGAAAGGCTTTGGACATGTACACTTAAATGGTTAGGAAGTGATAATGACAATTTTTAATTTGAAAAAATTTCACAATCCCAGGCAAAATTCACATAGGCAGAATATGACTTCAACTGTTTTGTTTTTAACATCATGGTAAAAATGTAGAAGAAATAATCCTTGTTATTGATAATGGTAAAGCTGTTAGTAATATCTATCTTTTACATGCTTAAATTTATATAACAAATGTACATTATATCTTTAGTGGAAAAAGTTAAATAAATTTTATTTTTTACTTCACTCTGTATAATAGGCTCCATGGCTGATTCATGTCAATGTATGGCAAAAACCACTACAATATTGTAAAATAATTAGCCTCCAACTAATAAAAATAAATGGAAAAAATAATAAAATTACCTAAAATGAAAAAAAAAAAAAAAAAAAGCCAGGGCTTGGAGGAGGGTGTCCAGGTGGGCCCCGGGGTGAGCAAGGGCAAGGCTGGAGACGAGATGGACTGACTCCTGGTGGCTGCCATGACCACTGGCACCAGGGTGGGAGCAGGAAGGCCAGCATGGTGGCTTTCAGGCTGGTCTTTGTGGGTGATTTCAAGGACTCAGGCCAGGAGGGTAGAAGAAGGAGATGGATCCTGAATCCTGAATATTTTGGAAAGCAGAGCCCTTGGTGGGAGAAAGGGGGACTAAGGAAGAACCCAGGGTTCTTGTCTGGAGCAGCTGGGAGGAAGGAGGAAGGCAAGGAGCTGGCTAAGATGGGAGGGGGGACCAGGAGCTGGTTGTGAGTGAGTCTGGGTCTCGCAACCATGGCTGGGCCGGGGGCTGAGGCATGGAGGTGGGGGGGAGGGGGGCGGCTACCAGGCAGGCTATCAGCCCTGCCTTCCTCTCTGTTGCAGGAGCTGCCCAACCCTGAGCCAGTCTGGGGTCGAGCGGGGTCCCGCTGCCCCCACCTCCTGGATGACTGCGTCCGGCCGCACAAACCCCTACAGCATCGTGTCTTCAGAGGAGGACGGGCTGCACCTGGTCACCATGTCGGGCGCCAACGGCTTCGGCAATGGCAAGGTGCACACGCGGCGCCGGTGCCGGAATCGCTTCGTCAAGAAGAACGGCCAGTGCAACATCGAGTTCGCCAACATGGATGAGAAGTCGCAGCGCTACCTGGCGGACATGTTCACCACGTGCGTGGACATCCGCTGGCGCTACATGCTGCTCATCTTCTCGCTGGCCTTCCTCGCCTCCTGGTTGCTGTTCGGGGTCATCTTCTGGGTCATTGCGGTGGCCCACGGGGACCTGGAGCCCGCGGAGGCGCACGGCCGCACGCCGTGCGTGCTGCAGGTACACGGCTTCATGGCAGCCTTCCTCTTCTCCATCGAGACGCAGACCACCATCGGCTACGGGCTGCGCTGCGTGACCGAGGAGTGCCCGGTGGCCGTGTTCATGGTGGTGGCGCAGTCCATCGTGGGCTGCATCATCGACTCCTTCATGATTGGCGCCATCATGGCCAAGATGGCGCGGCCCAAGAAGCGCGCGCAGACGCTGCTCTTCAGCCACAATGCGGTGGTGGCGCTGCGTGACGGCAAGCTCTGCCTCATGTGGCGCGTGGGCAATCTACGCAAGAGCCACATCGTGGAGGCCCACGTGCGCGCCCAGCTCATCAAGCCCCGGGTCACGGAGGAGGGCGAGTACATCCCGCTGGACCAGATCGACATTGATGTCGGCTTTGACAAGGGCCTGGACCGCATCTTCCTGGTGTCTCCCATCACCATCCTGCACGAGATTGACGAGGCCAGCCCTCTGTTCGGCATCAGCCGGCAGGACCTGGAAACGGATGACTTCGAGATCGTGGTCATCCTGGAGGGCATGGTGGAGGCCACGGCCATGACCACGCAGGCCCGCAGCTCCTACCTGGCCAACGAGATCCTGTGGGGCCACCGCTTTGAGCCTGTCCTCTTTGAGGAGAAGAACCAGTACAAGATCGACTACTCGCATTTCCACAAGACCTACGAGGTGCCATCCACGCCCCGCTGCAGTGCCAAGGACCTGGTGGAGAACAAGTTCCTGCTGCCAAGCACCAACTCCTTCTGCTATGAGAATGAGCTGGCCTTCCTGAGCCGTGACGAGGAGGACGAGGTGGACGGAGAGCAAGACAGCCTCGGCCCCCAGGCCAGGCGTGACTTTGACAGGCCGCAGGCCAGCACAGCCCTTGAGCAGCGGCCTTACAGACGGGAGTCTGAGATCTGAGCTGCCGTCGGTCAGCCGAGGTGCAGCATCTGCCCCGCCAAGGAGAGGCATGAGCCCCTCGAGGGCTCTGGGCCTGAGCAGGATGAGCTTGGGCCCTGGTTGCAGACTCAGTAGCGTTTTAGATGTTTTATGTTTCTTTACAACGCCTGTGAATGTTGGCGGGAGAGTGGGTGGCTTGTGCTGCCTCCGGGGCTGGGGCAGGCCCAGGGGTGGGGAGGTGGCCTCTGGGCACTGGTCTGCAGGAGCCAGGGCCTTCTGCCTGAGGAGGGAGCTGCAGGCTGTCCAGAGACAGCTGACCAGCCACCCGACCTCTGCGGGCGAAGGCCAGTAGGCAGTAGGGCGCCTCACTGGTTTTTACCTTGGGGAGAAACACCAGTTTTGGCATTCTCAATCTTAGTTTGAGTAAGACTGTTTACAAAAAAAAAAAAAAAATTAACATGTGATTGATTTTTATAATTTGTTGGGGGGGGGGGTGGGGAAAGAAGGACAGTTAGAATTCTGTTAGTCTGCCAGGGTGCAAGCAGCTGAGTGGAGTTTCCAGAAAGTTCCCAATGCTAGGCAGGCCTCTCTTCCATGAAGATAGCGCATGTGCCTGATGGTGCAGCCTGCAGGTTAGACGTGGGGCTCACCCCCATTCTTTATGCTCACAAAGTGAATTGGATTTCGTTTGTGATGGCAATACCGAGACCATGTTAATGATCCTAATGGAAGCTTTCCAGTGTTACTGGGGTGGGGGTAAGGGCCAGGAAGAGTCTGGGAAGAACTTTCAAGTTTGACTCTGTGCCTCCAGCGAGGCATGTCTCAGGGCCAGGATGGGACCTAACCCCCAGCCACCTCCCACCCTTACCTGCCAGGTTCTCCTGTTTGTCTCTTTCCTTTTCTGCCCAGCGGCCTCTACCCCTTCCCCAGAACTGCGGGGGTGGATGGCTCCATGGGAAGGAGAGCTGGGTTCCCCAACTCCAAGGAAGTGTTTCAGCCCCATCCCCATGGAGCCCCAGCATGAGTCGTGCCTTAGAGACCCTGGGAGTCTGGCTCCAATTGTCACTGTTTTTATTGGATTCACGTGTCCTCTCCACAGCCCCCGACTCCACCATACTCCTCTGTCTGCAGAGGTTGGGCTGACCTGGTACCCCACCCTCCCAAGGTGAGCAGTGCAGGTGTGCCCGGGTGGGGCCCAGCCGGGCTGTGCCCTGATGCTGAACACACAGGAGTGCCCTAGGAAAGGTGAGCTTGTCAGCACACACCTCTGGGTCAGGTAGAGGCTTGGGTTCCTTGTTTGTCACTGGCTTTTGGCTCTGCCAGCCCAAGAGCTGCCCAGCACAGGCTTGTTCTTGGAGAAAGCAGCTGGCAGGGGCCAGGCCTCAGGATGGAGTCTGGACCTTTCCTGGGACTGCTGAGAGCATTGTGCTCACATATGATTGGGCTATTCAGTCATTAGAGAGCAGGCATCTCCCCAGCCCACCTGCCCAGGTGCTGTGGGACAACTCATGACCAGGAGGTGCTAGGACTCCGGCCCCTCCCTTCCTCCCACCCTGAGGCAGCTGGAGGCTTGCCCCAAGGTCAGGGGCCATGCGGGGTCCTGGCACCAACTGTCCATTCCCACCCAGACAGCCCTGCCCTGGCCTCAGATTGCACCCTAACTTTCAGTCAGGAATAGTCAAAAGGGTCAATCCGAGGCAGAAGGAGGTGGCCCTTCCGCTCAAGATCTACTGGATGGGCCTCTCTTCTTCCCAGCCCTGAGCCATGGGCTTTTTCAGCCTTAGTCCTGGGGGGTGTGGAGTCCCCGTGGGAGCCATGAGGGTAGCAGACGGCCCTGGTTGCTTGGGGCTGGCACACAGGCCTGCCAGGCCAGCCCTCCACTCACCCCACCCAGGCCCCAGCTGTCTCGAGTGGCCTGGGGCACCTACTCTCAAGCCTGTCCACCTCCCAGGCTCACACTGGACGGCTCAGGTCACAGACTCTGCAGGAGGGCCACTCCGAGCTGCCTTTCATCTCTCACCAAAGGCAGATGCTGTGTTTTCAAAGTCCACTATCTGCTTTTTGCCTCCTCTGTGTTTATTTATTTATTTATTGCTTGTGCTAAAGACCAAAATAGTCTTCCTCTTTAGTGCCCTTGAAGCAGGAGGGCAGATGGAGGAGCTGTGTGTGCAGAGGCAGGATCAGGTGGTCCCTGGGGTGTGTGTGCCTGTGTGTGGGGTGTGGAGTGTGTGAACCCACTGGGTATTCAGTGCCATGTGCTGTGTGTGTGTGGCGCACGTGTGTTGTGTGGGAGTCTGTGGGCACGCGTGTGTAGGTCACATGTGGCCTGTGTGCTATTCAGGTGGGTGTACAAACTTGCTCTGCCCCCGCCCCCAGGCAGTGGTATTTCCAGGAAGCTTCCTGGCAGCCTGGGTCTGGTGGTGCGGAGGCTGGAGCTGCCCAAGGCGCCCTCTGCCCTGAGAAAGCAAGCTGCTTACGTGGGGAGGGGCCTGGAGCCAAGTGTGTGAGAGCTGAGGTGTGAATTCCCATGTTGAGTCATCTCATCCATGTGCCGGTGAAGTGTGTCCAGTGATGGCTTTTCCTGGGAGTGGTCGAGTCTGTTCATGGGAATGTCCTGCAAATGTGTGCCCACGACCATCTCCACGTGTGTGTGAATCCGGGCAGGTGGTGTCTGGATGATACTACGTGTGTATCTACCCATGGGTCTGTTTGTATGTTTGTTGGTTAATATGTTTCCAGGCTATGGGGCCGGGCACATAGCACTGAGGACGGACCCCAGCTGTGGTCCCACCAGCCCTCTGCCCCAATTCTGTCCACGTGGGCATGTAAGGAGCACGGGTGACAGGGTGAGGCTTCTGTGCACGTTGGCACAAGGTGACAGCCACACGAGTGTGTGAGTGTGCCACCTCCAAAGGTGAGCATCTGTACACGACTGCATGTTAGGAGGCCTGTGTGCATCTGTCCACAAACACACGTACATGCATGAGCCGGGCTCCGGCAGCAGAGCTGCACCTGCCTGCCGAGGGTGGCGTGTGTGTGTCTGTGGGCCGCTTGTGTCCGGTCAGGCCCAGGTGTGTTTCTCAGAACACGGCGCCCCTGCCTGCCTACCTGCTGGTGCTGTGCCACCCAGCCCCTGCCCCCAGAGGGTCCCAGCGGGGGCAGGGGACCTGGTGGGAAGGAGGCCCCTGCAAAGGTCAAATCGATGTCAAATATATTTTAAATGGTGAAACGAGGAGAATTTTCATGTTATTTTCAACACACAGCAGTGTCTGGAGATGCAGGCCACGAGACTTGACCACACTACACTCATTTCAGCCTCCTGGAGCGGCGTCGTGTGCAGACGTGTGTTTAAAGGCCACCGCCCCTCGTGTTGCCCCCCACCCCCACCCAAAACCCCGTGACCTGGGGGGCACTCCCCAGAGGCCGATGAAGGAGGACAGAGAGGACAGAAACGGCCTCCTTGCAGACCCCTGCGTGCTCCTCAGGCTGTGACCTGGCCCAAGTGTGCCAGACAGCCACCCCAGCTGGGCCCTGGGCCCCTGCAGGGTCCTCCCCAGGCCTGTGCCTCCCTTTCCGTTTCTCCCTCAGGGGTTTGGCGAGGGCAGGGCTGATGTGTACTGAGCCCCAAGAATGAGGCAGGCCTGGCTCCCACCGCTGTGGGGGAGCTGAGAGGGGTTGAAGTGGGGACAGTGGGGCTGCAGAGGGCAGGCACGTGTGGCTGCAGTGTGGACGCACTGGTCTGTTCTGGGCTAAGAATATTGTTGCCTCGAGGGTCTCCGTTGGAAGAACCCCCCAAGGAAAGAATCCTTCCCTTTGCCCAAACTTTCCCTGAGTGGAGATCCCTTTGTGTCAGTGAAGATCCACGCAATGATTCCGGGCCGCTGGAGAGGAAGCCGGGTTGGGGAAAGGGGCTGTGATGCCTGTGAAGTCTTCTTGGTCCATGTTCCCATGGGCTGGACCCAGAGGTGACTGGCTTGATGAGGGGGGCGGGTGCTCTCGTCCTCTGGCCCTGAAGCTTTTCCTGGGGTCCCAATGCCAGAATCTAAGCCAGTTATGGCCTTCCCTGCCAACCCCCGACACCCCCACCCCCGAGAGTTCTCACCAAAGCACCTCCAGCCTGGGCCTCCAGGCAGGAGGAGGCCCTCAGGCCAGTCCTGACACAGTCCAACCCCAGGCCACATGCTTGCTCACCAGTCAAGAGTGGCTTCCTTACCCCTCTGGCCTCAGTCTCCCCATTGGTGAAGAAGGGTGTTCCCAACAGCAGCCAGCTTGCAGATTTGTTGGGAGAGTGAAGGAGAGAGCCTGTTAATTCAGCGAGAGCCTTGACACCATGTCCTTGGGTTGGAACACAAATCCTCAGACCCCCATCCGTGTGTAGCCGTGCCCACTAGCTGCCTCTACTCTTTCCTGCCTCCCAGAGGATGAAATGAGTCCACCTTGGAATCTTCCCTAAAACAGGTAAAAATGGGTTGAGGGGGCAGAGAAAATCTGAGATAAAGGGGACAGGCTTACTGTCCTGGAGGAGGTCAGTTCAGGGTCGTTGACGGCATTGCCCAAGGGCAGCAGGAGGGTAGTTATCTGACCTGGGGTCACAGCTAGACCTCAAGCCCCAGCGCCCCATGTGGGCCTCATGTCTGGTCATTGAATGCAGAGGCCACCATCTTCCTAGTCAGGACCGACAGCCTGGTTAGAGGGTCTCCCCAAGTCCACCTGTTGGGGGGACCTGCGACTTGAGAGGAAGTTGGAAATAGGTTTCTCTTCAGTGCCAAGGAGTCGAGGTCACAGCAGTGTCCTCAAAGGACACCCCCTTCCCTTCCCACAAGCCACTCTCCCCCAGGACCAGAGTGGTCTCCAAACCAGAGGCCGGCCTTTCACCCGCTGCCTGTGAGCCTTCCCTGGCTTCCTTCCGCACTGGGTCCTGTCCGTCCAACCTGCCTTCATCCTGCCCACCTCATCCCCCTCCTCTGCTCCAGGCACCCTGCCTTCCTTTAGTCCCTTGAAAGCACGTTTTTGTCCCCACTCCAGGGTCTGCGCAAGGGCTATTCCCTTTGCCTGGACAACCCTTCCCCTCACCCCCTCACCCTTCCTCTAGATTCACCTCCCCATCCTTCCTGGCCTCCTGCAGAGGCTCCCCGTGGGCAAGGATGATGTGTTTCGACCCACTGTTGAGGGCCTAGTGCCAGAAGCAGGGTAAGATGTGCTCCCTATGTGTTCATCTGATGGAAGATGGGTGGGCGGAGGGCGGGTCCTGTGGGTTTCCCACCCAGAGAGGGGCCTTCAGGTCTCACCAGCCTGCTGCCTCTGCTCCCACCTTCCCCCGACCCCACGTGGGCAGAGCCCAGCCACCAGCCATGCTGGGAAGAGAGTGACTTGGTCTGGGGGCAGGGAGGGTGGAGAGCTTGGCGCTGCAGGGAGTCTGAGCCCACTGAGGGCCCTGGGCCTCCTCTTGTCAGTGCTACTGAGACAGCACAGGAGGAGTCGTTCTTACCCAAGGCTGGGCTGGGGTCTCAAAGGCCTTCTGCCTCCTAAATGTTTATGATCAGCCATCTTTGGGCCCCAGTTTCCCTGCGTGAGAAACGGGAGCCCCATCTATTCCTCCATTAGCATTTATATATTGCCACCGTGTGCCAGGCATTGAAGCCCTGGGAGGAAGCAGGATAGGCCCAGCTCCTGACATCACTCTAGGGGGTCAGGGGACAGACATTCAGTGGTCTGAGCCTGCAATAGATCCATGTGCATGTGACTCAGTGGCGGCGGGGGGAGGGTCTGGTGAGTTGGCGAAGGAAGCAGTAGAAGCAGGAGAGGAACTGAAAGGCAGATGTGGGAGCAGCTGAGGCCCAGCCAGCCTGACCGTGGGTTCAGGCGTGTGAACTGTGGCCCCTTCGCATGGGGAGGCACAGCCTCTCAGCACTTTCGGGCCCAGGTGGCTCTGGTTAACCTAAATGATTCTCCAGAGAAGGGGCAGTTGAGATCCACTGGGCAACGACCCAGCAGCAGGGCACCAGGCTCACCCCGGTACAGGCGTCCAGAGGTAAAGACACACCTCTGGCAGCCGCCACCACGGGGCCCAGCCCCTGAGTGAGAAGGATGCTCAGGCCCCAAGGACAAAGCAGGGGAGGCCTTATTGGAGGGACCGATGTGTCCAAGGAAGAGGCATTTCCTCTGAGATTTGAAGGATGAGTAGAGGTTTCCCAGGTATATGGGAAGGGGCTTCCCAGAGTGGGGTCAGCACCAGCAAATGCCCCTGGGTTGAGAGCATAGGAAGAAGCAAAAGGAATGGTTTGGCTGGTGTGGGGAAGACCACACAGTGCCCCATGCAGGGCTGACCTTCTCCAGACCTCAGCCTTCCTCAGCCCTCTGTGATGGCCTTGCAGCCACTCCGGAGCAGGAACTCTGGTCCTCTCTTGTTCACGATGAAGCCCCAGCACCCAGAGTAACCAGTGCCTGGCTCCCTGTAGGTGCTCAGCTTGGGCTGGGCAGCTTGGGCTGCTCCCAGAAGATGTAAAAGAACCACAGGAAGTTGTTCGTGACCTGTCCTGGGAGGGGCCTGGGGCCTTGCCATGGAGTTGGCCGAGGAGCAGGTCCAGGAGGCCTCCTCCTTGTTGGCCCAGCTGCGAGGTGCCTGCAGGATTGCACAGTGTGTGTGGTGGTGTCCTTCTCAGAAGTGCACAAAATGAAACAACCTATGGTTGCCAAGGAACCCGTCCTTGTGCAAAACAGTTACCAAAGTACAAACAAAAACTTTGTGGGATGTTAATAACTACAGGCTTCCCAGGTGGTGCTAGTGGTAAAGACCTGCCTGCCAATGAGACACAGGTTCAATCCCTGGGTCGGGAAGACCCCCTGGAGGAGGGCATGGCAACCCACTCCAGTATTCTTACCTGGAGAAACCAATGGATAGGGGAGCCTGGTGGGCTACAGTCTGTGGGGTTGCAAAGAGTCAGATATGAATTATCGACTGAGCACGCACGCAGTAACCATGTTTCCTCACTAACTGTTGATGATAGCTTCCTGGAGGTGAGCACAGCCTCACTGTCAGGGGTCCCAGAAAATCACCAGCAAAGAACACCACCCCTATCTCCCCTCCCTCCACCATTCTGCAAGCAGCAGAATTGCCTCCATCTGTAAAAGAAGAGGACGGTCACTTTTCATTAGAGGTGAGAACACAGAGCCGTACATGCTTCCATCCAGGTACATTCCCCGAGCCCTGGTGGGCGTGCAGGCCTGGCTTCTAGCCCTGCAGGCCCAGTGGTTTGGAGACAGGCTTGCTGCTGTGGGGCAGGGCAGGGACACTTCGCCTGCAGATGTCCGAGAGAATATACTGTAGGCTTTGTGGCCACAAGGTCGGTAGGAGCAGCATGGCTCTGTTAGCATGACAGCAAAGCCATTATTATTATTGTTCAAATAATGCCTCATTTATGGACACTGACATCTGAATTCCCTATATTTTTCACATGGCACAGACTATTACTCTTTGATTCTACTCCCTGCTCCCCTCCACCCCACCATTATTAAAAAATGCAAAACTATTCTTAACTGGAGGGCCATGAAAACAGGCTGTGGGCTACATCAGAATCTCCGAGAATTTCTTTAAAGTCATACCACTGTGAGTTTTGATCCATCCAGCCTGTGGCAGTCCCCAAATGTGTATTTCTAACAAGTTCCCGGGTGACGTTAAGCTGTTGGGTTGCCTTACCTTGAGAACCGCTGTTTTTCTGCCTGGGAGATGGAGCCCCAGAGGTTTGTGAGTTGACTGCCCGTCCTGGCTCTCATACAGTTATAATCCTTCCCGAGTGTGAGATGAGGTGGCCTCGTGTTCCCTACAGAGGTGCCAAGCCAAAGTAGGCCCTCTCTGATTTAGGAGAGGAAAAAAATGGTTTTCCCCTCTATCTTCCCACATTCTTCAACTTGTATCCTGCAAATTGGACTAATAAAAGACAGAGGAACAAGGGAAAAGCAAGCAGAAGTTGATCAGTATACATATCACACATACAAACAGGAGAACTCAGTGATGAGTGACTCCAAAGGTGGTTGGAATGCAGACTTCCAACAGCACTTTACAGATGAGGAAGCTGAGGTTCAAGGACAAGCAGGAGTGCACTGGCCTCTCACTGCTCAAGCCAGAACTCTGCACTGTTTTGGATCCCCCTAGCCCCCACTCCACTTTGGTGCAACACCCCGACCTTTTAAATCTTTAGAATTTGTTTTGGACCCCAATGCATTTCTCCATCCCGCTGCCTCCACCCAGTCCAGGCCACTGTCATTGCCGACCAGGACGATTGTAGTTAGCACCTCCCTGGTCCCCTGGGCCTCTTACCCTTCTGTACCTGGGCAGGACTTTAGAGTCCCCTGGGCTTTGTGTCTGGATGGCCTGGGCTCCCTGGCCCTGATGGGCCTGCGGGAGCAGTGCGTGAAGCCTGCTCCAGCAGGCAGAAGGCTTGGCTATATGGAGAAGAGCAGACCAGTCACCTGGATCCTGGTTCCATGCTCCCTGAGTGACCTGCCAGCCGCAGCCCCTTCCTGAAACCTCTGTTTCTGACACACGAGGAATGATGTGGAAAGACGCTTCTTTTCCCTTCCTGGGTCGGTGCTTCTTCAATGTTGAGGCTGGGACTGTTCTTGTTGTCTACTGAGGCGGGAGCTCGGATCCCACAGCCCTGGGTCAGGGCAGGCCCAGGTCGGGCTTTGGAGCAGTGCTGCTGCCCAGGCAGTGTACCACACAACCCCGGGGGCCATTCACGGCCTATTCCACCGTGCACAGCAGTGGTAACCTCTGAGACCTCTGGCCTCTCTTCACTGCCCGCAGGCTCTGTGGGGAGGGTCCACAGCACGTGTGGAAGGTGTGGTGTGGGGCGCCCTGGCCAAGATGGGAGCTGTTTCTGCAGACAGGGACAACTTTTCTTTGCGAACTGACTGATTACCTGGAAAATACTTGAAAGGGTGACGAGGCCTCGTACCAACACACGCACATAACCCCATTCACATAGACGCACACATATACATGCACAGACACCTGAAATATACACAAATGCAAGTGCACTAAACATACACACGTGACAGTATGTGTCTTATTACACAGTAGTGCCAAAGAGCAGCTTCCAATGCATGAGCCAACGTGAAGGATCCTCAGTCACAAATGGGGACATGCTGAGTGTGTGGGGCTAGAGCTCAGGGCATGGGTTGCCTGTGGGAGGAGGTGAGGGGTTAGAACCTGGTAGGTTTGGGCTCAGAGAACAGGAGTCCCTGGCTCTGGAGGAATAAGTTGACAAGGAAAGGTTTCCAGTCCGTGTGTCCTGCCCATCAAAGATGGGGCTTTTATCAGTATATGCATTACACACACATGGGAGAACTCAGTGAGGGAAAAAAAGATAGATAGACAGACACAGATAAAGTGACCAAAAAACATACAGCCTGATAGATGGACAAAGAGATAGAATCAGAAGGATGGACACAGAAACAGACACATCAACAAGAGACCGAAAGCTATATGGACAACACAGAGAGAAAGACAGGCAGGATTACGGATAGAGAGGTACAGGCAAACCAACAGAAAAGTGAGGCAGACACCCAGACAGGAAGACACCCAGGCAGACATGCAAACACACATCTGTACATACAATCACACACATATATGTAGGTACAGCCACCCTCACTCAGATGTAGGTACAGCCACACACAGTTGCAGGTACAGTCACACACAGATGTAGGTATAGTCACACTCACAGATGTGGGTATAGCCACATACACAGACATAGGTATAGTTACACTCATAGATGTAGGTACAGTCACACACACAGATGTAGGTATAATCTCTAACACACACACACACGGATGTAGGTACAGCCACACACACAGACGTAGGTATAGCCATATACACAGACGTAGGTATAGTCACACTCATAGATGTAGGTAGAGCCACACACACAGATGTAGGTACAGTCACCCACACACAGATGTAGGTACAGTCTCTCACACACACACACAGATGTAGGTTCAGAGAGAGAGGCAGAGCCAGTGGAACAGAGAGGCAGACAGCATTGTTTCTGTCTTTTTTCTCTGACTTTGAATAGAGTTCCTCTGTGTGGGACACACTGGCATGAGTAGGTCATGGCCACCTAAAATGCCATTATAAGCTCCTGTCAATCATGAGCCTTGAATTCATATGACTTCAAATGGCATGAAGGGCAAAACAATGTAGATCTGACATTTCGTATGGGATCAGAATGCTTCTTGCTCTTTGATTATTTGACTAAGGATATACATTAATAATGGTCATATTTTTATTTTGTTTTTGCTTGTTTCTGTTTAAGAGGAAAAATCCATAAAAATTCTATCCCGAAGTCTTTTTCCTGGAACATATCTAAACAAGGGATTCCAATTTGAGCCAGCAGAGGGCAGGAAGTCATTAGATCGTGTTGCTTGTTCTGTGGACAAGTAAACTCAAGGTTTGCTTGTGTCGTTGCTTCTTGAGCATTTGGTTAACTCCAAGACCTGCACACACTCATCCACCCTTAATGAACATGCTGAGTCTTCAGTATTTATAGTATTCAGACTTTCTGCTCTTTCTCAGCAGTGAGGTATTAGAGGACACAGCTGTTCTTCGAAGTGGGGTGGAAAATAAACAAAAATCCACTCAAAATTAATTTTATGGGTGGTCCAAGGGGGATTATATTGGATAGAATAAACAACAATCCAGAATGAATATCTTAGTGCGATTAACAATTTTAAGCTTATTCATTTTCCTTTATATTGCGTAATTTACTAAATTCTGCATCTGCAGAAATACGTTTGCTGTTCAGAAAGAATTACTTTTGGAAGGTAAGTAATTAAAGCATATCTAAGCTTGTTACAATTGACATTGTCCCAGCAATGTGATCTCTTCATCCAACTGCTGACAACAATTAGTTGTGTATTCATCAGTATTTACAGGCAACACTTTGTGCCTGCCATCTCAAATGTGGTTTGCAACTATAGATGCATCCTTAAGTTTTTATGATTTTGGAACAAGTAGGAATAGGCTGGTCCATATAAATATGATCAAGCATGTTCCTCCAAGTTTTCCCATTAACATTAGCTTAGAGGCAGTAGTCTGCTGGAGTCTTGATGGGTGCAAAGAGTTAGGAGATGGCAGGAGGACTCCAGCTAGGACAGCATGCAGACATCCGGTCTCCAAGGTGAGAGGAGGTCCTTCTGTGCTCTCTCGGTGAGCCTCACCCTGTGGACCTACCACACTTGGAGTCTCTGTTGAACTTTGTAGTTCCTGGACCTCCAATCGGTGCAAACACACATTAGGTACTTTTTCATATCTCGCTTTTCCAGTCCATGTTAAGTCTGTGAAATTCATCCATATTATATCATTATTTCGTTTAACAGCCATTCCTGTCATCATTGCTAGGTACTACTATTGTTTGACTATTTCAAAATATATGCGTCTGTTCAATTACTGATGTAAACCTTCTAATTCTTTGATTTTTTTAGCTTTTTCCTACTGGCACATCTTCTCATGGACATAAGCCATAATTCCTGTCAGGCTCTGTCATATGGGGTGTGTGTCTATGCTCAGATGTATAGATATTGCCAAGTAGTTTTCTTTCCAAAGTTGTTATATTGTACTAATTTACACTCCATCAGCAATGCTTATCTTGCCAGGTTTAAAATATTTTATCTAGTCTGTTTGATTTTAGTCATTCTGATGTGTGTGTGTGTTGTGTATGACATATTCACTTGAATTTCCTAAAGAGTAATGAAGTAGAATTGGCTTTCTGAGGCTTCTTAGCCATTTGGATATGTTCTTTTTTGAAGAACTTATTCAAATTTTGGTTGCTTTTAATTGGACTCTCTTTTAAAAAATTGATTTGTAGCATTTTTTAAAAGATGTTCTGGTGTGAATCCTCTATGGGATAAACATATTACAAATACATCATTCCTGTTTGTGGCTATAGTTTTTACCTAAAGTTTTAATCTTAACAGAGTCCAATCTAACAATCTTTTACCTTATGGCTGTTGCATTTTTGGAGTCCCATTTGAGAAAGCTTTCTGACACCAAGTTCATACACGCTGTAACATCAAGAAGACGAAGTCCTGTGTTTTTTCCCAGGACCTCTGTAGTTTTACCTTTCCTCTAGGCAGGACCTTCTCCAAGGTCTGCATCCCAAGTCTGAGTAGCTTTCCTCCAGCCCAGCCCTAGATGCCCCCCTGCAGCCAGGTGATGGCACTTCCCCAAGGATGTGAGCTCTGCGGGCCCCAAGCCATGTCCTTTGCTGGCAGTGTCAGCTTCCCGCATGTATTCTCTCTTGTCTCGGGTGCCCCTTGCATATGTCTCCTGCTTTCTACGTGCTGCACTGGTCTCTGCTAGACTAATCTGTATGGTTTTGTTTTTTTCCCCCATCTGGACAATGACAACATGATTACTAACCTGGAAAATGTAAACTAAATCTACTTGCTATTCTTGTTAGCTGTCTGATGGGTAACAACTGAGAAGATTGGCAACATTCAGGAGTGGTCAAACCATGGGTAAATATGTACATGGAGCTACTGGGCAGAACATAGTAATGTTACAGTGGGTATGGGTTTGACCAGTAAATTATCCTTCATGCCACCCCTACCTTTGGAGAAAGATGCTCACCTGAGTAGGAAGATGCTCACTGGCATGATCACCTACGCGTGGTCTGGATGCAAATGGTCATGACAGGACAGTTGTCAAAATGGCATCTCCGATGTACAACCTGAGGTCAGTTCATGCAGACTGACCAGGACAGATAGGCAAGATATATGGGGCACGGAAGTGTCAGTCTGTACAGAGAAACATCTGGAATTTTGTATAAAACGATAGCCCAAAAACCATCTCATCCCGCTAAGAGTCTCAGGTACCAACCACTCAGTTCAGTAGAGGAGTGGAGCCCTAGGCCAGCTGACACTTGACAGGAGACTGAGGCTCTCGTGGGGCACCGCTGGACCAGGCTCACCGAGCTGGACAGCCCCTGCAGCATGACTGCTGGCAGAGCCCCTTTATCCAACATCGCTCACAACATTTACTTGTTTGTTCAGGTCATCACGATCACGCTGTGAGCAAGCATGTTCCCAGGTGGTGTGAGAGCTCGACACAGGATAAGGAGCTGCTGAAGGCCCAGCAAATTACAGCAACCTCAGTGGGCAGCTGCCTCCCAGGGTGTCTGCCCCGCTGCCACTCCTGTGATTATGTCATCTTACTGAGCAAAGGGGCTTGGCGGATGGAATTAAAGTTACTGATCAATGACCTTTGGCAGGATAAGATCCCGGTGGGCCTAATCTAATCACACAAGCCCTTACGAACTGACAGCTTTCTCTGGTTATGGGCACAAGGACAGGTCCGATCTGTCAGGAGCTGAGCTGAGAGGTGTGAGTAGGTGAGTAAAGCCACAGGCCCCGAATGGGGCCATGAAAGCTCTAATCACTTCCTGGGTTGAATGAAGCAAGCATCTCCAGCTGTTCCATTGTCCCCCGGGGAAATGGTGCACCTGTTGAGGCTAGGTGGGGCAGAGCATGTGGGGGTTATCTCACTGCAGAGGTAGGCCCAGCAAAAAGTTCTGGCGGTTCTAGGGACCCAAGGTGGGTGTGAAGGGGTGAGCTTGGAGTGGAAAAGTACCGGGTACCAAGTCAGAGTGGGGAAAGCACCTTCAAGTTTTCCCCTCCTCCTCGAAGGTGCCTGGGGAAGACCCCTGTCCAAGCATCAGATAAAAGCACTTGGGAATGGAGGTGCCAGGGCTAGAAGTGTAAGTCTGTGAAGAGCCCAGCCAGCCAGGGGCCTGAGTCCTTGACTATGTAGGGAGGCAAAATCTGTTACCCAAAAACATATCTCTCTGGCTTGAGGATTCATTTCGGTTGATTTTTTTTAAAAAACAGAAGACTCAGGAAGTGTTTTGTTTTGTTTTGTTATTTTTACCTCCCTCTTAGCTGCCTATAGAATTTAGATATAGAGACCGTTCCTGGAACAGAGCTGTCTCTGGAGAAATCTGCCAAGAACTTGGGTTTTGTGTAGTGGGGAGAGTCAGCAGAGTCTGGAGACCAGAGTTCACTCTCATCCCACTGTCTCTGCAGAGTTCAGGAGACACTGATTTACCAAAATTTGCTTTCCCATCTCCATGTGAATTGTCTGCATTCCCACTGAGGTCCCAAATCCCTACCTGACACCCTCTTTTGTCTTTAGCTGAAGATGGTATTAATAGTTAAGGTGAGGGTTTTGACATCGGTGAGTTATTCAGTTTCCCTGGGTCTCTCCCATGTATACATGTTATTAAACTTTGATGCTCTCCTGTTAATCTGCCTTGTGTCAGTTTAATTCTCATACCAACCAGAAGAATCTAGGAGGGTAAAGGAAAATTTTCCTCCCAGATAGCTGAGTATTTCATTATACATACATACATATAGGGGCTTCCCTGGTGGCTCAGATAGTAAAGAATCTACCTGCAATGCAGGAGACCTGGTCCCTGGGTTGGGAAGATCCCCTGGAGAAGGGCATGGCAAGTCACTCCAGCATTCTTGCAGGGAGAACCCCCATGGACAGAGGAGCCTGGCAGGCTACAACACAAACATGCACACTCCACACGTCTCATATTTTCTTTATCTACTCATCCCTCAGTGGACATTTCGGTTGTTTCTTTATCTTGACTTTTGCAGGTAATGTGGCAATGCCCAAGGGACATACTGATTCCATTTCCTTTGGGTATATACCCGGAAGTGGAATTGCTGGGTCATATGGTAGGTCTATTTCAATTTTTGAAGGTAGCTTCCTCCTGTTTTCCACAGTGGCTGCCCCAGTTTACACTACTGTGAACAGTGCACAGGAGTTCCCTTTTCTCCCAGGGGAGCATTTTCCATCTAGGGAGATCAGCAGTGATGTCTCCATAAAACCTCTCTGCTGGTTTCTCCTGGGTCTGAGCACCAGACTTTCCAGCATCACCGTCTTTGAGGATACTTGTGGGCAAGAGGGAGATTGTCCCACAGAGAAAGCAGAGGCTGTGGGGATGAGATGCAGGACCCATGTGGGAAGGGGCAGGGAGGCACCACCAGCTCCTTCAGATGCAGCTCCTCAAAGGGCCCTGGAGAGTGCTGACAAGAGCTGGTGCTGTCTTGAGAGCCTATCTGAAGAGTCTTCCTGAGGGGTTTGCTCCATGTGGGTGGCTGGGGTCTCAGTGAAGTCTTGGGGGTACCAGGATCCGCTGCAGACCACTGGGAAAGCAGCCCCACCTCTCCCTCCTGCCCTGAGCCTGGCTCCTCTGAGCTGGAGAACCCACCCCTACCCTGCTTCCAGACGTACACCTGCTTCACCTGCTGGAAAACACCTAGTCTGGACATTCCTGGGCAGGTCAAATTTCCTGTCTCATTTTTACACACATTAGCCATTATTTCAACCAAGTATGTCCCTTGTGGATGGGGGACCGAGGTCTCTAAGAATAAAGGCCCATAGTTTAAAGCTTGTTCCTCTTCTTCCTGCCCCCATCATATGATCATGAACTTCTGAAAATAAATTGGCATCTCATGTCTTGTATGTTTTGCTGCCTCTAGAGAGGTGGTTGTGTCCATACTAGAGCACGTGAATAGATGTGCACAGCTGGGACATATTTCTAGCTGTCACCTGAAAAAAACTGACATCTAGTAGATGCGTACTTCTTGTTAAGTACTACAATGCACATAAGTCAATCTTCAGGGGGATGAACGTGACAGGCGCTGTATGTTGTTTATCAAGACTCTCTTTGCAATGCCTTTTAAAATAAATGTATTGAATTTTATAATTAACCACCTTAGACCTCAATAGCAGGCTGGCATTTTCAGTGTCTGTCAACAAAGGGCAGTGAGATGCATCAGATCCCTTACTTGGCCTCCACATACGAGCAGCTACATTAATTCAGTGCTTCTTTACTGAGCACCTATTGTGTGGCAGGTTCTGTGTTTGACTCTGTCCTTGGTTAGGCCCTGTTTAATAAGATGCTTAGCTCTTTGGGTGGAGGACAAATTGGTCTTGGAGACATTAATCCCATGAGTGAGTTATTTTGTCTGCTACATAACATAACCTTTCTGTGTCCATTGCTCTCAAGAAGTGCATCTAGGGTTGGGGGCGATGGGTGCTACTCATGGGAACCAGGCCCCTACTTGATGTCCCTGCTGCCTGACCTCAAAATTCCTGGCTCTCCCCCAGACTTGGTCCACAACTGTCACAATCTTTGACTTGTGTGTGGAGGATCGCGCACCTATTCACATCTCTTCCACAGGGTTTGCATTCTTCTCGTTTCAGTGAACACTGCTGCGTGAGCACCTTCGCTTAGTTTGCAAAGATTCCAAAACATTCCTTTGTTGTGTCATGCTGCTGGGTGTCCCATTTTTTAAGCTCTAATAAATAACAGTGACCTCCTAATAAATACACCCAAGTAGTATTCAGGATGAAGATGTCATCATGGCAGATGTCAACCTGCTTCACCTGATTTTGCTTCTCTTTTCCAGATAAAGGGCCTGTCATGTGGGCTGCTCCCCTGGAAGAACACCCCCTCCCAATCCGGGGAGGGGGGTGAGATGCCTGCCCTCAGGAGCCTGCAGTGTTGAAAGCGTCGGCTCCCTCTCTGACTCCGACACAGGGCCCTGATGGCATCTGTCCCTCACAGTTGTCAACCTCAGGAGATTGAGTATCACCTGGCGCACAGGTGTGAAGCCTCACTGAGATCAAACATTTTGTCTAATGAGAATTAGGGGCAGCGACACCTGTGTGTGACTGACCCAGGCATCCAGGAAGCTCTAAGGAGCCACACCACACCCTGATGGTCATGGTGAGGCTTGTCCCACTGGTGTGCTTGTCAGGCCCTTGTTCTCTGTGCTCTGTTATAAAAAATTCAGCTGCAGGATGGCTGGGGCACATAGAAGGGAAGGCAGGAGGCATTTGTTGTTGCAGGAGAGGCACTCTGGCAGGGGTGACCAGAGGAGGATCCTGGGAAATTGTGAGCAGCAGGTCTGAGAAATCAGAATGCCCTGCAGATAGGGTAGGTGGTGCCAGGGCTGCTCCCTTGGGTCTAGGAGCTATTCTTGCACGATTGTTCAATGAGCCAAGGAATAATTTTGCAGACATGCATGCCACAGCCCTGGTGGGCAAGGGGTTTCCTGGCTCTGCACCAGGTACTGGGCAGCCATGACTCAAGCTGGTGTCTTTCTCACTGTCTGAGGAAAAAGAGCATCAGTGGGGACCTCCAAGTCTCCGGGCCTCCAGAAGTTGCACCGGGGATGAGATCTCCCATGCAGCCCTGTCTGGCCTCATGTGGCTCCCTCCTCGGCAACATTTGTGCATTTTGAATGTGGACATGACTTTAGCTAATTAAGACTCAAATTAGGTTCTGTCCTATTAACGTTAGTTGACAGCAAACCGAAGTAGATATTTTGAAAATCTAAGTTGACAGAGAAGACTGCCCCCACAAGTAAGTTTTCTAGAAAATAAGCCACAATTACAGAGCAGCAGCTCACAGCCCCATACCTGGGCCCTGTAGCTGAGATCCTCCTATAAACTCCACTCCATGGCTCAGATCACGGGTCCTGCTGCTACCAGGTGGTGATCAACGCCAGGGCTGGCCTATGTCCATGGCATGGACATGGCCTCAGCACAACCAGATGGACCACTTGCATAGAAGCTGGAACAGAGAACTAACAGTCTCCAAGCCATCTCTAAGGGGATCCAGCCCGCCCAGCAGAACTACCTGGGTGTGTGGCTCTGACTCAGAGACATGTCCATGGTGCTGAAATGACCCCCATCTAACCCCTCAACCCACTTCCTCCTGCCACAAACAGATGATTAGAAATTCCAGTTCTAGGTGAGTGAGACGGTCTTAACGCTCTGAGATGGAGGGCAGCAAATTGCTCCAGGTCTGATTTCTCCTCTCTCTGGCTCATCCCTGGCAGCATCAAGTCATCTTTGGGCCTCAACCTCCTGCTTTAGGACCAGAGGGAAGGAAACCACTGGAAAAAGTCAATCTCACAGAATCAGCATTTCTTTCCAAGACTCCAGATCACATCAGAGGAAGGAAAGATCAATGACCAGGCAAGCAGGAGCTCTAGGCTAGTGCTTCTCACCAGCCCTGGCTTAGAATCCACATCCAGAGGGAGGACTCCCGGGTCCGGGAGTGCATCCAACCAGGACCCCTTGGGGCCTTCCCACCCATCTAGGTCCTCACAATAGTATCTGATACACACTTCTGAGTTGTTTTGCAAATGCTAAAAGCCCCCCAAATGAAAGAGGTTAACTATTTGATGACCAGGAGCATGGAGATACTAGAGGCTGAGAACTGATGATATTCACCTCTGTGACCCCACCATGTTACCGCGTCATCAACCGATCAGAATTGTGCACAAGCTGACCTTCCTACTCTGTAACTCCCCTCCCTCACCTGGCTTTTAAACGTGCCTCCTTTCCACCCTCCAGGGAGTTTGGGAGTTGCCGTATTTTGAGCACCAGCTGCCCTGGCCTCCTAATCTGCAGCCTTTCAGTAAACACTGCAGTTTCCTTCACACAACCGGATGTCACTAGGTTGGCTTTATTGCTGCAAAGGCAAGCAGACCCAAGTATGCTTTGGTGACAGAAGGATAGCAGCCCCCAGAGCTCTAGGACATCTTCTGGCCATTTCCACCACTGGCTGCTATTTTCTCTGCTTCCCCTGCAGGTGCAGTCAGTCACCCATTCAGAGTGCCAACTGATCCATGAGAACATGTGGGATTTCTGGGCACTTTGGGACTGTGGGAAGGTGGTGGCAGTGGCATTCCCAGGCCTGTGCTCCTTAGAAGAGATTCCCGCATGGTTATGGACCCCACGAATGGGTGCTCTGGGGAGGAGCCAGTTCTGGGTGTCTGGCTCAGTGCTCAGGGCTCTGGTCAGTGGTGAGACTGGGGTCAGTGGTCCCCTGCCATTCCCATCCCAGGCAGTCCTTTGTCTGATGATGGAGAGTGGTGTTTTCTGTCTCCCTGGACCCAGTGATTGGCCTGGGGCTTAATCTATGTTGGCTGCTCAGGAGATGTTAAAAATCAAATAATGGAATGAGCCCAGCCCAGTGTGGCCCCCTGCTGTGGGGCTCCCAAAAATGCCTGCTTGGCTCCGCACACCTGGAGGACCAGGGCTTGGGGAGAAGCTGTGCCCCTGGGTGGTAAACTAGAATTCCTTGATCCACTGATGTGTTTAAGGAGCTCCCCCTTACCCCAGTGTGGAGGCTGAGGAGACAGTTGGTGGGAGAGAAAGTCAAGTGAGCAAGGAAAGGAATGGGGTCCAGCCTTAGAACCCTCAACACCTGACACTTGGAGGGAAGAGATACAGCACCCTCTCCTTCCAGCTCACTTTGCCCTGCTCAGAGCCAACTCTCAGAGTTCTTCCTGGGAGGGTCCTCTCATAGTGGCCTTTGATGTGTCAGATGACTGGAGTATCACCTGGAGACACGTTCTGGCTGAAGGGTCCCCCACCCTGACCCTGACCCTGATCCCAAACCAGGAGATGCTTGTGGGCCTCAGGACTGCTCTCCTCTAGGAGGGTATTCTCAGTCAGGAATGAGATCCTCTGTGTTCCCAGGGGCCCTCGTGTGAGGGCGGTACTTGGTGGGGGCTGTTGTCCACCAGTTTCTGCTTTTCCATCAGAGCCCCTCCCAACAGGAGCCCTTGTAGGAAAAGCTCCTCAGGACCCTCTCTCTCGACTTCCCTCCTCTCTCCCTCATTTTGGAAGGTTCTGAAGCACACTCTCTTGCTCCTTTGTCAAGCTGCTGTGTCAGAGTTTGAGACACCACCAGGAGACTTCTGAACCAGGCGCTGACGTGACTTCATCAAAATGGCCCAGGTGGAACACAGAACCACTGCAGGCCCCGCCCACGTCCCCACTGGGGATGAATCCATCAGGGCACCGGGGCTCACACACTTCAGGGAAAACCTGTCTTCAGGACTGGTCTCCTTTCTTTCAACCAGCTGTTGGTCAGAGGCCCAGGCACCCCCATCCTGGCTCCACTCCCCAGGG